>NW_027363119.1:0-1200000 GCF_046119375.1 Phyllobates terribilis
CCACTCTTCTAAGGGGCAGTGATATTGTCTTTTTAAACACTTGCGACCTCCACCACTCTTCCAAGAGGCATTAAAAACATATTATTAAGCTACTACTGTAACGGGTCTGGGAGTTGGAACCTCTGAGCAACTATACAAAGGGGCAGTCCTTGTAAGGAAGCCGGTGGCTCCCAGGGAAGGCGGGCAGGTAGTCACGGCAAGTGACAGGGACAGTCTCTGGGTAGAAGGGCAGGAAGTCACGGCAAGTGACTGGGACAGTCTCTTGACAGGCGGATGGTCACGGCAAGTGACAGCAGGGTATGAGTCTCTAGACGGGCAGGTGGCCACGGCAAGTGACAGCAGGGAAGAGTCTCTAGATAGGCTAGCAGGCAGGTAGCAGGTGAGCGCTCCCAGGTGAGTGGGCAAGAGTCTCTGGACAGGCAGGTGGTCACGGCAAGTGACGGCAGAGCCTCCAGGTAGGCTAGCAGGCAGGTAGCAGGTGAGCGCTCCCAGGTGAGCGGGCAAGAGTCTCTGGACAGGCAGGTGGTCACGGCAAGTGACGGCAGAGCCTCCAGGTAGGCTAGCAGGCAGGTAGCAGGTGAGCGCTCCCAGGTGAGCGGGCAAGAGTCTCTGGACAGGCAGGCAGGTATCATGCAGGTATCTAGCAGGTACTTCCTGGTCCGCAAGGCGGACTGATCCCTAGACAGACAGGCAGGTGCTGGTAGGCAGACTGTCGGACCACAGGATAGCAAGCAGGTAAGCAGATATCAGGCAGGTATCAGGCAGGTATCAAGCAGGAATCTGGCAGGTGACTGGCAGGTAACAGGTAACGGGACCTGAGGGCTGAAGCAGAGTTGAAAGGCTTTGCAACAACATTGCTCGGGCACCTCCATTTTGGAGGATGTGCCTTATATATGGTGAGGTCCTCCGGCCATTGGCCGGGGACTCCTTAGGACTGCGCGCGCGGCCCCTTTAAGAGAGGGGGAGAGCGCGCCCGCGCGCCCTAAGCACAGTGGCCGGGAAGCAGCGCGCGCTGCCAGCAGAGCGGGAGGAAGACGCCGGGCACGGAGCGGAGAGGTGAGGGGAACGTCGTCCCTGCCTAGCAGGAGGCAGGGATGCCGGCGCTACAGTACCCCCCCCATAGGCCCCCCCTTTTTTAGGCCAGACAGAAATTTATCAAGGATGAGCGGGGCATGGATGTTCTCCCAGGGCTCCCATGTTCTCTCCTCAGGACCAAACCCCTTCAAATCCACTAGAAAAAAGGTCCTTCCTCTTACCCTTTTGGTGGCCAGAATGTTCTCTACCTCAAACTCGTTTTCAGCGGAAACCGGAGCAGGAGGCGTACCTGTAGACTTGGAAAAAGAGTTAAGTATCACGGGTTTGAGTAGAGATACATGGAAGGAGTTAGGAATCCGCAAATTGGCCGGGAGTTTCAATTTATAGGCCACCGAGTTGATTTGTTTGATAACTTCCAGTGGGCCGATGAACCGAGGCTCTAACTTGTAGGAAGGAATCTTGAGCCGGACATATTTGGACGAGAGCCAGACCTTATCTCCAGGACGGAATTGTGGTGGATCCAGACGTCTCTTGTCTGCCTGTTTTTCATCCGCTCGGTTGACTGAAGAAGTGCGGATCTGGTACTTTCCCAAATGGAGGAAAATTCGTTAACGAGAGATTCCGCAGCCGGATTGTCCACCGAGGCGGAGACGGGAAACGGGATCCGAGAATGCTGACCGAAGACTACAAAAAATGGGGATTTGGAGGAAGATTCGCTCTCGTGATTATTGTAAGAAAATTCGGCCCACGGTAAAAGATCCACCCAGTCGGAATGGTGAGCATTAACAAAGTGCCGGAGGTAACTGGTTAAAATTTGGTTGATCCGTTCTACTTGGCCATTGGACTGTGGGTGATAAGCGGAAGAAAAGTCCAAAGTGACCCCCAGCAGTTTACACATGGCTCGCCAAAACGAGAGGTGAACTGAACCCCTCGGTCGGATACGATGTGGAGAGGAAGACCATGAAGACGGAAGACATGATGGATAAAGTCTTTAGCTAACTCTGTTGCAGACGGGAGACCCGGCAGGGGAATAAAGTGAGACATTTTGGAAAAGCGGTCAGCGACCACCCATATGACCGTACAACCGGCAGAGACAGGGAGGTCCGTAATAAAGTCCATAGCTATATGCTGCCACGGGGCAGCAGGTACAGGAAGTGGAAGGAGGCGGCCTGCTGGCAGATGTCTCGGAACCTTGTTGCGGGCACAGGACTCACAGGCTGAAACAAAGTCTATTACGACCTTGTGCAGGGTAGGCCACCAGTAATGCCGGGTAATAAGCTGGAGGGTCTTTTTCTTACCAGCGTGGCCAGCTAGCTTGGACGAGTGTCCCCAGTGTAGAACCTTCTCACGAACAGGAACAGTTACGAACGTCTTACCGGGTGGAAGACGATTTAGATTCACGGGGGCCACTTGCATTACTTTGGCGGGATCGATGATGTGTTTAGGCTCCTCCTCAAGATCAGAGACCAAAAAGGATCGGGATAAGGCATCAGCTTTGATGTTTTTGTCAGCCGGGCGAAAATGAAGAATGAAATTAAAGCGGGCGAAGAACAAGGACCACCGGGCTTGGCGCGGGTTAAGTCTCTGGGCACTCTGGAGGTAAGCCAAGTTCTTGTGGTCCGTGTAAATTATTACCGGGTGAAGAGCCCCCTCTAGCAGGTAACGCCACTCCTCCAGTGCCAGCTTAATGGCCAACAATTCTCGGTCTCCTATAGAATAATTGCGCTCAGAAGAGGAGAAGAGTTTGGAGAAGAAGCCGCAAGTTACCATTCTTCCGGAAGACGACTTTTGGGTAAGTACTGCTCTGGCTCCGGAGGAGGAAGTGTCGACTTCTAGAAAGAATTGTTTGTTGCCGTCCAGACGATGCAGCACAGGGGCGGAGGAAAAAGCTTGTTTTAAGGAAAGGAAGGCCTCCTCTGCTTCGGGCGGCCATTCTCTGGGATTAGCGCCCTTACGGGTGAGCGCCGAGATAGGGGCAGTCCGGGAAGAGAAGTGCGGAATGAAGAGGCGGTAGTAGTTGGCGAAGCCCAGGAACCACTGAATAGCCTTCAACCCCTCTGGTCGGGGCCACTTCTGGATGGCAGACAGTTTCTCAGGGTCCATTTGTAGGCCGGTCTGAGAGATTATGTAGCCCAGAAATGGAAGCGAGGTCTGCTCAAAGAGGCACTTCTCATATTTAGCGTAGAGGTGGTTCTGCCTGAGCCTGAGCAGGACCTGACGAACGTCCCTCCGGTGAGTGAGAAGATCTGGAGAGAAGACCAAGATGTCGTCCAGGTGCACCACCACGCAGGAGTAGAGAAGGTCACGGAAGATGTCATTGACCAACTCTTGAGAGACGGCGGGAGTGTTACAGAGACCGAAGGGCATTACAAGATATTCATAGTGGCCGTCCCGGGTGTTGAATGCCGTCTTCCATTCATCCCCCTGATGGATACGGACCAGATTATACGCCCCATGGAGGTCCAGCTTGGTGAAGATTCTAGCCCCCCTCAGACGGTCAAATAATTCAGGAATGAGCATAAGGGGGTATTTATTCTTCACTGTGATCTGGTTAAGGCCTCTATAGTCTATACAGGGATAGAGTGAGCCGTCCTTCTTTTTGACGAAGAAGAAGCCTGCTCCCGCCGGCGAGGTAGATTTCCGGATAAATCCCCGGGCCAGATTCTCCTCAATATATTCATACATGGACCGGGTCTCAGCAGCGGACAAAGGGTAAATACGCCCACGGGGAGGAGTAGCTCCGGGCACCAGGTCAATTGGGCAGTTGTATGGTCTATGAGGGGGTAATGTCTCTGCTTCTCTTTTATTAAAGACGTCCGCAAAAGACCAATAGGGAGCCGATAGGCCGGGTAGATTGGCTGGGGTAGGAGAAGGATGAGCAGGATGAACAGGAACTAAACAAGTCTTATGGCAGTCCTGTCCCCAGCGAAGAACTTCTCCGGTCTGCCAATCAAGCACGGGAGCGTGTCTCTGGAGCCAAGGTAGGCCTAGCAAGAGGGCGTGAGAGAGTCCAGGCAGAACATGGAAGCAGATGCTCTCAGAGTGCAGCATTCCCACCTGCAGAGTTATGGATTCGGTGATGAGTTGGATGGGATGTGATAAGAGGCCCCCATCCACGGCGGCGACAGATAAGGGTACAGCCAGAGGTTTGGTGGGAATGCTGTATTTCTCTACCGGGGACTGAGAAATGAGATTTCCGGCAGCTCCAGAGTCAAGTTGAGCCAGTTCAAAATAACGGTTCTCCCCGCAGATGATAGAGACCGACAGCAACAGAGATGGAGAGGGTTTATTTCTGTCTAGGGTGACCTCCCTGAGCGATCCTAGACACAGACGTTTCCCAACTTCTCCGGGCAGGAACGGATCCGGTGCTCCTTACTGCCACAGTAGAAGCAGCTCCCCTCGGCACGGCGTAATTCTTGACGGGTCTTGACCATCTTGGTCTGGTCGACCTGCATAGGCTCGGGTGAGGGCGCCGGAGGAGCAACGGAGGAAGTGACGGATCTCTGGAAGGTAGGGGCAAGGCGTGGAAACCTCCTCTCACGGGTGACCTTTTTGGTGTGCTCCTGGAACCGGATGTCAATCTGGGTGGCAAGTGTAATTAAGTCGTCGAGAGTGGTAGGAATGTCCCGACTGGCGAGTTCATCTTTAATACGGCCGGACAGACCCTCCCAGAAGACGAACATCAGGGCGTCGTTATCCCAGGCAAGCTCCGAAGCAAGGGTACGGAACCGTATGGCATATTGGCCCACGGTGAGACTTCCTTGGCGGAGGCGTAGCAGAGATGAGGCGGATGAGATCCTCCGTCCTGGTTCGTCGAAGACCTTCCGGAAAGCCGAGAGAAAGGCTGGCAGATTGGACACCAGGGGATCTCCTCTCTCCCATAGAGGATTTAGCCAAGCCAGCGCCTCCCCCGTGAGATGGGACATGATGAAGGCTACTTTGGCTCGGTCGGTGGAAAACTGGTGTGCCAACAGTTCGAAGTACAGAGTGCACAGGTTAATGAAGCCCCGTGCCAGACCAGGATCTCCACCAAAACGAGGCGGGGCTGTGAGGCAGGGACCGGGAAGAGATGCCATGGAATTGACGGCCAGCGGCGCTGCCGGGGTAGGAGTCGTGCGACTGGAAGCCGGTCCCGAAGATGTAGTCAGTGTGTCCAGGTGGGAGTTAACACTACGCAGGTGGCTCAGGATGGACTCCTGTTGGGACCTCTGACGGGACAGTTCATGGCATAGGTCCGAGAGCGAGGGAGCTTGGGTGCCACCGGGTTCCATGGCCCGAGCAAACTGTAACGGGTCTGGGAGGTGGAACCTCTGAGCAACTATACAAAGGGGCAGTCCTTGTAAGGAAGCGGGTGGCTCCCAGGGAAGGCGGGCAGGTAGTCACAGCAAGTGACAGGGACAGTCTCTGGGTAGAAGGGCAGGAAGTCACGGCAAGTGACGGGGACAGCCTCTTGACAGGCGGATGGTCACGGCAAGTGACAGCAGGGTATGAGTCTCTAGACGGGTAGGTGGTCACGGCAAGTGACAGCAGGGAAGAGTCTCTAGATAGGCTAGCAGGCAGGTAGCAGGTGAGCGCTCCCAGGTGAGCAGGCAAGAGTCTCTGGACAGGCAGGTGGTCACGGCAAGTGACGGCAGAGGCTCCAGGTAGGCTAGCAGGCAGGTAGCAGGTGAGCACTCCCAGGTGAGCGGGCAAGAGTCTCTGGACAGGCAGGTGGTCACAGCAAGTGACGGCTAAGCCTCCAGGTAGGCTAGCAGGTAGGTAGCAGGTGAGCGCTTTCAGGTGAGCGAGTAAGAGTCTCTGGACAGGCAGGTGGTCACAGCAAGTGACGGCATAGCCTCCAGGTAGGCTAGCAGGTAGGTAGCAGGTGAGCGTTCCCAGGTGAGCGAGTAAGAGTCTCTGGACAGGCAGGCAGGTATCAGGCAGGTATCTAGCAGTTACTTCCTGGTCCGCAGGCGGACTGATCCATAGACAGACTGGCAGGTGCTGGTAGGCAGACTGTCGGACCACAGGATAGCAAGCAGGTAAGCAGATATCAGGCAGGTATCAGGCAGGTATCAAGCAGGAATCTGGCAGGTGACTGGCAGGTAACTGGTAACGGGACCTGATGGCTGAAGCAGAGTTGAAAGGCTTTGCAACAACATTGCTCGGGCACCTCCATTTTGGAGGAGGTGCCTTATATATGGTGAGGTCCTCCGGCCATTGGCCGGGGACTCCTTAGGACGGCGCGCGTGGCCCCTTTAAGAGAGGGGGAGCACGCGCGCGCCCTAGGCACAGAGGCCGGGAAGCAGCGCGCGCTGCCAGCAGAGCGGGAGGAAGACGCCGGGCACGGAGCGGAGAGGTGAGGGGAATGGCGTCCCTGCCTAGCAGGAGGCAGGGACGCCGACGCAACAACTATGACCTCCACGTCTCTTCCAAGGGGCATTAAAACCGTCTGGTTAAACCACTCTGAATTCCACAGCTCATCAAAGGGGCATTGATATTGTCTTTTATTCCACTGTAACCTCCACCACTTTTCCTATGGGAATTGATATTGTCTTTTTATTATTATTATTATTATTATTATTATTATTTTTATTTATTATTATAGCGCCATTTATTCCATGGCGCTTTACATGTGATAGGGATATACATAACAAAAGCATTTACATAATCTTAACAAAACGAGTCAGCGACTGGTACAGGACGAGCGAGGACCCTGCCCGCGAGGGCTCACATTCTAAAAGGGATGGGTGAGGATACATTAGGTGAGGATAGAGCTGGTCGTGCAGCGGTGGTTACTGCAGGTTGTAGGCTTGTCGGAAGAGGTGGGTCTTCAGGTTTCTTTTGAAGGTTTCCACGGTTGGCGAGAGTCTGATGTGTTGGGGTAGAGAGTTCCAGAGTAGGGAGGATGCACGGGAGAAATCTTGTATACGATTGTGGGAGGAGGAGATAAGAGGGGAGTAGAGAAGGAGATCTTGTGAGGATCGGAGGTTGCGTGCAGGTAAGTACCGGGAGACTAGGTCACAGATGTATGGGGGAGACAGGTTGTGGATGGCTTTGTATGCCATGGTTAGAGTTTTGAACTGGATTCTCTGGGCAATGGAGAGCTAGTGAAGAGATTGACAGAGAGGAGAGGCTGGGGAATAGCGGGGGGACAGGTGAATTAGTTGAGCAGCAGAGTTTAGGATAGATTGGACTGAGAGTGTTGTAAGGGAGGCCACAGAGCAGGAGGTTGCAGTAGTCGAGGTGGGATATGATGAGGGCATGCACTAGAGTCTTTGCTGAGGAATGCACAGATCAAGGAGATGTTTTTGAGTTGGAGTCGGCAGGAAGTGGAAAGGGCTTGGATATGTGGCTTGAAGGAGAGATCGGAGTCCAGGGTTACTCCAAGGCAGCGAGCTTGTGGGACTGGGGAGAGTGAACAGCCATTGACGTTGATGGCTAGGTCAGATGGGGGATGTGAATGAGAGGGTGGAAAGATGATGAACTCTGTTTTATCCATGTTGAGTTTTAGAAATCTGTCAGAGAAGAAGAATGACATGGAGGACAGATATTGTGGGATTTTGGTTAGTAGGGAGGAGATATCGGGTCCAGAGAGGTAGATCTGTGTGTCGTCAGCATAGAGGTGATACTGAAAACCGTGAGACTCTATGAGCTGTCCCAGGCCAAAGGTGTAGATGGAGAAGAGCAGTGGTCCTAGAACTGAACCTTGGGGCACACAGACAGATAGGGGGCGAGATGAGGAGGTGGTGCGTGAGTGTGAGATGCTGAATGTCCTGTCTGTTAAGTATGAGGAGATCCAAGATAGAGCCAAGTCCATGCTGCCAAAAGATGAGAGAATCTGGAGTAAGAGGGAATGGTCCACTGTGTCAAAGGCAGATGACAGGTCCAGAAGGAGGAGGATGGAGTAGTGTCGCTTGGATTTGGCATTTAGTAGGTCGTTGGTGACTTTGGTCAGGGCAGTTTCAGTCGAGTGATGCGGTCGCAAGCCAGATTGCAGGCGGTCGAAGAGGGAGCAGGAGGAGAGGTGGGAGGACAGTTCAAGGTGGACATGTTGTTCTAGTAGTTTTGAGGCAAAGGGGAGGAGTGATATGGGGCGTTAGCTAGTCAGAGAGAAAGGGTCAAGGGAGGGCTTTTTGAGGATGGGTGTGATTGCGGCATGTTTGAAACATGAGGGGAAGACACCGGTTGTTAGTGACAGCTTGAAGAGGTGGGTTAGGGTTGGGATGAAGACTGTGGTAAGGTTAGTGATGAGGTGGAATGGGATTGGGTCAAGTTCGCAGGTGGTGAGGTGTGATTTGGAGAGTAAAGAGGAGACTTGACCTTCTGTAATGATGGAGAAGTGGGGTTTGGAGGAGGTGGGTTGAATAGATATGAGGAGGGGTTGTGTGGACTTTAGGCAAAAGTTTTGTCTGATGGTGTCAATCTTCTGTTTGAAGAATGAGGCAAAGTCGTCGGCTGAGATGAGAGAAGAGGGAGGAGGTGCTGGGGGACGAAGGAGAGAGTTGAAAGTGTTAAATAGCTGTTTAGGATTGTGAGATAGGGAGGATATGAGAGATGAGAAGTAGGTTTGTTTTGCTGTAGTGAGTGCGGACTTGAAATTAGTGAGGGATTGCTTGAATGCAATGAAGTGCTCGATGGAGTGAGACCTTTTCCATCTCCGCTCCGCAGCCCTGCATGCCCGGCGCAGTTCTTTAGTAAGTTTAGTGTGCCAGGGTTGCCTGTTGAATGTGCGAGATGTGGTGTGTGTGAGAGGGGTGATCGAGTCTAGAGCTGCAGCTATTGTGGTGTTATATGAAGCAGCAGCAATGTCTGCATCGTGTAAGGAATTTATGTCTGTAAGAGGGAGGAGGGATTCAGAGAGTCAGTGTAAGTCAAGGTGTTTGAGATTTCTGCGAGAGTATGCAAGTTTGTGGAGTGGGGATTGTTGCCCCGGGGAGGAGAGAGAAGAGAATGTAAGTAGGCTGTGATTAGAGAGAGGGATAGGTGAGTTAGAGAGGTTAGATAGGGAACAGAGGCGGGTGAAGATGAGGTCCAGTGTGTGGCCATCTTTGTGGGTGGGTGTGGAAGACCATTGAGTGAGTCCGAAGGAGGAAGTGAGAGATAGGAACTTAGAGACAGACGAGTGGGAAGTGTTAATGGGGATGTTGAAGTCACCCATTATGATAGTGGGGATGTCAGTGGAGAGGAAGTGAAGCAGCCAGGTGGTGAAGTGGTCTAAGAAGGTGGTGGCTTGCCCTGCGGGTCGGTAAACGACGGCCAGTTGGAGGTTGGAGGGGGAATAGATGCGCACACAGTGCACCTCAAAAGAGGGGAGTGTAACAGAGGGTGGCAGTGGGATTTGGGTGAAAGCGCAGTGTTCTGATAGGAGAAAACCTACGACTCCGCCATGTTTGCCGTTGGGGCGGGGTGTGTGGGAAAGGTGGAATCCGTCATATGAAAGTGCAGCTGGGGAGGCTGTGTCAGAGGGGGTGAGCCAGGTTTCAGTGATGGCGAGGAAGGAAAGTTTGTTTGTAATGAAAAGATCGTGGATGAAAGAAAGTTTGTTGCAGACAGAGCGAGCGTTCCATAGAGCTCCTGTTAGAGCAACTAAGGGAGTGTGGATTGGTTGGATAGGTATGAGGTTAGAAGGGTTGTGACAGTTTGTGGAAGGTCGTGGATAGGAGGAAGAAGTAACTGTGGGGATATGGCGAGGAGGACCAGGATTTTGAGAGATATCTCCAGCAGTGAGGAGGAGCAGAGAAAGTGTTAGCAGGTGGGAGCAAGAGAGAGCATGAGGTGGCTGTCTGTGTTTGGAGATCCAGGATTGAATGTTTAGGAATAATTTGGAGGAGGAGGTGAGATGAATGGGGAGGATGGAGGAAGAGATGAAGAGTTTCTTACTAGGTGTAGGGATTTGAGGGGTTACTAGAAAGTGGAGGACTATAGAGGAAAAAGTGAGAGCTAACAGAAACATAGTTAAAAGAGAGTAAGTGGTCAAAGTGTTGGTTAACTGACTCCTGCCCTGACTAACTGCCTCTGAAATAACTGCCACTTATCTCCGAAGCCACTTTGCACAAGAAGACGCGTGCACACCCCAGCACAAGTGCACCCCTTACAGAGCTTCTAATTATATAGGGCACATTAAACTATCAGGTGAAGGGCATTGTGGGAGCTGCATATGGCTAAATTAGCAGCGGGTCGTCTCACCAGGAGATGGCTGGGTAATCAAGCACAGAGCTAGGACTCTAGTCTCTGCAGTTTAGCACCTCTAAATATCAGATAAGATCTATAGTGGGGAAGGGACAGACATATGTGGGTATTGAATGGAGTGGGACAGATAAAGGAGAGAAGTTATGCAGAGCATGTACCAGTGAGGTGAATCAGCAAAGCAGAGCATTAGATTACAGCAGACACAGCAAGCAGAGAAGTTATGCAGAGCATGTACCAGTGAGGTTATTCCACTGCGACCTCCACCACTCTTCCAAGGGGCATTAAAACCGTCTTGTTAAGCTACTCTGACCTCCACGTCCCTTCCGCGGGGCATTGATATTGTCTTTTTATTCCACTGCGACCTCCACCACTCTTCCAAGGGGCATTGATATTGTCTTTTTAATCCACTGCGACCTCCACCACTCTTCCAAGGGACATTGATATTGTCTTTTTATCCCACTGCGACCTTCACCAGTCTTCCAAGGAACATTGATATTGTCTTTTTTTTCCACTGTAATCTCCACCACTCTTCTAAGGAGCATTGATATTTTCTTTTTATTCCACTGCGACCTCCACCACTCTTCCAAGGGGCATCGATAATGTCTTTTTAATCCACTGCGACCTCCACCACTCTTCCAACGGGCACTAAAAACGACTTGTTAAGCTACTGTGACCTCCACGTCTCTTCCAAGGGGCATTAAAACCGTCAATTTAAACCACTCTGAACTCCACAGCTCTTGCAAGAGGCATTGATATTGTCTTTTTATTCCACTGTAACCTCCATCACTCTGCCAAGGGGCATTGATTTTGTATTTTTAATCCACTGCGACCTCCATCTCTCTTCCAAGAAGCATTAAAACCGTCTTGTTTAGCTACTGTGACCTCCACGTCTATTCCACGGTGCCTTAAAACCTTCTGGTTAAACCACTGTGAACTCCACAGCTCTTCCAAGGGGCATTGATATTGTCTTTTTATTCAACTGTAACCTCCATTACTCTTCCAAAGGGCATTGATATTGTCTTTTTATTTTGCTGCGACCTCCACCACACTTCCAAGGGGCATTAATATTGTCTTTTTATTCCACTGCGACCTCCACCACTCTTCCAAGGGTCATTGATATTGTCTTTTTATTCCACAATAACCTCCACCACTCTTCCAAGGGGCATTGATATTGTCTTTTTTTTCCACTGCGACCTCCACCTCTCTTCCAAGGGGCATTAAAACCATCTTGTTAAGCTACTGTGACCTCTAAGTCTCTTCCACGAGGCATTGATATTGTCTTTTTATTCCACTGCGACCTCCACATCTCTTCCAAGTGGAATTGATCATGTCTTTTTATTCCACTGCGACCTCCACCACTCTTCTAAGGGGCATTGATATTGTCTTTTTAATCCACTGCGACCTCCACCACTCTCCCAAGGGGCATTAAAACAGTTTTGATAAGCTACTGTGACCTCCACGTCTCTTCCAAGGGGCATTAAAACCGTCTGGTTAAACCACTCTGAAATCCGCAGCTCTTCCAAGAGGCCTTGATATTGTCTTTTTATTCGACTATAACCTCCACCACTCTTCCAAGGGGCATTAAAAAAGTCTTGTTAAGCTACTGTGACCTCCACGTCTCTTCCAAGGGGCATTAAAACCGTCAATTTAAACCACTTGGAATTCCACAGCTCTTGCAAGAGGCATTGATATTGTCCTTTTATTCCACTGTAACCTCCACCACTCTTATAAGGCGCATTGATTTTGTCTTTTTAATCCACTGCGACCTCCATCACTCTTCCAAGAAGCATTAAAAACGTCTTGTTTAGCTACCGTGACCTCCACGTCTATTCCACGGTGCCTTAAAACCTTCTGGTTAAACCACTGTGAACTCCACAGCTCTTCCAAGGGGCATTGATATTGCCTTTTTATTCAACTGTAACCTCCATTACTCTTCCAAAGGCCATTGATATTGTCTTTTTATTTTGCTGCGACCTCCACCACACTTCCAAGGGGCATTAATATTGTCTTTTAATTCCACTGCGACCTCCACCACTCTTCCAAGGGTCATTGATATTGTCTTTTTATTCCACAATAACCTCCACCACTCTTCCAAGGGGCATTGATATTGTGTTTTTATTCCACTGGGACCTCCACCTCTCTTCCAGGGGGCTTTAAAACCATCTTATTAAGCTACTGTGACCTCCAAATCTCTTCCACGAGGCATTGATATTGTCTTTTTATTCCACTGCGACCTCCACATCTCTTCCAAGGGGAATTGATATTGTCTATTTATTCCACTGCGACCTCCACCCTCTTCTAAGGGGCATTGATATTGTTTTTTTAATCCACTGCGACCTTCACCACTCTACCAAGGGGCATTAAAACAGTCTTGATAAGCTACTGTGACCTCCACGTCTCTTCCAAGGGGCAATAAACCGTCTGGTTAAACCACTCTGTACTCCACAGCTCTTCCAAGAGGCATTGATAATGTCTTTTTGTTCGACTGTAACCTCCACCACTCTACCAAGGGGCATTGATATTTTCTCTGTTTTCCACTGTGACCTTCACCACTCTTCCAAGGGGCTTTGATATTGTCTTTTTTTTCCACTGCGACCTCCACCACTCTTCCCATGGGCATTAAAACCGTCTTGTTATGCTACTGTGACCTTCACGTCCCTTCCACGGGGCATAGATATTGTCTTTTTATTCCATTGCTACCTCCATCACTCTTCCAAGGGGCATTAAAACCGTCTTGTTAAGCTACTGTGACCTCCAAATCTCTTCCAAGGGGCACTAATACAGTCTGGTTATACCGCTCTGAGCTCCACAGCTCTTCCAAGGGGCATTGATATTGTCTTTTTATTCCTCTGCGACGTCCACGACTCTTCCAAGGAGCATTAAAACGTCTTGTTAAGCTACTGTGACCTCCAAGTTTCTTTCACAGGGCATTGATATTGTCTTTTTATTCCACTGTAACCTCCACCACTTTTCCATATGGCATTGATATTGTGTTTTTATTCCACTGCGACCTCCACCACTCTTCTAAGGGGCATTGATATTGTCTTTTAAATCCACAACTATCTCCACCACTCTTCCAAGGGGCATTAAAACAGTCTTGTTAAGCTACTGTGACCTCCTCGTTTCTTCCAAGGGGCATTAAAACCGTCTGATTAAACACTCTGAATTCCACAGCTCTTACAAGGGGCATTGATATTGTCTTTTTATTCGACTGTAACATCCCCCACTCTTTCAAGCGGCATTGATATTGTCTTTTTATTCCACTGCGACCTCCACCACTCTTCCAAGGGGCATTGATTTTGTCTTTCTAATTAACTGCGACCTCCACCTCTCTTCCAATGGGCATTAAAACCCTCTTGTGAAGCTACTGTGACCTCCACGTCCCTTCCCCGGGGCATTGATATTGTCTTTTTATTCCACTGCGACATCCACCACTCTTCCAAGGGGCATTGATATTGTCTTTTTAATCCACTGTGACCTCCACCACTCTTCCAAGGGGCATTGATATTGTCTTTTTAATCCACTGTGACCTCCACGTCTCTTCCAAGGGGCATTAAAACCGTCAATTTAAACCACTCTGAACTCCACAGCTCTTCCAAGGAGCACTGGTATTATCTATTTATTCCACTCTAACCTCCACAACTCTTCCAAGGGGCATTGACATTGTTTATTTATTCCACTGCGACCTCCACCACTCTACCAAGGGGCATTAAGTCCATCTTGTTAAGCTACAGTGACCTCCCCAACTCTTCCATGGGGCATTGATATTGTCTTTTTATTCCACTGTAACCTCCACCACTCTTCCATCGGGCATTGATTTTGTCTTTTTATTCCACTGCGACCTCTACCACTCTTCCAATGGGCATTGATATTGTCTTTTTAATCCACTGCAACCTCCACCACTCTTCTAAGGGGCATTAAAGCCGTCTTGTTAAGCTACTTTAAAGTCCATGTCTATTCCACGGGGCATTGATATTGTCTTTTTATTCCACTGTAACCTCCACCACTCTTCCAAGTGGTATTGACATTGGCTTTTTATTCCACTGCGACTTCCTCCACTCTTCCAAGGGGCATTAAAACAGACTTGTTAAGCTACTGTGACCTCCACGTCTCTTCCAAGGGGCATTAAAACCGTCTGGTTAAACCACTCTGAACTCCACCACTCTTCCAAGGGGCATTGATTTTGTCTTTTTATTCCACTGTAACCTCCACCACTCTTCCAAAGGACATTGATATTGTCTTTTTATTCCACTGCGACCTCCACCAGTCCTCCAAGAGGCATTAAAACCGTCTTGTTAAGCTACTGTGACCTCCACATCTCTTCCACGGGGCATTAAAATTGTCTTTTTATTCCACTGTAACCTCCACCACTCGTTCAAGGGGCATTGATATTGTCTTTTTATTCCACTGCGACCTCCACCACTCTTCCAAGTGGCATTGATAATGTCTTTTTATTCCACTGCGACCTCCACCATTCTTCCAAGGCTCATTGATATTGTCTTTTTAATCCACTGCGACCTCCAACTCTTCCAAGGGGCATTAAAACCGTCTTGTTAAGCTATTGTGACCTCCACATCTCTTCCACGGGCCATTGATATTGTCTTTTTATTTAACTGTAACCTCCACCACTATTCCAAGGGGCATTGATATCGTCTTTTTATACCACTGTAACCTCCATCACTCTTCCAAGGGGCATTGATATTGTCTTTTTATTCCACTGCGACCTCCACCACTCTTCCAAGGGGCATTCATATTGTCTTTTTAATCCACTGCCACCTCCACCACTCTTCCAAGGGGCATTAAAACCGTCTAGTTAAGCTACTGTCACCTCCACGTCCCTTCCAAGGGGCATTAAAACCATCAATTTAAACCACTTTGAACTCCACAGCTCTTGCAAGGGGCATTGTTATTGTCTTTTTAATCCCCTGCAACCTCCACCACTCTTCCAAGGGGCATTAAAACCGTCTTGTTAAGCTACTGTGACCTCCACGTCCCTTCCACGGGGCATTGATATTGTCTTTTATTCCACTGCGACCTCCACCACTCTTCCAAGAGGCATTGATATTGTCTTTTTAATCCACTGCGAACTCTACCACTCTTCCAAGGGGTCATTAAAACCGTCTTGTTATGCTACTGTGACGTCGACTTCTCTTCCAAGGGGCATTAAAACCATCTGTTTAAACCAGTCTGAACTCCACAGCTCTTCCAAGGGGCATTTGTATTGTCTTTTAATACCAATCTAACCTCCACCACTCTTCCAAGGGGCATTAAAACCGTCTAGTTAAGCTACTGTCACCTCCACGTCCCTTCCAAGGGGCATTAAAACCATCAATTTAAACCACTCTGAACTCCACAGCTCTTGCAAGGGGCATTGATATTGTCTTTTTACTCCACTGTAACCTACAGCACTCTTTCAAGGGGCATTGATATTGTCTTTTTATTCCACTACGACTTCCACCACTCTCCCAAGGTGCATTAAAAACATCTTGTTTAGCTACTGTAACGTCCATGTCTATTCCACGAGGCATTGATATTGTCTTTTTATTCCACTGTATCCTCCACCACTCTTCCAAGGGGTATTGATATTGTCTTTTTATTCCACTGCGACTTCCACCTCTCTTCTAAGGGGCATTGATATTGTCTTTTTAATCCACTGTGACCTCCGCCACTCTTCCAAGAGGCATTAAAACAGTCTTGTTAAGCTACTGTGATCTCCACATCTCTTCCAAGTGGCATTAAAACCGTCTGGTTAAACCACTCTGAACTCCACAGCTCTTACAAGGGGATGGATGTTGTCTTTTTTTTCCACTGTAACCTCCACCATTCTTCCAAGGGGTATTGATATTGTCTTTTTAATGCACTGCGACCTCCACAACTCTTCCAAGGGGCATTAAAACCATTTGGTTAAACCACTCTGAACTCCATAGCTCTTTCAAGAGGCATTGATATTGTCTTTTTATTTCACTGTAAACTCTACCACTCTTTCAAGAGGCATTGATATTGTTTTTTTATTCCACTGCGACCTCCACCACTCTTCCAAGGGGCATTAAAACTGTCTTGTTAAGCTACTGTGACCTCCACGTGTCTTCCACTTGGCATTGATATTGTCTTTTTAATCCACTATGACCTCCACCACTTTTCCAAGGGGCATTAAAACCGTCTTGTTAATCTACTGTGACCTCCATGTCTCTTCCAAGGGGCAATAAAACCATCTGGTTAAACCACTCTGAACTCCACAGCTCTTCCAAGGGGCATTGGTATTGTCTTTTTATTCCACTCTAACCTCCACCACTCTTCCAAGGGGCATTGACATTGCTTTTTTATTCCGCTGCCACCTCCACCACTCTTCCAAAGGGCATTGATATTGTCTTTTTAATCCACTGCGACCTCCACCACTTTTCCAAGGGGCATTAAAAACGTCTTTTTAAGCTACTATGACCTCCACGTCACTTCCAATGGGCATTAAAACGGTCTGGTTAAACCACTCTGAACTCCACAGCTATTCCAAGGGCATTGGTATTGTCTTTTTATTCCACTCTAACCTCCACCACTCTTCCAAGGGGCATTGACATTGTCTTTTTATTCAACTGAGACCTCCACCATTCTTCCAAGGGGCATTAAAACTGTCTTGTTAAGCTAGAGTGACCTCCACATCTCTTCCACGGGGCCTTGATATTGTCTTTAAATTCCACTGTAACCTGCACCACTCTACCAAGGGGCATTGATATTGTATTTTTATTCCACTGCGACCTCCATCTCTCTTCCAAAGGGAATTGATATTGTCTTTTTAATCCACTGCGACCTCCACAACTCTTCCAAAGCGCATTAAAACCATCTTGTTAAGCTACTGTGACCTCCACGTCTCTTCCACTGTGCATTGATATTGTCTTTTTATTCAACTGCAACCTCCACCACTCTTCCTTGTGGCATTAAAAACGTCTTGTTAAGCTACTGTGACCTCCACTTCTCTTCCAAGGGGCATTAAAACAGTATGGTTAAACCAATCTGAACTCCACAGATCTTCCAAGGGGCATTGATATTGTCTTTTTATTCCACTGTATCCTCCACCACTCTTCCAAGGGGCATTGATATTGTCTTTTTATTCCACTGCAACCTCCACCACTCTTCCAAGGGGCATTAAAACCGTCTTGTTAAGCTACTGTGACCTCCATGTCTCTTCCACAGGGCATTGATATTGTCTTTTTATTCCACTGGAACCTCCAACACTCTTCCAAGGGGCATTGATATTATCTTTTTATTCCACTGAGACTTCAACCACTCCTTCAAGGAGCATTGACATTGTCTTTTTAATCCACTTCGACCTCCACCACTCTTCCAAGGGGCATTAAAACAGTCTTGTTAATCTACTGTGACCTCCACGTCTCTTCCAAGGGGCATTAAAACCGTCAATTTAAACCACTCTCAACTCCATAGCTCTTGCAAGGGGCTTTGATATTGTTTTTTATTCCACTGTAACCTCCACCATTCTTCCAAGGGACATTGATATTGTCTTTTTATTCCACTCTAACCTCCAGCCCTCTTCAAAGTGGCATTGATGTTGTCTTTTTATTTTACTGCGACCTCCACCACTCTTCCAAGGGGCATTAATATTGTCTTTTTATTCCACTGTGACCTCCACGTCTCTTCCAAGGGGCATTGATATTGTCTTTTTATTTAATTGGAACCTCCACCACTCTTCCAAGGGGCATTGATATTGTCTTTTTATTCAACTGTAACCTCCACCATTCTTCCAAGGGACATTGATATTGTCTTTTTATTCCACTGCAACCTCCACCACTCTTCTAAGGGGCATTAAAGCCGTCTTGTTAAGCTACTTTAAAGTCCATGTCTATTCCACGGGGCATTGATATTGTCTTTTTATTCCACTGTAACCTCCACCACTCTTCCAAGTGGCATTGACATTTTCTTTTTATTCCACTGCGACTTCCTCCACTCTTCCAAGGGGCATTAAAACAGACTTGTTAAGCTACTGTGACCTCCACGTCTCTTCCAAGGGGCATTAAAACCGTCTGGTTAAACCACTCTGAACTCCACCACTCTTCCAAGGGGCATTGATTTTGTCTTTTTATTCCACTGCGACATCCACCACTCTTCCACTGGGCATTGATATTGTCTTTTTAATCCCCTGCAACCTCCACCACTCTTCCAAGGGGCATTAAAACCGTCTTGTTAAGCTACTGTGACCTCCACGTCCCTTCCACGGGGCATTGATATTGTCTTTTATTCCACTGCGACCTCCACCACTCTTCCAAGAGGCATTGATATTGTCTTTTTAATCCACTGCGAACTCTACCACTCTTCCAAGGGGTCATTAAAACCGTCTTGTTATGCTACTGTGACGTCGACTTCTCTTCCAAGGGGCATTAAAACCATCTGTTTAAACCAGTCTGAACTCCACAGCTTTTCCAAGGGGCATTTGTATTGTCTTTTAATACCAATCTAACCTCCACCACTCTTCCAAGGGGCATTAAAACCGTCTAGTTAAGCTACTGTCACCTCCACGTCCCTTCCAAGGGGCATTAAAACCATCAATTTAAACCACTCTGAACTCCACAGCTCTTGAAAGGGGCATTGATATTGTCTTTTTACTCCACTGTAACCTACAGCACTCTTTCAAGGGGCATTGATATTGTCTTTTTATTCCACTACGACTTCCACCACTCTCCCAAGGTGCATTAAAAACATCTTGTTTAGCTACTGTAACGTCCATGTCTATTCCACGAGGCATTGATATTGTCTTTTTATTCCACTGTATCCTCCACCACTCTTCCAAGGGGTATTGATATTGTCTTTTTATTCCACTGCGACTTCCACCTCTCTTCTAAGGGGCATTGATATTGTCTTTTTAATCCACTGTGACCTCCGCCACTCTTCCAAGAGGCATTAAAACAGTCTTGTTAAGCTACTGTGATCTCCACATCTCTTCCAAGTGGCATTAAAACCGTCTGGTTAAACCACTCTGAACTCCACAGCTCTTACAAGGGGATGGATGTTGTCTTTTTTTTCCACTGTAACCTCCACCATTCTTCCAAGGGGTATTGATATTGTCTTTTTAATGCACTGCGACCTCCACAACTCTTCCAAGGGGCATTAAAACCATTTGGTTAAACCACTCTGAACTCCATAGCTCTTTCAAGAGGCATTGATATTGTCTTTTTATTTCACTGTAAACTCTACCACTCTTTCAAGAGGCATTGATATTGTTTTTTTATTCCACTGCGACCTCCACCACTCTTCCAAGGGGCATTAAAACTGTCTTGTTAAGCTACTGTGACCTCCACGTGTCTTCCACTTGGCATTGATATTGTCTTTTTAATCCACTATGACCTCCACCACTTTTCCAAGGGGCATTAAAACCGTCTTGTTAATCTACTGTGACCTCCATGTCTCTTCCAAGGGGCAATAAAACCATCTGGTTAAACCACTCTGAACTCCACAGCTCTTCCAAGGGGCATTGGTATTGTCTTTTTATTCCACTCTAACCTCCACCACTCTTCCAAGGGGCATTGACATTGCTTTTTTATTCCGCTGCCACCTCCACCACTCTTCCAAAGGTCATTGATATTGTCTTTTTAATCCACTGCGACCTCCACCACTTTTCCAAGGGGCATTAAAAACGTCTTTTTAAGCTACTATGACCTCCACGTCACTTCCAATGGGCATTAAAACGGTCTGGTTAAACCACTCTGAACTCCACAGCTATTCCAAGGGCATTGGTATTGTCTTTTTATTCCACTCTAACCTCCACCACTCTTCCAAGGGGCATTGACATTGTCTTTTTATTCAACTGAGACCTCCACCATTCTTCCAAGGGGCATTAAAACTGTCTTGTTAAGCTAGAGTGACCTCCACATCTCTTCCACGGGGCCTTGATATTGTCTTTAAATTCCACTGTAACCTGCACCACTCTACCAAGGGGCATTGATATTGTATTTTTATTCCACTGCGACCTCCATCTCTCTTCCAAAGGGAATTGATATTGTCTTTTTAATCCACTGCGACCTCCACAACTCTTCCAAAGCGCATTAAAACCATCATGTTAAGCTACTGTGACCTCCACGTCTCTTCCACTGTGCATTGATATTGTCTTTTTATTCAACTGCAACCTCCACCACTCTTCCTTGTGGCATTAAAAACGTCTTGTTAAGCTACTGTGACCTCCACTTCTCTTCCAAGGGGCATTAAAACAGTATGATTAAACCAATCTGAACTCCACAGATCTTCCAAGGGGCATTGATATTGTCTTTTTATTCCACTGTATCCTCCACCACTCTTCCAAGGGGCATTGATATTGTCTTTTTATTCCACTGCGACCTCCACCACTCTTCCAAGGGGCATTAAAACCGTCTTGTTAAGCTACTGTGACCTCCATGTCTCTTCCACAGGGCATTGATATTGTCTTTTTATTCCACTGGAACCTCCAACACTCTTCCAAGGGGCATTGATATTATCTTTTTATTCCACTGAGACTTCAACCACTCCTTCAAGGAGCATTGACATTGTCTTTTTAATCCACTTCGACCTCCACCACTCTTCCAAGGGGCATTAAAACAGTCTTGTTAATCTACTGTGACCTCCACGTCTCTTCCAAGGGGCATTAAAACCGTCAATTTAAACCACTCTCAACTCCATAGCTCTTGCAAGGGGCTTTGATATTGTTTTTTATTCCACTGTAACCTCCACCATTCTTCCAAGGGACATTGATATTGTCTTTTTATTCCACTGTAACCTCCAGCCCTCTTCAAAGTGGCATTGATGTTGTCTTTTTATTTTACTGCGACCTCCACCACTCTTCCAAGGGGCATTAATATTGTCTTTTTATTCCACTGTGACCTCCACGTCTCTTCCAAGGGGCATTGATATTGTCTTTTTATTTAATTGGAACCTCCACCACTCTTCCAAGGGGCATTGATATTGTCTTTTTATTCAACTGTAACCTCCACCATTCTTCCAAGGGACATTGATATTGTCTTTTTATTCCACTGCAACCTCCACCACTCTTCTAAGGGGCATTAAAGCCGTCTTGTTAAGCTACTTTAAAGTCCATGTCTATTCCACGGGGCATTGATATTGTCTTTTTATTCCACTGTAACCTCCACCACTCTTCCAAGTGGCATTGACATTGGCTTTTTATTCCACTGCGACTTCCTCCACTCTTCCAAGGGGCATTAAAACAGACTTGTTAAGCTACTGTGACCTCCACGTCTCTTCCAAGGGGCATTAAAACCGTCTGGTTAAACCACTCTGAACTCCACCACTCTTCCAAGGGGCATTGATTTTGTCTTTTTATTCCACTGCGACATCCACCACTCTTCCACTGGGCATTGATATTGTCTTTTTAATCCCCTGCAACCTCCACCACTCTTCCAAGGGGCATTAAAACCGTCTTGTTAAGCTACTGTGACCTCCACGTCCCTTCCACGGGGCATTGATATTGTCTTTTATTCCACTGCGACCTCCACCACTCTTCCAAGGGGCATTGATATTGTCTTTTTAATCCACTGCGAACTCCACCACTCTTCCAAGGGGTCATTAAAACTGTCTTGTTATGCTACTGTGACGTCGACTTCTCTTCCAAGGGGCATTAAAACAATCTGGTTAAACCAGTATGAACTCCACAGCTCTTCCAAGGGGCATTTGTATTGTCTTTTAAAACCAATCTAACCTCCACCACTCTTCCAAGGGACATTGACATTGTCTTTTTTTTCCACTGCGACCTCCACCACTCTTCCAAGGGGCATTAAAACCATATTGTTAAGCTACAGTGACCTCCACATCTCTTCCACGGGGCATTGATATTGTCTTTTTATTCCACTGTAACCTCCACCAATCTTCCAAGGGGCATTGATAGTGTTTTTTTATTCCACTGCGACCTCCACCACTCTCCCAAGGGGCATTAAAACCGTATTGTTAATTTACTGTGACCTCCACGTCTCTTCCAAGGAGCGTTAAAACCGTCTAGTTATACCACTATGAACTCCACAGCTCTTCCAAGAAGCATTACTATTGTCCTTTTATTCCACTGTAACCTCCACCACTCTTCCAAAGGACATTGATATTGTCTTTTTATTCCACTGCGACCTCCCCAGTCCTCCAAGAGGCATTAAAACCGTCTTGTTAAGCTACTGTGACCTCCACATCTCTTCCACGGGGCATTAAAATTGTCTTTTTATTCCACTGTAACCTCCACCACTCGTTCAAGGGGCATTGATATTGTCTTTTTATTCCACTGCGACCTCCACCACTCTTCCAAGTGGCATTGATAATGTCTTTTTATTCCACTGCGACCTCCACCATTCTTCCAAGGCTCATTGATATTGTCTTTTTAATCCACTGC
The DNA here is from genome assembly GCF_046119375.1 of Phyllobates terribilis. Lineage (NCBI taxonomy): Eukaryota > Metazoa > Chordata > Amphibia > Anura > Dendrobatidae > Phyllobates > Phyllobates terribilis. The sequence goes on from NW_027363119.1 coordinate 22,565, forward strand.
GACCTCCAACTCTTCCAAGGGGCATTAAAACCGTCTTGTTAAGCTATTGTGACCTCCACATCTCTTCCACGGGGCATTGATATTGTCTTTTTATTTAACTGTAACCTCCACCACTATTCCAAGGGGCATTGATATCGTCTTTTTATACCACTGTAACCTCCATCACTCTTCCAAGGGGCATTGATATTGTCTTTTTATTCCACTGCGACCTCCACCACTCTTCCAAGGGGCATTCATATTGTCTTTTTAATCCACTGCCACCTCCACCACTCTTCCAAGGGGCATTAAAACCGTCTAGTTAAGCTACTGTCACCTCCACGTCCCTTCCAAGGGGCATTAAAACCATCAATTTAAACCACTTTGAACTCCACAGCTCTTGCAAGGGGCATTGTTATTGTCTTTTTAATCCCCTGCAACCTCCACCACTCTTCCAAGGGGCATTAAAACCGTCTTGTTAAGCTACTGTGACCTCCACGTGCCTTCCACTGGGCATTGATATTGTCTTTTATTCCACTGCGACCTCCACCACTCTTCCAAGGGGCATTGATATTGTCTTTTTAATCCACTGCGAACTCTACCACTCTTCCAAGGGGTCATTAAAACCGTCTTGTTATACTACTGTGACGTCGACTTCTCTTCCAAGGGGCATTAAAACCATCTGTTTAAACCAGTCTGAACTCCACAGCTCTTCCAAGGGGCATTTGTATTGTCTTTTAATACCAATCTAACCTCCACCACTCTTCCAAGGGGCATTAAAACCGTCTAGTTAAGCTACTGTCACCTCCACGTCCCTTCCAAGGGGCATTAAAACCATCAATTTAAACCACTCTGAACTCCACAGCTCTTGCAAGGGGCATTGATATTGTCTTTTTACTCCACTGTAACCTACAGCACTCTTTCAAGGGGCATTGATATTGTCTTTTTATTCCACTACGACTTCCACCACTCTCCCAAGGTGCATTAAAAACATCTTGTTTAGCTACTGTAACGTCCATGTCTATTCCACGAGGCATTGATATTGTCTTTTTATTCCACTGTATCCTCCACCACTCTTCCAAGGGGTATTGATATTGTCTTTTTATTCCACTGCGACTTCCACCTCTCTTCTAAGGGGCATTGATATTGTCTTTTTAATCCACTGCGACCTCCGCCACTCTTCCAAGAGGCATTAAAACAGTCTTGTTAAGCTACTGTGATCTCCACATCTCTTCCAAGTGGTATTAAAACCGTCTGGTTAAACCACTCTGAACTCCACAGGTCTTACAAGGGGATGGATGTTGTCTTTTTTTTCCACTGTAACCTCCACCATTCTTCCAAGGGGTATTGATATTGTCTTTTTAATGCACTGCGACCTCCACAACTCTTCCAAGGGGCATTAAAACCATTTGGTTAATCCACTCTGAACTCCATAGCTCTTTCAAGAGGCATTGATATTGTCTTTTTATTTCACTGTAAACTCTACCACTCTTTCAAGAGGCATTGATATTGTTTTTTTATTCCACTACGACCTCCACCACTCTTCCAAGGGGCATTAAAACTGTCTTGTTAAGCTACTGTGACCTCCACGTGTCTTCCACGTGGCATTGATATTGTCTTTTTAATCCACTATGACCTCCACCACTTTTCCAAGGGGCATTAAAACCGTCTTGTTAATCTACTGTGACCTCCATGTCTCTTCCTAGGGGCAATAAAACCATCTGGTTAAACCACTCTGAACTCCACAGCTCTTCCAAGGGGCATTGGTATTGTCTTTTTATTCCACTCTAACCTCCACCACTCTTCCAAGGGGCATTGACATTGCTTTTTTATTCCGCTGCCACCTCCACCACTCTTCCAAAGGGCATTGATATTGTCTTTTTAATCCACTGCGACCTCCACCACTTTTCCAAGGGGCATTAAAAACGTCTTTTTAAGCTACTATGACCTCCACGTCACTTCCAATGGGCATTAAAACGGTCTGGTTAAACCACTCTGAACTCCACAGCTATTCCAAGGGCATTTGTATTGTCTTTTTATTCCACTCTAACCTCCACCACTCTTCCAAGGGGCATTGACATTGTCTTTTTATTCAACTGAGACCTCCACCATTCTTCCAAGGGGCATTAAAACTGTCTTGTTAAGCTAGAGTGACCTCCACATCTCTTCCACGGGGCCTTGATATTGTCTTTAAATTCCACTGTAACCTGCACCACTCTACCAAGGGGCATTGATATTGTATTTTTATTCCACTGCGACCTCCATCTCTCTTCCAAAGGGAATTGATATTGTCTTTTTAATCCACTGCGACCTCCACAACTCTTCCAAAGCGCATTAAAACCATCTTGTTAAGCTACTGTGACCTCCACGTCTCTTCCACTGTGCATTGATATTGTCTTTTTATTCAACTGCAACCTCCACCACTCTTCCTTGTGGCATTAAAAACGTCTTGTTAAGCTACTGTGACCTCCACTTCTCTTCCAAGGGGCATTAAAACCGTATGGTTAAACCAATCTGAACTCCACAGATCTTCCAAGGGGCATTGATATTGTCTTTTTATTCCACTGTATCCTCCACCACTCTTCCAAGGGGCATTGATATTGTCTTTTTATTCCACTGCGACCTCCACCACTCTTCCAAGGGGCATTAAAACCGTCTTGTTAAGCTACTGTGACCTCCATGTCTCTTCCACAGGGCATTGATATTGTCTTTTTATTCCACTGGAACCTCCAACACTCTTCCAAGGGGCATTGATATTATCTTTTTATTCCACTGAGACTTCAACCACTCCTTCAAGGAGCATTGACATTGTCTTTTTAATCCACTTCGACCTCCACCACTCTTCCAAGGGGCATTAAAACAGTCTTGTTAATCTACTGTGACCTCCACGTCTCTTCCAAGGGGCATTAAAACCGTCAATTTAAACCACTCTCAACTCCATAGCTCTTGCAAGGGGCTTTGATATTGTTTTTTATTCCACTGTAACCTCCACCATTCTTCCAAGGGACATTGATATTGTCTTTTTATTCCACTGTAACCTCCAGCCCTCTTCAAAGTGGCATTGATGTTGTCTTTTTATTTTACTGCGACCTCCACCACTCTTCCAAGGGGCATTAATATTGTCTTTTTATTCCACTGTGACCTCCACGTCTCTTCCAAGGGGCATTGATATTGTCTTTTTATTTAATTGGAACCTCCACCACTCTTCCAAGGGGCATTGATATTGTCTTTTTATTCAATTGTAACCTCCACCATTCTTCCAAGGGACATTGATATTGTCTTTTTATTCCACTGTAACCTCCACCACTCGTCCAAGGGGCATTGATATTGTCTTTTTATTCAACTGTAATCTCCACCACTCTTCCAAGGGGCATTCATATTGTCTTTTTAATCCACTGCGACCTCCACCACTATTCCAAGGGGCATTAAACCGTCTTGTTAAGCAACTGTCACCTCCACGTCCCTTCCAAGGGGCATTAAAACCGTCAATTTAAACCACTCTGAACTCCACAGCTCTTGCAAGGGGCATTGATATTGTCTTTATATTCCAATGTAGCCTCCAGCACTGTTCCAAGGGGCATTGATATTGTCTTTTTATTCCACTGCAACTTCCACCTCTCTTCCAAGGGGCATTAAAACCGTCTTGCTAAGCTACTGTGACCTCCACGTCTCTTTCACGGTGCATTGATATTGTCTTTTTATTCCACTGTAACCTCCCCCACTCTTCCAAGGGGCATTGTTATTGTCTTTTTATTCCTCTGGGACCTTCACCACTCTTCCAAGTGGCATAGATATTGTCTTTTTAATCCACTGCGACCTCCACCACTCTTCCAAGGGGCATTAAAACCGTATTGTTAAGCTACTGTGACCTCCACGTCTTTTCCAAGGTGCATTAAAACCGTCAATTTAAACCACCCTGAACTCCACAGCTCTTGCATGAGTCATTGATATTATCTTTTTACTCCACTGTAACCTACAGCACTCTTCCAAGGGCATTGATATTGTCTTTTTATTCCACTACGACTTCCACCACTCTCCCAAGGTGCATTAAAAACATCTTGTTTAGCTACTATAACATCCATGTCTATTCCACGTGGCATTGATAATGTCTTTTTATTCCACTGTATCCTCCACCACTTTTCCAAGGAGTACTGATATTGTCTTTTTATTCCACTGCGACTTCCACCTCTCTTCTAAGGGGCATTGATATTGTCTTTTTAATCCACTGCGACCTCCACCACTCTTCCAAGAGGCATTAAAACAGTTTTGTTAAGATACTGTGACCTCCACATCTCTTCCAACGTTCATTAAAACCGTCTGGTTAAACCACTCTGAACTCCACAGCTCTTCCAAGGGGCATTGATAATGTCTTTTTATTCCTCTGTAACCTTCACCATTCTTCCAAGGGGTATTGATATTGTCTTTTTATTCCACTGCGACCTCCACCACTCTTCCAAGGGGCATTGATATTTTCTTTTTATTCCACTGCGACCTCCAGCAGTCATCCAAGAGGCATTAAAACCGTCTTGTTAAGCTACTGTGACCTTCACGTCTCTTCCACGTGGCATTGAAATTGTCTTTTTATTCCACTGTAACCTCCACCACTCGTCCAAGGGGCATTGATATTGTCTTTTTATTCCACTGCGACCTCCACCACTCTTCCAAGGGGCATTGATAATGTCTTTTTTTAAACTGCGACCTCCACCACTCTTCCAAGGGGCAATAAAACCATCTTGTTAAGCTATTGTGACCTCCACATCTCTTCCACGGGGCATTGATATTGTCTTTTTATTTAGCTGTAACCTCCAACACTGTTCCAAGGGTCATTGATATTGTCTTTTTATTCCACTGTAACCACCATCACTCTTCCAAGGGGCATTGATATTGTCTTTTTGTTCAACTGTTATCTCCACCAATCTTCCAAGGGGCATTGATATTGTCTTTTTATTCAACTGTAATCTCCACCACTCTTCCAAGGGGCATTGATATTGTCTTTTTATTCCACTGCGACCTCCACCACTCTTCCAAGGGGCATTCAGATTGTCTTTTTAATCCACTGCGACCTCCACCACTATTCCAAGGGGCATTAAAACCATCTTGTTAAGCTACTGTCACCTCCACGTCCCTTCCAAGGGTCATTAAAACCGTCAATTTAAACAACTCTGAACTCCACAGCTCTTGCAAGGGGCATTGATATTGTCTTTTTATTCCAATGTAAACTCCAGCACTCTTCCAAGGGGCATTGATATTGTCTTTTTATTCCACTGCAACTACCACCTCTCTTCCAAGGGGCATTAAAACCGTGTTGCTAAGCTACTGTGACCTCCACGAATCTTTCACGGGGCATTGATATTGTCTTTTTATTCCACTGTAACCTCCACCACTCTTCCAAGGGGCATTGATATTGTCTTTTTATTCCACCGGGACCTTCACCACTCTTCCAAGTGGCATTGATATTGTCTTTTTAATCCACTGCGACCTCCACCACTCTTCCAAGGGGCATTAAAACCGAATTGTTAAGCTACTGTGACCTCCACGTCTCTTCCAAGGTGCATTAAAACCGTCAATTTAAACAACTCTGAACTCCACAGCTCTTGCAAAAGTCATTGATGTTGTCTTTTTACTCCACTGTAACCTACAGCACTCTTTCACGGGGCATTGATATTGTATTTTTATTTCACTATGACTTCCACCACTCTCCCAAGGTGCATTAAAAACATCTTGCTTAGCTACTGTAACGTCCATGTCTATTCCACGGGGCATTGATATTGTCTTTTTATTTCACTGTATCCTCCACCACTCTTCCAAGGGGTATTGATATTGTCTTTTTATTCCACTACGACTTCCACCACTCTTCCAAGGGGCATTAAAACTGTCTTGTTAAGCTACTGTGACCTCCACGTGTCTTCCACTTGTCATTGATATTGTCTTTTTAATCCAATGTGACCTCCACCACTTTTAAAAGGGGCATTAAAACCATCTTGTTAATCTACTGTGACCTCCACGTCTCTTCCAAGGGGCAATAAAACCATCTGGTTAAACCACTCTGAACTCCACAGCTCTTCCAAGGGGCATTGGTATTGTCTTTTTATTCCACTCTAACCTCCACCACTCTTCCAAGGGGCATTGACATTGTCTTTTTATTCCACTGCGACCTCCATCATTCTTCCAAGGGTCATTGATATTGTCTTTTTATTCCACTGCCACCTCCACCACTCTTCCAAGGGGCATTGATATTGTCTTTTTAATCCTCTGCGACCTCCACGTCTCTTCCAAGGGGCATTAAAACCGTCAATTTAAACAACTCTGAACTCCACAGCTCTTCCAAATAACACTGGTATTGTCTTTTTATTCCACTCTAACCTCCACCATTCTTCCAAGGGGTATTGATATTGTCTTTTTAATGCACTGCGATCTCCACCACTCTTCCAAGGGGCATTAAAACCATCTGGTTAAACCACTCTGAACTCCATAGCTCTTTCAAGAGGCATTGATATTGTCTTTTTATTTCGCTGTAACCTCCACCACTCTTTCAAGGGACATTGATGTTGTCTTTTTATTCCACTGCGACCTCCAACACTCTTCCAAGGGGCATTAAACCTGTCTTGTTAAGCTACTGTGACCTCCACTTGTCTTCCAAGGGGCATTGATATTGTCTTTTTAATCCAATGTGACCTCCACCACTTTTCCAAGGGGCATTAAAACCATGTGGTTAAACCACTCTGAACTCCACAGCTCTTCCAAGGGGCATTGGTATTGTCTTTTTATTCCACTCTAACCTCCACCACTTTACCAAGGGGCAGTGACATTGTCTTTTTATTCCACTGCAACCTCCATCATTCTTCCAAGGGGCATTGATATTGTCTTTTTATTCCACTGCCACTTCCACCACTCTTCCAAGGGGCATCGATATTGTCTTTTTAATCCACTGCGACCTCCAACACTCTTCCAAGAGGCATTAAAACAGTCTTGTTTATCTACTGTGACCTCCACCTCTCTTCCAAGGGGCATTAAAACCGTCTGGTTAAACCTCTCTGAACTCTACAGCTCTTCCAAGGGCATTGATATTATCTTTTTATTCCACTGTAACCTCCACCATTCTTCCAAGGGGTATTGATGTTGTCTTTTTAATGCACTGCGATCTTCACCAGTCTTCCAAGGGGCATTAAAACCATCTGGTTAAACCACTCTGAACTCCATAGCTCTTTCAAGAGGCATTGATATTGTCTTTTTATTTCAAGGTAACCTCCACCACTCTTTCAAGGGGCATTGATATTGTCTTTTTATTCCACTGCGACCTCCACCACTCTTCCAAGGGGCATTAAACCTGTCTTGTTAAGCTACTGTGACCTCCACTTGTCTTCCCCTGGGCATTGATATTGTATTTTTAATCCACTGTGACCTCCACCACTTTTCCAAGGGGCATTAAAACCGTCTTGTTAATCTACTGTGACCTCCACGTCTTTTCCAAGGGGCAATAAAACCATGTGGTTAAACCACTCTGAACTCCACAGCTCTTCCAAGGGGCATTGGTATTGTCTTTTTATTCCACTCTAACCTCCACCACTTTACCAAGGGGCAGTGACATTGTATTTTTATTCCCCTGCAACCTCCATCATTCTTCCAAGGGGCATTGATATTGTCTTTTTATTCCACTGCCACCTCCACCACTCTTCCAAGGGGCATCGATATTGTCTTTTTAATCCACTGCGACCTCCAGCACTCTTCCAAGAGGCATTAAAACAGTCTTGTTTATCTACTGTGACCTCCACCTCTCTTCCAAGGGGCATTAAAACCGTCTGGTTAAACCACTCTGAACTCTACAGCTCTTCCAAGGGCATTGATATTATCTTTTTATTCCACTGTAACCTCCACCATTCTTCCAAGGGGTATTGATGTTGTCTTTTTAATGCACTGCGATCTTCACCACTCTTCCAAGGGGCATTAAAACCATCTGGTTAAACCACTCTGAACTCCATAGCTCTTTCAAGAGGCATTGATATTGTCTTTTTATTTCAAGGTAACCTCCACCACTCTTTCAAGGGGCATTGATATTGTCTTTTTATTCCACTGCGACCTCCACCACTCTTCCAAGGGGCATTAAACCTGTCTTGTTAAGCTACTGTGAACTCCACTTGTCTTCCCCTGGGCATTAATATTGTCTTTTTAATCCACTGTGACCTCCACCACTTTTCCAAGGGGCATTAAAACCGTCTTGTTAATCTACTGTGACCTCCACGTCTCTTTGAAGGGGCAATAAAACCATCTGCTTAAACCACTCTGAACTCCACAGCTCTTCCAAGGGGCATTGGTATTGTCTTTTTATTCCACTCTAACCTCCACCACTCTTCCAAGGGGCAGTGACATTGTCTTTTTATTTCACTGCACCCTCCATCATTCTTCCAAGGGGCATTGATATTGTCTTTTTATTCCACTGTCACCTCCACCACTCTTCCAAGGGTCATTGATATTGTCTTTTTAATCCACTGCGACCTCTACCACTTTTCCAAGGGGCATTAAAAATGTCTTTTTAAGCTACTGTGACCTCCACGTCACTTCCAATGGGCATTAAAACCATCTGGCTAAACCACTCTGAACTCCACAGCTCTTCCAAGGGGCATTGGTATTGTTTTTTTGTTCCACTCTAACCTCCACCACTCTTCCATGGGGCATTAAAACTGTCTTGTTATGCTGCTGTAACCTCCATGTCTATTCCACGGCGCATTGATATTGTCTCTTTATTCCAATGTAACCTCCTCCACTCGTCTAAAGGGCAGTGATATTGTCTTTTTAAACCACTGAGACCTCCACCACTCTTCCAAGAGGAATTAAAAACATCTTATTAAGCTACTATGACCTCCACGTCTCTTCCAATGGTCATTAAAACCATCTGGTTAAACCACTCTGAATTCCACAGCTCATCAAAGGGGCATTGATATTGTCTTTTTATTCCACTGTAACCTTCACCACTTTTTCTATGGGAATTGATATTGTATTTTTATTATTATTATTATTATTTATTATTATAGCGCCATTTATTCCATGGCGCTTTACATGTGATAGGGATATACATAACAAAAGAATTTACATAATCTTAACAAAGCGAGTCAGCGACTGGTACAGGAGGAGGGAATACCCTGCCCGCGAGGGCTCACATTCTAGAAGGGATGGGTGAGGATACGTTAGGTGAGGGTAGAGCTGGTCGTGCAGCGGTGGTTACTGCAGGTTGTAGGCTTGTCGGAAGAGGTGGGTCTTCAGGTTTCTTTTGAAGGTTTCCACGGTCGGCGAGAGTCTGATGTGTTGGGGTAGAGAGTTCCAGAGTAGGGGGGATGCACGGGAGAAATCTTGTACACGATTGTGGGAGGAGGAGATAAGAGGGGAGTAGAGAAGGAGATCTTGTGAGGATCGGAGGTTGCGTGCAGGTAAGTACCGGGAGACTAGGTCACAGATGTATGGGGGAGACAGGTTGTGGATGGCTTTGTATGCCATGGTAAGAGTTTTGAACTGGATTCTCTGGGCAATGGGGAGCCAGTGAAGAGATTGACAGAGAGGAGAGGCCGGGGAATAGTGGGGGGACAGGTGAATTAGTCGAGCAGCAGAGTTTAGGATAGATTGGAGAGGCGCAAGAGTGTTGTAAGGGAGGCCACGGAGCAGGAGGTTGCAGTAGTCGAGGCGGGATATGATGAGGGCATGCACTAGTGTTTTTGCAGAGTCTTTGCTGAGGAATGCACGGATCCGGGAGATGTTTTTGAGTTGGAGTCGGCAGGAAGTGGAAAGGGCTTGGATATGTGGCTTGAAGGAGAGATCGGAGTCCAGGGTTTCTCCAAGGCAGCGAGATTGTGGGACTGGGGAGAGTGAACAGCCATTGACGTTGATGGCTAGGTCAGATGGGGAATGTGAATGAGAGGGTGGAAAGATGATGAACTCTGTTTTATCCATGTTGAGTTTTCGAAATCTGTCAGAGAAGAAGGATGACATGGCGGACAGACATTGTGGGATTTTGGTTAGTAGGGAGGAGACATCGGGTCCAGAGAGGTAGATCTGTGTGTCGTCAGGATAGAGGTGATACTGAAAACCGTGAGGCTCTATGAGCTGTCCCAGGCCAAAGGTGTAGATGGAGAAGAGCAGAGGTCCTAGAACTGAACCTTGGGGGACACCGACAGATAGGGGGCGAGATGAGGAGGTGGTGGGTGAGTGGAAGACGCTGAATGTCCTGTCTGTTAAGTATGAGGAGATCCAAGATAGAGCCCAGTCCGTGATGCCAAGAGATGAGAGAATCTGGAGTAAGAGGGAATGGTCCACTGTGTCAAAGGCAGATGACAGGTCCAGAAGGAGGAGGATGGAGTAGTGTCGCTTGGATTTGACATTTAGTAGGTCGTTGGTGACTTTGGTCAGGGCAGTTTCAGTCGAGTGATGCGGTCGGAAGCCAGATTGCAGGCGGTCGAAGAGGGAGTAGGAGGAGATGTGGGAGGACAGTTCAAGGTGGACATGTTGTTCTAGTAGTTTTGAGGCAAAGGGGAGGAGTGATATGGGGCGGTAGCTAGTCAGAGAGGAAGGGTCAAGGGAGGGCTTTTTGAGGATGGGTGTGATTGCGGCATGTATGAAACATGAGGGGAAGACACCGGTTGTTAGTGACAGATTGAAAAGGTGGGTTAGGGTTGGGATGAAGACTGTGGTAAGGTTAGTGATGAGGTGGGATGGGATTGGGTCAAGTTCGCTGGTGGTGAGATTTGGAGAGTAAAGAGGAGACTTGACCTTCTGTAATGGTGGAGAAGTGGGGTTTGGAGGAGGAGGGTTGAATAGATATGAGGAGTGGTTGTGTGGACTTTAGGCAAAAGTTTTGTCTGATGGTGTCAATCTTTTGTTTGAAGAATGAGGCAAAGTCGTCGGCTGAGATGAGAGAAGAGGGAGGAGGTGCTGGGGGACGAAGGAGAGAGTTGAAAGTGTTAAATATCTGTTTAGGGTTGTGAGCTAGGGAGGATATGAGAGATGAGAAGCAGGTTTGTTTTGCTGTAGTGAGTGCGGACTTGAAATTAGTGAGGGATTGCTTGAATGCGATGAAGTGCTCGATAGAGTGAGACCTTTTCCATCTCCGCTCCGCAACCCTGGAGGCCCAGCGCAGTTCTTTAGTAAGTTTAGTGTGCCAGGGTTGCCTGTTGAATGTGCGAGATGTGGTGTGTGTGAGAGGGGCGATCGAGTCTAGAGCTGCAGCTATTGTGGTGTTATATGAAGCAGCAGCAACGTCTGCATCATGTAAGGAATTTATGTCTGTAAGAGGGAGGAGGGATTCAGAGAGTGAGTGTAAGTCAAGGTGTTTGAGATTTCTGCAAGGGTATGCAAGTTTGTGGAGTGGGGATTGTTGCCCCGGGGAGGAGAGAGAAGAGAATGTAAGTAGGCTGTGATCAGAGAGAGGTAGAGGTGAGTTAGAGAGGTTAGATAGGGAACAGAGGTGGGTGAAGATGAGGTCCAGTGTGTGGCCATCTTTGTGGGTGGGTGTAGAAGACCATTGAGTGAGTCCGAAGGAGGAAGTGTGAGATAGGAACTTAGAGACAGACGAGTGGGAAGTGTTAATGGGGATGTTGAAGTCACCCATTATGATAGTGGGGATGTCAGTGGAGAGGAAGTGAAGCAGCCAGGTGGTGAAGTGGTCTAAGAAGGTGGTGGCTTGCCCTGGGCGTCGGTAAACGACGGCCAGTTGGAGGTTGGAGGGGGAATAGATGCGCACACAGTGCACCTCAAAAGAGGGGAGTGTAACGGAGGGTGGCAGTGGGATTTGGGTGAAAGCGCAGTGTTCTGATAGGAGAAAACCTACGCCTCCGCCATGTTTGCTGTTGGGGCGGGGGGTGTGGGAAAGGTGGAATCCGCCATATGAAAGTGCAGCTGGGGAGGCTGTGTCAGAGCGGGTGAGCCAGGATTCAGTCATGGCGAGGAAGGAAAGTTTGTTTGTAATGAAAAGATCATGGATGAAGGAAAGTTTGTTGCAGACAGAGCGAGCGTTCCATAGAGCTCCTGTTAGAGCAACTAAGGGAGTGGGGATTGGTTGAATGGGTATGAGGTTACAAGGGTTGCGACAGTTTGTGGAAGGTCGTGGATAGGAGGAAGAAGTAACTGTGGGAATATGGTGAGGAGGACCAGGATTTGGAGAGATATCTCCAGCAGTGAGGAGGAGCAGAGAAAGTGTTAGCAGGTGGGAGCAAGAGAGAGCATGAGGTGGCTGTCTGTGTTTGGAGATCCAGGATTGAATGTTTAGGAATAATTTGGAGGAGGAGGTGAGATGAATGGGGAGGATGGAGGGAGAGATGAAGAGTTTCTTACTAGGTGTAGGGATTTGAGGGGTTACTAGAAAGTGGAGGACTATAGAGGAAAAAGTGAGAGCTAACAGAAACATAGTTAAAAGAGAGTAAGTGGTCAAAGTGTTGGTTACTTGACTCCTGCCCTGACTAACTGCCTCTGAAATAACTGCCACTTATCTCTGAAGCCACTTTGCACAAGAAGACGCGTGCACCCCTTACAGAGCTTCTAAATATATAGGGCACATTAAACTATCAGGTGAAGGGCATTGTGGGAGCTGAACATGGCTAAATTAGCAGCGGGTCGTCTCACCAGGAGATGGCTGGGTGATCAAACACAGAGCTAGGACTCTAGTCTCTGCAGTTCAGAACCTCTAAAAATCAGATAAGATCTATAGTGGGGAAGGGACAGACATATGTGGGTATTGAATGGAGTGGGACAGATAAAGCAGAGAAGTTATGCAGAGCATGTACCAGTGAGGTGAATCAGCAAAGCAGAGCATTAGATTACAGCAGACACAGCAAGCAGAGAAGTTATGCAGAGCATGTACCAGTTAGGTGAATCAGCAAAGCAGAGCATTAGATTACAGCAGACACAGCAAGCAGAGAAGTTATGCAGAGCATGTACCAGTGAGGTGAATCAGCAAAGCAGAGCATTAGATTACAGCAGACACAGCAAGCAGAGAAGTTATGCAGAGCATGTACCAGTGAAGTTATTCGACTGCGACCTCCACCACTCTTCCAAGGGGCATTGATATTGTCTTTTTAATGCACTGCGACCTCCGCAACTCTTCCAATGGGCATTGATATTGTCTTTTATTCCACTGTAACCTCCACCACTGTTCTAAGGGGCATTAAAACCGTCTTGTTAAGCTACTGTGACCTCCACGTCTCTTCCACAGGGCATTGTTATTGTCTTTTATTCCACTGCGACCTCCACCACTCTGCCAAGGGGCATTAAAACCGTCTTGTTAAGCTACTGTGATGTCCACGTCTCTTCCACGAGGCATTGATATTGTCTTTTTTTTCCACTGCGACCTCCACCACTCTTCCAAGGGGATTTGCTAGTCTTTTTAATCCACTGCGACCTCCACCACTCTTCCAAGGGGCATTAAAACCGTCTTGTTAAGCTACTGTTACCTCCACGTCCCTTCCACGGGGCATTGATATTGTCTTTTTATTCCACTGCGACCTCCACCACTCTTCCAAGTGGCAGTGATATTGTCTTTTTAATCCACTGCGACCTCCACCACTCTTCCAAGGGACATTGATATTGTCTTTTTATTCCACTGCGACCTTCACCCTTCTTCCAAGGAACATTGATATTGTCTTTGTTTTCCACTGTAACCTCCACCACTCTTCTAAGGGGCATTGATATTTTTTTTTTATTCCCCTGCGACCTCCACCACTCTTCCAAGGGGCATCGATAATGTCTTTTTAATCCATTGCGACCTCCACCACTCTTCCAAGGGGCATTAAAACCATCTTGTTAAGCTACTGTGACCTCCACGTCTCTTCCAAGGGGCATTAAAACCGTCAATTTAAACCACTCTGAACTCCACAGCACTTGCAAGAGGCATTGATATTGTCTTTTTATTCCACTGTAACCTCCACCATTCTTCCAAGGGGTATGGATATTGTCTTTTTAATGCACTGCGACCTCTACCACTCTTCCAAGGGGCATTAAAACCATCTGGTTAAACCACTCTGAACTCCATAGCTCTTTCAAGAGGCATTGATATTGTCTTTTTATTTCACTGTAACCTACACCACTCTTTCAAGGGGCATTTATATTGTCTTTTTATTCCACTTCGACCTCAACCACTCTTTCAAGGGGCATTAAAACTGTCTTGTTAAGCTACTCTGACCTCCACGTGTCTTCCAAGGAGCATTGATATTGTCTTTTTAATCCACTGTGACCTCCACCACTTTTCCAGGGGGCGTTAAAACCATCTTGATAATCTACTGTGACCTCCACGTCTCTTCCAAGGGGCAATAAAACCATCTGGTTTAACCACTCTGAACTCCACAGCTCTTCCAAGGGGCATTGGTATTGTCTTTTTATTCCACTCTAACCTCCACCACTCTTCCAAGGGGCATTGACTTTGTCTTTTTATTCCACTGCGACCTCCATCATTCTTCCAAGGGACATTGATATTGTCTTTTTATTCCACTGCCACCTCCACCACTCTTCTAAGGGGCATTGATATTGTCTTTTTAATCCACTGTGACCTCCAACCCTTTTCCAAGGGGCATTAAAAATGTCTTTTTAAGCTACTGTGACCTCCACGTCACTTCCAATGGGCATTAAAACTGTCTGTTTAAATCACTCTGAACTCCACAGCTCTTCCAAGGGGCATTGGTATTGTCTTTTTATTCCACTCTAACCTCCACCACTCTTCCATGAGGCATTGACATTGTCTTTTTATTCCACTGCGACCTCCACCATTCTTCCAAGGGGCATTAAAACTATTTTGTTAAGCTACAGTGACCTCCACATCTCTTCCACGGGGCATTGATATTGTCTTTAATTTCCACAGTAACCTCCACCACTCTACCAAGGGGCATTGATAATGTATTTTTATTCCACTGCGACCCCAACCACTCTTCCAAAGGGCATTGATATTGTCTTTTTAATCCACTGCACCCTCCACCACTCTTCCAAAGGGCATTAAAACCATCTTGTTAAGCTACTGTGACCTCCATGTCTCTTCCATTTAGCATTGATATTGTCTTTTTATTCCACTGCAACCTCCACCACTCTTCCATGTGGCATTAAAACCGTCTTGTTAAGCTACTGTGACTCCACATCTCTTCCAAGGGGCATTAAAACCGTATGGTTAAACCAATCTGAACTCCACAGATCTTCCAAGGGGCATTGATATTGTCTTTTTATTCCACTGTATCCTCCACCACTCTTCCAAGGGGCATTGATATTGTCTTTTTATTCCACAGCGACCTCCACCACTCTTCCAAGGGGCATTAAAACCATCTTGTTAAGCTACTGTGACCTCTTCGTCTCTTCCACGAGGCATTGAAATTGTCTTTTTATTCCACTGTAACCTCCACCACTCTTCCACGGGGCTTTGATATTTTCTTTTTAATCCACTGCGACCTCCTCCAATCTTTCAAGGGGCATTAAAACCGTCTTGTTAAGCTATTGTGACCTCCACGTCTCTTCTTCGGGGTATTGATATTGTCTTTTTATTCCACTGTAACCTCCACAACTCTTCCAAGGGGCATTGATATTGTCTTTTTCTTCCACTGTAACTTCCACCACTCTTCCAAGGGGCATTGATATTGCCTTTTTATTAAAATGTTACCTCCACCACTCTTCCAAGGGGCAATAAAACCGTCTTGTTAAGCTACTGTGACCTCCACGTCTCTTCCAAGCGGCATTAAAACCGTCTAGCAAAACCACTCTGAACTCCACAGCTCTTCCAAGGGGCATTGATATTGTCTTTTTATTCCACTGTAACCTCCACCACTATTCCAAGGGGCATTGATATTGTGTTTTTATTCCACTGTGACCTCCACCACTCTTCCAAGGGGCATAGATATTGTCATTTTATTCCACTGTAACCTCCACCACTCTTCCAAGGGGCATTGATATTGTCTTTTTACACCACTGTAACCTCCACTACTAGTGTTGAGCGATACCTTCCGATATCAGGAAATATCGGATCGGATTGGATCGGGCCGATACCCAAAAAGTATCGGATGTCGCCGATTCCGATACCGGAAACCAATGCAAGTCAATGGAACACAAATATCGGTATGAAAATAAACCCTTTCTTTCCCTGTAGGTTAATTCTACATGAAGGAAAACAACTAACAATAATGTAGAATGTATTGGTGGAGGTGGTTGCCCAAATCGATGGGAACAGTGCTCACAGTGAAACATGAAAAGCCGGCAATTCAGCAGCGGCATACACCGGTACCCGACAATTTAGAACAGAAAGAATAGAGCTTCACACATAGATTAGATAGATAGAAACATGTCAGTCACATATATATGAAGTACAGTGACAGTGTTGCTTACTGTACTTGTTATTTAGTGTAAAGGATTTATTTAAAAAAATAACAGTGTTTTCATGCACCGTCTCTTTAAAAAAGCCGGCCGGCAATTCAGCAGCGGTACCCGATAATTTATAACAGAAAGAATAGAGCATCACACATAGATTAGATAGATAGAAACATGTCAGTAACATATATATGAAGTACAGTGACAGTGTTGCTTACTGTACTTGTCATTTAGTGTTAAAATAAAGGATTTATTAAAAAAAAAATTGGCGTGGGGTTCCCCATAATTTTAGGCTCTAGCAGCGGTTAAGCAGACGGCTGGGGCAGATGTTTGAAGCTTGGGAAGAGGGTAATACCCACGGAGCTCCCCAGGCTACTAATATCAGCCCCCAGCTGAATACCTAGCCTTTACTAGCTATTAAAATGGGGGACCCCCCCAAAAAAATGACTTGGGGTCCCCCCTATTTTAATAGCTAGCAAAGGCTAGGCAAACAGCTGGGGGCTGATATTAATAGCCCAGGAAGGGTGCCATGAATATTGGCCCCCTCCCAGGCTAGAAACACCAGCCGTCAGCCGCCCCAGAAATGGCGCATCCATAGGATGCGCCAATTCTGGCACTTAGCCTCGCTCTTCCCACTGCCCTGTAGCGGTGGCAGTGGGGTAATAGGGCTGGGGTTGATGTCAGCTTATAATGCCAGCTGACATCAAGCCCAGGTTAGTAATGGAGAGGCGTCTATAAGACACCCCCATTACTAACCCCATAGTCAAAGTTAAAAAAACCCCACAAACACCCAGAATAAAGTCCTTTAATTGAAATAAAGACACAATTCTTTATTGTTCTAAATTAAACCATACTTACCATCACGCCCATTCCAGCTGAAGCCAACGATCTCCTGCAATAAAAATAAAATAATAAAGCAACATCATCCTTACCTTTCCATGGTTCCCAGGATAGCTCCAGCTCTGCTACATCGAGATGACAGGCTGGACCGCAGCAGAAAGCTGCCATCCAGCCTGTCATCCCGCAGACACTGAGAAGCGCAGGTGTGTCACCCTACCTGGATGCCACAAGTGTAATTAAAGCTGTGTCTGAGAGCAAGGGGGAGGTTCTCTGGTTAGGGGAACATTAGCATGCAATGCCTCCTGTCTCAGGCCAGTAGGGGGAGCTGGCTGCCCCTATGAAAGCTGGTACTGGGGACAGGGTTAGGGAGAACTGGATTGCCTGTCTCAGCTTTGAGACGTGTCCCAGAGTGGAGCAGGGACAGAAAGTTGCATTGTAACCTAAGAGGAAGTGTGGCAGTAGGAGAGAGCCACAAGCCAGAGACAAGAGGCGAAGAGAGCCTGTCTTGGCAGAGAAAAGACTTAACTTTACCAGACTTTGGTGTCTGAGGCTGGAAGGATTCCACATCCCCCAGCAGAGAACCAGTTCGCAAGGGACTGTACTTTCCTTGGCCTAAGAAGCCTGGAGGCCCTGCCACAACCGAAGGGACCAGTAAAGCCGTACAAGGCTGGGAGCAGAAAGGAACCCACGTCGCAGGCCATACAGGCGAGAAAGCACGAAAGCTCGGAAACGTGGGCTGTTATCCTATCAGGAGGAGATAGCCAGAAGGAGCACAGAAAGCACGGTAGGCCTACACCCTCACCCTGACCAGGGCCAATTTCCCCGTTGCTCTCAGACATCCAGGTCCCCTCCTAGCTGGGACTGTTTATGGGTCAGTTTGCCTGTTTCAGTAAAGACCCTGGACTGCAACTTGTTGTCTGTGTGCTCCTTGCTCCTCCAGCACTATCAGCACCGGGACTCCCACTACCATCACTCCCAACATCCATTATACTGCCCTGGGGCCGCACTCTTCCCGTGGGGAGTCACACTACCATAGCTGCACACCTCATCAGCCCCAGCAGTCTGCATGCAGCGGCGGTTCCTAATAACCACAAATCCACGGGTGGCGTAGTCGGACATAATCAACAACACATAACGGACTACCAATGGCCTGACCACCCTGAGCCACGGAACCGGGTTGCCACTACTACTCCCATCGTTTCCCTAATTGCCCGGATCCAAGTGCCCCACGGCCCAGGGGGCGAGTCAGCTTTGGCGTAGTCGGCTGGATTTCGTGCCCGCAACCACCGGGTACTGCGTGCCTGAAAAAGACTTTTGTAACTTACCTGTGGAGTCGTTTCCCGCCATCAGGAGCCGATTCCCGCCATCAGACGCCATCTTGGACCTTTTCCCGCCGTCTTCTGCCGTCTTCCCGCCATCAGCAGCTGTTTCCCGCCATCGGACGCCATCTCCAGGTCGCCGCGCGGGAAGAAGAGGGGCGTGGACGTCAAAACCGCCCCACGCACCTACGCTGCGCAAGGTCCTGGAAGGGAGAGAGAGCGACGCTGACGTCATCGGAGTGCGACGCCAGGTCCTCGTCCAGAGCAGCAGCGGAGCCGCGGCCTACAGAAGAGGATCGTCGGAAGGTAGGCCACACTTCACTAGGGGGGGAGGAAGATGTCGGACACAGAGGCGCCCACTACCACCAACGCAGCTGCAGCAGCGGTTATGTCCTTTTCCTTACCCTACATCCCTGGAGCGGCCTGGCTGCCCAAATACTCAGGTGAGCCCCATGCCCTAACTGACTTCAAGAAAAGGCTATACAGTTTGTTCCACGTTTACCCCCTGACAGAGGAACAGAAGGTCAGCATATTAACAGGGCAGTTAACTGGCGCAGCCCAGAGGGAGGTAAAATCATGGCCCATTGAGGAGAAAGGGACTGTGAAGGGTATTCTGGCCCGGCTGCGGGGTACCTTTGATACACGTACCTCCGCTGAGATTAAAATGAGGTTCTATGGGTGTAAGCAGCGGGCACAGGACAGCATCAGAGACTATGCCCTAAATCTGCAGGAAGCCTTGAGGGCTATTCAACAAACTGACCCTGGCAGTGTGCAGGAAACCGATAAGCTGCTAACAGAACAATTCATAGAAGGTCTGCTGTCTAGCGCCCACAGGGCCCAGCTGCGCCTCATGTTCTTCCTGAACCCCGACCTGACCTTTGCCCAATTTAAGGACAGGGCCATAAGGGTTCTCCGTGAATCTGCAACCAGTGGCGCTATAAACCCCCGGCGCCCTGCTATCACCTACCACCAGGAGGCGGCGCCCTCCTCTATGGACTCCGTGGAGGCTGATGCACAGGCCCTGAACCAAGCCCCGTCGAAAGGCCTGCACCACCAAGTCCAGGAGCTGACCAGGAGCGTCGCGGCGTTGACCAGGACCGTCCAGGCATTGCAAGTGGACCCGTCAAGACCCATCGAGCTGGCTTCAAGTCCAGAGGATGTCCCGTGGCGTCGACAGAGGAGGATCCCGTCGTTCCGAGGGAGGCCCACAGACCGCTACGCAGAGGATGGACAGCCCATTTGCCGTCGATGCAACCAGCCCGGACACATTTCCAGGTACTGTAATTTAAACGGGTCCAACCTGGGGCAGAGGGCCGACCCCCAGGCATAAGATCACCAGGCCCTTATAATTGGCGCGATAAGTACGTTGGGGGGCGCCCGGTTTTACCCGTGGTGCTGGGCGGTATCCCCATGAGCGCCTTGCTGGATACTGGGTCACAAGTAACCACTATCCCTTATGTACTTTTTAAGCAGTATTGGACTGATGCTGATATCACACGGTATTCAGACAGTAACTTGAGCATCATCGCCAGTAATGGCTTACCCGTGCCGCAGATGGGGTTCAAGGAGATGACCATTAAAATTGGTAAAGTTGAACTGCCGGCACAGGGAGTGATTATTGTGGACATTGACCGTCATGAAAGTCACCCTAAAATAACTGTGGGTACTAACATAATTGAAAATTGTCTTTCAGAAGTAATTGTAATTCTACAACAGGTGGCGGTGAATGCTAGTTCCAGCCAACAGAGAGTCCTCAACAAGGAGATAAAAGCCCTGATGAGACGGCAGCAGGTAGAACTGTCTGGTGGTGAGATCGGTAGCGTAAGACTCAGTGATCCATTACCCATTTCCATGCCTCCCAAAAGTGAAATGATGATCTGGTGTCGGACTGCAATCGGGTTGAGAGGTAGAGACTACCAAGCCATGGTAGAACCCGTGTACTCAGACAGCAGGCCCACCATTTTGACAGCCCGGGGGGTGGTTGATGTCCGTCATGGGAGGGTGCCCGTCCGCATCCTCAACATTGGGGAGAGGGAAGTACACTTACCCAGGTACGCTACACTCGCCAAACTGTTTGCCGTCGAACACAAAGCTATCAGGGCCGTGGAACCCTTGCCTCCATCTCCTCAGGCGGAGGGTAATGGCTCCCAGAAACAAAAGGAGGACTGGTGCCAGAAACTCCACGTGGGTGCTGACTCCACTCCCCTGCACCAAAAACAAGGAGTCTACCGGGTGGTACAGGAGTACGAGAGAGTCTTTAGTAAGCACCCGCTAGACTTCGGCAGAGTAAAAGGGATAGAACACCACATCCCCACAGGGAGCCACCCACCAATAAAAGAGAGGCACAGACCTGTACCCCCTGCACATTATCAGAACGCAAAGGGCATGCTAAGAGAGATTAAAGAAGCTGGGGTTATTAGAGACAGCTGTAGCCCCTGGGCAGCCCCTTTGGTTCTGGTCAAAAAGAAAGACGGCACCATGAGAATGTGCGTGGACTATAGACAAATCAACCGTATCACCCACAAAGACGCATATCCGCTGCCTAGAATAGAAGAGTCTTTAGCCACACTAAAATCTGCTAACTTCTTTTCTACTTTGGACCTTACTAGCGGGTACTGGCAGGTTCCTGTGGCAGAGGCTGACAAGGAGAAGACCGCCTTCACCACCCCGATTGGACTGAGCGAATTCAACTGTATGCCTTTCGGGCTCTGCAATGCACCAGGGACCTTCCAGCGGCTGATGGAATGCTGTCTAGGGCACCGAAACTTCGAGACGGTCCTCCTTTACCTGGACGACGTGATCATCTATTCGAAGACCTACGAGGACTATCTCAAGTACCTGGCTGAGGTGTTCAAAGCCCTGGCAGGCTATGGCCTGAAGGTGAAACCATCGAAGTGCCACCTGCTGAAACCAAAGGTCCAGTACCTAGGGCACGTGGTAAGCGCGGAAGGAGTGGCCCCCGACCCTGACAAGGTCACGGCAATCAAGAGCTGGCCAAGCCCCTCGAACATCAAAGAGGTGAGACAGTTTCTCGGGTTGGTAGGCTACTACCGAAGGTTCATCCCCGGGTTCACTAAGATGGCAGCTCCTATGCAGGACCTCCTGATCGGACAGTCCAAGTCCAGAAGTCAAAAGCCACCCTTCAAGTGGGATAAACCGGAAGAGGAGTCCTTCCGCCAGCTAAAGTTGGCCCTCACTGGGGATGAGATCCTGGCCTACCCTGATTATGCCCAGCCTTTCATTCTCCACACAGATGCCAGTAATGTGGGACTGGGAGCCGTACTGTCCCAAAACCAACAGGGCAGAGAATGGGTGATCGCATACGCCAGCCGGAAGCTGAGGCCCACCGAAAGGAACCCGGAGAATTACAGCTCCTTCAAGCTAGAATTCTTGGCGGTGGTGTGGGCCGTGACGGAACGCTTCAAGCATTACCTGGCCTCCGCAAAGTTCACCGTGTACACGGACAACAACCCGTTGACACACCTGGACAATGCAAGACTGGGTGCCCTGGAACAGCGGTGGATGGCCCGTCTCTCCAACTATGACTTCGTGATCAAGTACCGGGCAGGCAAAACCAACGCCAACGCGGACGCCCTATCAAGAATGCCTCACTTACCTGAAGGTGACGAAGACCCAGAAGAGCTGGAAGAGGTAGAACTCCCCGCGTTTCACCGGTATGGAGCCGCTCAACACTCTCACCGCGTGAAGGAGGAGGATCTAACAACTGTGATGATGAATCCCCTACCTCACCACAGCTGGGCCGAAACCCAAGATAGTGACCCTGCTGTCCGCCTGGTGAAAGATCTGCTGACCCGGGAAGACGCCCGCCTAGATCCAGATGCCCCAGAGGAAGCCAAGCAGCTATGGAAGGAGAAGAGCAAGCTGTTCCTCTGCGAAGGCAAGTTGTGCAGAAGGTTTGTCAACCACCGGACGCACGAGCTGACCTGGCAAGTCGTGGTCCCAAGGCGAGATGCAGCTATGGTCCTGGGAGCTTACCATGACAGAGCGGGACACTTCGGTTGGAAGAAACTGGAGTTCCTACTAAGAGGAAGGTTCTTTTGGGTCGTCATGAGAGGAGCTGTGGAAAAATGGTGCAGAGACTGTGGCCCTTGTCACCTAAGGAGGAAGGACCGCACCAGCCAGAAGACACCCTTGAGGCCCATCGTCACCACGCAGCCTCTTGAGCTGGTAGCTCTGGACCACGTCAAATTGGCTCCAAGCCGGTCCGGATACATCTATGCCCTGACAATCGTGGACCACTATTCCCGTTTTCTCGTGGTGGTCCCGGTAAAGGACTTGACAGCCCAAACAGCGGCCCGAGCCTTCCAGCAATACTTCTGCCGTCCACACGGGTATCCGGAACAGGTCCTGACAGACCAGGGTCCAGCGTTTGAAGCTGAAATCTTCCAGGAGTTCTGCAACCTCTATGGCTGTAAGAAGATTCGGACAACGCCTTACCACCCCCAAACCAACGGGATGTGTGAGAAGATGAACAATACAGTCATTGATCTCCTGAAAATGTTGCCCCTGGAGGAACGCAGCCTGTGGCCAGAAAAGTTGCCGGACCTGGTAGACATGTACAACAATATCCCGGTGAATGCTACAAACTGCACCCCGGCTTACCTGATGCGAGCTAGACCGGGTAAGCTGCCCGTAGACCTGGAGATGGGAGTCCTAATACCTGAGGACACCTCCCCGGATGCGGACTGGGATACGGAAAGGCAACTGCAGTACAAGAAGGTACAGGAGAGTGTGGAGAAGAGCCTGGCCCAGGTGAGAGAGAAGCAAGAAAGACTCTTCAATCAACACGCCCCTGCTAGTCCCCTAGAACCTGGTGAGCAAGTCCTAAAGCGAAAAAGAAGGCTACATAAGTTGGACGACCAGTGGGAAAGGGAACCCTACACCGTACTGCAGTCTGACCACGACAACCCAAAGGTGTGCGTGATCACCAAGGACGGAGGAGAAACCACTAGTGTCGTCTCCAGAGACCACCTCAAAAGGTGCCCCGAGCAACTCCGCAGTGCAGAAGAGGATCAGAGTGACCTTGAGCCCGCAGAGGACAAGGAAGAAATGATCAGCACCGTTCTTGGAGAGTTCCCTCAGTCCTGGACTCGCATAAATGATGCCATAGTGGTACCTGTCCTGCATTTCCTGCAACCGGCACAGCAACAACCAACACCAGAGCCGGAAGGTGAAGAGGAGCAAGAGGTTCCAGAGGCAGAAGAGCCTGTTCCAGCAGCCCAGGAGAGTCAACCCTCTGCTGACAGTGAGCCTGCCATGCCTGCGGTAAGCCAAAGAACCCGCAGACAGCTGCCTGCCCTACCTGTACATTCAGCTGGTAGCTGTACCCCTAACGCTAGTGGGGAAAGCCAGGTTGGTCCACCACCAGACAGTGGGTTAAGGAGGTCAACCAGGAGCACAAAGGGGCAGATACCCGCTCGCTGGAGAATATAGAGTGTACTAAATTGTAAATAACCTTGTTGCCAAATGTTGAATTGTTTGCCAAGTTACATGCATGTTCGGTAATTCTGTGTTTCAGTCTCTTGCAGCAACCTTAAGGACTCACAGGTTATGGACTTTTTATAACCGGGACCTTGTATGGACTGTATTCTGAGCCTAACCCAGGAATGAACTAAGACTGTGAAGGACTTGGGGTAGGACAGACCCCCACCTGGTTAAGGCTCCCGTTGTTTTGGTGATATGGACACCCGGTCACAGACCACACTGTGACCTAAAGAACTCAATTTGTGCGTCGTTTGTCCATTAATGTTTTATTGTCATGTATATTATCCTTGTTTATTGTTTAGTCCCGGAGTACTAAATTTCACTAGGGGGGAATGTGTCACCCTACCTGGATGCCACAAGTGTAATTAAAGCTGTGTCTGAGAGCAAGGGGGAGGTTCTCTGGTTAGGGGAACATTAGCATTCAATGCCTCCTGTCTCAGGCCAGTAGGGGGAGCTGGCTGCCCCTATAAAAGCTGGTACTGGGGACAGGGTTAGGGAGAACTGGATTGCCTGTCTCAGCTTTGAGACGTGTCCCAGAGTGGAGCAGGGACAGAAAGTTGCATTGTAACCTAAGAGGAAGTGTGGCAGTAGGAGAGAGCCACAAGCCAGAGACAAGAGGCGAAGAGAGCCTGTCTTGGCAGAGAAAAGACTTAACTTTACCAGACTTTGGTGTCTGAGGCTGGAAGGATTCCACATCCCCCAGCAGAGAACCAGTTCGCAAGGGACTGTACTTTCCTTGGCCTAAGAAGCCTGGAGGCCCTGCCACAACCGAAGGGACCAGTAAAGCCGTACAAGGCTGGGAGCAGAAAGGAACCCACGTCGCAGGCCATACAGGCGAGAAAGCACGAAAGCTCGGAAACGTGGACTGTTATCCTATCAGGAGGAGATAGCCAGAAGAGGCACAGAAAGCACGGTAGGCCTACACCCTCACCCTGACCAGGGCCAATTTCCCCGTTGCTCTCAGACATCCAGGTCCCCTCCTAGCTGGGACTGTTTATGGGTCAGTTTGCCTGTTTCAGTAAAGACCCTGGACTGCAACTTGTTGTCTGTGTGCTCCTTGCTCCTCCAGCACTATCAGCACCGGGACTCCCACTACCATCACTCCCAACATCCATTATACTGCCCTGGGGCCGCACTCTTCCCATGGGGAGTCACACTACCATAGCTGCACACCTCATCAGCCCCAGCGGTCTGCATGCAGCGGCGGTTCCTAATAACCGCAAATCCACGGGTGGCGTAGTCGGACATAATCAACAACACATAACGGACTACCAATGGCCTGACCACCCTGAGCCACGGAACCGGGTTGCCACTACTACTCCCATCGTTTCCCTAATTGCCCGGATCCAAGTGCCCCACGGCCCAGGGGGCGAGTCACAGGCATGCTTGCGCTCCTCAGTGTCTGGCTGTGACGGCATCTAGATGAGCCGACAATGAACTCAGCTCACCTCATGCACGTCACTGACAGCGTGGTAGAATTCTCCTGCGCATGCAGTGAGCGTGAGAGACTCGGCTCATCTGGATGCCGTCACAGCCTGACAATGAGGAGCGCAAGCATGCCTGCGCTTCTCAGTTTCTGCGGGATGACAGGCTGGATGGCAGCTTTCTGCTGCGATCCAGCCTGTCATCTCGATATAGCAGAGCTGGAGCTGTCCTGGAAACCATCGAAAGATAAGGATGATATTGCTTTATTATTTTTCTTTTATTGCAGGAGATCGTTGGCTTCAGCTGGAATGGGCGTGATGGTAAGTATGGTTTAATTTATAACAATAAAGAATTGTGTGTTTATTTCAATTAAAGCTGCCTTGTACCTGGCTGGACACAAAAATAGGGCGAAGCCCCACGTATTTTTATTTTTTAAATATTTCATGAAATAATTAAGAAAAAAAGGGCTTCCCTATATTGTTGTGTCCAACCAGGTACAAATAGGCAGCTGGTGGTTGGGGGCAGCCCGTTCCTGCCTGCTGTACCTGGCTGGACACAAATATAGTGCGAAGCCCCACGTCAATTTTTTTTTAATTATTTCATGAAATTCATGAAATAATAAAGAAAAAAAGGGCTTCCCTATATTGTTGTGTCCAGCCAGTTACAAATAGGCAGCTGGTGGTTGGGGGCAGCCCGTTCCTGCCTGCTGTACCTGGCTAGACACAAATATAGTGCGAAGCCCCACGTCAATTTTTTTTAAACTATTTCATGAAATAATTAAAAAAAAAGGGCTTCCCTATATTGTTGTGTCCGGCCAGGTACAAATAGGCAGCTGGTGGTTGGGGGCAGCCCGTTCCTGCCTGCTGTACCTGGCTGGACACAAATATAGGGCGAAGCCCCACATCAATTTTTTTTTAATTATTTCATGAATTTCCTGAAATAATTTAAAAAAAATTGACGTGTGGCTTCGCACTATATTTGTGTCCAGCCAGGTACAGCAGGCAGGAACGGGCTGCCCCCAACCACCAGCTGCCTATTTGTAACTGGCTGGACGCAACAATATAGGGAAGCCCTTTTTTTCTTTATTATTTCATGAATTTCATGAAATAATTTAAAAAAAAAATACGTGGGGCTTCGCCCTATTTTTGTGTCCAGCCAGGTACAAGTAGGCAGCTGGGGGCTGGAATCTGCAGCGCAGGGAGGCCCAAGCTTTCTGGGCCCCCCCCCCCCGCTGCAAATTGCAGTCCGCAGCCACCCCGGAAAATGGCGCGTTCATAGAAGCGCCATCTTCTGGCGCTGTTCTCAACTCATCCAGGGCCCTGGTGCGGTGGTTCACTGGGTAATAAAGGGGATAGGGCCAGCTTGGTATTATCAGCTGGCCCTAAGCCCGAAATTCATGGGGTCACGCCAATATTAGACATGACCGCCATGAATTTCTAGTAAAGTATTTAAAAAAAACACAACACCCAGAATAAAGTACTTTAATTGAAATAAACACACAATTCTTTATTGTTCTAAATTAAACCATACTTACCATCACGCCCATTCCAGCTGAAGCCAACGATCTCCTGGAATAAAAGAAAAATAATAAACCAACATCATCCTTACCTTTCCATGGTTCCCAGGACAGCTCCAGCTCTGCTACATCGAGATGACAGGCTGGATCGCAGCAGAAAGCTGCCATCTAGCCTGTCATCCCGCAGACACTGAGAAGCGCAGGCATGCTTGCGCTCCTCAGTGTCAGACTGTGACGGCATCCAGATGAGCCGAGTCTCTCACGCTCACCGCATGCGCAGGAGAATTCTCCCACGCTGTCAGTGACGTGCATGAGGTGAGCTGAGTTAATTGTCAGCTCATCTGGATGCCGTCACAGCCAGACACTGAGGAGCATAAGCATGCCTGCGCTTCTCAGTGCCTGTGGGATGACAGGCTGGATGGCAGCTTTCTGCTGCGATCCAGCCTGTCATCTCGATGTAGCAGAGCTGAAGCTGTCCTAGGAACCATGGAAAGGTAAGGATGATGTTGCTTTATTATTTTACTTTTATTGCATTTTATCGTTCCTGGATGCTGCACCTGTCTGGCATACAAAAATATGGCAAAGCCCACGTCAAAATTTTTGGGAAAAATTAATTAAAAAATAAATAATAATTTAGGGACTGCATCCTTATTAACCCCTCAAGTGTCATTTAGTGTTAAAATAAAGGATTTATTAAAAAAAAAATTGGCGTGGGATCCCCCATAATTTTAGTCTCTAGCAGAGGTTAAGCAGACGGCTGGGGCAGATGTTTGAAGCCTGGGAAGGGGGTAATACCCACGGAGCTTCCCAGGCTACTAATATCAGCCCCCAGCTGAATACCTAGCCTTTACTAGCTATTAAAATGGGGAGACGGCCCAAAAAAATTGACGTGGGGTCCCCCCTATTTTAATAGCTAGCAAAGGCTAGGCAGACAGCTGGGGGCTGATATTAATAGCCCAGGAAGGGTGCCATGAATATTGGCCCCCTCCCAGGCTAGAAACACCAGCCCTCAGCCGCCCCAGAATTGGCGCATCCATAGGATGCGCCAATTCTGGCACTTAGCCTCGCTCTTCCACGCTGCCCTGGTGCGGTGGCAGGGGGTAATAGTGGTGGGGTTCATGTCAGCGCCAGTTGCCATGAAGCCCAGGTTAGTAATGATGGGCGTCTATAAGACACCCCCATTACTAACCTACAAAGTGTTAAAAAGAAAAAACACACACTACACCCAGAAAAAAATAATTTATTTGAAATAAAACACACCATTTTATTTAATTCTTAGTTTACTAAAAAAATAGTTACCTGTCCACGTTCCTGCACTGATCTCCCATGCACAGCTGTCACATCTGGAGATGGTGACAGCTGTGCATGGCTGCTGTAAGCTCACACTGCCGGGAACACGTCCGCTCCCGGCAGCGGGAGCCACTGACTGAGGTCACCGGAGTGCATTCAGTCAGCGCAGCTCCGGAGACCTCCTTTACGGCACTGCTGTACCGTGGGAATTTCTCACGGTACAGCAGGGCCGTAAAGGAGCTGACCGGAGCAGCGCTGCCTGAACTCCGGCGAACTCGCTTATGCAATGACCGGGCTGCTTTACGGCCCCGTTATTGTAGCGGCGGCAGCGGTTCAGAGAGGTCACATTTTATGTGGCAGCTCTAAACTGGAGATCTTCGTGGGACACTCGTGGACTACTACGGAGGGGTAAGGATAAGGTTGTGGTTTATTATTTTATATTTTATTACAGGAGTTCGATGGCTTCGGGGAATTAGGTGTCTAGGTGAGTATAGGTGTAGTTTTTTATTTTTTACTTTATTTTAGGTGGCGAACGGCAGAGACAGGTAATGTATAAACTAATTTATTTTAGGTAACCACTGGCCACCAATGAAATGTATTTAAAATTTATTGGGGACCAACAACCCCCCCAAAAAAATATGGGGGCCTAAATAAAACATGTATAGGGGCAAAAATAGAAAACTATGGGGGACAAAATAACATATGGGCCAGTTTAAAGGGCAATTTAAATAGCAGGATCAGGCTGATGGGAACTACTGCTCCCATCAAGCTGATCCTGCTGGCACGAGTGGACGGGGGACAGACATAGGCCGATGGGAGTAGTAGTGGCACATCGGCCTATGTCTGCCTGCGCACACACATCGCGCACACATCGCGCACAAATCGCGCACACATCGTGCAGACACCGCGCAGACACCAATCATGACCAGTCTGATGGTCTGGGAGGTGAGGCTGACCTGTGCGGCCGTGGGAAAGTTCATGTGAGTTCATGCAATGCAGTCAAGCATGAACTCACATGAACACTCGGAGGGCACCGCGGCAACTTCAAATGAACAGCTGATCAGCATCACCTGATACCTCAGCTGTTCATTTGAAATAACCGGCGGGAGAGCGCAGCACAGAACGGGAAAGTCGGCGGTGAAGTCTTTTCACTGCCGGCTTCCCCGCCCGGATCCTTTGCTCCCCGCTCCCTGGTGCTGCGCTCCCCGCCCGGTCCTAACTTACGATCGGGATGGGAGGTGGCGAGGGGAGCGGAGGATTGGGGTGGTAGGCTGCGGGGAAGCAGTATGGGGCTGTGTGATTGTTTAAAAGCCGGCGGCTATTTACCGCCCGCCGGCTTTTAAACAATCAGGAGAATTCTGGGATGGCATTCTGATGACAGGCTGGATCGCAGCTGAGCGCTGCCATCCAGCTTGTCATCCTTCAGAGACACTGCAGAGCGCAGGCATTATGGGAACTTACGATTCTGGTATTCGATATTGTAAAAATATCGGAACTCAGTATCGGAACTCCGATACCGCGAATATCGGCCGATACCCGATATTACAGTATCGGAATGCTCAACATTATCCACAACTCTTCCAAGGGGCATTGATATTGTCTTTTTATTCCACTGTACCCTTCAC
Source organism: Phyllobates terribilis (assembly GCF_046119375.1). Taxonomy (NCBI): domain Eukaryota; kingdom Metazoa; phylum Chordata; class Amphibia; order Anura; family Dendrobatidae; genus Phyllobates; species Phyllobates terribilis. Next base: position 52,375 of record NW_027363119.1, read on the forward strand.
CACTTTTCCAACAGGCATTAAAACCGTCTTGTTAAGCTACTGTGACCTCCACGTCTCTTCCACGGGGCATTGATATTGACTTTTTATTCCACTGTGACCTCCACCATTCTTCCAAGGGGCATTAAAACTGTCTTGTTAAGCTACAGTGACCTCCACATCTCTTCCACGGAGCATTGATATTGTCTTTAAATTCCACAGTAACCTCCACCACTCTACCAAGGGGCATTGATAATGTATTTTTATTCCACTGCGACCTCCACCACTCTTCCAAAGGGCATTGATATTGTCTTTTTAATCCACTGCAACCTCCACCACTCTTCCAAAGGGCATTAAAACCATCTTGTTAAGCTACTGTGACATCCACGTCTATTCCACGGGGCATTGATATTGTCTTTTTATTCCAATGTAACCTCCACCACTCTTCTAAGGGGCAGTCTTGTTGTCTTTTTAAACCACTGTGACCTCCACCACTCTTCCAAGAGGCTTTAAAAACATCTTATTAAGCTACTATGACCTCCACGTCTCTTCCAAGGGGCATTAAAACCGTCTGCTTAAACCACTCTGAATTCCACAGCTCATCAAAGGGGCATTGATATTGTCTTTTTATTCCACTGTAACCTCCACCACTTTTCCTATGGGAATTGATATTGTATTTTTATTATTATTATTATTTATTATTATAGCGCCATTTATTCCATGGTGCTTTACATGTGATAGGGATATACATAACAAAAGCATTTACATAATCTTAACAAAACGAGTCAGCGACTAGTACAGGAGGAGCGAGGACCCTGCCCGTGAGGGCTCACATTCTAGAAGGGATGGGTGAGGATACATTAGGTGATGGTAGAGCTGGTCATGCAGTTGTGGTTACTGCAGGTTGTAGGCTTTTCGGAAGAGGTGGGTCTTCAGGTTTCTTTTGAAGGTTTCCACGGTCGGCGAGAGTCTGATGTATTGGGGTAGAGAGTTCCAGAGTAGGGGGGATGCACGGGAGAAATCTTGTATACGATTGTGGGAGGAGGAGATAAGAGGGGAGTAGAGAAGGAGATCTTGTGAGGATCGTAGGTTGCATGCAGGTAAGTACCGGGAGACTAGGTCACAGAAGTATGGGGAGGCAGGTTGTGGATGGCTTTATATGCCATGGTTAGAGTTTTGAACTGTGAAGAGATTGACAGAGAGGAGAGGCAGGGGAATAGCGGGGGACAGGTGAATTAGTCGAGCAGCAGAGTTTAGGATAGATTGGAGAGGCGCAAGAGTGTTGTAAGGGAGGTCACGGAGCAGGAGGTTGCAGTAGTCGAGGCGGGATATGATGAGGGCATGCACTTGTGTTTTTGCAGAGTCTTTGCTGAGGAATGCACGGATCTGGGAGATGTTTTTGAGTTGGAGTCGGCAGGGAGTGGAAAGGGTTTGGATATGTGGCTTGAAGGAGAGATCAGAGTCCAGGGTTACTCCAAGGCAGCGAGCTTGTGGGACTGGGGAGAGTGAACAGCCATTGACGTTGATGGCTAGGTCAGATGGGGGATGTGAATGAGAGGGTGGAAAGATGATGAACTCTGTTTTATCCATGTTGAGTTTTAGAAATCTGTTAGAGAAGAAGGATGACATGGCGGACAGACATTGTGGGATTTTGGTTAGTAGGGAGGAGATATCGGGTCCAGAGAGGTAGATCCGTGTGTCGTCAGCATAGAGGTGATACTGAAAACCGTGATACTCTATGAGCTGTCCCAGGCCAAAGGTGTAGATGGAGAAGAGCAGAGGTCCTAGAACTGAACCCGGGGGGACACCGACAGATAGGGGGTGAGATGAGGAGGTGGTGCGTGAGTGGGAGACGCTGAATGTCCTGTCTGTTAAGTAGGAGGAGATCCAAGATAGAGCCAAGTCCGTGATGCCAAGAGATGAGAGAATCTGGAGAAAGAGCGAATGGTCCACTGTGTCAAAGGCAGATGACAGGTCCAGAAGGAGGAGGATGGAGTAGTGTCGCTTGGATTTGGCATTTAGTAGGTCATTGGTGACTTTGGTCAGGGCAGTTTCAGTCGAGTGATGCGGTCGGAAGCCAGATTGCAGCCGGTCGAAGAGGGAGCAGGAGGAGAGGTGGGAGGACAGTTCAAGGTGGACATGTTGTTCTAGTAGTTTTGAGGCAAAGGGGAGGAGTGATATGGGGCGGTAGCTAGTCAGAGAGAAAGGGTCAAGGGAGGGCTTTTTGAGGATGGGTGTGATTGCGGCATGTTTGAAACATGAGGGGAAGACACCGGTTGTTAGTGACAGATTGAAAAGGTGGGTTAGGGTTGGGATGAAGACTGTGGTAAGGTTAGTGATGAGGTGGGATGGGATTGGGTCAAGTTCGCAGGTGGTGAGGTGTGATTTGGAGAGTAAAGAGGAGACTTGACCTTCTGTAATGGTGGAGAAGTGGGGTTTGGAGGAAGAGGGTTGAATAGATATGAGGATGGGTTGTGTGGACTTTAGGCAAAAGTTTTGTCTGATGGTGTCAATCTTCTGTTTGAAGAATGAGGCAAAGTCGTCGGCTGAGATGAGAGAAGAGGGAGGAGGTGCTGGGGGGCGAAGGAGAGAGTTGAAAGTGTTAAATAGCTGTTTAGGGTTGTGAGATAGGGAGGATATGAGAGATGAGAAGTAGGTTTGTTTTGCTGTAGTGAGTGCGGACTTGAAATTAGTGAGGGATTGCTTGAATGCGATGAAGTGCTCGATGGAGTGAGACCTTTTCCATCTCCGCTCCGCAACCCTGGAGGCCCGGCGCAGTTCTTTAGTAAGTTTAGTGTGCCAGGGTTGCCTGTTGAATGTGCGACATGTGGTGTGTGTGAGAGGGGCGATCGAGTCTAGAGCTGCAGCTATTGTGGTGTTATATGAAGCAGCAGCAGCATCTGCATCGTGTAAGGAGTTTATGTCTGTAAGAGGGAGGAGGGATTCAGAGAGTGAGTGTAAGTCAAGGTGTTTGAAATTTCTGCGAGGGTATGCAAGTTTGTGGAGTGGGGATTGTTGTCCCGGGGAGGAGAGAGAAGAGAATGTAAGTAGGCTGTGATCAGAGAGAGGGAGAGGTGAGTTAGAGAGGTTAGATAGGGAATAGAGTCGGGTGAAGATGAGGTCCAGTATGTGGCCATCTTTGTGGGTGGGTGTGGAAGACCATTGAGTGAGTCCGAAGGAGGACGTGAGAGATAGGAACTTAGAGACAGACGAGTGGGAAGTGTTAATGGGGATGTTGAAGTCACCCATTATGATAGTGGGGATGTCAGTGGAGAGGAAGTGAAGCAGCCAGGTGGTGAAGTGGTCTAAGAAGGTGGTGGCTTGCCCTGGGGGTCGGTAAACGATGGCCAGTTGGAGGTTGGAAGGGGAATAGATGCGCACACAGTGCACCTCAAAAGAGGGGAGTGTAACGGAGGGTGGCAGTGGGATTTGGGTGAAAGCGCAGTGTTCTGATAGGAGAAAACCTATGCCTCCGCCATGTTTGCCGTTGGGGCGGGGTGTGTGGGAAAGGTGGAATCCGCCATATGAAAGTGCAGCTGGGGAGGCTGTGTCAGAGGGGGTGAGCCAGGTTTTAGTGATGGCGAGGAAGGAAAGTTTGTTTGTATTGAAAAGATCGTGGATGAAGGAAAGTTTGTTGCAGACAGAGCGAGCGTTCCATAGAGCTCCTGTTAGAGCAACTAAGGGAGTGGGGATTGGTTGGATGGGTATGAGCTTAGAAGGGTTGCGACAGTTTGTGGAAGGTCATGGATAGGAGGAAGAAGTAACTGTGGCGATATGGCGAGGAGGACCAGGATTTGGAGAGATATCTCCAGCAGTGAGGAGGAGCAGAGAAAGTGTTAGCAGGTGGGAGCAAGAGAGAGCATGAGGTGGCTGTCTGTGTTTGGAGATCCAGGATTGAATGTTTAGGAATAATTTGGAGGAGGAGGTGAGATGAATGGGGAGGATGGAGCTAGAGATGAAGAGTTTCTTACTAGGTGTAGGCATTTGAGCGGTTACTAGAAAGTGGAGGACTATAGAGGAAAAAGTGAGAGCTAACAGAAACATAGTTAAAAGAGAGTAAGTGGTCAAAGTGTTGGTTACCTGACTCCTGCCCTGACTAACTGCCTCTGAAATAACTGCCACTTATCTCCGAAGCCACTTTGCACATGAAGACGCGTGTACACCCCAGCACAAGTGCACCCCTTACAGAGCTTCTAAATATATAGGGCACATTAAACTATCAGGTGAAGGGCATTGTGGGAGCTGCATATGGCTAAATTAGCAGCTGGTCGTCTCACCAGGAGATGGCTGGGTGATCAAACACAGAGCTAGGACTCTAGTCTCTGCAGTTTAGCACCTCTAAAAATCAGATAAGATCTATAGTGGTGAAGGGACAGACATATGTGGGTATTGAATGGAGTGGGACAGATAAAGCAGAGAAGTTATGCAGAGCATGTACCAGTGAGGTGAATCAGCAAAGCAGAGCATTAGATTACAGCAGACACAGCAAGCAGAGAAGTTATGCAGAGCATGTACCAGTGAGGTGAATCAGCAAAGCAGAGCATTAGATTACAGCAGACACAGCAAGCAGAGAAGTTATGCAGAGCATGTACCAGTGAGGTTATTCCACTGCGACCTCCACCACTCTTCCAAGGGGCATTGATATTGTCTTTTTATTCCACTGCGACCTCCGCCACTCTTCCAAAGGGCATTGATATTTTCTTTTATTCCACTGTAACCTCCAACACTGTTCTAAGAGGCATTAAAACCGTATTGTTAAGCTACTGTGATGTCCACGTCTCTTCCACGGGGCATTGATATTGTCTTTTTATTCCACTGTAACCTCCACCACTCTTCCAAGAGGCAATGATATTGTCTTTTTATTCGACTGTAACCTCCACAACTCATCCAAGGGGCATTAAAACCGTTTTGTTTAGCTACTGTGATGTCCACGTCTCTTCCACGGGGCATTGATATTGTCTTTTTATTCCACAGTAACCTCCACCACTCTTCCAAGAGGCAATGATGTTGTCTTTTTATTCCACTGTAACCTCCACCACTCTTACAAGGGGCATTAAAACCGTCTTGCTAAGCTACTGTGACCTCCAAGTCTATTCCACGGTGCATTAAAACTTTCTGGTTAAACCACTGTGAACTCCACAGCTCTTCCAAGGGGTATTGATATTGTCTTTTTATTCCACTCTAATCTCCACCACTCTTCCAAGGGGCATTGATATTGTCTTTTTATTTTACTGCGACCTCCACCACTCTTCCAAGGGGCATTAATATTGTCTTTTTATTCCACTGTGACCTCCACGTCTCTTCCAAGGGGCATTGATATTGTCTTTTTATTTAATTGGAACCTCCAGCACTCTTCCAAGGGGCATTGATATTGTCTTTTTATTCCAATGTAACCTCCACCATTCTTCCAAGGGACATTGATATTGTCTTTTTATTCCACTGTAACCTCCACCACTCTTCCAAGGGGCATTGATATTGTCTTTTTATTCCACTGTAACCGCCACCACTCTTCCAAGGGGCATTGATATTGTCTTTTTAATCCACTGCGACCTCTACCACTCCTCCAAGGGGCTTTAAAACAGTCTTGAAAACCGCATGGTGAAACCACTCTGACCTCCACAGCTTTTCCAAGAGGCATTGATATTGTCTTTTTATTCAATTGTAACCTCCACCACTCTTCCACGGGCATTGATATTGTCTTTTTTTTCCACTGCGACCTCCACCACTCTTCCAAGGGGATTTGATAGTCTTTTTAATCCACTGCGACCTCCGCCACTTTTCTAAGGGGATTTTAAACAGTCTTGTTAAGCTACTGTGACCTCCAAGTCTCTTCCACGCGGCATTGATATTGTCTTTTTATTCCACTGCGACCTCCACATCTCTTCTAAGTGGAATTGATATTGTCTTTTTATTCCACTGTGACCTCCACCACTCTTCTAAGTGGCATTGATATTGTATTTTTAATCCACTGTGACCTCCACCACTCTTCCAAGGGGCATTAAAACAGTTTTGATAAGCTACTGTGACCTCCACGTCTCTTCCAAGCGGCATTAAAACCGTCTCGTTAAACCACTCTGAACTCCACACCGGTTTTCCAAGAGGCATTGATATTGTCTTTTTATTCGACTGTAACCTCCACCAGTCTTCCAATGGTCATTAAAACCGTCAATTTAAACCTCTCTGAACTCCACAGCTCTTGCAAGAGGCACTGATATTGTCTTTTTATTCCACTGTAACCTCCATCACTCTTCCAAGGGGCATTGATTTTGTCTTTTTAATCCTCTGCGACCTCCATCACTCTTCCAAGAATCATTAAAACCGTCTTGTTTAGCTACTGTGACCTCCACGTCTATTCCACGGTGCCTTAAAACCTTCTGGTTATACCACTGTGAACTCCACAGATCATCCAAGGGGCATTGATATTGTCTTTTATTCCACTGTAACTGCCACCACTCTTCCAAGGTGCATTGATATTGTCTTTTTATTTTACTGCGACCTTCACCACTCTTCCAAGGGGCATTAATATTGTCTTTTTATTCCACTGCGACCTACACCACTCTTCCAAGGGTCATTGATATTGTCTTTTTATTCCACTGCGACCTCCACCTCTCTTCCAAGGGGCATTAAAACCATCTTGTTAAGCTGCTGTGACCTCCAAGTCTGTTCCACAAGGCATTGATATTGTCTTTTTATTCCACTGTGACCTCCACATCTCTTCCAAGGGGAATTGATATTGTCTTTCTATTCCAATGCGACCTCCACCACTATTCTAAGGGGCATTGATATTGTCTTTTTAATCCACTGCGACCTCCACAACTCTTCCAAGAGGCATTAAAACAGTCTTGATAAGCTACTGTGACCTCCATGTCTCTACCAAGGGGCATTAAACTGTCTGCTTCAACCACTCTGTACTCCACAGCTCTTCCAAGAGACATTCATATTGTCTTTTTATTCGACTGTAACCTCCACCACTCTTCCATGTGCATTGTTATTGTCTCTGTTTTCCACTGCGACCTCCACCACTCTTCCAAGGGGCTTTGATATTGTCTTTTTTATCCACTGCGACCTCCACCACTGTTCCAAGGGGTATTAAAACCGTCTTGTTAAGCCACTGTGACCTCCAAGTCTCTTCCAAGGGGCATTAAAACCGTCTGGTTAAACCGCTCTGAGCTCCACAGCTCTTCCAAGGGGCATTGACAATGTCTTTTTATTCCATTGTAACCTTCTGCACTCTTCCAACTGCATTGATATTGTCTTTTTATTCCTCTGCGACGTCCACGACTCTTCCAAGGTGCAATAAAACAGTCTTGTTAAGCTACTGTGACCTCCAAGTTTCTTACACAGGGCATTGATATTGTCTTTTTATTCCACTGTAACCTCCACCCCTCTTACAAGGGACATTGATATTGTCTTTTTATTCCACTGTAACCTCCACCAATCTTCCAAGGGGCATTGATATTGTCTTTTTATTCCACTGCGACGTCCACCACTTTTCTAAGGGGCATTGATATTGTCTTTGAAATCCACAACTATCTCTACCACTCTTCCAAGGGGCATTAAAACAGTCTTGTTAAGCTACTGTGACCTCCTCGTCTCTTCCAAGGGGCATTAAAACCGTCTGGTTAAACACTCTGAACTCCACAGCTCTTACAAGAGGCATTGATATTGTCTTTTTATTTGACTGTAACATCGACCACTCTTGCAAGCAGCATTGATATTGTCCTTTTATTCCACTGCGACCTCCACCACTCTTCCAAGGGGCATTGGTATTGTCTTTTTAATCAACTGCAACCTCCACCACTCTTCCAAGGGTCATTGATATTGTCTTTTTATTCCACTGTAACCTCCACCACTCTTCGAAGGGGCATTGATATTGTCTTTTTATTCCACTGCGACCTCCACTTCTCTTCCAAGTGGCATTAAAACCATCTTGTTAAGCTACTGTGACCTCCAAGTCTGTTCCACGAGGCATTGATATTGTCTTTTTATTCCACTGCGACCTCCACATCTCTTCCAAGGGGAATTGATATTGTCTTTTTATTCCACTGCGACCCCCACCGCTCTTCTAAGGGGCATTGATATTGTCTTTTTATTCCACTGCGACCTCCACAACTCTTCCAAGGGGCATTAAAACAGTCTTGATAAGCTACTGTGACCTCCACGTCTCTACCAAGGGGCATTAAACCGTCTGGTTAAACCACTCTGTACTCCACAGCTCTTCCAAGAGACATTGAAATTGTCTTTTTATTCGACTGTAACCTTTACCACTCTTCCATGTGCATTGATATTGTCTCTGTTTTCCACTGCGACCTCCACAACTCTTCCAAGGGGCTTTGATATTGTCTTTTTTATCCACTGCGACCTCCACCACTCTTCCAAGGGGCATTAAAACCGTCTTGTTAAGCCACTGTGACCTCCAAGTCTCTTCCAAGGGGCATTAAAACTGTCTGGTTAAATCGCTGTGAGCTCCACAGCTCTTCCAAGGGGCATTGACAATGTCTTTTTATTCCATTGTAACCTTCTGCACTCTTCCAAGTGCATTGATATTGTCTTTTTATTCCTCTGCGACGTCCACGACTCTTCCAAGGTGCATGAAAACCGTCTTGTTAAGCTACTGTGACCTCCAAGTTTCTTACACAGGGCATTGATATTGTCTTTTTATTCCACTGTAACCTCCACCCGTCTTACAAGGGACATTGATATTGTCTATTTATTCCACTGTAACCTCCACCAATCTTCCAAGGGGCATTGATATTGTTTTTTTATTCCACTGCGACGTCCAACACTTTTCTAAGGGGCATTGATATTGTCTTATAAATCCACAACTATCTCGACAACTCTTCCAAGGGGCATTAAAAGTCTTGTTAAGCTACTGTGACCTCCTCCTCTCTTCCAAGGGGCATTAAAACCGTCTGGTTAAACACTCTGAACTCCACAGCTCTTACAAGAGGCATTGATATTGTCTTTTTATTCGACTGTAACATCCACCACTCTTCCAAGCAGCATTGATATTGTCTTTTTATTCCACTGCGACCTCCACCACTCTTCCAAGGGGCATTGATATTGTCTTTTTAATCAACTGCAACCTCCACCTCTCTTCCAAGGGGCATTAAAACCGTCTTGTGAAGCTACTGTGACCTACAAGTCCCTTCCACGGGGCATTGATATTGTCTATTTATTCCACTGCGACCTCCACCACTCTTCCAAGGGGCATTGATATTGTCTTTTTAATCCACTGCGACCTCCACCACTCTTCCAAGGGGCATTGATATTGTCTTTTTAATCCACTGTGACCTATACGTCTCTTCCAAGGGGCCTTATAACCGTTAATTTAAACCACTCTGAACTCCACAGCTCTTCCAAGGAGCACTGCTATTGTCTTTTTATTCCACTCTAACCTCCACCACTCTTCCAAGGGGCATTGACATTGTATATTTATTCCACTGCGACCTCCACCACTCTTCCAAGGGGTATTAAGACAATCTTGTTAAGCTACAGTGACCTCCACAACTCTTCCATGGGGCATTGATATTGTCTTTTTATTCCACTGTAACCTTCACCAACTCTTCCAAGGGGCATTGATTTTGTCTTTTTATTCCACTGCGACCTCTACCACTCTTCCAATGGGCATTGATATTGTCTTTTTAATCCACTGCAACCTCCACCACTCTTCCAAGGGACATTAAAGCCGTCTTGTTAAGCTACTGTCACGTCGATGTCTATTCCACGGGCCATTGATATTGTCTTTTTATTCCACTGTAACCTACACCACTCTTCCAAGTGGCATTGATGTTGTCTTTTTATTCCACTGCGACTTCCACCTCTCTTCTAAGGGGCATTGATATTGTCTTTTTATTCCACTGCGACCTCCACCTCTCTTCCAAGGGGCATTGATATTGTCTTTTTATTCCACTGCGACCTCCACCACTCTTCCAAGGGGCATTGATATTGTCTTTATAATCCACTGCGACCTCCACCACTCTTCCTAGGGGCATTAAAACAGTCTTGTTAAGCTACTGTGACCTCCTTGTCTCTTCCAAAGGGCATTAAAACCGTCTGGTTAAACACTCTGAACTCCACAGCTCTTACAAGAGGCATTGATATTGTCTTTTTATTCGACTGTAACATCCACCACTCTTCCAAGCGGCATTGATATTGTCTTTTTATTCCACTGCGACCTCCACCACTCTTCCAAGGGGCATTGATATTGACTTTTTTATCAACTGCAACCTCCACCTCTCTTCCAAGGGGCAGTAAAACCGTCTTGTGAAGCTACTGTGACCTCCACGTCCCTTCCACGGGGCATGGATATTGTCTTTTTATTCCACTGCGACCTCCACCACTCTTCCAAGGGGCATTGATATTGTCTTTATAGTCCACTGCGACCTCCACCACTCTTCCAAGGGGCATTGATATTGTCTTTTTAATCCACTGTGACCTCCACGTCTCTTCCAAGGGGCATTAAAACCATCAATTTAATCCACTCTAAACTCCACAGCTCTTGCAAGAGGCATTGATATTGTTTTTTATTCCACTGTAACCTCCACCACTCTTACAAGGGGCATTTATTTTGTCTTTTTAATCCACTGCGACCTCCATCACTCTTCCAAGAAGCATTAAAACCGTCTTGTTTAGCTACTATGACCTCCACGTCTATTCCACGGTGCCTTAAAACCTTCTGGTTAAACCACTATGAACTCCACAGCTCTTCCAAGGGGCATTGATATTGTCTTTTTATTCCACTGAAACCTCCACCACTCTTCCAAGGGGCATTGATATTGTCTTTTTATTTTACTGCGACCTCCACCACTCTTCCAAGGGGCATTAATATTGTCTTTTTATTCCACTGCGACCTCCACCACTCTTCCAAGGGTCATTGATATTGTCATTTTATTCCACTGTAGCCTCCACCACTCTTCCAAGGGGCATTGATATTGTCTTTTTATTCCACTACGACCTCCACCTCTCTTCCAAGGGGCATTAAAACCATCTTGTTAAGCTACTGTGACCTCCAAGTCTCTTCCACGAGGCATTGATATTGTCTTTTTATTCCACTGCGACCTCCACATCTCTTCCAAGTGGAATTGATATTGTCTTTTTATTCCACTGCGACCTCCACCACTCTTCTAAGGGGCATTGATATTGTCTTTTTAATCCACTGCGACCTCCACCACTCTTCCAAGGGGCATTAAAACCGTCATGTTAAGCTACTGTGACCTCCACGTTTCTTCCAAGGAGCATGAAAACCGTCAATTTAAACCACTCTGAACTCCACAGCTCTTGCAAGAGGCATTGATATTGTCTTTTTATTCCACTGTAACCTCCACCACTCTTCCAAGGGGCATTGATTTTGTCTTTTTAATTCACTGTGACATCCATCTCTCTTCCAAGAAGCATTAAAACCGTCTTGTTTAGCTACTGTGACCTCCAATTCCACGGTGCCTTAAAACCTTCTTGTTAAACCACTGTGAACACCACAGCTCTTCCAAGGGGCATTGATATTGTCTTTTTATTCCACTGTAACCTCCACCACTCTTCCAAGGGGCATTAATAATGTCTTTTTATTCCACTGCGACCTCCACCACTCTTCCAAGGGTCATTGATATTGTCTTTTTATTCCACTGTAACCTCCACCACTCTTCCAAAGGGCATTGATATTGTCTTTTTATTCCACTGCGACCTCCACCACTCTTCCAAGGGGCATTAAAACCGTCTTGTTAAGCTACTGTGACCTCCAAGTCTCTTCCACGAGACATTGATATTGTCTTTTTTTTCCACTGTGACCTCCACATCTCTTCGAAAGGGAATTGATATTGTCCTTTTATTCCACTGCGACCTCCACCACTCTTCTAAGGGGCATTGATATTGTCTTTTTAATCCACTGAGACCTCCACCACTCTTCCAAGGGGCATTAAAACAGTCTTGTTAAGCTACTGGGACCTCCTCGTTTCTTCCAAGGGGCATTAAAACCGTCTGGATAAACCACTCTGAACTCCACAGCTCTTCCAAGGGGCATTGATATTATCTTTTTATTCCACTTTAACCTCCACCACTCTTCCAAGGGGCATTAAAACCGTCTTGTTAAGCTACTGTGACCTCCACGTCCTTTCCACGGGGCTTTGATATTGTCTTTTTATTCCACTGCGACCTCCACCACTCTTCCAAGGGGCTTTGATATTGTCTTTTTAATCCACTGCGAACTCCACCACTCTTCCAAGGGGCATTAAAACCGTATTGTTATGCTACTGTGACGTCGATTTCTCTTCCAAGGGGCATTAAAACCATCTGGTTAAACCACTCTGAACTCCACAGCTCTTCCAAGGGGCATTTGTCTTGTCTTTTTATTCCACTCTAACCTCCACCACTCTTCCAAGGGGCATTGACATTGTCTTTTTATTCCACTGCGACCTCCACCACTCTTCTAAGGGGCATTGATATTGTCTTTTTAATCCACTGCGACCTCCACCACTCTTCCAAGGGGCAATAAAACAGTCTTGATAAGCTACTGTGACCTCCACGTCTCTTCCAAGGGGCATTAAACCGTCTGTTTAAACCACTCTGTACTCCACAGCTCTTCCAAGAGGCATTGATATTGTCTTTTTAATCAACTGTAACCTCCACCACTCTTCCAAGGGGCATTGATTTTGTCTCTGTTTTCCACTGCGACCTCCACCACTCTTCCAAGAGTCATTGATTTTGTCTTTTTATTCCACTGTAACCTTCACCACTCTTCCAAGGGGCATTGATATTGTCTTTTTATTCCACTGCGACCTCCACCACTCTTCCAAGGGGCATTAAAACCGTCTTGTTAAGCTACTGTGACCTCCAAGTCTCTTCCACGAGACATTGATATTGTCTTTTTAGTCCACTGTGACCTCCACATCTCTTCCAAGTGGAATTGATATTGTCCTTTTATTCCACTGCGACCTCCACCACTCTTCTAAGGGGCATTGATATTGTCTCTTTAATCCACTGCAACCTCCACCACTCTTCTAAGGGGCATTAAAACAGTTTTGATAAGCTACTGTGACCTCCACGTCTCTTCCAAGGGGCATTAAAACTGTCTGGTTAAACCACTCTGAACTCCACAGCTCTTCCAAGATTCATTAATATTGTCTTTTTATTCGACTGTAACCTCCACCACTCTTCCAAGGGGCATTAAAACCGTCTTGTTAAGCTACTGTGACCTCCACGTCTCTTCCAAGGGGCATTAAAACCGTCAATTTAAACCACTCTGAACTCCACAGCTCTTGCAAGAGGCATCGATATTTTCTTTTTATTCCACTGTAACCTCCACCACTCTTCCAAGGGGCTTTAAAATCGTCTTGTTAAGCTACTGTGACCTCCAAGTCTCTTCCACGAGACATTGATATTGTCTTTTTATTCCACTGTGACCTCCACATCTCTTCGAAGGGGAATTGATATTGTCCTTTTATTCCACTGCGACCTCCACCACTCTTCTAAGGGGCATTGATATTGTCTTTTTAATCCACTGAGACCTCCACCACTCTTCGAAGGGGCATTAAAACAGTCTTGTTAAGCTACTGGAACCTCCACGTTTCTTCCAAGGGGCATTAAAACCGTCTGGATAAACCACTCTGAACTCCACAGCTCTTCCAAGGGGCATTGATATTATCTTTTTATTCCACTTTAACCTCCACCACTCTTCCAAGGGGCATTAAAACCGTCTTGTTAAGCTACTGTGACCTCCACGTCCTTTCCACGGGGCTTTGATATTGTCTTTTTATTCCACTGCGACCTCCACCACTCTTCCAAGGGGCATTGATATTGTCTTTTTAATCCACTGCGAACTCCACCACTCTTCCAAGGGGCATTAAAACCGTATTGTTATGCTACTGTGACGTCGACTTCTCTTCCAAGGGGCATTAAAACCATCTGGTTAAACCACTCTGAACTCCACAGCTCTTCCAAGGGGCATTTGTCTTGTCTTTTTATTCCACTCTAACCTCCACCACTCTTCCAAGGGGCATTGACATTGTCTTTTTATTCCACTGCGACCTACACCACTCTTCTAAGGGGCATTGATATTGTCTTTTTAATCCACTGCGACCTCCACCACTCTTCCAAGGGGCAATAAAACAGTCTTGATAAGCTACTGTGACCTCCACGTCTCTTCCAAGGGGCATTAAACCATCTGGTTAAACCACTCTGTACTCCACAGCTCTTCCAAGAGACATTGATATTGTCTTTTTAATCAACTGTAACCTCCACCACTCTTCCAAGGGGCATTGATTTTGTCTCTGTTTTCCACTGCGACCTCCACCACTCTTCCAAGGGCCATTAAAACCGTGTTGTTAAGATACTTTGACCTTCACGTCAATTCCACGGGGCATTGATATTGCCTTTTTATTCCACTGCAATCTCCACCACTCTTCCAAGGGGCATTGATATTGTCTTTTTAATCAACTGTGACCTTCACCACACTTCCAAGGGGCATTAAAACAGTCTAGTTAAACTACTGTGACCTCCACGTCTCTTCCAAGGGGCATTGATATTGTCTTTTTTTTCCACTGTAACCTCCACCACTCTTCCAAGGGGCATTGATATTGTCTTTTTATTCCACTGCGACCTCCACCACTCTTCCTCATGGCATTGATATTGTCTTTTTAATCCACTGCGACCTCCACCACTTTTCCATGTGGCATTAAAACCGTCTTCTTAAGCTACTGCGACCTCCACTTCTCTTCCAAGGGGCATTAAAGCCGTCAATTTAAACTACTCTGAACTCCACAGCTCTTGCAAGAGGCATTGATTTTGTCTTTTTATTCCATTGTAATCTCCAGCACTCTTCCAAGGGGCATTGATATTGTCTTTTCATTACACTGCGACTTCCACCACTTTCCCAAGAGGCATTAAAACCATCTTGTTAAGCTGCTGTAACCTCCAAGTCTATTCCACGGGGCATTGATATTGTCTTTTTCTTCCAATGTAACAGTCACCACTCTTCTAAGGGGCAGTGATATTGTCTTTTTAAACCACTGCGACCTTCACCACTCTTCCAAGGGGCATTAAAACAGTCTTGATAAGCTACTGTGACCTCTACGTCTCTTACAAGGGGCAATAAAACTGTCTGGTTAATCCATTCTGTACTCCACAGTTCTTTCAAGGAGCATTGGTAGTCTTTTTATTCGACTGTAACCTCCAGCACTCTTCGAAGGGGCATTGATATTGACATTTTATTTCACTGCGACCTCCACCACTCTTCCAAGTGGCATTGATATTGTCTTTTTAATCAACTGCGACCTCCACCTATCTTCCAAGGGGCATTAAAACTGTCTTGTTAAGCTACTGTGACCTCCACGTCCCTTCCACGGGGCATTGATATTGTCTTTTTATTCCACTGCGACCTCCACCACTCTTCCAAGGGGCATTGATATTGTCTTTTTAATCCACTGCGACCACAACCACTCTTCCAAGGGGCATTGATATTGTCTTTTTAATTCACTGTGACCTCCACTTCTCTTCCAAGGTGCATTAAAACCGTCAATTTAAACCACTCTGAACTCTACAGCTCTTCCAAGGAGCATTAGTATTGTCTTTTTATTCTACTCTAACCTCCACCACTCTTCCAAGGGGCATTGACATTGTCTTTTTATTCCACTGCGACCTCCACCACTCTTCCAAGGGGCATTAAAACTGTCTTGTTAAGCTACTGTGACCTCCACGTGTCTTCCACGGGGCATTGATATTGTCTTTTTAATCCGCTGTGACCTCCACCACTTTTCCAAGGGGCATTAAAACCGTCTTATTAATCTACTGTGACCTCCACGTCTCTTCCAAGGGGCAATAAAACCATCTGGTTAAACCCCTCTGAACTCCACAGCTCTTCCAATGGGCATTGGTATTGCCTTTTTTTTCCACTCTAAACTCCACCACTCTTCCAAGGGGCATTGACATTGTCTTATTATTCCACTGCGACCTCCATCATTCTTCAAAGGGGCATTGATATTGTCTTTTTATTCCATTGCCACCTCCACCACTCTTCCAAGTGGCATTGACATTGTCTTTTTATTCCACTGCTACTTCCACCTCTCTTCTAAGGGGCATTGATATTGTCATTTTAATCCACTGTAACCTCCACCACTTTTCCTATGGGAATTGATATTGTCTTTTTATTATTATTATTATTATTATTATTTATTATTATAGCGCCATTTATTCCTTGGCGCTTTACATGTGATAGGGATATACATAACAAAAGCATTTACATAATCTTAACAAAACGAGTCAGCGACTGGTACAGGAGGAGCGAGGACCCTGCCCGAGACGGCTCACATTCTAGAAGGGACGGGTGAGGATACATTAGGTGAGGGTAGAGCTGGTCGTGCAGCGGTGGTTACAGCAGGTTGTAGCCTTGTCGGAAGAGGTGAGTCTTCAGGTTTATTTTGAAGGTTTCTACGGTCGGCGAGAGTCTGATGTGTTGGGGTAGAGAATTCCAGAGTAAGGGGGATGCACGGAAGAAATCTTGTATACGATTGTGGGAGGAGGAGATAAGAGAGGAGTAGAGAAGGAGATCTTGTGAGGATCGGAGGTTGCGTGCAGGTAAGTACCGGGAGACTAGGTCACAGATGTATGGGGGAGACAGGTTGTGTATGGCTTTGTATGCCATGGTTAGAGTTTTTGAACTGGATTCTCTGGGCAATGGGAAGCCAGTGAAGAGATTGACAGAGAGGAGAGGCCGGAGAATAGCGGGGGGACAGGTGAATTAGTCGAGCAGCAGAGTTTAGGATAGATTGAAGAGGCGCAAGAGTGTTGTAAGGGAGGCCACGGAGCAGGAGGTTGCAGTAGTCGAGGCGGGATATGATGAGGGCATGCACTAGTGTTTTTGCAGAGTCTTTGCTGAGGAATGCACGGTTCCGGGAGATGTTTTTGAGTTGGAGTCGGCAGGAAGTGGAAAGGGCTTGGATATGTGGCTTGAAGGAGAGCTCAGAGTCTGTAACATACCTGGCGGCGTCCTTGCATAGTGGTCCATCTCCCACTGTGCAAGTGCACGCACTTGATCTCCAGTCCAGGGTATCTCTCTGGCTTCCCTCCATGCTGTCTGTTTGCCTCTGTGTCAGCTGCTTAAGGGCGGCGCCCGATCACTTCCTGCTTTTTGTACCTGCTGCAGGCACACCCCTTGTGCGTCCTCAGCCTATTGCTGTCTGTCACCTGGTATTTAAAACAGCTGCTCCAATTAACCCATGCCTGAGCATCTTGCCCTGTCAGTTGGCTTTTGTCTCTGACATGCCAGGTCCTGTCTATGTTACCTGTCTTGCAGTATCTGTTCCCATGTCTGTACTGTGTCCTATCTGTGTATCTGGTTCTGCCTTTCCCTTCTAGTCTGTTCCGTGTGAACAGACTCCTGTTCCCTCTGTGTCTGCGGTTTTCGCTTTGCTCAGCTCTGTCCGCCGCGTCTGCGGTTTTCGCTTTGCTCAGCTCTGTCCGCCGCGTCTGCGGTTTTCGCTTTGCTCAGCTCTGTCCGCCGCGTCTGCGGTTTTCGCTTTGCTCAGCTCTGTCCGCCGCGTCTGCGGTTTTCGCTTTGCTCAGCTCTGTCCGCCGCGTCTGCGGTTTTCGCTTTGCTCAGCTCTGTCCGCCGCGTCTGCGGTTTTCGCTTTGCTCAGCTCTGTCCGCCGCGTCTGCGGTTTTCGCTTTGCTCAGCTCTGTCCGCCGCATCTGCGGTTTCGCTTTGCTCGGCCCTGTCCACCGCGTCTGCGGTTTCGAATTTGTCTCCCAGTCTGTACTGGACCCTACCCAGCCTGCGCTCTAGTCTGCCTGTTCCTGTATTCTCCGGTGTGGGTCAACAGCCGTGTCCGGAGTCTGACCTGGAGTAGACCCTGGTTCCTCTGCTCGGTTCCTCCCTGGTGCACTGGCGTCGTATGCCGTCGTGCGACCTTGGTCGGATCGGGCAGATACTTAGTTATGCCCCTCCAGGCACTCTCCGGTTCATGGCACAGTGGAATCACTACATAAACATGCACACGCCAGTCAGTTCGGGCATGTGCATTACAGCATGCTCAGGCCATTGTTCCCGTTGAGCCCCACGGCCTTCACTCTCTGAGATGTTTTCCAGCGCATACGTGCATTAAAAATAAATAAATACATTTTTTTTCTTTAGCTGAGTTCCAGGCGAATTACGCACCCGTCCAGATGGATCTAGCAGCTCTCGTTCCTGCGGATCCGCCACGTTACTATGGGGATCCAAGACAGAGTCGTGCATTTGTGGAGCAATGCATGCTACACTTCAAGTTCTACCCTCTATGTTTTCCCACAGATCGGGTTAAGGTGGGATTCATGATGTCTTACCTAGCGGGTGATGCCTTGAATTGGATCATTCCCCTGTGGGACGCACAGGATCCTATCGTCCTAGACATAATGGCCTTCCTGGTGGCCTTTCTAATGGTCTTCGATGATCCTAACCCAGAGGCTCCTGCTGAAGCTTCACTTCCCAGTATCCCGGAGCAGCCCCGATGGGTAATGTGTGTGGGTAGCGCAATAGTCCTCCAGCCCAATGAGACTACTGCCCACCCAGAATCCTCACAGGGTGACTACACTCTCCGGAATACTTCTCCCAACCTCAAGAGGCAGTCCAGACGTGCTAGACGTAGAGGCAAGCCGTCACGCCAGGGTCTGTCCTCCCTGAGACCTCCTGACCCCAACCTTGAAGTCCCTACTGAAGCTTCATCTCCCTGTATCCTGGAGAAGCCCCAACGGGTAATATGCGTGGGTAGTGCACCAGTTCTCCTGTCCGAAGAGACTGCTGCCCACCCAGAATTCACACCGGAGGACCCCCTGTTGCCTCCTGAATCCCCCGGGATACCACTTGAGGACAATTGGAGAGAGACTTCCCTATACCCTGCACCTGATACCTCGCCCGCTTCGTCCAGTGAGTCCGACCTAGTGTTCTCCGAAGCAGAGGTTACCCCTGAGTCTCTACACCCCTCCGATCAGGCGGAGGATCTCCAGTTGTCTCCTGAATACTTTGGGGTGCTACCTGGTAGCGAATGGACAGAGACTTTCCTATACTCGGTACCTGATACCTCGGCTGCTTCATCCAGTGAGTCCGACCTAGTGTACTCTGAAGCAGAGGTTACCCATGAGTCTCTTCACCCCTCCGACCTGGCGGAGGACCTCCAGTTGTCTCCTGAGCCCTTCGGGGTGCTACCTGGTAGCGAAAGGACAGAGACTTTCCTATACTCAGTACCTGATACCTTGCTCGCTTCGTCCAGTGAGTCCCACCTAGTGTACTCCGAAGCAGAGGTTACTCCCGAGTCTCTACACCCCTCCGACCAGGCGGAGGACCTCCAGTTGTCTCCAAAACCCTTCGGGGTGCCACCTGGTGGTAAATGGACAGAGACTTTCCTATATCCTGGATCTGATACCTCGCTTGCTTCGTCCAGTGAGTCCGACCTAGTGTACTCTGAAGCAGAGGTTACCTATGAGTCTCTACACCCCTCTGACCAGGCGGAGGACCTTCAGTTGTCTCCAGAACCCTTCGGGGTGCCACCTGGTGGTGAATGGACAGAGACTTTCCAATACTCGGTACCCGATACCTCGTCTGCTTCGTCCAGTGAGTCCGACCTAGTGTACTCTGAAGCAGATGTTTTCCCCGAGCCTCTGCACTCTTCTGACCCGGCAGAGGACCTCCAGTTGTTTCCTGACTCCTCCGGGGTACCACCAGATAACAAAGAGACAGTGACTTTTTCTCACCCTGTACCTGATAACCCGTCTATTTCTTCCTGTGAATTTGACAAGATGTACCTCGAAGCAGAGGTTATTCCCGAGTCTCTACACTCCTCCGACCAGGCGGAGGACCTCCAGTTGTCTCCTGAACCCTTCGGGGTGCTACCTGATAGCGAATGGACAGAGACTTTCCTATACTCGGTACCTGTTACCTCGGCCGCTTCTTCCAGTGAGTCCGACCTAGTGTACTCCGAAGCAGAGGTTATCCCCGAGTCTCTACACCCCTCCGACCAGGCGGAGGACCTCCAGTTGTCTCCTGAACCCTTCGGAGTGCTACCTGATAGCGAATGGACTGAGACTCTCCTATACTCGGTACCTGTTACCTCGGCCGCTTCTTCCAGTGAGTCCGACTTAGTGTACTCCGAAGCGGAGGTTATCCCTGAGTCTCTACACCCCTCCAACCAGGCGGAGGAGCTCCAGTTGTCTCCTGAACCATTCGGGGTGCTACCTGATAACGAATGGATAGGTACTTTTCTATACTCGGTACCTGATGCCTCGCCCGCTTCATCTAGCGAGTCTGACCTAGTGTACTCCGAAGCAGAGGTTACCCCCGAGTCTCTGCACTATTATGACCCGGCGGAGGATCCCCAGTTGTTTCCTGAATCCTCCTGGGTACCACCAGATAACAAGGTAACAGGGACTTTTCTACACCTTGTACCTGATACCTCGCACATTTCATCCTGTGAGCTTGACAAGATGTACCCCGAAGCAGAGGTTACCCCCGAGTCTCTGCACCCCTCCAACCCGGCGGAGGACTTCCAGTTGTCTCCTGAACCCTCTGGGGTGCTACCTGATAATAAGTGGAGAGAGACTTCCCTGTGTGCTGTTCCTGGTACTCCACCCGTTTTGTCTGTTGCTGAGGATGGCTGGATAAGAGGTAGCATCCTAGCTAACCAGATGAGACCAGTTTCTCCAGTGGACAGTGGAAGTGATCTCCTTGAAGTGAAGGATTGGCCCTCGAATTCCCTGCGGAACATTCTGGCAGGCCTGAAGAAGAGGGGGCGTAAAGGGAGGGGGGGGTACTGTAACATACCTGGCGGCGTCCTTGCATAGTGGTCCATCTCCCACTGTGCAAGAGCGCGCACTTGATCTCCAGTCCAGGGTGTCTCTCTGGCTTCCCTCCATGCTGTCTGTTTGCCTCTGTGTCAGCTGCTTAAGGGCGGCGCCCGATCACTTCCTGCTTTTTGTACCTGCTGCAGGCACACCCCTTGTGCGTCCTCAGCCTATTGCTGTCTGTCACCTGGTATTTAAAACAGCTGCTCCAATTAACCCATGCCTGAGCATCTTGCCCTGTCAGTTGGCTTTATCTGTTCCCATGTCTGTACTGTGTCCTATCTGTGTAGCTTAACCTGCAGTCTGTACTCGTTCCTTGCCTGTTTGTTCCGCCTTCCTGGAGGCTGTATTTCCAGGCCAGTCTGAACACGCTCCTTGCCTGTTCGTCCCGCCTCTCTGGGGGCCGTATTCCCAGACCCGCTCCTGTATCCCGCTGCAGTGTCAGTCTCTTCCGTACACTCAGTTCCAGTCTGAACTCTCTCCTATCCTTTACCTGTTTTTCCTCTATGTCCGTTCCTTTCCTTTTTCTGCAGAGTCTGAACTCCTACCTAACTCCTGCTCGTTGTCACTGTACTTCCGTTTGTGAGTTTGTGGTCCACTCGCTACTTCTCTGCAAATACCCTGTGGGTATCTGGTTCTGCCTTTCCCTTCTAGTCTGTTCCATGTGAACAGAGTCCTGTTCCCTCTGCGTCTGCGGTTTTCGCTTTGCTCAGCTCTGTCCGCCGCGTCTGCGGTTTTCGCTTTGCTCAGCTCTGTCCGCCGCGTCTGCGGTTTTCGTTTTGCTTGTAGATCTGTGTGTCGTCAGCATAGAGGTGATACTGAAAACCGTGATACTCTATGAGCTGTCCCAGGCCAAAGGTGTAGATGGAGAAGAGCAGAGGTCCTAGAACTGAACCTTGGGGGACACCGACAGATAGGGGGCGAGATGAGGAGATGGTGCGTGAGTGGGAGACTCTGAATGTCCTGTCTGTTAAGAATGAGGAGATCCAAGATAGAGCCAAGTCAGTGATGCCAAGAGATGAGAGAATCTGGAGTAAGAGGGAATGGTCCACTGTGTCAAAGGCAGATGACAGGTCCAGAAGGAGGAGGATGGAGTAGTGTCGCTTGGATTTGGCATTTAGTAGGTCGTTGGTGACTTTGGTCAGGGCAGTTTCAGTCGAGTGATGCGGTCGGAAGCCAGATTGCAGGCGGTCGAAGAGGCAGCAGGAGGAGAGGTGGGAGGACAGTTCAAGGTGGACATGTTGTTCTAGTAGTTTTGAGGCAAAGGGGAGGAGTGATATGGGGCGGTAGCTAGTCAGAGAGGAAGGGTCAAGGGATGGCTTTTTGAGGATGGGTGTGATTGCGGCATGTTTGAAACATGAGGTGAAGACACCGGTTGTTAGTGACAGATTGAAGAGGTGGGTTAGGGTTGGGATGAAGACTGTGGTAAGGTTAGTGATGAGATGGGATGGGATTGGGTCAAGTTCGCAGGTGGTGAGGTGTGATTTGGAGAGTAAAGAGGAGACTTGACCTTCTGTAATGGTGGAGAAGTGGGGTTTGTAGGAGGAGGGTTGAATAGATATGAGGAGGGGTTGTGTGGACTTTAGGCAAAAGTTTTGTCTGATGGTGTCAATCTTCTGTTTGAAGAATGAGGCAAAGTCGTCGGCTGAGATGAGAGAAGAGTGAGGAGGTGCTGGGGGACGAAGGAGAGAGTTGAAAGAGTTAAATAGCTGTTTAGGGTTGTGAGATAGGGAGGATATGAGAAGTAGGTTTGTTTTGCTGTAGTGAGTGCGGACTTGAAATTAGTGAGGGATTGCTTGAATGCGATGAAGTGCTCGATGGAGTGAGACCTTTTCCATCTCCGCTCCTCAACCCTGGAGGCCCGGCGCAGTTCTTTAGTAAGTTTAGTGTGCCAGGGTTGCCTGTTGAATGTGCGAGATGTGGTGTGTGTGAGAAGGGCGATCGAATCTAGAGCTGCAGCTATTGTGGTGTTATATGAAGCAGCAGCAACGTCTGCATCATGTAAGGAATTTATGTCTGTAAGAGGGAGGAGGGATTCAGAGAGTGAGTGTAAGTCAAGGTGTTTGAGATTTCTGCGAGGGTATGCAAGTTTGTGGAGTGGGGAATGGTTGCCCCGGGGAGGAGAGAGAAGAGAATGTAAGTAGGCTGTGATCAGAGAGAGGTAGAGGTGAGTTAGAGAGGTTAGATAGGGAACAGAGGCGGGTGAAGATGAGGTCCAGTGTGTTGCCATCATTGTGGGTGGGTGTGGAAGACCATTGAGTGAGTCCGAAGGAGAAAGTGAGAGATAGGAACTTAGAGACAGATGAGTATCAAGTGTTAATGAGGATGTTGAAGTCACCCATTATGATAGTGGGGATGTCAGTGGAGAGGAAGTGAAGCAGCCAGGTGGTGAAGTGGTCTAAGAAGGTGGTGGCTTGCCCTGGGGGTCAGTAAACGACGGCCAGTTGGAGGTTGGAGGGGGAATAGATGCGCACACAGTGCACATCAAAAGAGGGGAGTGTAACGGAGGGTGGCAGTGGGATTTGGGTGAAAGCGCAGTGTTCTGATAAGAGAAAACCTACGCCTCTGCCATGTTTGCCGTTGGGGCGGGGGGTGTGGGAAAGGTGGAATCCGCCATATGAAAGTGCAGCTGGGGAGGCTGTGTCAGAGGGGGTGAGCCAGGTTTCAGTGATGGCGAGGAAGGAAAGTTTGTTTGAAATGAAAAGATCGTGGATGAAGGAAAGTTTGTTGCAGACAGAGCGAGCGTTCCATAGAGCTCCTGTTAGAGCAACTAAGGGAGTGGGGATTGGTTGGATGGGTATGAGGTTAGAAGGGTTGCGACAGTTTGTGGAAGGTCGTGGATAGGAGGAAGAAGTAACTGTGGGGATATGGCGAGGAGGACCAGGATTTGGAGAGATATCTCCAGCAGTGAGGAGGAGCAGAGAAAGTGTTAGCAGGTGGGAGCAAGAGAGAGCATGAGGTGGCTGTCTGTGTTTGGAGATCCAGGATTGAATGTTTAGGAATAATTTGGAGGAGGAGGTGAGATGAATGGGGAGGATGGAGGGAGAGATGAAGAGTTTCTTACTAGGTGTAGGGATTTGAGGGGTTACTAGAAAGTGGAGGACTATAGAGGAAAAAGTGAGAGCTAACAGAAACATAGTTAAAATAGAGTAAGTGGTCAAAGTGTTGGTTACCTGACTCTTACCCTGACTAACTGCCTCTGAAATAACTGCCACTTATCTCCGAAGCCACTTTGCACAAGAAGATGCGTGCACACCTCAGCACGCGTGCACCCCTTACAGAGCTTCTAAATATATAGGGCACATTAAACTATCAGGTGAAGGGCATTGTGGGAGCTGCATATGGCTAAATTAGCAGCGGGTCATCTCACCAGGAGATGGCTGGGTGATCAAACACAGAGCTAGGACTCTAGTCTCTGCAGTTTAGCACCTCTAAAAATCAGATAAGATAGTGGTGAAGGGACAGACATATGTGGGTATTGAATGGAGTGGGACAGATAAAGCAGAGAAGTTATGCAGAGCATATACCAGTGAGGTGAATCAGCAAAGCAGAGCATTAGATTACAGCAGACACAGCAAGCAGAGAAGTTATGCAGAGCATGTACCAGTGAGGTGAATCAGTAAAGTAGAGCATTAGATTACAGCAGACACAGCAAGCAGAGAAGTTATGCAGAGGATGGACCAGTGAGGTTATTACATTGCGACCTCCACCACTCTTCCAAGGGGCATTGATATTGTCTTTTTATTCCACTGCGACCTCTGCCACTCTTCCAAAGGGCATTGATATTGTCTTTTATTCCACTGTAACCTCCACCACTGTTCTAAGGGGCATTAAAACCATCTTGTTAAGCTACTGTGACCTCCACGTCTCTTCCACAGGGCATTGTTATTGTCTTTTTATTCCACTGCGGCCTCCACCACTCTTCCAAGGGGCATTGATATTGTCTTTTTAATCCACTGCGACCTCCACCACTCTTCCAAGGGACATTCATATTGTCTTTTTATTCCACTGCGACCTTCACCCCTCTTCCAAGGAACATTGATATTGTCTTTTTTTTCCACTGTAACCTCCACCACTCTTCTAAGGGGCATTGATATTTTCTTTTTATTCCACTGCGACCTCCACCACTCTTCCAAGGGGCATCGATAATGTCTTTTTAATCCACTGCGACCTCCACCACTTTTCCAAGGGGCATTAAAACCGTCTTGTTAAGCTACTGTGACCTCCACGTCTCTTCCAAGGGGCATTAAAACCGTCAATTTAAACCACTCTGAATTTCATAGCTCTTGCAACAGGCATTGATATTGTCTTTTTATTCCACTGTAACCTCCACCACTCTTCCAAGGGGCATTGATTTTGTATTTTTAATCCACTGCGACCTCCATCTCTCTTCCAAGAAGCATTAATACCGTCTTGTTTAGGTACTGTGACCTCCACGTCTATTCCACGGTGTCTTAAAACCTTCTGGTTAAACCACTGTGAACTCCACAGCTCTTCCAAGGGGCATTGATATTGTCTTTTTATTCCACTGTAACCTCCACCACTCTTCCAAGGGGCATTGATATTGTCTTTTTATTTTACTGCGACCTCCACCACTCTTCCAAGGGGCATTAATATTGTCTTTTTATTCCACTGCAACCTCCACCACTTTTCCAAGGGTCATTGATATTGTCTTTTTATTCCACTGTAACCTCCACCACTCTTCCAAGGGGCATAGATATTGTCTTTTTAATCCACTGCGACCTCCACCACTTTTCCAAGGTTCCAAGGGGCATGAAAACAGTCTTGATAAGCTACTGTGACCTCCACGTTTCTTACAAGGGGCATTAAACCGTCTGGTTAAACCACTCTGTGCTCCACAGCTTTTCCAAGAGGCATTGATATTGTCTTTTTTTTCGACTGTAACCTCCACCACTCTTCCAAAGGGCATTGATATTGTCTCTGTTTTTCACTGCGACCTCAACCACTCTTCCAAGGGGCTTTGATATTGTCTTTTTTATCCACTGCGACCTCCACCTCTCTTCCAAGGGGCATTAAAACCGTCTTGTGAAGCTACTGTGACCTCCACGTCCCTTCCACGGGGCACTGATATTGTCTTTTTATTCCACTGCGACCTCCACCACTCTTTCACGGGGCATTGATATTGTCTTTTTATTCCACTGCGACCTCCACCACTCTTCCAAGGGGCATTGATATTGTCTTTTCTAATCCACTGCGAACTCCACCACTCTTCCAAGGGGCATTAAAACCGTCTTATTAAGCTACTGTGACCTCCAAGTTTCTTACACAGGGCATTGATTTTGTCTTTCTATTCCACTGTAACCTCCACCACTGACGTCGACTTCTCTTCCAAGGGGCATTAAAACCATCTAGTCAAACCACTCTGAACTCCACAGCTCTTCCAAGGGGCATTTGTATTGTCCTTTTATTCCACTCTAACCTCCACCACTCTTCCAAGGGGCATTGACATTGTCTTTTTATTCCACTGCGACCTCCACCACTCTTCCAAGGGGCATTAAAACAATATTGTTAAGCTACAGTGACCTCCACTTCTCTTACACGGGGCATTGATATTGTCTTTTTATTCCACTGTAACCTCCACCAATCTTCCAAGGGGCATTGATATTGTTTTTTTATTCCACTGCGACCTCCACCACTCTTCCAAGTGCATTAACACCGTCTTGTTAAGTTACTGTGACCTCCACGTCTCTTCCAAGGAGCATTAAAACCGTCTGGTTATACCACTCTGAGCTCCACAGCTCTTCCAAGGGGAATTATTATTGTCTTTTTATTCCATTGTAACCTCCAAAACTCTTCCAAGGGGTATTGATATTGTCTTTTTATTCCACTGCGACCTCCACCACTCTTCCAAGGGGCATTAAACCATATTGTTAAGCTACTGTGTACTGCACGTCTCTTCCAAGGTGCATTAAAACCGTCAATTTAAACCACTCTGAACTCCACAGCTCTTGCAAGAGGCATTGATATTGTCTTTTTACTCCACTGTAACCTACAGCACTCTTTCTAATGGCATTGATATTGTCTTTTTATTCCACTACGACTTCCACCACTCTCCCAAGGTGCATTAAAAACATCTTGTTTAGCTACTATGACCTCCACGTCTATTCCACGGTGCCTTAAAACCTTCTGGTTAAACCACTGTGAACTCCACAGCTCTTCCACGGGGCATTGATATTGTCTTTTTAATCCACTGTAACCTCCACCACTCTTCCAAGGGGCATTGATATTGTCTTTTTAATCCACTGCGACCTCCACCAGTCTTCCAAGAAGCATTGAAACCGTCTTATTTATCTACTGTGACCTCCACGTCTATTCCACGGTGCCTTAAAACCTTCTGGTTAAACCACTGTGAACTCCACAGCTCTTCCACGGGGCATTGATATTGTCTTTTTAATCCTCTGTGAACTCCACAGCTCTTCCAAGGGGCATTGATATTGTCTTTTTATTCCACTGTAACCTCCACCACTCTTCCAAGGGGCATTGATATTGTGTTTTTATTTTACTGCGACCTCCACCACTCTTCCAAGGGGCATTAATATTGTCTTTTTATTCCACTGTGACCTTCCCGTCTCTTCGAAGGGGCATTGATATTGTCTTTTTATTTATTGGAACCTCCACCACTCTTCCAAGGGGCATTGATATTGTCTTTTTATTCCACTGTAACCTCCACCATTCTTCCAAGGGACATTGATATTGTCTTTTTTATTCCACTGTAACCTCCACCACTTTTCCAAGGGGCATTGATATTGTCTTTTTATTCCACTGTAACCTCCACCACTCTTCCAAGGGGCATTGATATTGTCTTTTTAATCCACTGCGACCTCTGCTACTCCTCCAAGGGGCTTTAAAACAGTCTTGATAAGTGACACCACCACCTACCATCAGCTATCTCGGGACCCTACCCCCGAGTTCAGGGTTCTGATACGCGACACTATGGAGCGTCACCTTAATGCTAGGACTATTGATACCAAGACGAGTGAATACCTCACTAAAATTAGTCCCATTACTCCGGTGTTCTATGTCCTACCAAAGATACACAAAAGTCTTATTGAACCCCCGGGTCGTCCCATTGTGGCCTCGACAGACTCATTGTTCTCCCCCCTCTCCATTTTTGTGGAGAAAATAATCACTCCTCTCATCCAGAAAAGCCCCTCATTTCTATTGGATACGGGCTCTTTTCTTAAGATTTTGGCCGAACACAGACAGATATCTCCATCTGCCCTTTTGGTTTCACTGGATGTGAGGAGTCTCTATACGTCTATCCCTCATGACATGGGTATTCACACAGTCAAGTCTCTCTTGACCCAGTTCCATACAGACCCACAGATTACTGACCTTGTGATTGACCTGTTATCCATCATTCTTCACAAAAACTATTTCTTATTTCAAGATAGATACTACCTGCAAATAAAAGGCACAGCGATCGGCTCTAATGTGGCACCACCTTACGCCAATTGCTATATGGCGGCCTTTGAGACCGACGTCGTCTACGCCCATCCTCTCTTCCAGTCACATTCTGTGGTCTGGAAGAGATTCATTGATGACATTTTTTGTATCTGGGATGGTCCTTCATCTACACTAGACTCATTTTTTACTGATCTCAACTCTGCATGGCCTGACCTTACATTTACCATTACATATGACCTACACCAGATTAGCTTCCTTGACACGCTGGTCATCAAAGATGAGAATGGCGTTCTCACCACGGACCTATATTCTAAGCCCACGGACCGCAACGGACTGCGCATTATACCAGTAACCACCCTGTGCATGTCAAGAAATCCATACCCAGATCCCAATTCAAGAGGGTAGAACGCATAGTGTCCGATCCCGTCACCCGCCAACACAGACTTCATGAGATGAATCGCAAATTCACTAACAGGGGCTATCCACAAGCGCTTCTCCAATCCTCTGGCGAATCGTCCCGTGCAAACCCTGATAACTCCCATCGTATCCCTTTTGTCCACACTTTCCATCCATTTGCCTATGTGTTGCATAAAACCATACGGAGACATTGGGGCATTCTGCGCACTGGTTATCCCTCTATCACGGGCTTTCAAAGGCCTTTTATGCCCTGCTTTAAACGGGCCCCCAACTTGAGGGATTCACTTGTCAGAGCTGACATTGGTACTAATAAGTCTCTTTCGACACAACGCTTCCTTCAACAACCCAAAACTGGCACTTTCCCTTGCCTTCACTGTAGGCAGTGTAACAATGTTACTAAAGGGAACTCAATTCACCATCCACACACCGGTAGAAAATACACTATCAAAGGGTATTTCACCTGTGACAGCTCTTTGTCGTCTACCTCATTAAATGTCCATGCGGCCTCCTTTATGTAGGCGAAACCACGCAACCAATCCGTGACAGAATTTCAAAACACAAGTCTACGGTCAGGTGTAAAAATCTACTTTTACCAATCCCCTATCATTTCATTACTTCAGGACACAACATCTCCCAACTCAGGTTCCAGGTTCTGGAACAAGTGGCACCACCACGCCGCGGTGGAGATAGGATCCTACTCCTTAAACAGAGGGAAGCCTTCTGGATCCACACACTGGACACTCTTTCCCCCAGGGGATTGAATAGGGAATACGACCTCCTCTCCTTTAACTAAAATCTCCCCTGCTCCCACATCTGTTTATAGACAGCTACTACATTACACCTCCTAAAGTGCTGTCACCTGGGTCCTCTTTCGCGGTGGATTACCCCATGCATGTGGGCCTGAGAGACTTTTATGTCATTTTTGTGTCCAAAAAAATCCTGTTTTTACTTATACACAATTTCCAATATTCATTTTATTATTCATTTTATTATTTGTTTATCATCATTTATTATTATTTATTATGGTTTTCACAGTGTTACCCTGTCATCATTGTGCCACCATGTCTATTGACGTGTTTATGGTAGTTCGCATGTGCGCTCTAATTTTTGTTTCTTCTATTACAGATTCACCCTATACTGTGGTCCTCTCCCTCCTCCCCTTCGTTTTCCATCCATGCCTCTCGTTGTTTCCCTCCCCTGGCTGTATACATCATCCTGGAACGCAAGTGATCCCTCCATGGAACGCACCGGCTTTCGTCACTTCCTGTTCGCTTCTAACCGGTACTTCCGGTTTGCGCTCTCCCTCTTTGGAACGCAGACGGTGACCCGCAGACGTCACTTCCTGTTCGCTTCTTACGGGGACTTCCGGTGTGCGCTCTCCCTCTGTGGAACGCACATGGTGACCCGCAGACGTCATTTCCGGCCGCGTGGTCTTACACTTCCGGTACACGCGATCCGGCGTTTAGGATTCGCGCGTCTAGACCCTTTATTTACCTCCCTCCCTGCACACATGGTTACTCCAACTAGCGGTGGAGACCGCGTTGTGATGTCCATGCCCCCACGCGCTTCCTAGCAGGTAACCCTCGGTACAGCATGCCTTTCTGGTGCACCCTGTGAGATCCTTGCCTCTGACTTCTTTTCACCTTCTCACCTATAGGCAGCCCTATTGGGACCCACTCATTACTCACATTTCTCGCAGAATTACCCGGTATGTGCCCACTTCTGCCAGCTGTCTTGTGTTTTTGCTTCCCCTTCCCCTTATACCTTCGTGCTCCATACCTTTGTCCCCTCCTCCCGGTCCTTCTTGTCCCCCCCCCCTCCCCCCTTCGTTGTGATTTCCCTACATATTATGGAATATTATACTGTATATCCCTGTGCTATATATTTCACTTATGCATTACTATGCACAATTTTATAATATAATGGGAAAAATTTCTGTTTCACTACTTATGATATGCTTTTTTTTCACTATGTTGTATAGAAATGATATTTGTATCATACCGTATCTAATTGTCTATGACATTGTCCTATTTTCTACAGTCAACTGAAGAAGGTCGCTAAGACCAAAACGTTTTGTTGGTGTTATTTCTGTGTGCAGATTTATTTCACAAAGTCAATAAATTTTCTCTTGCAAAAGGACGTTTGAGTGCCGAGGCTCTTTGATTTGATAAGCTTCTGTGACCTCCAAGTCTCTTCCAAGGAGCATTAAAACCGCATGGTTAAAGCACTCTGAACTCCACAGCTCTTCCAAGAGGCATTGATATTGTATTTTTATTCAACTGTAACTTCCACCACTCTTCCAAGGGGCATTGATATTGTCTTTTTTTTCCACTGCGACCTCCACAACTCTTCCAAGGGGATTTGATAGTCTTTTTAATCCACTGCGACCTCCAAGACTCTTCCAAGGGGCATTAAAACCGTCTTGTTAAGCTACTGTGACCTCCACGTCCCTTCCACGGGGCATTGATATTGTCTTTTTATTCCACTATGAACTCCACCACTCTTCCAAGGGGCATTGATATTGTCTTTATAATCCACTGCGACCTCCACCACTCTTCCAAGGGACATTGATATTGTCTTTTTATTCCACTGCGACCTTCACCCCTCTTCCTAGGAACATTGATATTGTCTTTTTTTTCCAATGTAACCTCCACAACTCCTCTAAGGGTCATTGTTATTTTCTTTTTATTCCACTGTGACCTCCACCACTCTTCCAAGGGGCATCCATAAAGTCTTTTTAATCCACTGCGACCTCCACCACTCTTCCAAGGGGCATTAAAACCGTCTTGTTAAGCTACTGTGACCTCCACGTCTCTTCCAAGGGGCATTAAAACCATCAATTTAAACCTCTCTGAACTCCACAGCTCTTGCTAGAGGCATTGATATTGTGTTTTTATTCCACTGTAACCTCCACCACTCTTCCAAGGGGCATTGATTTTGTCTTTTTAATCCAATGCAACCTCCATCTCTCTTCCAAGAAGCATTATAACCGTCTTATTTAGCTACTGTGACCTCCACGTCAATTCCACGGTGTCTTAAAACCTTCTGGTTAAACCACTGTGAACTCCACAGCTCTTCCAAGGGGCATTGAAATTGTATTTTTATTCCACTGTAACCTCTACAACTCTTCCAAGGGGCATTGATATTGTCTTTTTATTAAACTGCGACCTCCACCGCTCTTCCAAGGGGCATTAATATTGTCTTTTTATTCCACTGCAACCTCCACCACTCTTCCAAGGGTCATTGATATTGTCTTTTTATTCCACTGTAACCTCCACCACTCTTCCAGGGGGCATAGATATTGTCTTTTTTTTCCACTGCGACCTCTACCTCTCTTCCAAGGGGCATTAAAACCATCTTGTTAAGCTACTGTGACCTCAAAGTCTCTTTCACGAGGCATTGATATTGTCTTTTTATTCCACTGCGACCTCCACATCTCTTTCAAGTGGAATTGATATTGTCTTTTTATTCCACTGCGACCTCCACCACTCTTCTAAGGGGCATTAAAACAGTTTTGATAAGATACTGTAACCTCCACGTCTCTTCCAAGGGGCATTAAAACCGTCTCGTTAAACCACTCTGAACTCCACAGCTCTTGCAAGAGGCATTGATATTGTCTTTTTATTCCACTGCGACCTCCACCACTCTTTTAAGGGGCATTGATATTGTCTTTTCTAATCCACTGCGAACTCCACCACTCTTCCAAGGGGCATTAAAACCGTCTTGTTAAGCTACTGTGACGTCGACTTCTCTTCCAAGGGGCATTAAAACCATCTGGTTAAACCACTCTGAACTCCACAGCTCTTCCAAGCGGCATTTGTATTGTCTTTTTATTCCACTGTAACCTCCACCACTCTTCCAAGGGTCATTGACATTGTCTTTTTATTCCACTGCGACCTCCACCACTCTTCCAAGGGGCATTAAAACAATATTGTTCAGCTACAGTGAACTCCACATCTCTTCCACCGGGCATTGATTTTTTCTTTTTATTCCACTGTAACCTCCACCAATCTTCCAAGGGGCATTGATATTGTTTTTTTATTCCACTGCGACCTCCATCACTCCTCCATGTGGCATTAAACCCGTCTTGTTGAGTTAATGAGACCTCCACGTCTCAACCAAGGAGAGTTAAAACCGTCTGGTTATACCACTCTGAACTCCACAGCTCTTCCAAGGGGCATTATTATTGTCTTTTTATTCCACTGTAACCTCCACCACTCTTCGAAGGGGCATTGATATTGTCTTTTTATTCCACTGCGACCTCCACCACTCTTCCAAGGGGCATTAAAACCGTATTGTTAAGCTACTGTGAACTCCACGTCCCTTCCACGGGGAATTGATATTGTCTTTTTATTCCACTGCGACCTCCACCACTCTTCCACTGGGCATTGATATTGTCTTTTTATTCTACTGTGACCTCCAACATTCTTCCAAGGGGCATTGATATTGTCTTTTTTAATCCACTGCGAACTTCACCACTCTTCCAAGGGGCATTACAACCGTTTTGTTATTCTACTGTGACGTCGACATCTCTTCCAAGGGGCAATAGAACCATCTGGTTAAACCACTCTGAACTCCACAGCTCTTCCAAGGGGCATTTGTATTGTCCTTTTATTCCACTCTAACCTCCACCACTCTTCCAAGGGTCATTGACATAGTCTTTTTATTCCACTGCGACCTCCACCACTCTTCCAAGGGGCATTAAAACCATATTGTTAAGCTACAGTGACCTCCACATCTCTTCCACGGGGCATTGATTTTGTCTTTCTATTCCACTGCGACCTCTACCACTCTTCCAATGAGCATTGATATTGTGTTTTTATTCCACTCCAACCTCCACCACTCTTCCAAGGGGCATTAAAACCGTCTTGTTAAGCTACTGTGACGTCGACTTCTCTTCCAAGGGGCATTAAAACCATCTGGTTAAACCACTCTGAACTCCACAGCTCTTCCAAGCGGCATTTGTATTGTCTTTTTATTCCACTGTAACCTCCACCACTCTTCCAAGGGTCATTGACATTGTCTTTTTATTCCACTGCGACCTCCACCACTCTTCCAAGGGGCATTAAAACAATATTGTTCAGCTACAGTGAACTCCACATCTCTTCCACCGGGCATTGATTTTTTCTTTTTATTCCACTGTAACCTCCACCAATCTTCCAAGGGGCATTGATATTGTTTTTTTATTCCACTGCGACCTCCATCACTCCTCCATGTGGCATTAAACCCGTCTTGTTGAGTTAATGAGACCTCCACGTCTCAACCAAGGAGAGTTAAAACCGTCTGGTTATACCACTCTGAACTCCACAGCTCTTCCAAGGGGCATTATTATTGTCTTTTTATTCCACTGTAACCTCCACCACTCTTCGAAGGGGCATTGATATTGTCTTTTTATTCCACTGCGACCTCCACCACTCTTCCAAGGGGCATTAAAACCGTATTGTTAAGCTACTGTGAACTCCACGTCCCTTCCACGGGGAATTGATATTGTCTTTTTATTCCACTGCGACCTCCACCACTCTTCCACTGGGCATTGATATTGTCTTTTTATTCTACTGTGACCTCCAACATTCTTCCAAGGGGCATTGATATTGTCTTTTTTAATCCACTGCGAACTTCACCACTCTTCCAAGGGGCATTACAACCGTTTTGTTATTCTACTGTGACGTCGACATCTCTTCCAAGGGGCAATAGAACCATCTGGTTAAACCACTCTGAACTCCACAGCTCTTCCAAGGGGCATTTGTATTGTCCTTTTATTCCACTCTAACCTCCACCACTCTTCCAAGGGTCATTGACATAGTCTTTTTATTCCACTGCGACCTCCACCACTCTTCCAAGGGGCATTAAAACCATATTGTTAAGCTACAGTGACCTCCACATCTCTTCCACGGGGCATTGATTTTGTCTTTCTATTCCACTGCGACCTCTACCACTCTTCCAATGAGCATTGATATTGTGTTTTTATTCCACTCCAACCTCCACCACTCTTCCAAGGGGCATTAAAGCCATCTTGTTAAGCTACTGTCACGTCGATGTCTATTCCACGGGGCATTGATATTGTATTTTTATTGCACTGTAACCTCCAACACTTCCAAGTGGCATTGACATTGTCTTTTTATTCCACTGCGACTTCCACCTCTCTTCTAAGGGGCATTGATATTGTCTTTTTAATCCACTGCGACCTCCACCACTCTTCCAAGGGGCATTAAAACAGTCTTGTTAAGCTACTGTGACCTCCACGTCTCTTCCATGGTGCATTAAAACCGTCTGGTTAAACCACTCTGAACTCCACAGCTCTTCCAAGGGGCATTGATATTGTCTTTTTAATCCCCTGCAACCTCCACCACTCTACCAAGGGGCATTAAAACCGTCTTGTTAAGCTACTGTGACCTCCACGTACCTTCCACGGGACATGGATATTGTCTTTTTATCCCACTGCGACCTCCACCACTCTTCCAAGGGGCATTGATATTGTCTTTTTAATCCACTGCATACTCCACCACTCTTCCAAGGGGCATTAAAACCGTCTTTTTTATGCTACTGTGACATCAACTTCTCTTCCAAGGGGCATTAAAACCATTTGGTAAACCACTCTGAATTCCACAGCTCTTCCAAGGGTCATTGATATTGTCTTTTTATTCCACTCCAACCTCCACCACTCTTCCAAGGGGCATTAAAGCCATCTTGTTAAGCTACTGTCACGTCCATGTCTATTCCACGGGGCATTGATATTGTATTTTTATTGCACTGTAACCTCCAACACTTCCAAGTGGCATTGACATTGTCTTTTTATTCCACTGCGACTTCCACCTCTCTTCTAAGGGGCATTGATATTGTCTTTTTAATCCACTGCGACCTCCACCACTCTTTCAAGGGGCATTAAAACAGTCTTGTTAAGCTACTGTGACCTCCACGTCTCTTCCATGGTGCATTAAAACCGTCTGGTTAAACCACTCTGAACTCCACAGCTCTTCCAAGGGGCATTGATATTGTCTTTTTAATCCCCTGCAACCTCCACCACTCTACCAAGGGGCATTAAAACCGTCTTGTTAAGCTAGTGTGACCTCCACGTACCTTCCACGGGACATTGATATTGTCTTTTTATTCCACTGCGACCTCCACCACTCTTCCAAGGGGCATTGATATTGTCTTTTTAATCCACTGCGTACTCCACCACTCTTCCAAGGGGCATTAAAACCGTCTTTTTTATGCTACTGTGACATCAACTTCTCTTCCAAGGGGCATTAAAACCATTTGGTAAACCACTCTGAATTCCACAGCTCTTCCAAGGGGCATTGATATTGTCTTTTTATTCCACTGTAACCTCCACCAATCTTCCAAGGGGCATTGATATTGTTTTTTTATTCCACTGCGACCTCCACCACTATTCCAAGGGGCATTAAAACCGTCTTGTTAAGTTACTGTGACCTCCACGTCTCTTCCAAGAAGCGTTAAAACCGTCTGGTTAAACCACTCTGAACTCCACAGCTCTTCCAAGGGGCATTATTATTGTCATTTTATTCCACTGTAACCTCCACCACTCTTCCAAGGGGCATTGATATTGTCTTTTTATTCCACTGCGACCTCCACGAGTCCTCCAAGAGGCATTAAAACCGTCTTGTTAAGCTACGGTGACCTCCATGTCTCTTCCACGGGGCATTGAAATTGTCTTTTTATTCCACTGTAACCTCCACCACTCTTCCAAGGGGCATTGATATTGTCTTTTTATTCCACTGCGACCTCCACGAGTCCTCCAAGAGGCATTAAAACCGTCTTGTTAAGCTACGGTGACCTCCACGTCTCTTCCACGGGGCATTGAAATTGTCTTTTTATACCACTGCGACCTCCACCACTCTTCCAAGTGGCATTGATAATGTCTTTTTATTCCACTGCGACCTCCACAACTCTTCCAAGGCTCATTGATATTGTCTTTTTAATCCACTGCGACCTCCACCACTCTTCCAAGGGGCATTAAAACCGTCTTGTTAAGCTATTGTGACTTCCACATCTCTACCATGGGGCATTGATATTAGTCTTTTTATTTAACTGTAACCTCCACCACTGTTCCAAGGGGCATTGATATTGTCTTTTTATTCCACTGTAACCTCCATCACTCTTCCAAGGGGCATTGATATTGTCTTTTTATTCAACTGTAACCTCCACCACTCTTCCAAAGGGCATTGATATTGTCTTTTTATTCCACTGCGACCTCCACCTCTCTTCCAAGGGGCATTCATATTGTCTTTTTAATCCAATGCGACCTCCACCACTCTTCCAAGGGGAATTAAAACTGTCTTGATAAGCTACTGTCACCTCCACGTCCCTTCCAAGGGGTATTAAAACCGTCAATTTAAACCACTCTGAACTCCACAGCTCTTGCAAGAGGCATTGATATTGTCTTTTTACTCCACTGTAACCTACAGCACTCTTTCTAATGGCATTGATATTGTCTTTTTATTCCACTACGACTTCCACCACTCTCCCAAGGTGCATTAAAAACATCTTGTTTAGCTACTATGACCTCCACGTCTATTCCACGGTGCCTTAAAACCTTCTTGTTAAACCACTGTGAACTCCACAGCTCTTCCACGGGGCATTGATATTGTCTTTTTAATCCACTGTAACCTCCACCACTCTTCCAAGGGGCATTGATATTGTCTTTTTAATCCACTGCGACCTCCACCACTCTTCCAAGAAG
This sequence comes from Phyllobates terribilis, assembly GCF_046119375.1. Lineage (NCBI taxonomy): Eukaryota > Metazoa > Chordata > Amphibia > Anura > Dendrobatidae > Phyllobates > Phyllobates terribilis. The sequence goes on from NW_027363119.1 coordinate 89,693, forward strand.
CATTGAAACCGTCTTATTTATCTACTGTGACCACCACGTCTATTCCACGGTGCATTAAAACTTTCTGGTTAAACCACTGTGAACTCCACAGCTCTTCCAAGGGGCATTGATATTGTCTTTTTATTCCACTGTAACCTCCACCACTCTTCCAAGGGGCATTGATATTGTGTTTTTATTTTACTGCGACCTCCACCACTCTTCCAAGGGGCATTAATATTGTCTTTTTATTCCACTGTGACCTTCCCGTCTCTTCGAAGGGGCATTGATATTGTCTTTTTATTTATTGGAACCTCCAACACTCTTCCAAGGAGCATTGATATTGTCTTTTTATTCCACTGTAACCTCCACCATTCTTTCAAGGGACATTGATATTGTCTTTTTTATTCCACTGTAACCTCCACCACTTTTCCAAGGGGCATTGATATTGTCTTTTTATTCCACTGTAACCTCCATCACTGTTCCAAGGGGCATTGATATTGTCTTTTTAATCCACTGCGACCTCTGCTACTCCTACAAGGGGCTTTAAAACAGTCTTGATAAGCTTCTGTGACCTCCAAGTCTCTTCCAAGGAGCATTAAAACCGCATGGTTAAAGCACTCTGAACTCCACAGCTCTTCCAAGAGGCATTGATATTGTCTTTTTATTCAACTGTAACTTCCACCACTCTTCCAAGGGGCATTGATATTGTCTTTTTTTTCCACTGCGACCTCCACAACTCTTCCAAGGGGATTTGATAGTCTTTTTAATCCACTGCGACCTCCAAGACTCTTCCAAGGGGCATTAAAACCGTCTTGTTAAGCTACTGTGACCTCCACGTCCCTTCCACGGGGCATTGATATTGTCTTTTTATTCCACTATGAACTCCACCACTCTTCCAAGGGGCATTGATATTGTCTTTATAATCCACTGCGACCTCCACCACTCTTCCAAGGGACATTGATATTGTCTTTTTATTCCACTGCGACCTTCACCCCTCTTCCTAGGAACATTGATATTGTCTTTTTTTTCCAATGTAACCTCCACAACTCCTCTAAGGGTCATTGTTATTTTCTTTTTATTCCACTGTGACCTCCACCACTCTTCCAAGGGGCATCCATAAATTCTTTTTAATCCACTGCGACCTCCACCACTCTTCCAAGGGGCATTAAAACCGTCTTGTTAAGCTACTGTCACCTCCACGTCTCTTCCAAGGGGCATTAAAACCATCAATTTAAACCTCTCTGAACTCCACAGCTCTTGCTAGAGGCATTGATATTGTCTTTTTATTCCACTGTAACCTCCACCACTCTTCCAAGGGGCATTGATTTTGTCTTTTTAATCCAATGCAACCTCCATCTCTCTTCCAAGAAGCATTATAACCATCTTGTTTAGCTACTGTGACCTCCACGTCAATTCCACGGTGTCTTAAAACCTTCTGGTTAAACCACTGTGAACTCCACAGCTCTTCCAAGGGGCATTGAAATTGTCTTTTTATTCCACTGTAACCTCCACAACTCTTCCAAGGGGCATTGATATTGTCTTTTTATTAAACTGCGACCTCCACCACTCTTCCAAGGGGCATTAATATTGTCTTTTTATTCCACTGCAACCTCCACCACTCTTCCAAGGGTCATTGATATTGTCTTTTTATTCCACTGTAACCTCCACCACTCTTCCATGGGGCATAGATATTGTCTTTTGTTTCCACTGCGACCTCTACCTCTCTTCCAAGGGGCATTAAAACCATCTTGTTAAGCTACTGTGACCTCAAAGTCTCTTTCACGAGGCATTGATATTGTCTTTTTATTCCACTGCGACCTCCACATCTCTTTCAAGTGGAATTGATATTGTCTTTTTATTCCACTGCGACCTCCACCACTCTTCTAAGGGGCATTAAAACAGTTTTGATAAGATACTGTAACCTCCACGTCTCTTCCAAGGGGCATTAAAACCGTCTCGTTAAACCACTCTGAACTCCACAGCTCTTGCAAGAGGCATTGATATTGTCTTTTTATTCCACTGCGACCTCCACCACTCTTTTAAGGGGCATTGATATTGTCTTTTCTAATCCACTGCTAACTCCACCACTCTTCCAAGGGGCATTAAAACCGTCTTGTTAAGCTACTGTGACGTCGACTTCTCTTCCAAGGGGCATTAAAACCATCTGGTTAAACCACTCTGAACTCCACAGCTCTTCCAAGCGGCATTTGTATTGTCTTTTTATTCCACTGTAACCTCCACCACTCTTCCAAGGGTCATTGACATTGTCTTTTTATTCCACTGCGACCTCCACCACTCTTCCAAGGGGCATTAAAACAATATTGTTCAGCTACAGTGAACTCCACATCTCTTCCACCGGGCATTGATTTTTTCTTTTTATTCCACTGTAACCTCCACCAATCTTCCAAGGGGCATTGATATTGTTTTTTTATTCCACTGTGACCTCCATCACTCCTCCATGTGGCATTAAACCCGTCTTGTTAAGTTAATGAGACCTCCACGTCTCAACCAAGGAGAGTTAAAACCGTCTGGTTATACCACTCTGAAGTCCACAGCTCTTCCAAGGGGCATTATTATTGTCTTTTTATTCCACTGTAACCTCCACCACTCTTCGAAGGGGCATTGATATTGTCTTTTAATTCCACTGCGACCTCCACCACTCTTCCAAGGGGCATTAAAACCGTATTGTTAAGCTACTGTGAACTCCACGTCCCTTCCACGGGGAATTGATATTGTCTTTTTATTCCACTGCGACCTCCACCACTCTTCCACTGGGCATTGATATTGTCTTTTTTAATCCACTGCGAACTTCAAAACTCTTCCAAGGGGCATTAAAACCGTTTTGTTATTCTACTGTGACGTCGACATCTCTTCCAAGGGGCATTAGAACCATCTGGTTAAACCACTCTGAACTCCACAGCTCTTCCAAGGGGCATTTGTATTGTCCTTTTATTCCACTCTAACCTCCACCACTCTTCCAAGGGTCATTGACATAGTCTTTTTATTCCACTGCGACCTCCACCACTCTTCCAAGGGGCATTAAAACCATATTGTTAAGCTACAGTGACCTCCACATCTCTTCCACGGGGCATTGATTTTGTCTTTCTATTCCACTGCGACCTCTACCACTCTTCCAATGAGCATTGATATTGTCTTTTCATTCCACTCCAACCTTCACCACTCTTCCAAGGGGCATTAAAGCCGTCTTGTTAAGCTACTGTCACGTCCATGTCTATTCCACGGGGCATTGATATTGTATTTTTATTGCACTGTAACCTCCAACACTTCCAAGTGGCATTGACATTGTCTTTTTATTCCACTGCGACTTCCACCTCTCTTCTAAGGGGCATTGATATTGTCTTTTTAATCCACTGCGACCTCCACCACTCTTCCAAGGGGCATTAAAACAGTCTTGTTAAGCTACTGTGACCTCCACGTCTCTTCCAAGGTGCATTAAAACCGTCTGGTTAAACCACTCTGAACTCCACAGCTCTTCCAAGGGGCATTGATATTGTCTTTTTAATCCCCTGCAACCTCCACCACTCTACCAAGGGGCATTAAAACCGTCTTGTTAAGCTACTGTGACCTCCACGTACCTTCCACGGGACATTGATATTGTCTTTTTATTCCACTGCGACCTCCACCACTCTTCCAAGGGGCATTGATATTGTCTTTTTAATCCACTGCGTACTCCACCACTCTTCCAAGGGGCATTAAAACCGTCTTTTTTATTCTACTGTGACATCAACTTCTCTTCCAAGGGGCATTAAAACCATTTGGTAAACCACTCTGAATTCCACAGCTCTTCCAAGGGGCATTGATATTGTCTTTTTATTCCACTGTAACCTCCACCAATCTTCCAAGGGGCATTGATATTGTTTTTTTATTCCACTGCGACCTCCACCACTATTCCAAGGGGCATTAAAACCGTCTTGTTAAGTTACTGTGACCTCCACGTCTCTTCCAAGAAGCGTTAAAACCGTCTGGTTAAACCACTCTGAACTCCACAGCTCTTCCAAGGGGCATTATTATTGTCATTTTATTCCACTGTAACCTCCACCACTCTTCCAAGGGGCATTGATATTGTCTTTTTATTCCACTGCGACCTCCACCAGTCCTCCAAGAGGCATTAAAACCATCTTGTTAAGCTACGGTGACCTCCACGTCTCTTGCACGGGGCATTGAAATTGTCTTTTTATTCCACTGTAACCTCCACCACTCGTCCAAGGGGCATTGATATTGTCTTTTTATACCACTGCGACCTCCACCACTCTTCCAAGTGGCATTGATAATGTCTTTTTATTCCACTGCGACCTCCACAACTCTTCCAAGGCTCATTGATATTGTCTTTTTAATCCACTGCGACCTCCACCACTCTTCCAAGGGGCATTAAAACCGTCTTGTTAAGCTATTGTGACTTCCACATCTCTTCCATGGGGCATTGATATTAGTCTTTTTATTTAACTGTAACCTCCACCACTGTTCCAAGGGGCATTGATATTGTCTTTTTATTCCACTGTAACCTCCATCACTCTTCCAAGGGGCATTGATATTGTCTTTTTATTCAACTGTAACCTCCACCACTCTTCCAAAGGGCATTGATATTGTCTTTTTATTCCACTGCGACCTCCACCTCTCTTCCAAGGGGCATTCATATTGTCTTTTTAATCCAATGCGACCTCCACCACTCTTCCAAGGGGAATTAAAACTGTCTTGATAAGCTACTGTCACCTCCACGTCCCTTCCAAGGGGTATTAAAACCGTCAATTTAAACCACTCTGAATTCCACAGCTCTTGAAAGAGGCATTGCTATTGTCTTTTTTTTCCACTGTAACCTACAGCACTCTTTCAAGGGTCATTGATATTATCTTTTTATTCCACTACGACTTCCACCACTCTTCCAAGGTGCATTAAAAACATCTTGTTTTGCTACAGTAACGTCCATGTCTATTCCACGGGGCATTGATATTGTCTTTTTATTCCACTGTGTCCTCCACCACTCTTCCACGGGGTATTGATATTGTCTTTTTATTCCACTGCGACTTCCACCTCTCTTCTAAGGGGCATTGATATTGTCTTTTTAATCCACTGCGACCTCCACCACTCTACCAAGAGTCATCAAAACAGTCTTGTTAAGCTACTATGACCTCCACATCTCTTCCAAGGGGCATTAAAACCGTCTGGTTAAACCACTCTGAACTCCACAGCTCTTCCAAGGGGCATTGATATTGTCTTTTTATTCCACTGTAACCTCCACCATTCTTCCAAGGGGTATTGATATTGTCTTTTTAATGCACTGCGACCTCCACCACTCTTCCAAGGGGCATAAAAACCATCTGGTTAAACCACTCTGAACTCCATAGCTCTTTCAAGAGGCATTGATATTGTCTTTTTATTTCACTGTAACCTCCACCACTCTTTCAAGTGGCATTGAAATTGTCATTTTATTCCACTGCGACCTCCACCACTCTTCCAAGGGGCATTAAAACTGTCTTGTTAAGCTACTTTGACCTCCACGTGTCTTCCACGGGGCATTGATATTGCCTTCTTAATCCACTGTGACCTCCACCACTTTTCCAAGGGGCATTAAAACCGTCTTGTTAATCTACTGTGACCTCCACGTCTCTTCCAAGGGGCAATAAAACCATCTCGTTAAACCACTCTGAACTCCACAGCTCTTCCAAGGGGCATTGGTATTGTCTTTTTATTCCACTCTAACCTCCACCACTCTTCCAAGGGCATTGACATTGTCTTTTTATTCCACTGCGACCTCCATCATTCTTCCTAGGGGCATTGATATTGCCTTTTTATTCCACTGCCACCTCCACCACTCTTCGAAGGGGAATTGATATTGTCTTTTTAATCCACTGCGACCTCCACCACTTTTCCAAGGGGTATTAAAAACATCTTTTTAATCTACTGTGACCTCCACGTCACTTCCAATGGGCATTAAAACCTTCTGGTTAAACCACTCTGAACTCCACAGCTCTTTCAAGGGGCATTGGTATTGTCTTTTTATTCCACTCTAACCTCCACCACTCTTCCAAGGGGCATTAAAACTCTCTTGTTAAGCTGCTGTTACCTCCATGTCTATTCCACGGGGCATTAAAACCACCAATTTAAACCACTCTGAACTCCACAGGTCTTGCAAGGGCCATTGATTTTGACTTTTTAATCCACTGCGACCTCCATCACTCTTCCAAGAAGCATAAAAACCGTCTTGTTTAGCTACTGTGACCTCCACGTCTATTCCACAGTGCCTTAAAACCTTGTGGTTAAACCACTGTGAACTCCACAGCTCTTCCAAGGGGCATTGATATTGTCTTTTTATTCCACTGCGACATCCACATCTCTTCCAAAGGGAATTGATATTGTCTTTTTATTCCACTGCGACCTCCACAACTTTACAAAGGGGAATTGATATGGTCCTTTTAATCCACTACGACCTCCACCACTCTTCCAAGGGGCATTAAAAGAGTCTTGATAAGCTACTGTGACCTCCACGTCTCTTCCAAGGGGCATTAATCCTTCTGGTTAAACCACTCTGTACTCCACAGCTCTTCCAGGAGGCATTAATATTGTCTTTTTATTCGATTGTAACCTCCACCACTCTTCCAAGGGGCATTGATATTGTCTCTGTTTTCCACTGCGACCTCCAACTCTCTTGCAAGGGGCTTTGATGTTGTCTTTTTTATCCACTGCGACCTCCACCAATCTTCCAATGGGCATTAAAACCATCTTGTTATGCTACTGTGACCTCTACGTCCCTTCCACGGGGTATTGATATTGTCTTTTTATTCCATTGCGACCTCCACCACTCTTCCAAGGGGCATTAAAACCGTCTTGTTAAGCTACTGTGACCTCCAAGTCTCTTCTTAGGGTCATTAAAACCGTCTGGTTAAACCGCTCTGAGCTCCACAGCTCTTCCAAGGGGTATTGACAATGTCTTTTTATTCCATTGTAACCTTATGCACTCTTCCAAGTGCATTGATATTGTCTTTTTATTCCTCTGCGAAGTCCACGACTCTTCGAAGGGGTATTAAAAACGTCTTGTTAAGCTACTGTGACCTCCAAGTTTCTTACACAGGGAATTATTATTGTCTTTTTATTCCACTGTAACCTCCACCACTCTTCCAAGGGGCACTGATATTGTCTTTTTATTCCACTGTAACCTCCACCAATCTTCCAAGGGGCATTGATATTTTCTTTTTATTCCACTGCAACCTCCACCACTCTTCTAAGGGGAATTGATATTGTCTTTTAAATCCACAACGATCTCCACCACTCTTCCAAGGGGCATTAAAACAGTCTTGTTAAGCTACTGTGACCTCCTCGTCTCTTCCAAGGGGCATTAAAACCTTCTGGTTAAACACTCTTAACTCCACCACTCTTCCAAGTGGAATAGATATTGTCTTTTTATTCTACTGCAACCTCCACCACTCTTCCAAGGGGCACTGATATTGTCTTTTTAATCAACTGCGACCTCCACCTCTCTTCCAAGGGGCATTAAAACCGTTTTGTGAAGCTACTGTGACCTCCACATCCCTTCCACGGGGCATTGATATTGCCTTTTTATTCCACTGCGACCTCCACCACTCTTCCAAGGGGCATTGATATTGTGTTTTAATCCACTGCGACCTCCATCACTCTTCCAAGGGGCATTGATATTGTCTTTTTAATCCACTGTGACCTCCACGTCTCTTCCAAGGGGCATTAAAACCGTCAATTTAAACCACTCTGAAATCCACTGCTCTGCCAAGGAGCACTGGTATTGTCTTTTAATTCCACTCTAACCTCCAACACTCTTCCAAGGGGCATTAAGATGATCTTGTTAAGCTACCGTGACCTCCACAACTCTTCCGTTGGGCATTGATATTGTCTTTTTATTCCACTGTAACCTCCACCACTCTTCCAAGGGGCATTGATTTTTTATTTTTATTCCACTGCGACCTCTACCACTCTTCCAATGGGCATTGATATTTAAGGAGCACTGGTATTGTCTTTTAATTCCACTCTAACCTCCAACACTCTTCCAAGGGGCATTAAGATGATCTTGTTAAGCTACCGTGACCTCCACAACTCTTCCATTGGGCATTGATATTGTCTTTTTAATCCACTGCAACCTCCACCACTCTTCCAAGGCGCATTAAAGCCGTCTTGTTAAGCTGCTGTCACGTCCTTGTCTATTCCACGGGGCATTGATATTGTTTTTTTATTCCACTGTAACCTCCACCACTCTTCCAAGTGGCATTGACATTGTCTTTTAATTCCACTGCGAATTTCAACTCTCTTCTAAGGGGCATTGATATTGTCTTTTTAATCCACTGCGACCTCCACCACTCTTCCAATGGGCATTAAAACAGTCTTGTTAAGCTACTATGACCTCCACGTCTCTTCCAAGGGGCATTAAAACCGTCTGGTTAAACTACTCTGAACTCCACCGCTCTTCCAAGGGGCATTGATATTGTCTTTTTATTCCACTGCCACCTCTCCACTCTTCCAAGAGGCATTGATATTGTCTTTTTAATCCACTGCGACCTCCACCACTTTTCCATGGGGCATTGAAAACATCTTTTTAAGCTACTGTGACCTCCACGTCACTTCCAATGGGCATTAAAACCGTCTGGTTCAACTACTCTAAACTCCACTGCTCTTCCAAGGGGCATTGATATTGTCTATTTAATCCACTGTTACCTCCACCACTCTTCCAAGGGGAATTGATATTGTCTTTTTATTCCACTTCGACCTCCACTACTCTTCTAAGGGGCATTTATATTGTCTTTTTAATCAACTGCGACCTCCACCACTCTTCCAAGGGCCATTAAAACCGAGTTGTCAAGCTACTTTGACCTCCACGTCAATTCCACGGGGCATTGATATTGCCTTTTTATTCCACTGCAACCTCCACCACTCTTCCAAGGGGCATTGATATTGTCTTTTTAATCAACTGTGACCTTCACCACTCTTCCAAGGGGCATTAAAACCGTCTTGTTAAGCTACTGTGACCTCCACATCTCTTCCACGGGGCATTGATATTGTCTTTTTTTTCCACTGTAACCTCCACCACTCTTCCAAGGGGCATTGATATTGTCTTTTAATTCCACTGCGACCTCCACCACTCTTCCTCGGGGCATTGATATTATCTTTTTAATCCACTGCGACCTCCACCACTTTTCCATGTGGCATTAAAACCGTCTTATTAAGCTACTGTGACCTCCACTTCTCTTCCAAGGGGCATTAAAGCCGTCAATTTAAACCACTCTGAACTCCACAGCTCTTGCAAGAGGCAGTGATATTGTCTTTTTATTCCATTGTAATCTCCAGCACTCTTCCAAGGGGCATTGATATTGTATATTTATTCCACTGCGACCTCCACCACTCTTCCAAAAGGCATTAAAAACATCTTATTAAGCTACTATGACCTCCACGTCTCTTCCAAGGGGCATTAAAGCCGTCAATTTAAACCACTCTGAACTCCACAGCTCTTGCAAGAGGCATTGAAATTGTCTTTTTATTCCACTGCGACCTCAACTACTCTTCTAAGGGGCATTTATATTGTCTTTTTAATCAACTGCGACCTCCACCACTCTTCCAAGGGCCATTAAAACCGTGTTGTTAAGCTACTTTGACCTCCACGTCAATTCCACGGGGCATTGATATTGCCTTTTTATTCCACTGCAACCTCCAGCACTCTTCCAAGGGGCATTGATATTGTCTTTTTAATCAACTGTGACCTTCACCACTCTTCCAAGGGGCATTAAACCGTCTTGTTAAGCTACTGTGACCTCCACGTCTCTTCCACGGGGCATTGATATTATCTTTTTTTTCCACTGTAACCTCCACCACTCATCCAAGGGGCATTGATATTGTATTTTTATTACACTGCGACCTCCACCACTCTTTCTCGGGGCATTGGTATTATCTTTTTAATCCACTGCGACCTCCACCACTTTTCCATGTGGCATTAAAACCGTCTTATTAAGCTACTGTGACCTCCACTTCTCTTCCAAGGGGCATTAAAGCCGTCAATTTAAACCACTCTGAACTCCACAGCTCTTGCAAGAGGCAGTGATATTGTCGTTTTATTCCATTGTAATCTCCAGCACTCTTCCAAGGGGCATTGATATTGTATTTTTATTCCACTGCGACCTCCACCACTCTTCCAAAAGGCATTAAAAACATCTAATTAAGCTACTATGACCTCCACGTCTCTTCCAAGGGGCATTAAAGCCATCAATTTAAACCACTCTGAACTCCACAGCTCTTGCAAGAGGCAGTGATATTGTCTTTTTATTCAACTGTAACCTCCACCACTTTTCCTACGGGAATTAATATTGTCTTTTTATGCCACTGGGACCTTCACCACTCTTCCAAGTGGCATTGATATTGTCTTTTTAATCCACTGCGACCTCCACCACTCTTCCAAAGGGCATTAAAACCGTATTGTTAAGCTGCTGTGACCTCCACGTCTCTTCCAAGGTGCAATATAACCGTCAATTTAAAACACTCTAAACTCCACAGCTCTTGCAAGAGGCATTGATATTGTCTCTTTACTCCACTGTAACCTACAGAACTCTTTCAAGGGGCATTGATATTGTCTTTTTATTCCACTGCGACTTCCATCACTCTCCCAAGGTGCATTAAAAATATCTTGTTTAGCTACTGTAACGTCCATGTCTATTCCACAGGGCATTAATATTGTATTTTTATTCCAATGTATCCTCCACCACTCTTCCAAGGGGTATTGATATTGTCTTTTTATTCCACTGCTACTTCCACCTCTCTTCTAAGGGGCATTGATATTGTCTTTTTAATCCACTGCGACCTCCACCACTCCTCCAAGAGGCATTAAAACTGTCTTGTTAATCTACTGTGACCTCCACATCTCTTCCAAGGGGCATTAAAACGGTCTGGTTAAACCACTCTGAACTCCACAGCTCTTCCAAGGGGCATTGATATTGTCTTTCTATTCCACTGTAACCTCCACCATTCTTCCAGGGGTTATTGATATTGTAATTTTAATACACTGCGACCTCCACCACTCTTCCAATGGGCATTAAAACTGTCTTGTTAAGCTACTGTGACCTCCACGTGTCTTCCATGGGGCATTGATATTGTCTTTTTAATCCACTGTGACCTCCACCTCTTTTCCAAGGGGCATTGAAACCGTCTTGTTTATCTACTGTGACCTCCACATCTCTTCCAAGGGGCAATAAATCCATCTGGTTAAACCACTCTGAACTCCACAGCTCTTCCAAGGGGCATTGGTATTGTCTTTTTATTCCACTCTAAGCTCCACCACTCTTCCACGGGGCATTAAAACTGTCTTGTTAAGCTGCTGTTACCTCCATGTCTATTCCACGGGGCATTGAAACCGTCAATTTAAATCACTCTGAACTCCACAGCTCTTGCAAGAGGCATTGATATTGTCTTTTTATTCCACTGTAACCTCCACCACTCTTCCAAGGGGCATTGATTTTGTCTTTTTAATCCACTGCGACCTCCATCACTCTTCCAAGAAGCATAAAAACCATCTTGTTTAGCTACTGTGACCTCCACGTCTATTCCACGGTGCCTTAAAACCTTCTGGTTAAACCACTGTGAACTCCACAGCTCTTCCAAGGGGAATTGATATTGTCTTTTTATTCCACTGTAACCTCCACCACTCTTCCAAAGGGCATTGATATTGTCTATTTATTTTACTGCGACCTCCACCACTCTTCCAAGGGGCATTAATATTGTCTTTTTATTCCACTGCGACCTCCACCACTCTTTCAAGGGTCATTGATATTGTCTTTTTAATCCTCTGTAACCTCCACCACTCTTCAAAGGGGCATTGATATTGTCTTTTTATTCCACTGTGACCTCCACCTCTCTTCCAAGGGGCATTAAAACCATCTTTTTAAGCTACTGTGACCTCCAAGTCTCTTCCACGAGGCATTGATATTGTCTTTTTATTCCACTGCGACCTCCACATCTCTTCCAAGGGGAATTGATATTTTCTTTTTATTCCACTGCGACCTCCACCACTCTTCTAAGGGGCATTGATATTGTCTTTTTAATCCATGGCGACCTCCACCACTCTTCCAAAGGGCATTAAAACAGTCTTGATAAGCTACTGTCACCTCCACGTCTCTTCCAAGGGGCATTAAACCGTCTGGTTAAACCACTATGTACTCCACAGCTCTTCCAAAAGGCATTGATAGTTTCTTTTTATTCGACTGTAACCTCCACCACCCTTCCAAGGGGCATTGATATTGTCTCTGTTTTCCACTGCGACCTCCACCACTCTTCCGAGGGGATTTGATATTGTCTTTTTTATCCACTGCAACCTACACCACTCTTCCATTGGGCATTAAAACCGTCTTGTTATGCTACTGTGACCTTCACGTCCCTTCCACAGGGCAAAGATATTGTCTTTTTATTCCATTGCGACCTCCACCACTCTTCCAAGGGGCATTAAAACAGTCTTGTTAAGCTACTGTGACCTCCAAGTCTCTTCCAAGGGGCATTAAAACAGTCTGGCTAAACCGCTCTGAGATCCACAGCTCTCCCAAGGGGCATTGACAATCTCTTTTTATTCCATTGTAACCTTCTGCACTCTTCCAAGTGCATTGATATTGTCTTTTTATTCCTTTGCGACGTCCACGACTCTTCCAAGGGGTATTAAAACCATATTGTTAAGCTACTGTGACCTCCAAGTTTCTTACACAGGGCATTGATATTGTCTTTTTATTCCAGTGTAACTTCCACCACTCTTCCAAGGGGCATTGATATTGTCTTTTTATTCCACTGTAACCTCTACCAATCCTCCAAGGGGCATTGATATTGTCTTTTTATTCCACTGCGACCTCCACCACTCTTCCAAGGGGCATTAAAACAGTCTTGTTAAGCTACTGTGACCTCCTTGTCTCTTCCAAGGGGCATTAAAACCATCTGGTTAAACACTCTTAACTCCACAGCTCTTACAAGAGGCATTGATATTGTCTTTTTATTCGACTGTAACATCCACCACTCTACCAAGCGCATTGATATTGTCTTTTTATTCCACTGCGACCTCCACCACTCTTCCAAGGGGCACTGATATTGTCTTTTTATTCAACTGCGACCTCCACCTCTCTTCCAAGGGGCATTAAAACTGTCTTGTGAAGCTACCGTGACCTCCACGTCCCTTCCACGGGACATTGATATTGTCTTTTTATTCCACTGCGACCTCCACCACTCTTCCAAGGGGCATTGATATTGTCTTTTTATTCCACTGCGACCTCCACCACTCTTCCAAGGGGCATTGATATTGTCTTTTTAATCCACTGTGACCTCCACGTCTCTTCCAAGGGGCATTAAAACCGTCAATTTAAACCACTCTGAACTCCACAGCTCTGCCAAGGAGCACTGGTATTGTCTTTTTATTCCACTCTAACCTCCACCACTCAACCAAGGGGCATTGACATTGTCTATTTATTCCACTGCGACCTCCATCTCTCTTCCAAGGGGCATTAAGACCATCTTGTTCAGCTTCAGTGACCTCCACAACTCTTCCATGGGGCATTGATATTGTCTTTTTATTCCACAGTAACCTCCACCACTCTTCCAAGGGGCATTGATTTTGTCTTTTTATTCCACTGCGACCTCAACCACTCTTCTAATGGGCATTGATATTGTCTTTTTAATCCACTGCAACCTCCACCACTCTTCCAAGGGGTATTCAAGCCATCTTGTTAAGCTACTGTCACGTCCATTTCTATTCCACGGTGCATTGATATTGTCTTTTTATTCCAATGCGACTTCCATTTCTCTTCTAAGGGGCATTGATATTGTCTTTTTAAACCACTGCGACCTCCACCACTCTTCCAAGCGGAATTAAAACAGTCTTGTTAAGCTACTATGACCTCCACGTCTCTTCCAAGGGGCATTAAAACCGTCTGGTTAAACCACTCTGAACTCCACCGCTCTTCCAATGGGCATTGATATTGTCTTTTTATTCCACTGCCACCTCAACCACTCTTCCAATGGGGCATTGATATTGTCTTTTTAATCCACTGCGACCTCCAACACTTTTCCAAGGGGCATTAAAAACATAGTTTTAAGCTACTGTGACCTCCACGTCACTTCCAATGGGCATTAAAACCATCTGGTTTATCCACTGCGACCTCCACCACTCTTCCAAGGGGCATTGATATTGTCTTTTTAATCCCCTGTTACCTCCACCACTCTTCAAAGGGGCATTGAAATAGTTTTTTTATTCCACTGCGACCTCCACTACTCTTCCAAGGGGCATTGATATTGTCTTTTTATTCCACTGCAACCTCCACCACTCTTCTACGGGGCATTTATATTGTCTTTTTAATCAACTGCGACCTCCACCCCTCTTCCAAGGGGCATTAAAACCGTCTTGTTAAGCTACTATGACCTTCACGTCTCTTCCACGCGGCATTGATATTATCTTTTTTTTCCACTGTAACCTCCACCACTCTTCAAAGGGGCATTGATATTGTCTTTTTATTCCACTGCGACCTCCACCACTCTTCCTCGGGGCATTGATATTGTCTTTTTAATCCACTGCGACCTCCACCACTTTTCCATGTGGCATTATAACCGTCTTATTAAGCTACTGTGACCTCCAATTCTCTTCCAAGGGGCATTAAAGCCGTCAATTTAAACCACTCTGAACTCCACAGCTCTTGCAAGATGCATTGATATTGTCTTTTTATTCCATTGTAATCTCCAGCACTCTTCCAAGGGGCATTGATATTGTCTTTTTATTCCACTGCGACGTCCACCACTCTTCCAAGAGGCATTAAAAACATCTTATTAAGCTACTATGACTTCCACGTTTCTTCCAAGGGGCATTAAAACCATCTGGTTAAACCACTCTGAATTCCACAGCTCATCAAAGGGGCATTGATATTGTATTTTTATTCCACTGTAACCTCCACCACTTTTCCTATGGTAATTGATATTGTATTTTTATTATTATTATTATTTATTATTATAGCGCCATTTATTCCATGGCGCTTTACATGTGATAGGGATATACATAACAAAAGCATTTACATAATCTTAACAAAACGGGTCATCGACTGGTACAGGAGGAGCGAGGACCCTGCCTGCGAATGCTCATATTCTAGAAGGGATGGGTGAGGATACATTAGGTGAGGGTAGAGCTGGTCGTGCAGCGGTGGTTACTGCAGGTTGTAGGCTTGTCGGAAGAGGTGGGTCTTCAGGTTTCTTTTAAAGGTTTCCACGGTCGGCGAGAGTCTGATGTGTTGGGGTAGAGAGTTCCAGAGTAAGGGGGATGCACGGGAGAAATCTTGTATACGATTGTGGGAGGAGGAGATAAGAGGGGAGTAGAGAAGGAGATCTTGTGAGGATCGGAGGTTGCGTGCAGGTATGTACCGGGAGACTAGGTCACAGATGTATGGGGGAGACAGGTTGTGGATGGCTTTGTATGCCATGGTTAGAGTTTTGAACTGGATTCTCTGGGCAATGGGGAGGCAGTGAAGAGATTAACAGAGAGGAGAGGCCGGGGAATAGTGGGGGGACTGGTGAATTAGTCGAGCAGCAGGGTTTAGGATAGATTGGAGAGGCGCAAGAGTGTTGTAAGGGAGGCCACGGAGCAGGAGGTTGCAGTAGTCGAGGCGGGATATGATGAGGGCATGCACTAGTGTTTTTGCAGAGTCTTTGCTGAGTAATGGACGGATCCGGGATATGTTTTTGAGTTGGAGTCAGCAGGAAGTGGAAAGGGCTTGGATATGTGGCTTGAAGGAGAGATCAGACTCCAGGGTTACTCCGAGGCAGCGAGCTTGTGGGACTGGGCAGAGTGAACAGCCATTGTCGTTGATGGCTAGGTCAGATGGGGGATGTGAATGAGAGGGTGGAAAGATGATGAACTCTGTTTTATCCATGTTGAGTTTTAGAAATCTGTCAGAGAAGAAGGATGACATGGCGGACAGAGATTGTGGGATTTTGGTTAGTAGGGAGGAGATATCGGGTCCAGAGAGGTAGATCTGTGTGTCGTCAGCATAGAGTTGATACTGAAAACCGTGAGACTCTATGAGCTGTCCCAGGCCAAAGGTGTAGACGGAGAAGAGCAGAGGTCCTAGAACTGAACCTTGGGGGACACAGACAGATAGGGGGCGAGATGAGGAGGTGGTGCGTGAGTGGGAGATGCTGAATGTCCTGTCTGTTAAGTATGAGGAGATCCAAGATCGTGCCAAGTCCGTGATGCCAAGTGATGAGAGAATCTGGAGTAAGAGGGAATGGTCCACTGTGTCAAAGGCAGATGACAGATCCAGAAGGAGGAGGATGGAATAGTGTCACTTAGATTTGGCATTTAGTAGGTCGTTGGTGACTTTGGTCAGGGCAGTTTCAGTCGAGTGATGCGGTTGGAAGCCAGATTTCAGGCGGTCGAAAAGTGAGCAGGAGGAGAGGTGGGAGGACAGTTAAAGGTGGACATGTTGTTCTAGTAGTTTTGAGGCAAATGGGAGGAGTGATATGGGGCGATAGCTAGTCAGAGAGGAAGGGTCAAGGGAAGGCTTTTTGAGGATGGGTATGATTGCGGCATGTTTGAAACATGCGGGGAAGACACCGGTTGTTAGTGACAGATTGAAGAGGTGGGTTAGGGTTGGGATGAAAACTGTGGTAAGGTTAGTGATGAGGTGGGATGGGATTGGGTCAAGTTCGCAGGTGGTGAGGTGTGATTTGGAGAGTAAAGAGGAGACTTGACCTTCTGTAATGGTGGAGAAGTGGGGTTTGGAGGAGGAGGGTTGAATAGATATGAGGAGGGTTTGTGTGGACTTTAGGCAAAAGTTTTGGCTGATGGTGTCAATCTTCTGTTTGAAGAATGAGGCAAAGTCGTCGGCTGAGATGAGAGAAGAGGGAGGAGGTGCTGGGGGACGAAGGAGAGAGTTGAAAGTGTTAAATAGCTGTTTAGGGTTGTGAGATAGGGAGGATATGAGAGATGAGAAGTAGGTTTGTTTTGCTGTAGCGAGTGCAGACTTGAAATTAGTGAGGGATTGCTTGAATGCGATGAAGTGCTCGATGGAGTGAGACCTTTTCCATCTCCGCTCCGCAACCCTGGAGGCCCGGCGCAGTTCTTTAGTAACTTTAGTGTGCCACGGTTGCCTGTTGAATGTGCGAGATGTGGTGCGTGTGAGAGGGGCGATTGAGACTAGAGCTGCAGCTATTGTGGTGTTATATGAAGCAGCAGCAACGTCTGCATCGTGTAAGAAATTTATGTCTGTAAGAGGGAGGAGGGATTCAGAGAGTGAGTGTAAGTCAAGGTGTTTGAGATTTCTGTGAGGGTATGCAAGTTTGAGGAGTGGGGATTGTTGCCCCGGGAAGGAGAGAGAAGAGAATGTAAGTAGGCTGTGATCAGAGAGAGGGAGAGGTGAGTTAGAGAGGTTAGATAGGGAACAGAGGCGGGTGAAGACGAGGTCCAGTGTGTGGCCATCTTTGTGGGTGGGTGTGGAAGACCATTGAGTGAGTCCGAAGGAGGAAGTGAGAGATAGGAACTTAGAGACAGACGAGTGGGAAGTGTTAATGGGGATGTTGAAGTCACCCATTATGATAGTGGGGATGTCAGTGGACAGGAAGTGAAGCAGCCAGGTGGTGAAGTGGTCTAAGAAGGTGGTGGCTTGCCCTGGGGGTCGGTAAACGACGGCCAGTTGGAGGTTGGAGGGGGAATAGATGCGCACACAGTGCACATCAAAAGAGGGGAGTGTAACGGAGGGTGGCATTGGGATTTGGGTGAAAGAGCAGTGTTCTGATAGGAGAAAACCTACGCCTCCGCCATGTTTGCCATTGGGGCGGGGGATGTGGAAAAGGTGGAATCCGCCATATGAAAGTGCAGCTGGGGAGGCTGTGTCAGAGGGGGTGAGCCAGGTTTCAGTTATGGCGAGGAAGGAAAGTTTGTTTGTAATGAAAAAATCGTGGATGAAGGAAAGTTTGTTGCAGACAGAGCGAGCGTTCCATTGAGCTCCTGTTAGAGCAACTAAGGGAGTGGGGATTGGTTGGATGGGTATGAGGTTAGAAGGGTTGCGACAGTTTGTGGAAGGTCGTGGATAGGAGGAAGAAGTAACTGTGGGGATATGGCGAGGAGGACCAGGATTTGGAGAGATATCTCCAGCAGTGAGGAGGAGCAGAGAAAGTGTTAGCAGGTGGGAGCAAGAGAGAGCATGAGGTGGCTGTCTGTGTTTGGAGATCCAGGATTGAATGTTTAGGAATAATTTGGAGGAGGTGAGATGAATGGGGAGGATGGAGGGAGAAATTAAGAGTTTCTTACTAGGTGTAGGGATTTGAGGGGTTACTAGAAAGTGGAGGACTATAGAGGAAAAAGTGAGAGCTAACAGAAACATAGTTAAAAGAGAGTAAGTGGTCAAAGTGTTGGTTACCTGACTCCTACCCTGACTAACTGCCTCTGAAATAACTGCCACTTATTACCGAAGCCACTTAGCACAAGAAGACGCATGCACCTCTTACAGAGCTTCTAAATATATAGGGCACATTAAACTATCAGGTGAAGGGCATTGTGGGAGCTGCATATGGCTAAATTAGCAGCGGGTCGTTTCACCAGGAGATGGCTGGGTGATCAAACACAGAGCTAGGACTCTAGTCTCTGCAGTTTAGCACCTCTAAAAATCAGATAAGATCTATAGTGGGGAAGGGACAGACATATGTGGGTATTGAATGGAGTGGGACAGATAAAGCAGAGACGTTATGCAGAGCATGAACCAGTGAGGTGAATCAGCAAAGCAGAGCATTAGATTACAGCAGACACAGCAAGCAGAGAAGTTATGCAGAGCATGTACCAGTGAGGTGAATCAGCAAAGCAGAGCATTAGATTACAGCAAACACAGCAAGCAGAGAAGTTATGCAGAGCATGTACCAGTGAGGTGAATCAGCAAAGCAGAGCATTAGATTACAGCAGACACAGCAAGCAGAGAAGTTATGCAGAGCATGTACCAGTGAGGTGAATCAGCAAAGCAGAGCATTAGATTACAGCAAACACAGCAAGCAGAGAAGTTATGCAGAGCATGTAACAGTGAGGTGAATCAGCAAAGCAGAGCATTAGATTACAGCAGACACAGCAAGCAGAGAAGTTATGCAGAGCATGTACCAGTGAGGTGAATCAGCAAAGCAGAGCATTAGATTACAGCAGACACAGCAAGCAGAGAAGTTATGCAGAGCATGTACCAGTGAGGTGAATCAGCAAAGCCAGCATTAGATTACAGCAAACACAGCAAGCAGAGAAGTTATGCAGAGCATGTACCAGTGAGGTGAATCAGCAAAGCAGAGCATTAGATTACAGCAGACTCAGCAAGCAGAGAAGTTATGCAGAGTATGTACCAACGAGGTTATTCCACTGCTACCTCCACCACTCTTCCAAGGGGCATTGATATTGTCTTTTTATTCCACTGCGACCTCCGCCACTCATCCAAAGGGCACTGATATTGTCTTTCATTCCACTGTAACCTCCACCACTGTTCTAAGGGGCATTAAAACCGTCTTGTTAAGATACTGTGACCTCCACGACTCTTCCACAGGACATTGTTATTGTCTTTTTATTCCACTGCGACCTCCACCACTCTGCCAAGGGGCATTAAAACCGTCTTGTTAAGCTACTGTGATGTCCACGTCTCTTCCACGGGGCATTGATATTGTCTTTTTATTCCACTGTAACCTCCACCTCTCTTCCAAGTGGAATTGATATTGTCTTTTTATTCCACTGCGACCTCCACCACTCTTCTAAGGGGCATTGATAGTCTTTTTATTCCACTGCGACCTCCACCACTCTTCCAAGGTTCATTAAAACAGTTTTGATAAGTTACTGTGACCTCCACGTCTCTTCCAAGGGGCATTAAAACCGTCTGATTAAACCACTCTGAACTCTACAGCTCTTCCAAGAGGCATTGATATTGTCTTTTTATTCGACTGTAACCTCCACCACTCTTCCAAGGGGCATTAAAACGTCTTGTTAAGCTACTGTGACCTCCACGTCTCTTCCAAGGGGCATTAAAACTGTCAATTTAAACCACTCTGAACTTCACAGCTCTTGCAAGAGTCATTGATATTGTCTTTTTATTCCACTGTAACCTTCACCACTCTTCCAAGGGGCATTGATTTTGTCTTTTTAATCCACTGCGACCTCCATCACTCTTCCAAGAAGCATAAAAAAACGTATTGTTTAGCTACTCTGACCTCCACGTCTATTCCACGGTGCCTTAAAACCTTATGGTTAAACCACTGTGAACTCCACAGCTCTTCCAAGGGGCATTGATATTGTCTTTTTTTCCACTGTAACCTCCACCACTCTTCCAAGGGGCATTGATATTGTCTTTTTTATTTTACTGCTACCTCCACCACTCTTCCAATGGGCATTAATATTGTCTTTTTATTCCACTGCGACCTCCACCACTCTTCCAAGGGTCATTGATATTGTCTTTTTATTCCACTGTAACCTCCACCACTCTTCCAAGGGGCATTGATATTGTCTTTTTATTCCACTGCGACCTCCACCTTTCTTCCAAGGGGCATTAAATCCATCTTCTTAAGCTTCTGTGACTTCCAAGTCTCTTCCACGAGGCATTGATATAGTCTTTTTATTCCACCTCGACCTCCACATCTCTTCCAAGGGGAATTGATATTGTCTTTTTATTCCACTGCGACCTCCACCACTCTTTTAAGGGGCATTGATATTGTCTTTTTAATCCACTGCGACCTCCACCACTCTTCCAAGGGGCATTAAAACAGTCTTGATAAGCTACTGTGACCTCCACGTCTCTTTCAATGGCGATTAAACCATCGGGTTAATCCATTCTGTACTCCACAGCTCTTCCAAGAGTCATTGATGTTGTCTTTTTATTCGACTGTAACCTCAACCACTCTTCCAAGGGGCATTGATATTGTCTCTGTTTTCCACTGCGACCTCCACCACTCTTCCAAGGGGCTTTGATATTGTCTTTTTTATCCCCTGCGACCTCCACCACTCTTCCAATGGGCATTACAACCGTTTTGTTATGCTACTGTGACCTCCACGTCCCTTCCACGGGGCATTGATATTGTCTTTTTATTCCATTGCGACCTCCACCACTCTTCCAAGGGGCATTAAAACCGTCTTGTTAAGCTACTGTGACCTCCAAGTCTCTTCCAAGGGGCATTAAAACCATATGGTTAAACCGCTCTGAGCTCCACAGCTCTTCCAAGGGGCATTGACAATGTCTTATTATTCCATTGTAACCTTCTGCACTCTTCCAAGTGCATTGATATTGTCTTTTTATTGCTCTGTGACATCCTCGACTCTTCCAAGGGGCATTAAAACCATCTTGTTAAGCTACTGTGACCTCCAAGTTTCTTACACAGGGCATTGATATTATCTTTTTATTCCTCTGTAACCTCCACCACTCTTCCAAGGGGCATTGATATTGTCTTTTTATTCCACTGTAACCTCCACCAATCTTCCAAGGGGCATTGATATTGTCTTTTTATTCCACTGTGACCTCCACCACTCTTCTAAGGGGCATTGATATTGTCTTTTAAATCCACAACGATCTCCACCACTCTACCAACGGGCATTAAAACAGTCTTGTTAAGCTACTGTGACCACCTCGTCTCTTCCAAGGGGCATTAAAACCGTCTGGTTAAACCACTCTGAACTCTACAGCTCTTACAAGAGGCATTGATATTGTCTTTTTATTCGACTGTAACATCCACCAGTCTTCCAAGCGGCATTGATGTTGTCTTTTTATTCCACTGCGACCTCCACCACTCTTCCAAGGGACATTGATATTGTCTTTTTAATCAACTGCGACCTCCACCTCTCTTCCAAGGTGCATTAAAACCGTCTTGTGAAGCTTCTGTGACCTCCACGTTCCTTCCACGGGGCATTGATATTGTCGTTTTATTCCACTGCGACCTCCACCACTCTTCCAAGCGGCATTAAAACCATCTTGATAAGCTACAGTGACCTCCACAACTCTTCCACGGGGCATTGATATTGTCTTTTATTCCTCTGCAACCTCCACCACTCTTCCAAAGGGCATTGATATTATCTTTTTATTCCACTGCGACCTCCACCACTCTTCCAAAGGGCATTGATATTGTCTTTTTAATCCACTGCGACCTCCACCACTCTTCCAAGGGTATTGATATTGTCTTTTTATTCCACCGCGACCTCCACCACTCTTCCATGGGGCATTGATATTGTCTTTTTAATCAACTGCGACCTCCACCTCTCTTCCAAGGTGCATTAAAACCGTATTGTGAAGCTACTGTGACCTCCACGTCCCTTCAACGGGGCATTGATATTGTCTTTTTATTCCACTGCGACCTCCACCACTCTTCCAAGGGGCATTGATATTGTCTTTTTAATCCACTGCGACCTCCACCACTCCTCAAAGGGGTATTGATATTGTCTTTTTAATACACTGTGACCTCCTCGTCTCTTCCAAGGGGCATTAATAGCCTCAATTTAAACCACTCTGAACTCCACAGCTCTTCCAAGGAGCACTGGTATTGTCTCTTTATTCCACTCTAACCTCCACCACTCTTCCAAGGGGTATTGACATTGTCTTTTTATTCCACTGCGACCTCCACCACTCTTCCAAGTGGCATTAAGACCATCTTGTTAAGCTACAGTGACCTCCACAACTCTTCCACGGGGCATTGATATTGTCTTTTAATCTTCTGCAACCTCCACCACTCCTCCAAGCGGCATTGGTATTGTCTTTTTATTCCACTGCGACCTCCACCACTCTTCCAAAGGGCATTGATATTGTCTTTTAAATCCACAACGATCTCCACCACTCTACCAACGGGCATTAAAACAGTCTTGTTAAGCTACTGTGACCACCTCGTCTCTTCCAAGGGGCATTAAAACCGTCTGGTTAAACCACTCTGAACTCTACAGCTCTTACAAGAGGCATTGATATTGTCTTTTTATTCGACTGTAACATCCACCAGTCTTCCAAGCGGCATTGATGTTGTCTTTTTATTCCACTGCGACCTCCACCACTCTTCCAAGGGACATTGATATTGTCTTTTTAATCAACTGCGACCTCCACCTCTCTTCCAAGATGCATTAAAACCGTCTTGTGAAGCTTCTGTGACCTCCATGTTCCTTCCACGGGGCATTGATATTGTCGTTTTATTCCACTGTGACCTCCAGCACTCTTCCAAGCGGCATTAAAACCATCTTGTCAAGCTACAGTGACCTCCACAACTCTTCCACGGGGCATTGATATTGTCTTTTATTCCTCTGCAACCTCCACCACTCTTCCAAGGGGCATTGATATTGTCTTTTTATTCCACTACGACCTCCACCACTCTTCCAAAGGGCAGTGATATTGTCTTTTTAATCCACTGCTACCTCCACCACTCTTCCAAGGGCATTGATATTGTCTTTTTATTCCACCGCGACCTCCACCACTCTTCCTTGGGGCATTGATATTGTCTTTTTAATCAACTGCGACCTCCACCTCTCTTCCAAGGTGCATTAAAACCGTATTGTGAAGCTACTGTGACCTCCACGTCCCTTCCACGTGGCATTGATATTGTCTTTTTATTCCACTGCGACCTCCACCACTCTTCCAAGGGGCATTGATATTGTCTTTTTATTCCACTGCGACCTCCACCACTCCTCCAAGGGGTATTGATATTGTCTTTTTAATACACTGTGACCTCCACCACTCTTCCAAGGGCATTAAAACAGTCTTGATAAGCTATTGTGACCTCCATGTCTCTTCCAATGGCCATTAAACCATCTGGTTAAACCACTCTGTACTCCACAGCTCTTCCAAGAGGCATTGATATTGTCTTTTTATTCGACTGTAACCTCAACCACTCTTCCAAGGGGCATTGATATTGTCTCTGTTTTCCACTGCGACCTCCACCACTCTTCCAAGGGGCTTTGATATTGTCTTTTTTATCCTCTGCGACCTCCACCACTCTTCTAATGGGCATTAAAACCGTCTTGTTATGCTACTGTGAGCTCCACGTCCCTTCCACGGGGCATTGATATTGTCTTTTTATTCCATTGCGACCTCCACCACTCTTCCAAGGGGCATTAAAACCGTCTTGTTAAGCTACTGTGACCTCCAAGTCTCTTCCAAGGGGCATTAAAACCGTCTGGTTAAAGCTCTCTGAGATCCACAGCTCTTCCAAGGGGCAATGACAATGTCTTTTTATTCTATTGTAACCTTCTGCACTCTTCCAAGTGCATTGATATTGTCTTTTTATTCCTCTGTGACATCCTCGACTCTTCCAAGGGGCATTAAAACCATCTTGTTATGCTACTGTGACCTCCAAGTTTCTTACACAGAGCATTGATATTTTCTTTTTATTCCACTGTAACCTCCACCACTCTTCCAAGGGGCATTGATATTGTCTTTTTATTCCACTGTAACCTCCACCAATCTTCCAAGGGGCATTGATATTGTCTTTTTATTCCACTGTGACCTCCACCACTCTTCTAAGGGGCATTGATTTTGTCTTTTAAATCCACAAGGATCTCCACCACTTTACCAACGGGCATTAAAACAGTCTTGTTAAGCTACTGTGACCTCCTCGTCTCTTCCAAGGGGCATTAAAACCGTCTGGCTAAACCACTCTGATCTCTACAGCTCTTACAAGAGGCATTGATATTGTATTTTTATTCGACTGTAACATCCAACACTCTTCCAAGCGGCATTGATATTGTCTTTTTATTCCACTGCGACCTCCACCACTCTTCCAAGGGGCATTGATATTGTCTTTTTAATCAACTGCGACCTCCACCTCTCTTCCAAGGTGCATTAAAACCGTCTTGTGAAGCTCCTGTGACCTCCACTTTCCTTCCACGGGGCATTGATATTGTCTTTTTATTCCACTGCGACCTCCACCACTCTTCCAAGCGGCATTAAGACCATCTTGTTAAGCTACAGTGACCTCCACAACTCTTCCACGGGGCATTGATATTGTCTTTTATTCCTCTGCAACCTCCACCGCTGTTCCAAGCGCATTGATATAGTCTTTTTATTCCATTGCGACCTCCACCACTCTTCCATGGGGCATTGATATTGTCATTTTAATCAACTGCGACCTCCACCTCTCTTCCAAGGTGCATTAAAACCGTCTTGTGAAGCTACTGTGAACTCCACGTCCCTTCCACGGGGCATTGATATTGTCTTTTTATTCCACTGCGACCTCCACCACTCTTCCAAGGGGCATTGATATTGTCTTTTTATTCCACTGCGACCTTCACCACTCTAACAAGGGGCATTGATAATGTCTTTTTATTCCACTGCGACCTCCCACACTCTTCCAAGGCTCATTGATATTGTCTTTTTAAACCACTGCGACCGCCACCACTCTTCCAAGTGGCATTGATATTGTCTTTTTAATCCACTGCGACCTCCACCACTCTTCCAAGGAACATTGATATTGTCTTTTTTTTCCACTGTAACTTCCACCACTCTTCTAAGGGACGTTGATATTTTCTTTTTATTCCACTGCGACCTCCACCACTCTTCCAAGGGGCATTGATAATGTCTTTTTAATCCACTGCGACCTCTACCACTCTTCCAAGGGGCATTAAAACCATATTGTTAAGCTACTATGACCTCCACGTCTCTTCCAAGGGGCATTAAAACCGTCAATTTAAACCACTCTGAACTCCACATCTCTTGCAAGAGGCATTGATATTGTCTTTTTATTCCACTGTAACCTCCACCACTCTTCCAAGGGGCATTGATTTTGTCTTTTTAATACACTGTTACCTCCATCTCTCTTCCAAGAAGCATTAAAATCGTCTTGTTAGCTACTGTGACCTCCACGTCTATTCCACGGTGCCTTACAACCTTCTGGCTAAACCACTGTGAACTCCACAGCTCTTCCAAGGGGCATTGATATTGTCTTTTTATTCCACTGTAACCTCCACCACTCTACCAAGGGGCATTGACATTGTCTTTTTATTTTACTGTGACCTCCACCAATCTTCCAAGGGGCATTAATTTTGTCTTTTTATTCCACTGTGACCTCCACCACTCTTCCAAGGGTCATTGATATTGTCTTTTTATTCCACTGTAAACTCCACCACTTTTCCAAGGGGCATTGATATTGTCTTTTTATTCCACTTCGACCTCCACCTCTCTTCCAAGGGGCATTAAAACCATCTTGTTAAGCTACTGTGACCTCCACGTCTCTTCCACGAGGCATTGATATTTTCTTTTTATTCCACTGCGACCTCCACATCTCTTCCAAGTGGAATTGATATTGTCTTTTTATTCCACTGCGACCTCCACCACTCTTCCAAGGGGCATTAAAACAGTTTTGATAAGCTACTGTGACCTCCTCGTCTCTTCCAAACGGCATTAAAATCATCTGGTTAAACCACTCTGAACTCCACAGCTCTTCAAAGAGGCATTGATATTGTCTTTTTATTCGACTGTAACCTCCACCACTCTTCCAAGGGGCATTAAACCATCTGGTTAAACGACTCTGTACTCCACAGCTCTTCCAATAGGGGTTGATATTGTCTTTTTATTCGACTGTAACCTCCACCACTCTTCCAAGGGGCATTGAAATTGTCTCAGTTTTCCAATGCGACCTCCACCACTCTTCCAAGGGGTTTTGATATTGTTTTTTTTATCCACTGTGACCTCCACCACTCTTCCGATGGGCATTAAAACCGTCTTGTTATGCTACTGTGACCTCCAAGTCCCTTCCACGGGGATTGATATTGTCTTTTTATTCCATTGCGACCTCCACCACTCTTCCAAGGTTCATTAAAACCGTCTTGTTAAGCTACTGTGACCTCCAAGTCTCTTTCAAGGGGCATTAAAAACCTCTGGTTAAACCGCTCTGAGCTCCACAGCTCTTCCAAGGGGCATTGATATTGTCTTTTTATTCCACTGTAACCTCCACCACTCTTCCAAGGGGCATTGATTTTGTCTTTTTATTCCATTGCGACCTCTACCACTTTTCCAATGGGCATTGATATTGTCTTTTTAATCCACTGCAACCTCCACCACTTTTCCAAGTGGCATTAAAACAGTCTTGTTAAGCTACTGTGACCTCCAAGTCAATTCCACGGGGCATTGATATTGTCTTTCTATTCCACTGTAACCTTCACCAATCTTCCAAGGGGTCATTGATATTGTTTTTTTATTCCACTTTCAAGGGGCATTAAAACCGTCTTGTTAAGTTTCTGTGACCTCCACGTCTCTTCCAAGGAGCGTTAAAACCGTCTGGTTATACCTCTCTGAACTCCACAGCTCTTCCAAGGGGCACTATTATTGTCTTTTTATTCCAATGTAACCTCCACCAATCTTCCAAGGGGCATTGATATTGTCTTTTTATTCCACTGCGACCTCCACCAGTCCTCCAAGAGGCATTAAAACCGTCTTTTTAAGATACTGTGACCTCCACTTCTCTTCCACGGGGCATTGAAATTGTCTTTTGATTCCACTGTAACCTCCACCACTCGTCCAAGGGGCATCGATATTGTCCTTTTTTTCCATTGCGACCTCCACCACTCTTCCAAGGCGCATTGATAATGTCTTTTTATTCCACTGCGACCTCCACCACTCTTCCAAGGGGCAGTGATAGTGTCTTTTTATTCAACTGTAACCTCCATCACTCTTCCAAGGGGCAGTGATAGTGTCTTTTTATTCAACTGTTACCTCCACCACTCTTCCAAGGGGCATTGATATTGTCTATTTATTCCACTGCGACCTCCACCACTCTTCCAATGTGCATTCATATTGTCTTTTTAATCCACTGCGACCTCCAAAACTCTTCCAAGGTGCATTAAAACCGTCTTGTTAAGCTACTGTCACCTCCGCGTCCCTTCCAAGGGGCATTAAAACAGTCAATTTAAACCACTCTGAACTCCACAGCTCTTGCAACGGACATTGATATTGTCTTTTTATTCCAATGTAATCTCCAGCACTCTTCCAAGGGGCATTGATATTGTCTTTTTATTCCACTGCGACCTCCACCACTCTTCCAAGGGGCATTAAAACCGTATTGTTAAGCTACTGTGACCTCCACGTCTCTTCCATGGTGCATTAAAACTGTCAATTTAAACCACTCTGATCTCCACAGCTCTTGCAAGAGGCATTGATATTGTCTTTTTACTCCACTGTAACCTACAGCACTCTTTCAAGGGGCATTGATATTGTCTTTTTATTCCACAAATACTTCCAACACTCTCCCAAGGTGTATTAAAAACATCTTGTTTAGCTACTGTAACGTCCATGTCTATTCCACGGGGCTTTGATATTGTCTTTTGATTCCACTGTATCCTCCACCACTCTTCCAAGGGGTATTGATTTTGTCTTTTTATTCCACTGCGACTTCCACCTCTCTTCTAAGGTGCATTGATATTGTCTTTTTAATCCACTGCAACCTCCACCACTCTTCCGAGAGCCATTAAAACAGTTTTGTTAAGCTACTGTGACCTTCACATCTCTTCCAAGGGGCATTAAAACGGTCTGGTTAAACCACTCTGAACTCCACCACTCTTCCAAGGGGCATTGAGATTGTCTTTTTAATCCACTGCGACCTCCACCACTTTGCCAAGGGGCATTAAAAACGTCTTTTTAAGCTACTGTGACCTCCACGTCTCTTCCAAGGTGCATTAAAACCGTCTGGTTAAACCTCTCTGAACTCCACAGCTCTTCCAAGGGGCATTGATATTGTCTTTTTATTCCACTGTGACCTCCACCACTCTTCCAAGTGGCATTGACTTTGTCTTTTTATTCCATTGCGAACTCCACCACTCTTCCAATGGGCATTGTTATTGTCTTTTTAATCCCCTGCAACCTCCACCACTGATCCAAGGGGCATTAAAACCGCCTTGTTAAGCTACTGTGACCTCCACGTCAATTCCACGGGGCATTGATATTGTCTTTTTATTCCACTGTAACCTCCACCAATCTTCCAAGGGGTCATTGATATTATTTTTTTATTCCACTGCGACCTCCACCACTCTTCCAAGGGGCATTAAAACCGTCTTGTTAAGTTTCTGTGACCTCCACGTCTCTTCCAAGGAGCGTTAAAACAGTCTGGTTATACCTCTCTGAACTCCACAGCTCTTCCAAGGGGCACTATTATTGTCTTTTTATTCCAATGTAACCTCCACCACTCTTCCAAGGGGCACTATTATTGTCTTTTTATTCCACTGTAACCTACAGCACTCTTTCAAGGGGAATTGATATTTTCTTTTTATTCCACTACGACTTCCACCACTCTCCCAAGGTGCTTTAAAAACATCTTGCTTAGCTACTGTAACGTCCATGTCTATTCCACGGGGCATTGATATTGTCTTTTTATTCCACTGCATCCTCCACCACTCTTCCAAGGGGTATTGATATTGTCTTTTTATTCCCCTGTGACTTCCACCTCTCTTCTAAGGGGCATTGATATTGTCCTTTAAATCCACTGCGACCTCCACCACTCTTCCAAGAGGCATTAAAACAGTCTTGTTAAGCTACTGTGACCTCCACATCTCTTCCAAGGGGCATTAAAACCGTCTGGTTAAACCACTCTGAACTCCACCACTCTTCCAAGGGGCATTGAGATTGTCTTTTTAATCCACTGCGACCTCCACCACTTTGCCAAGGGGCATTAAAAACGTCTTTTTAAGCTACTGTGACCTCCACGTCACTTCCAATGGGCATTAAAACCGTCTGGTTAAACCACTCTGAACTCCACAGCTCTTCCAAGGGGCATTGGTATTGTCTTTTTATTCCACTCTAACCTCCACCACTCTTCCAAGGGGCATTGACATTGTCTATTTATTCCACTGCGACCTCCACCATTCTTCCAAGGGGCATTAAAACTGTCTTGTTAAGCTACAGTGACCTCCACATCTCTTCCACGGGGCATTGATATTGTCTTAAAATTCCACTGTAACCTCCACCACTCTACCAAGGGGCATTGATATTGTATTTTTATTCCATTGCGACCTCCACCACTCTTCCAAAGGGCATTGATATTGTCTTTTTAATCTACTGCTTCCTTCACCACTCTTCCAAAGGGCATTAAAACCATCTTGTTAAGCTACTGTGACCTCCACGTCTCTTCCACTGGGCATTGATATTGTCTTTTTATTTCACTGCGACCTCCATCACTCTTCCTCGGGGCATTGATATTGTCTTTTTAATCCACTGCAACCTCCACCACTCTTCCATGTGGCATTAAAACCGTCTTGTTAAGCTACTGTGACCTCCACCTCTCTTCCAAGGGGCATTAAAGCCGTCTTGTTAAGCTACTGTCACGTCCATGTCTATTCCACGGGGCATTGATATTGTCTTTTTATTCCACTGTAACCTCCACCACTCTTCCAAGTGGCATTGACATTGTCTTTTTATTCCACTGCGACTTCCACCTCTCTTCTAAGGGGCATTGATATTGTCTTTTTAATCCACTGCGACCTCCACCACTCTTCCATGGGGCATTAAAACAGTCTTGTTAAGCTACTGTGACCTCCATGTCTCTTCCAAGGGGCATTAAAACCGTCTAGTTAATACACACTGAACTCCACAGTTCTTCCAAGGGGCATTAATATTGTCTTTTTATTCAACTGTAACCTCCACCACTCTTCCAAGGGGTATTGATTTTGTCTTTTTATTCCACTGCGACCTCCACCACTCTTCCAATGGTCATTGTTATTGTCTTTTTAATCCCCTGCAACCTCCACCACTCTTCCAAGGGGCATTAAAACCGTCTTGTTAAGCTACTATGACCTCCTTGTCCCTTCCACGGGGCATTAATATTGTCTTTTTATTCCACTGCGACCTCCACCACTCTTCAAAGGGACATTGATATTGTCTTTTTAATCCACTGCGACCACCACCACTCTTCCAAGCGGCATTAAAACCGTCTTGCTATGCTACTGTGACGTCGACTTCTCTTCCAATGGGCATTAAAACCATCTGGTTAAACCACTCTGAACTCCACAGCTCTTCCAAGGGGCATTTGTAGTCTTTTTATTCCACTCTAACCTCCACCACTCTTCCAAGGGGCATTGACATTGTCTTTTTATTTCACTGCGACCTTCACCACTCTTCCAAGGGGCATTAAAACCATATTGTTAAGCTACTGTGACCTCCATGTCTCTTCCACGAGGCATTGACATTGTCTTTTTATTCCACTGCGACCTCCACATCTCTTCCAAGTGGAATTGATATTGTCTTTAGTGTTGAGCCACCCCCGTAGTGTTCGAGTTCGGTTCGGTTCGTCGAACACCCGTGTGTTCGCCAAACTGTTCGTCGAACTGTTCGTCGAACACCTTCGAACACCGTTAAAACCAATGGCAGGCAAACAAAAACACATAGAAACACATAGAAAACACCTTCAAAGGTGTCCAAAAGTTGACAAACTGCTCAGAAGACACAACTAACACATGGAAAAGTGACAAGTACATATAGTCATGAGAAAAGAAAAGAGGTGGAGGAGTAAAAGGAGGGGGAGACACAGATATAGGCATGTCATGCCCTTCTAAAATCCAAAAAGTGAGAAGCCGACACGTTCAGTCCGCTCCTGCCCGTGCCACCTCCGTGTCGCCGGGTTTGTGCCAGAGCCGCGGTGAACCCTGATGGCCAGCCTCCCTCTCCCAATACTGGTGCCTGTCCGCTGGTGGGTCGAGCGAGCCCCCCTGTGGTGGAGGCAGCTCTAAGTTTTTTAATTTAAATTGTCTCTCTAATTTGAATGAATACACTTTAAATCCATTTACAAGGATCTATTGGAGGGCAAGTCTCATGCCAGCAGCCGCGTAATTCCAGCTCCAGTAGCGTCCACTAAAGCTGCTGCAGTTAAAAAGCTTTTATAAGGATCGAGCTCGGCTGTCCACCGCAAGGCATCCTACTGCCAGTCCCAGCCCCTATGCCTTGGGGTGCCTCCTGATGCTCTTCACTGAGTATCCCGTGGTCCCGAAGCATTTCCTTTGAAAAAATGAAGTGTCCAAACTACAGGTGGTGTAGCTTGCTTAACAGCCGGGATAATCCGCTGACTAGCAGACACTGCTACTAGGCACAAAGTATTTCCTGGGCTAGATGCAGTTAAAAATTTGTAAGTAGATACTCTCGTTGGATGCTGAGAAAGCATTCCATAGAGTCTCCTGGCACGCCATATATGATTCTCTTAAAAAGCTTGGGGTAGGGGTCTAGGGGACCCTTTTATAGCCAAAATCACGGCCCTGTATCACAATACGTCACCTAGGCTGAAGATAAATGGAACTGTAGCAACCTGAGGGCTCGGTTGCTACAGACGTATTGCACCTCACCCAGAGGTGTGATATCTCACTCTCAGGTAAGGATGGAGTGTGGATCAGGACCCGACACCTGCATGCATTACACCACATTGCCGTGGGGCAGGGCGACCAATATGCCCCTGAGATGGGCACGACAGTCCCTGTCCCTGGCTGCAGTGGGGGGAGGGAACACTGAGGAAGGGGAACCCTGTAGTGCAGGAGCAGGGAGGAAGCAGTTCCTGGGTGCATTGAGAAGGGAGTGTAAAAGGTGGGCACCATCTTAGTTCAGTGCAGAGAAGTCTGAGCAGAAGTGGCAGGGAGCAGGGGCTCTGCATGAGCTCTGCTCCGGAGGCGGGCCTAGTAACAGAGGCCCAGGCCTGTAAGAGGGAGAAGGAAGGAAGAGGAGCGGAGAAGGCTCCAGGAACGAGGAATGAAGGGATCCCAGGGGTGCGGACGGGCGAGTCGCCACCGCACGCCCGAATCCACCTGCGTGGAGGGGTCAGGCCAAAGGGGGAGACCGGTCCCCGAACTAGTGGAGGCAGGAAACGACCCTCAGCTAGAAACCGGAGGCTCTGACATTTTATATGGCGCAGCCCCTCGCTACACCCACTAGGAAGGCACCACATAGGGTCAGGGAAACTGGCGCCAAGTTTACCAAGAGGAGGCCCGAGGCAGCCGGACAGAAGTGTTGGTAAGAAAGGCCAGACAAAGGACACACAAAGGGGGTCCTGTGAAGCGCTCCAAAGTTATCTGGGAGTTGTCTGAGCCCCTCACCTGGTGAGCACAGTACGACGTGGGCAGCCGTTACCTGCAGACGTGGTCTGGATAATAAGAACTGTGAGTAAAGGCCCTGAACTGCATCACTGACTCCGTGTCGTTACTGCTGCTGCCCTGCACCATCATCCCCATCCTCCGCATACACTGCCCTGAGGCTATACTCCTCCCGTGGGGAGTTATGCTACGCTCTGCTGCACCCACAACACCAGCCTCAGCGGTCTGCCCTGTAGCGGCGGTTCACTCTGACCGCAATCCACGGGTGGCGTAGTCGGACATTTAAACATCAAAACCACATAAATAGTTCCGC
Organism: Phyllobates terribilis; assembly: GCF_046119375.1. Taxonomy (NCBI): domain Eukaryota; kingdom Metazoa; phylum Chordata; class Amphibia; order Anura; family Dendrobatidae; genus Phyllobates; species Phyllobates terribilis. The sequence goes on from NW_027363119.1 coordinate 122,986, forward strand.
CACTGGTTTGACCACCCTGAGCCACGGAACCGGGTCGCCGCCACGAAGACTACAACCACCAGCATCCACCAAAAAGGGTCCGGCTCCGGGTGTCCCAAGGCCCAGGGGGTGCGTCAGAACATTTTCATCACCTTTCACAATCACCAATGGGACAAGGCAGGGATGTCCTCTGTCCCCTCTCTTATACATCCTAGTGACGGAGCACCTGCTCTCATCAATTCGCCATAACCCCAATATTAGGTGGATTGAGTTGGGAGGCACCGAGTACAAGTGCTCTCTATTTGCTGATGATGTCCTAGTATATATCACTCAATCACATATATCCACCCATGCTGTTATGGCTGAAATAGATCACTTTGTTACATGGTCAAATTTTAAAATCAATGCAGCGAAGTCTGAGGCCCTCGATGTCTCCCTCCCCAAATCCATATAGGATTCCATCCAGTCCAACTTTCCCTTTGCCTGGCCCTCACAGGGTATCAAATACTTAGGAATTCCTATTCATAGAGACCTCTCCCATCTATGTTATCTTAATTTTGGGCCCTTTATTGAACAACTCCATACAGACCACGGTTGGCAAGTTAGAACTGTAAGATTCACTACGTGAACCACTGGTGTTTTGTGGAAAAGCACATGTACACTGCGTTCCAAATTATTATGCAAAAAGTGTTTAGGAGTGATAAGGGAAGAATTTGTTTGTTTGTCAGTTAAACTCATTGATGGTGATGTGTGTCAGGGCTCTTTATATCACTGTAAGCAATTGCAGACACCTGTGCTAATTAGTTTGGCAGGTGTGTCCAATGAAAGGCAAGACTACTTAAGAAGGCTCTCTCACATTATTAAGCAGCCTACATTTTCTGCCAAAATGGGAAAGAAAAAGGATGTGTCGGCTGCTGAGAAGCAACAAATTGTGGAGTGTTTAGGTCAAGGCATGACTACAATCAACATTGGGCGATGATCAGGATGAAGTGTCTTGGCAATCAAGAAGTATGTAGCTGATTCACAGTACACACGTGTGCGTGCTGATAAGGGCAAATTGAGGACTCTTTCCTACAGGCAATTACGTCAGGTTGAAAGAGCAGCGGCAGAAAAGCCTTGTCATAGCAGCAGACAAGTTTTTGAAGCTGCTTGTGCCTCCAACGTCCCCCGAACAACAAGATACAGGGTCCTTCAGAGGTTTGCAGCTGTGCATACGCCATCCTGTCGACCTCCTCTATCCACTTCACACAAGCAGAAACGGCTCCAGTGGGACAAACATTACATGAAGACTGATTTCAAAACTGTTTTGTTCACGGATGAGTGCCGTGCAGCGCTCGATGGTCCAGATGGATGGAGTGGAGGATGGCTGGTTGATGGACACCCCACGCAAACACGGCTACAGCGCCAACAAGGAGGAGGTGGAGTAATGTTTTGGGCTGGAATCATGGGGAGAGAGATTGTCGGCCCCTTTAGGATCCCTGAAGGCGCTAAAGATGAACTCCATAATGTATGTGGATTTTCTCAAACAGCACTTCCTGCCATGGTTCAAGAAGAAGAACCGTGTATTTCACAGCAAGATCATTTTTCTGCATGATAATGCACCATCTCATGCTGCACATAAAACATCTGCATCTCTGGCTGATATGGGCATAAAAGGGGACAAACTTATGGTGTGACCTCCATGCTCCCATGACCTCTACGCCATTCAGAACCTTTGGAGCATCATTAAAAGGAGTGTCTATGATGGCGGGAGGCAGTTCACATCTAAGCAACAGCTCTGGGAGGGTATTCTGTCCTCATGCAAAACAATTGAAGCAGAAACCATCCAAAACCTGACAAATTCAATGGACGAGAGAGTTCAGAAGCTCCTTTCGAACAAGGGGTCCTATGTGAAAATGTAACATCACCTAGAATAAAGTTTTGAGTTGAAAACTGTTTGATTTCAGTTTCTAACAACCTGCTAATGCTTATAATTTCAAAAATGACCATTTTTTTGGTCTTTATTAAAATGAAAAGGTTGATCGAAAAGTTTGGGGGATCTAAGAGTGTGGCAACCCAGTAGTCATGATTACTTCGAATTCTGACAATATGAGGGTCATGCTGCAGGTAGTGCAGCAAGAAGGCACTTATGTGTCTTGCGCAACTCGGAGCCCCAAAATTATTTTCCGGGCTAGATGCAGCTAAAAATTATTATTAATTTTAAATCTGGTGAAGCTTTAGTATAGATGGCCTAATAGGATCAGTGCTGCACACTGCTACAAAGCCCAAATTATTTTCCAGTCAAGATACAGATAAACATGATTAGTAATTTTAAATCTGGTGGAGCTTATTATAGATGGCCTAATAGAATCAGTGCTGCACACTGCCACAAAGCCCAAATTATTTTCCAGCCAAGATACAGATAAACATGATTAGTAATTTGAAAGCTTAAAACGGTTGGTAGGGTGATTTTAACCAATCATCAAGCTTTTACTCTCCCCAGGATGACACAGGGATAGAAAAGTCGTTACGGATCCATGATTTGTTCATCTTTATGAACGTGAGTCTGTCTACATTATCAGTGGAGAGCCGCGTGCGCTTATCTGTCAGCACACCACCAGCAGCGCTGAACACACGTTCAGACAGAACGCTGGCTGCGGGGCATGACAAGATCTCCAAGGCGTAAGTGGCTAGCTCCGGCCATTTATCCAGATTGGAAGCCCAAAAAGAGCAAGGGTCCAGTGACACAGTCGTGGCTTCAATGTTTACTTGGAGATACTCCTGTACCATCGTCTCTAGGCGTTGACTATGTGTCAGACTTCTTGTCTCCTGTGGCCTTGCAAAGGATGGGCTAAAAAAGTGGTGAAATGATTCTGCAAAATTGATGTTACCAGCAGATACTGTGGTTCTGTTACGGTTTGAGTACTGAACACTTGACGGTCCCACGGTTGGCAAGTTGGAACTGTGAGATTCACTACGTGCACCACTGGTATTTTGTGGAAAAGCACATGTAAGATTCTGCAACAGTCTCTGCTGATACTCCTGCATGCGTGCATCCCTTTCTATGGCAGGAATAATTTCTGCAAATTTACTTTTGTACCGGGGATCTAACAGTGTGGCAACCCAGTAGTCAGGATTATTTCTAATTCTCACAATTCGAGGGTCATGTTGCAGGTAGTGCAGCAAGAAGGCACTCATGTGTGTTGCGCATCCAGGAGCACCAAGTCCCTGTTGTGTTGGTGGCGAGGTAACAATCATGCTTCCTTCCTCTGTCCTCTCCCCCCAACCTCGCACAACAGAAATGTGATCAAGGTCTCCCTCATCTGATGAGTCTTCCATCAGTTCGTCCTCCACTTCTTCCTGGGCTCCTGCACCTTCCTCACTAGTTTGGCTGCTACCATGCGCCCTGGTAAAACCATCTCCCCCACCCTCACATGCCTGCCGCCTTGGTGCTGCCGACCGTCTGGACCTTGCAGATGTTAGCCCTTCCGCATACAACTCCTCCTCCTCTACTTCCTCCACCTCCTCTTGTGCCACCACCTGACTCCGAATTCTGTTTAACATGTGCTCCAGCATGTAAATCACCGGAATAGTCATGCTGATAATAGCATCGTCAGCACTAAACATCTTCGTCGCCATTTCAAAACTGTGCAGAAGGGTGCATAGGTCCCTGATCTGAGACCACTCCGCCAGCGTGATTTGCCCTACCTCTGAATCTCGTTGGCCCAGGCTATACGTCAGAACGTATTGCACCAGGGCTTGTCGGTGCTGCCACAGTCGCTGCAACATGTGCAGAGTTGAATTCCACCGGGTAGGCACATCGCATTTTAGCCGGTGAAGTGGCAGGCCCAACGACTTCTGTAGAGATGTAAGTCGCTGAGCTGCGGGATGCGAACGGCGGAAGTGAGCACACAGCGACCGTGCCCTCTGCAGAAGGCCATCTAGTCTGGGATAGTGGGCTAAAAATTGCTGGACAACCAGGTTCAACACGTGAGCCATACAAGGCACGTGTGTGACATTGCCCCGGCGAAGGGCCGCACCCAGGTTTGCAGCATTGTCGCACACGGCCTTCCAGTGGAGACAACCATTCATGAAATTGGTTCTCCAGAGCTGACCACAACTCCTCAGCTGTGTGACTCACATTTCCCAGACATTTCAATGTAAAAACCGCCTGATGTCGTTGAGCCCTACTGCCAGCATAGTAAGGAGGTGTGCAGGATCCCTTCTGCGCAGTTAGAAAGCTTGTGGCATGACCAGACAGGCTTTGGGTGCAGGTGGAGGACCGAGAGGAGGTTGAGGAGGCAGAAGCAGTGGAGGAACTTTGACATAAAGAGGATTGACGCACAACTCGTGGGGACGGCAAGACTTGGACAGCAGCCCCTTGTCCTGCTGTTACCATAGTTACCCAGTGCCCAGTCAGCAACATGTAACGCCCCTGTCCATGCCTACTCGTCCAAGTGTCTGTGGTGAAATGCACCCTGTCGCACACAGAGTTTCTCAAAGAAGCGGTGATGTTGTGTGCGACATGCTGGTGGAGCGCAGGCACACCTTTCTTTGAGAAGTAGTGCCGACTGGGCATCTGGTACAGGGGCACTGCGACGGACATAAGGTCTCGAAAATCCTCTGTGTCCACTGACGCGCCCCTGGGCCTACGTGGTGTAGCGTTGCGCACGTGGGGACTACCCGGAGCCGGGCCTGTTGGGGGTAGTAGTCTCGTGGCGGTGACCCGGTCCGTGCCCAGGGAGTCAAACTGTGTGGCTGAGTATTAGCAGTAGATGTAGGACGACTACGCCACCCGTTGAATGCAGCTATGGAGCTGCCGCTGCAGGGCAGACCGCTGAGGCCGGTGGAAGGATGGTGCAGCGTGGATGGTATAACCCCCAACGGGAGGGGTATGGCCTCAGGGCAGCCGACGTGGATGATGGGGGTAGCAGGAACCACTCAGAGACGATGCGGTGTAGTTCAGGGTCTTTACTGGTGACAAAGATAGACCCTCCCGGAGTACTGGCTAGCGGTTGGGGCCTGGTCAGTCCTTGAGCAGATGGGATCTCCCCTGGCCGGGCGGAGTTGTAGGCCTCCCCAACTAATTGTACTCTTCTGGCTACCTTGCTAGAGGCGGGTAAAAGTAGCCCACGTCCCTGAGTGTACCGTGTGGTGCTCACCCGTATGGCCGGTGACTCGGGGCCTTCTAGTGGCTTCCGCTCCACAACGGCGGTGCTGGTCCCACGCGTGTGACCGTGCCTTCGGGTTTCTTGGCCAGAGGACCTGAAATCCCCTGCCGGTCGGTTTCTGCTGCTGGGAAGGATTAGTCCCCACAGCCTCGGACTCCGGGTCTGGTCGTAACTCTTCAATCAGGGCGAGCTCTACAGCTGCCAGCCCCTGATTCCTTTTAGCACGACTTCCTCAGAGCTCCTGATCTCTCTTTCCTATAGCTGCTTCTCCTCTTCTCTCTCTACTCTTTCTCTTCTCTCCTCTAACCCTGCCTCAGCCCCAGTTTTATATAGGGGAAGTTCTTCCCCTCCCAGGACTGGTCAGGAGGTGTGGCATGCATAGGATTCCTGACCAAGAGACCTCCCACCTGCTCTCAGACATAATATTGCTATTACTGTGGAAACCAGACCCCTGGGGTGCCACATTCCCCCCTAGTGAAAGTCAGTACTCCGGGACTAAACATACTTTTGTAAACATAACAAGGTATAAACAATAACATTCTGATAGAGACAACACATAAGGTGGTCACGGCGTGTCCGCAACCGGGTGTAACTTTTGAGGAAAACCAAGGGTGTCCATTTCACCAAAACAGGGAGACGTAACCAGATAGGGGTCTGTCCTGCCCCGAGTCCTTAACAGTCTTTTAGTCCGTCCTGGGTTACGCTCCAACTATATGCACAAAGGATTCCCGGTAAATCCACCAAAGACTCCTATAAATAACTAGAAACACATAATTATACACAAGCAACAATAAACAGGTAAACATTAATAAAACAGCTTGAACATTTAGATCCTCCACCGTATGGGCAACTGGCCTCTAGTGACCCTAGTGGACCTACGGAGCTGGCTGACTGGTCCTGAGCTACAGGGTATAAGAGCTGTCAAGGGTAAACTGGGCAGCCGTCTACGGACTCTTTGGCTCACTAGGGGTATGGCAGGCTCACTATAAGCAGAGGGTTGATTTTCCTGGTCTGCTTGTGTGGGGTCTTCTGCCTCCTGGACCGGCTGTTCTTCCAGCTCTACCTGTGTCTCCGTAGGCACTTGGGATGCTGGTTGGAGGAACGTGAGGATGGGTACCACAACAGCACCTTTGACTTGAGTCCAAGACCGAGGGAAGTCTCCGAGCACAGTACTAACCATATCTTCCCTTTCCTCTACGGGTCGAGGGTCCTCTTGTTCCTCTTCAGGGTTCCGTAGCTGTTCGGGACACTTCTTCAGGTGATCCCGGGATACAATGGCTGTGGTTTCCCCTCCGTCTTTACTGATTGTACAGACCTTTGGGTTGTCGTGGCTTGAGGGCAGTACGGTGTACGGGTCCTTCTCCCACTGGTCGTCCAACTTGTGGAGCCGTCTTTTCCTCTTCAAGACCTGCTCTCCGGGCACCAGGGGAACAGCGGGAGCATACTGGTTGTAAGTTTTCTCTTGTCTTTCCCTAGCTTGACAGAGACTACGCTCCACGCTCTCCTGTACTTTCCGGTACTGCTGCTGCCTCTCTGTGTCCCAGTCTGCTTCTGGTGAAGTGTCCTCGGGTGTCAGGACTCCCATCTCCAGATCAACAGGAAGCTTATCAGGTCTTGCCCTCATTAGGTAAGCCGGGGTACAGTTGGTGGAACCTACAGGGATGTGGTTGTATAGGTCCACCAGGTAGGGCAGCTTCTCAGGCCACAGACTGCGTTCTTCCAGGGGTAATGTTTTCAGAAGATCTATCACCACCTGGTTCATTTTCTCACAAAGTCCATTAGTTTGCGGGTGATAGGGTGTTGTTCTTATCTTCCGGCAGCCATACAGGGTGCAGAACTCCTGGAAGACCTCCGCTTCAAAGGCAGGCCCCTGGTCCGTCAGCACCTGCTCCGGGTATCCGTGCGGACGGCAGAAGTGCTGCTGGAAGGCTCTAGCTGCTGTTTGAGCCGTTAAGTCCTTGACGGGGACGACAACCAAGAACCGGGAGTAGTGATCCACGATGGTTAACGCGTAGACGTAGCCACTTCTGCTTGGGGTCAGTTTTACATGATCCAAGGCTACCAGTTCCAACGGCTGTCTGGTGATGATGGACTGCAGGGGAGTCTTCTGGCTGGCACGGTCCCTCCTTCTTAGGTTGCATGGGCCACAGTCTCTGCACCACCTCTCGATGGTTCCTCTCATGCCTACCCAATGGAACCGCCCGCGCAGCAGGAACTCCAGCTTCTTCCATCCGAAGTGCCCAGCTCCGTCGTGGTATGCCTCCATCACCATAGCTGCGTCTATTCTTGGCACCACTACTTGCCAGATTAGTTCATGCGTCCGGGAGTTAACCATTCTGCGGCACAACTTCCCCTTGTAAAGGAACAGTCGACTCTTCTCAGCCCACAGTTGCTTGGCTTCCTCCGGAGCGTCTGGGTCAAGGCGTGCATCTGGCCGAGTCAGCATCTCCTTTACCAGTCGGACGGCAGGGTCACTGTCTTGCGTCTCCGCCCAGTTGTAATGAGGTAAGGGGTTGAACGTTGCGGATTGCTTACTCCTTACACGGTGGGAATACTGGATAGTCCCATGACGGTGGAACGCGGGGAGTTCAACTTCTTCCAGTCCCTCTGAATCTTCCCCTAAGTCCGGTAGGTTTGGCATCCTGGACAGGGCGTCCGCGTTGGTATTGGAGCGTCCTGCCCGGTATTTGATTGTAAACTCATAGTTGGACAAGCGGGCCATCCATCTCTGCTCTAGGGCACCGAGTCTTGCAGTGTCCAGGTGTGTCAACGGGTTGTTATCCGTGTACACGGTGAACCGGGAAGAAGCGAGGTAGTGCTTAAAGCGTTCGGTGACTGCCCACACCACTGCCAGGAACTCTAGCTTAAATGAGCTGTAATTCTCAGGGTTTCTTTCGATGGGTCGCAGTTTTCGGCTGGCGTAAGCAATTACCCGTTCTTTCCCCTGCTGGATCTGGGACAGTACGGCTCCTAGCCCGATGTTACTGGCGTCGGTGTAGAGGATAAAGGGCTGGCTATAATCAGGGTACGCCAGGATTTCATCCCCCGTGAGGGCCATCTTCAGCTGGCGGAAGGACTCTTCTTCCAGCTTCTCCCATCTGAAGGGTGGCTTCTGGTTCTTGGCCTTCCTGGACTGGCCTATCAGGAGGTCCTGCATAGGAGCTGCCTTTTTGGTGAAACCGGGAATGAACCTTCGGTAGTAGCCTACCAACCCGAGGAACTGACTCACTTCCTTTACGCTGGAGGGGCTTGGCCATTCCTTATTTGCGGTGATCTTATCAGGGTCGGGAGCCACTCCGTCAGCACTCACCACGTGTCCCAGGTACTGCACCTTTGGCTTCAGGAGGTGACACTTGGAGGGTTTCACCTTTAGGCCGTAACTTGCCAGAGCTTCGAACACTTCCGCCAGGTGTTTCAGGTGGTCCTCGTAGGTCTTGGAATAGACGATGACATCGTCCAGGTATAACAGGACCGTCTCAAAGTTTCGGTGTCCCAGACAGCATTCCATCAATCGCTGGAAGGTTCCTGGTGCGTTGCAGAGTCCGAACGGCATGCAGGTAAACTCGCTAAGTCCCATCGGGGTGGTGAATGCGGTCTTCTCCCGGTCCGCCTCTGCTACAGGAACCTGCCAGTACCCGCTAGTGAGATCCAAGGTGGAGAAGAAGTTAGCAGATTTTAAAGCAGCCAAAGACTCCTCTATTCTTGGTAAGGGGTACGCATCTTTGTGTGTGATACGGTTAATTTTCCGGTAATCTACACACATTCTCATGGTGTTGTCTTTCTTTTTGACCAAGACTAGTGGAGCTGCCCAGGGGCTACAGCTATCCCTGATTACCCCAGCCTCCTTCATGTCTCTAAGCATCCCCTTGGCGTGTTGGTAGTGTGCAGGGGGTATGGGTCGATACCTCTCTTTTATGGGAGGATGGTCTCCCGTGGGGATGTGGTGTTCTACCCCCTTGACTCGCCCGAAGTCTAACGGGTGTTTACTAAACACTCTCTCGTACTCTTGAACCACCCGGTAGACTCCCTGTTTCTGGTGGGAGGGAGTGGAGTCAGTACCCAAATGTAGTTGCTGACACCAATCCTCCACTATTTTCTTAGAGCCGTTACCTTCCTCCGGGTGAGATGGAGGCAAGGGTTCCACAGACTGTATAGAATTTTGGTTGATAGTATATAATTTGGCTAGCGTAGTATACCGGGGCAGGTATACTTCCCTTTTCCCGATATTTATTATGCGAACGGGCACCCTCCCATGGCGTACATCAACTACCCCCCGGGCTGTCAAAATGGTGGGCCTACTGTCTGAGTAAACTGGTTCTACCATGGCCTGGTAATCTCTACCTCTCAGACCAATAGCTGCCCGGCACCAAATCATCATTTCACTTTTCGGGGGCATGGCAATAGGGAAAGGGTCACACATTCTTACGCTACCAATCTCACCACCGGAGAGTTCCAACTGTTGCCGTCGCATCAGTGTCCGGATCTCTTTCTGGAGCACTCGCTGCTGGCCGGAGCTGGCGTTCTTGGCAACCTGCTGTAAAATGAAAATCACCTCTGCAAGACAATTTTCAATCACATTAGTTCCTAGAGTTATCTTTGGGTGACTCTCGCGCTTGTCAATGTCTACAATGATCAGTCCCTGTGCTGCCAGTTCGACTCTACCGATATTAATGGTCATCTCTTTAAATCCAATCTGTGGCACGGGCTGACCATTACTGGCGATGATACTCAAGTCGTCGTCTGGATAGCGGGTTATATCCGAGTCATTCCAGTACTGCTTGAAGAGCACGTACGGGATGGTGGTGACCTGTGACCCGGTGTCCAGTAGGGCACTCATAGGGATGCCATCCAGTACCACAGGCAAGACTGGACGTCCTCCCACATATTTGTCGCGCCAGTTCGATGGGCCTGGTGATCTTTTTCCTGGGGGTTGGCCCTCTACCCCAGGTTGTGCCAGTTTAAAGGACAGTACCTTGCCATATGTCCGGGTTGATTGCAGCGGCGGCAGATGGGTTGTCCGTCCTCGTTCTATCGGTCGCTGGGTCTTCCTCTGGCCGGTGGGGTCCTCCTTGGTCGACGCCACGGGATGTCCTCCGGTCCGGATGCCAGCTGGATCTTCCCTGGAGTGGAAACCTGGAAAGACTGCACAGTTCGGGTTAGCGCAGCAACGCTTTTAGCTAGCTCTTGGACCTGATGGTGCAGGTCTGGAGCCGGGTCATTGTTCAAAGCCTGCGCATCAGCTCCCACTGGCCCTGCCGACAAGGGTGTCGCCTCCTGGTGGTAAGCGGTAGCAGGGCGCCTATGGGCCACAACGCCACCCAGTGCCGGTTCTCGGAGCACCCGGATGGCTCTGTCCTTGAACTGTGCAAAGTCCAGATGAGGATCCTGTAAGGCTATGGCCCGCAACTGGGTTCGGTGGACATTGCAATATAGTCCCTCTATAAATTGTTCGGTCAGCAGCCTGTCCTCGTTTCCCACGCTGTCAGGGTCGGTCTGCTTAATGGCTCTCAGGGCCTCTTGTAAGTTTAGTGCATAGTCCCTTATACTCTCATGTGCTCGCTGCTTGCACCCATAGAATCTAAGCTTAATCTCGGCTGAGGTGCGGGTATCAAAGGTGTCCCTCAGCCGGGTTAGTATCCCTGCGACAGTCCTCCTCCCAGGTGGCCAGGACTTTACCTCCCTTTGGGCTGCCCGGTTAGTTGGGCCACCAGGATGCTCACTTTTTGCTCTTCTGTGAGGGGGTACACCTGGAAGAGGCTATCCAGCTTTTCTCTAAAGTCATTCAGGGTATGTGACTCCCCTGAGTACTGGGGTAGCCAGGCTGCTCCCGGGATATAGGGCATGGTGAAAGGCATGACTGCAGCAGCGGTGGCGCTGGCAGGGTTTGAGGCAGTGAAGCTCTCCTCCGTATCCGACATCTTCCTCCCCCCTAGTGGACCGTGGCCTACCTTGCGATGATCCTCTTCCGTAGGCCGCGGCTCCGCAGTGGATCGTCAGGGTTGAGGACCTTCCGTTTCGCTCCTGTGACATCGGCGTCTGCTGGGCTCCTTCCAGGACCTTACGCAACGTCCGGACGTGAGGCGGGGCTTCAGTTCTCGCGCGCTTTCGGAGTCCACGCCCCTCTTCTTCCAGCGCGGCGTCTTCAAGATGGCGTCCAACGACGGGAAAACTCCACGGATGGCGGGAAGAAGGCAGAAGATGGCGCCGGATGGCGGGTAAACCTCGCAGATGGCGGGAAGAAGGTAGAAGATGGTGCCGGATGGCGGGAAACCTCCACGGATGGCGGGAATCTTCACCACTGGTAAGTTTGAACAGTCTTTTTCAGGCACGCAGTACCCGGTGGTTGCAGGCACAAAATCCTGCCAACTACGCCAAAGTTGACGCGCCCCTGGGCCTATGTGGTGTAGCGTTGCGCACGCGGGGACTACCCGGAGCCGGGCCTGTTGGGGGTAGTAGTCTCGTGGCGGTGACCCGGTCCGTGCCCAGGGAGTCAAACTGTGTGGCTGAGTATTAGCAGTAGATGTAGGACGACTACGCCACCCGTTGAATGCAGCTATGGAGCTGCCGCTGCAGGGCAGACCGCTGAGGCCGGTGGAAGGATGGTGCAGCGTGGATGGTATAACCCCCAACGGGAGGGGTATGGCCTCAGGGCAGCCGACGTGGATGATGGGGGTAGCAGGAACCACTCAGAGACGATGCGGTGTAGTTCAGGGTCTTTACTGGTGACAAAGATAGACCCTCCCGGAGTACTGGCTAGCGGTCGGGGCCTGGTCAGTCCTTGAGCAGATGGGATCTCCCCTGGCCGGGCGGAGTTGTAGGCCTCCCCAATTAATTGTACTCTTCTGGCTACCTTGCTAGAGGCGGGTAAAAGTAGCCCACGTCCCTGAGTGTACCGTGTGGTGCTCACCCGTATGGCCGGTGACTCGGGGCCTTCTAGTGGCTTCCGCTCCACAACGGCGGTGCTGGTCCCACGCGTGTGACCGTGCCTTCGGGTTTCTTGGCCAGAGGACCTGAAATCCCCTGCCGGTCGGTTTCTGCTGCTGGGTAAGGATTAGTCCCCACAGCCTCGGACTCCGGGTCCGGTCGTAACTCTTCAATCAGGGCGAGCTCTACAGCTGCCAGCCCCTGATTCCTTTTAGCACGACTTCCTCAGAGCTCCTGATCTCTCTTTCCTATAGCTGCTTCTCCTCTTCTCTCTCTACTCTTTCTCTTCTCTCCTCTAACCCTGCCTCAGCCCCAGTTTTATATAGGGGAAGTTCTTCCCCTCCCAGGACTGGGCAGGAGGTGTGGCATGCATAGGATTCCTGACCAAGAGACCTCCCACCTGCTCTCAGACATAATATTGCTATTACTGTGGAAACCAGCCCCCTGGGGTGCCACATCCACCAGGCGGAAAGGCAGCATTTCTGTAGCCAAGAGCTTGCAGATGGTGAAATTCAACCTCTTAGCTTTCTCATGGCTAGGAGGAAATGGTCTTTTACTTGTCCACATCTGAGGGACCGAGGGCTGGCTATTGTGCTTAGACGGGGTTGATAAGGGTGTCCCCGGCAAACTGCCGGTCTGTGAGGAAGATGCAGGCGGACATTTTAGGTTGCCTTGATCCAAAGGTGGTGCTATCGATGTCGGACAGCGCTCAACACCAGCTGGTGTTACCACCTCCAAAGAAAAGAATGACCTGCCAATCACGCTGGCTGTTGCGGGTAAAGAGGTGGCAGGTCTGCGCCCCAAAACAGGTGTGACTGCTGTCCCCCCAGTCACAGAGGATGAAGAGGCCGCGGATGCACAAGATATGGCAGACGGTGGTTGGCCCGGCCGGCTAGGCCGCATTGTAGCACACTGAGCTTCCCACTGCAACTTATGCTTCATGTCCATGTGCCGGTTCATGCATGAAGTACTCAAACTATGTATTTTTTGGCCTCTACTTAGCTTTTGCTGACAAATGTTACAGATAACACGAGTTGGGTCATCTTTATCGATCTGAAAAAATGCCCAGGCTATGCAAGGCTTAGCACCCATGCGACCTGAAGAGCCACCACGACTTGTGGTGAGAGGCAGAGTTGTGTTTGAGGATGCAGTTGTTGACGTGCTTCCAGTACTACGTCTCTGTCCAGGAAGGCGCAACCTGACCTCGTCGTCACTAGCATCTTCCTCCACCTCCTCTGCTGACCTCATCTCTTGGCTGACTGTGGGTTGACAGTAAGTGGGATCTCCAACCTCATCATCATCACCCTGTGCGTTATCACACCCGTCGTCCTCAGAGCCAACCTGTTCCTGCCCTGACAAAAAACTAAAGTTGTCGCTCCAATCAGGTATTTGAGTCTTATCATCGTCTTCCTCATTGTCTCCACCAACAGGAGTTACAGTTTGGGAATGAGGGTCTACATTATGGTCAGAACCTTCTTCGTCTGGTCCTGGATCCGACTCATAAAGATTCTGGGCATCAGTGCAGATCATTTCCTCGTCTGGATTCACAGAAGCGCTGGAGTCGACCTCTGATTCCCAGGCTATAGTATGAGTAAACAGCTCTGCAGACTCAACCATCTGTTCTACCTCATACTCAGACGGGCAGCTGGAGATTTGGGAGCTGTGAGGAAGCAAGTGCGATTGGGGTGACACCTTTGAGGACTGGAGTATTTGTGATGTTGAAGTTGATGTGGAGGAGAGCCCACTTAAAGGAGCACTTGAAATCCGTTGAAGCACCTGCTGTTTTTGTGCCTCATCTGGAATTTGTAGCGATTGGCGTGGCCGTAAGAAAGGGATCTTATCACATTGTCCGCTAAAAGAAGTAGACATTTTAGTTTGGCTGGAAGATGGTCTTTCTTCTGCAGATGTTACTGTTGCTTTAACACCTACCCCACGGACACAACCTTTTTTCCCCTTCCCAACACGCCTATTCCCCTTTCCACCAGCAGCAGGCCTTTTTCCACTCATTTTGGTGGTTAACTAATTCACAACTCTGGAGTTGTTTGCACAAAAAAACAATGGATGGGAACCGAGCAGAGCTGAGTGGCCAAACTGTGGTATTAGGCCAAAACTATTGGCTGGGTTAGATGCAGAAAAAAATTATATTCAATTTGCAACCTGATGGAGGTCTGTATAGATGGACTAATACAACAAGTCCCACACACAGCTAGAAGCCCAATATTTTTTCAGAGGTAGATGCAGAAAAAAATATATTCAGTTTGCAACCTGATGGAGGTCTGTATAGATGGATTAATAGAACAAGTCCCACACACAGCTAGAAGCCCAATATTTTTTCAGAGGTAGATGCAGAAAAAAATTATATTCAGTTTGCAACCTTATGGAGGTCAGTATAGATGGACTAATAGAACAAGTCCCACACACAGCTAGAAGGCCAAATATTTTTTCAGAGGTAGATGCAGAAAAAAATTATATTCAGTTTGCAACCTTATGGAGGTCAGTATAGATGGACTAATAGAACAAGTCCCACACACAGCTAGAAGGCCAAATATTTTGTCAGAGGTAGATGCAGAAAAAAATTATATTCAGTTTGCAACCTTATGGAGGTCAGTATAGATGGACTAATACAACAAGTCCCACACACAGCTAGAAGCACAATATTTTTTCAGAGGTAGATGCAGAAAAAAAAATATTCAGTTTGCAACCTGATGGAGGTCTGTATAGATGGATTAATAGAACAAGTCCCACACACAGCTAGAAGCCCAATATTTTTTCAGAGGTAGATGCAGAAAAAAATATATTCAGTTTGCAACCTGATGGAGGTCTGTATAGATGGATTAATAGAACAAGTCCCACACACAGCTAGAAGCCCAATATTTTTTCAGAGGTAGATGAAGAAAAAAATATATGCAGTTTGCAACCTGATGGAGGTCAGTATAGATGGACTAGTACAACAAGTCCCACACACAGCTAGAAGCCCAATATTTTTTCAGAGCTAGATGCAGAAAAAAATTATATTCAATTTGCAACCTGATGGAGGTCAGTATAGATGGACTAATAGAACAAGTCCCACACACAGCTAGAAGGCCAAATATTTTTTCAGAGGTAGATGCAGAAAAAAATTATATTCAGTTTGCAACCTTATGGAGGTCAGTATAGATGGACTAATAGAACAAGTCCCACACACAGCTAGAAGGCCAAATATTTTTTCAGAGGTAGATGCAGAAAAAAATTATATTCAGTTTGCAACCTTATGGAGGTCAGTATAGATGGACTAATAGAACAAGTCCCACACACAGCTAGAAGGCCAAATATTTTTTCAGAGGTAGATGCAGAAAAAAATATATTCAGTTTGCAACCTGATGGAGGTCTGTATAGATGGATTAATAGAACAAGTCCCACACACAGCTAGAAGCCCAATATTTTTTCAGAGGTAGATGAAGAAAAAAATATATGCAGTTTGCAACCTGATGGAGGTCAGTATAGATGGACTAGTACAACAAGTCCCACACACAGCTAGAAGCCCAATATTTTTTCAGAGCTAGATGCAGAAAAAAATTATATTCAATTTGCAACCTGATGGAGGTCAGTATAGATGGACTAATAGAATGATGCTATGCCCAAAAGATTTTACTTCACTAGGTGCAGTAAAAAAATTGGTATTCTATACACAGGTGGTATATCTTGCAACACAGATAGGCTACTCCACTGACTAACACACTCTGCAATAGGCCAAAAAGGATTAGCTTTGCTAGATTCAGCCAAATGCTGTGAAAAAAACTTGCACAGCACTGGCACAGACCTGCCTGGCAAAAACTGATAGGAACTGATGTAACCTAGTCCTGAAAAGGACTCCAATTACAATTAGTCTTTACTCCCACAATCTATCTATTTAAGAGCACAGACCTGCCTGATAAAAGTCGTAGGAAATGCTGTAACCTAGTCCTTAAAAGGACTGCAATCACAACTATTCCCTACTCCCAAGCTATCTGTAGATTTGTGCGAAAATTGGCTTGAAATTAACAAGGTATAGCGCACACAGCAACAGCGGTGCCGTCTAACACGCAGCTGCAGCAGTGAGAAAATGGTGGCGACGGGGAAAATGGCTTGGTCTTATAGGGCAAGGACATGTGACATACACTGCCAATGACACATGCCCTTGCTTGTGTGAAAAAAAGCACTTCGCTCCGTGTGTGCGCTGCTGATAGGCTGACAGATTGCACCTCCCCACTGCAAATGCGGGAAAGAGAAAAAAAAATGGAGATCTTCATTGTTCCTGCAGAGATCCATCCCCTGCCCCTCCCCCCACCCCGCTGTACACTCAAACTGCGTATTAACATTAATTTTCATCATTACTGAGAAAAAATCCAGTTATGATTTTGGTGCACGAACAGTTATCGAACATAACCTCGAACAGCCGAATTTTTCTCAAATTGTTCGTGTTCGCCGAACGGCTCGAACACCGCCCAAAACAGCTCGAATTTGAGATTGGCGAACAGTTCGAGTAGAACAACGCTCATCTCTAGTTGTCTTATTGTGTCATTGTGACCTTCACCTCTCTTCCAAGGGGCATTAAAACCATCTTGTTAAGCTACTGTTAGCTCCCCGTCTCTTCCACGAGGCATTGATATTGTCTTTTTATTCCACTGCGACCTCCACCACTCTTCCAAGGGGCATTGATATTGTCTTTTTAATCCACTGCGAACTCCCCCACTCTTCCAAGGGGCATTAAAACAGTCTTGTTATGCTACTGTGACGTCGACTTCTCTTCCAAGAGGCATTAAAACCATCTGGTTAAACCACTCTGAACTCCAGAGCTCTTCCAAGGGGCATTTATATTGTCTTTTTATTCCACTCTAACCTCCACCACACTTCCAAGGGGCATTGACATTGTCTTTTTATTCCAGTGCGACCTCCACCACTCTTCCAAGGGGCATTAAAACCATATTGTTAAGCTACAGTGACCTCCACATCTCTTCCACGGGTCATTGATATTGTCTTTTTATTCCACTGTTACCTCCACCAATCTTCCAAGGGGCATTGATATTGTTTTTTTATTCCACTGTGACCTCCACCACTCTTCCAAGGTGCATTAAAACCGTCTTGTGAAGTTACTGTGACCTCCACGCCTCTTCCAAGAAGCGTTAAAACCATCTGGTTATACCACTCTGAACTACACAGATCTTCCAAAGGGCATTATTATAGTCTTTTTATTCCACTGTAACCTCCACCACTCTTCCAAGGGGCATTTATATTGTCTTTTTATTCTGCTGCGACCTCCACCAGTCCTCCAAGAGGCATTAAAACCGTCTTGTTAAGCTACTGTGACCTCCACGTCTCTTCCACGCGGCATTGAAATTGTCTTTTTATTCCACTGTAACCTCCACCACTCGTCCAAGGGGCATTGATAATGTCTTTTTTTTCCACTGCGACCTCCACCACTCTTCCAAGGAGCATTGATAATGTCTTTTTATTCCAATGCGACCTCCAGCACTCTTCCAAGGCTCATTGATATTGTATTTTTAATCCACTGCGACCTCCACCACTCTTCCAAGGGGATTAAAACCGTATTGTTAAGGTATTGTGACCTCCACATCTTTTCCACGGGGCATTGATATTGTCTTTTTATTTAACTGTTTCCTCCACCACTGTTCCAAGGGGCATTGATAATGTCTTTTTATTCCACTGGGACCTTCACCACTCTTCCAAGTGGCAATGATATTGTCTTTTTAATCCACTGCGACCTCCACCACTCTTCCAAGGGGCATTAAATAAGTCTTGTTAAGCTACTGTGACCTCCACGTCTCTTCCAAGGTGCATTAAAACCGTCAATTTCAACCACTCTGAACTCCACAGCTCTTGCAAGAGGCATTGATATTGTCTTTTTACTCCACTGTAACCTACAGCACTCTTTCAAGGGGCATTGATATTGTCTTTTTATTCCACTACGACTTCTACCACTCTCCCAAGGTGCATTAAAAACATCTTGTTTAGCTACTGTAACGTCCATGTCTATTCCACGGGGCAATGATATTGTCTTTTTATTCCACTGTATCCTCCACCACTCTTCCAAGGGGTATTGATATTGTCTTTTTATTCCAATGCAACTTCCACCTCTCTTCTAAGGGGCATTGATATTGTCTTTTTAATCCACTGCGACCTCCACCACTTTTCCAAGGGGCATTAAAAATGTCTTTTTAAGCTTCTGTGACCTCCACGTCACTTCCAGTGGGCATTAAAACCGTCTGGTTTAACTACTCTGAACTCCACTGCTCTTCCAAAGGGCATTGATATTGTCTTTTTCATCCTCTGTTCCCTCCACCACTCTTCCAAGGGGCATTGATATTGTTTTTTTATTCCACTGCGACCTCCACTACTCTTCCAAGGGGCATTGATATTTTCTTTTTATTCCACTGCAACCTCCACCACTCTTCTAAGGGGCATTTATATTGTCTTTTTAATCAACTGCGACCTCCACCACTCTTCCAAGGGCCATTAAAACCGTGTTATTAAGCTACTTTGACCTCCACGTCAATTCCACGGGGCATTAAAACCGTCAATTTTAACCACTCTGAACTCCAAAGCTCTTGCAAGGGGCATTGATATTGTCTTCTTATTCCAATGTAACCTCCAGCACTCTTAAAAGGGGCATTAATATTGTCTTTTTATTCCACTGCAACTTCCACCTCTCTTCCAAGGTCCATTAAAACCGTAAATTTAAACCACTCTGAACTCCACAGCTTTTGCAAGAGGCATTGATATTGTCTTTCTATTCCACTGTAACCTACAGCACTCTTTCAAGGGGCATTGATATTGTCTTTTTATTCCACTACGACTTTCACCACTCTCCCAAGGTGCATTAAAAACATCTTGTTTAGCTACTGTAACGTCCATGTCTATTCCACGGGGCATTGATATTGTCTTTTTATTCCACTGTATACTCCACCACTCTTCCAAGGAGTATTGATATTGTCTCTTTATTCCACTGCGACTTCAACCTCTCTTCTAAGGGGCATTGATATTGTCTTTTTAATCCACTGCGACCTCCACCACTCGTCCAAGAGGCATTAAAACAGTCTTGTTAAGCTACTGTGACCTCCACATCTCTTCCAAGCGACATTAAAACCGTCTGGATAAACCACTCGGAACTCCACAGCTCTTCAAAGGGGCATTGATATTGTCTTTTTATTCCACTGTAACCTCCTCCATTCTACCAAGGGGTATTGATATTGTCTTTTTAATGCACTGCGACCTCCACCACTCTTCCAAGGGGCATTAGAACCATCTGGTTAAACCACTCTGAACTACATAGCTCTTTCAAGAGGCATTGATAATGTCTTTTTATTTCACTGTAACCTCCACCACTCTTTCAAGGGGCATTGATATTGTCTTTTTATTCCACTGCGACCTCCACCACTCTTCCAAGGGGCATTAAAACCGTCTTGTTAAGCTACTATCACCTTCACGTCCCTTCCAAGGGGCATTAAAACCGTCAATTTAAACCACTCTGAACTCCACAGTTCTTGCAAGGGGCATTGATATTGTCTTCTTATTCCAATGTAACCTCCAGCACTCTTCCAAGGGGCATTGATATTTTATTTTTATTCCACTGCAACTTACACCTCTCTTCCAGGGGCATTAAAACCGTCTTGTTAAGCTACTGTGACCTCCACGTCTCTTTCACGGGGCATTGAAATTGTCTTTTTAATCCACTGTAACCTCCACCACTCTTCCAAGGGGCATTGATAATGTCTTTTTATTCCACTGGGACCTTCACCACTCTTCCAAGTGGCATTGATATTGTCTTTTTAATCCACTGCGACCTCCACCACTATTCCAAGGGGCATTAAAACCATCTTGTTAAGCTACTGTGACCTCCACTTCTCTTCCAAGGTGCATTAAAACCGTCAATTTAAACCACAATGAACTCCACAGCTCTTGCAAGAGTCATTGATATTGTCTTTTTACTCCACTGTCACCTACAGCACTCTTTCAAGGGTCATTGATATTGTCTTTTTATTTCACTACGACTTCCACCACTCTCCCAAGGTGCATTAAAAGCATCTTGTTTAGCTACTGTAACGGCCATGTCTATTTCATGGTGCATTGATATTGTCTTTCTATTCCACTGTATCCTCCACCACTCTTCCAAGGGGTATTGATATTGTCTTTTTATTCCACTGTGACTTCCACCTCTCTTCTAAGGGGCATTGATATTGTCTTTTTAATCCACTGCGACCTCCACCACTCTTCCAAGAGGCATTAAAAGAGTCTTGTTAAGCTACTGTGACCTCCACATCTCTTCCAAGCGGCATTAATACCGTCTGGATAAACTACTCTGAACTCCACTGCTCTTCAAAGGGGCATTGATATTGTCTTTTTATTCCACTGTAACCTCCACCATTCTTCCAAGGGGTATTGATATTGTCTTTTTAATGCACTGCGACCTCCACCACCCTTCCAAGGGGCATTAAAACCATCTGGTTAAACCACTCTGAACTCCATAGCTCTTTCAAGAGGCATTGATATTGTCTTTTTATTTCACTGCAACCTCCACCACTCTTTCAAGGGGCATTGATATTGTCTTTTTATTCCACTGCGACCTCCAACACTCTTCCAAGGGGCATTAAAACCGTATTGTTAAGCTACTGTCACCTTCACGTCCCCTCCAAGCGGCATTAAAACCGTCAATTTAAACCACTCTGAACTCCACAGCTCTTGCAAGGGGCATTGATATTGTCTTTTTATTCCAATGTAACCTCCAGCACTCTTCCAAGGGGCATTGATATTGTCTTTTTATTCCACTGCAACTTCCACCTCTCTTCCAAGGGGCATTAAAACCATCTTGTTAAGCTACTGTGACCTCCACGTCTCTTTCACGGGGCATTGATATTGTCTTTTTAATCCACTGTAACCTCCACCACTCTTCCAAGGGGCATTGATATTGTCTTTTCATTCCACTGGGACCTTCACCACTCTTTCAAGTGGCATTGATATTGTCTTTTTAATCCTCTGTGACCTCCACCACTCTTCCAAGGGGCATTAAAACCGTCTTGTTAAGCTACTGTGACCTCCAAGTCTCTTACAAGGTGCATTAAAACCGTCAATTTAAACCACTCTGAACTCCACAGCTCTTGCAAGAGGCATTGATATTGTCTTTTTATTCCACTGTAACCTACAGCACTCTTTCAAGGGGCATTGATATTGTCTTTTTATTCCACTACGACTTTCACCACTCTCCCAAGGTGCATTAAATACATCTTGTTTAGCTACTGTAACGTCCATGTCTATTCCACGGGGCATTGATATTGTCTTTTTATTCCACTGTATACTCCACCACTCTTCCAAGGAGTATTGATATTGTCTTTTTATTCCACTGCGACTTCAACCTCTCTTCTAAGGGGCATTGATATTGTCTTTTTAATCCACTGCGACCTCCACCACTCTTCCAAGAGGCATTAAAACAGTCTTGTTAAGCTACTGTGACCTCCACATCTCTTCCAAGCGGCATTAAAACCGTCTGGATAAACCACTCGGAACTCCATAGCTCTTCAAAGGGGCATTGATATTGTCTTTTTATTCCAATTTAACCTCCTCCATTCTACCAATGGGTATTGATATTGTCTTTTTAATGCACTGCGACCTCCACCACTCTTCCAAGGGGCATTAGAACCATCTGGTTAAACCACTCTGAACTCCATAGCTCTTTCAAGAGGCATTGATATTGTCTTTTTATTTCACTGTAACCTCCACCATTCTTTCAAGGGGCATTGATAATGTCTTTTTATTCCACTGGGACCTTCACCACTCTTCCAAGTGGCATTGTTATTGTCTTTTTAATCCACTGCGACCTCCACCACTATTCCAAGGGGCATTAAAACCGTCTTGTTAAGCTACTGTGACCTCCACTTCTCTTCCAAGGTGCATTAAAACCATCAATTTAAGCCACAATGAACTCCACAGCTCTTGCAAGAGTCATTGATATTGTCTTTTTACTCCACTGTAACCTACAGCACTCTTTCAAGGGTCATTGATATTGTCTTTTTATTCCACTACGACTTCCACCTCTCTTCCAAGGGGCATTAAAACCATCTTGTTAAGCTACTGTGACCTCCACGTCTCTTTCACGGGGCATTGATATTGTCTTTTTATTCCACTGTAACCTCCACCACTCTTCCAAGGGGCATTGATATTGTCTTTTTATTCCACTGGGACCTTCACCACTCTTCCAAGTGGCATTGATATTGTCTTTTTAATCCTCTGTGACCTCCACCACTCTTCCAAGGGGCATTAAAACCGTCTTGTTAAGCTACTGTGACCTCCAAGTCTCTTACAATGTGCATTAAAACCGTCAATTTAAACCACTCTGAACTCCACAGCTCTTGCAAGAGGCATTGATATTGTCTTTTTATTCCACTGTAACCTACAGCACTCTTTCAAGGGGCATTCATATTGTCTTTTTATTCCACTACGACTTTCACCACTCTCCCAAGGTGCATTAAAAACATCTTGTTTAGCTACTGTAACGTCCATGTCTATTCCACGGGGCATTGATATTGTCTTTTTATTCCACTGTATACTCCACCACTCTTCCAAGGAGTATTGATATTGTCTTTTTATTCCACTGCGACTTCAACCTATCTTCTAAGGGGCATTGATATTGTCTTTTTAATCCACTGCGACCTCAATCACTCTTCCAAGAGGCATTAAAACAGTCTTGTTAAGCTACTGTGACCTCCACATCTCTTCCAAGCGGCATTAAAACTGTCTGGATAAACCACTCGGAACTCCACAGCTCTTCAAAGGGGCATTGATATTGTCTTTTTATTCCACTGTAACCTCCTCCATTCTACCAAGGGGCATTGATATTGTCTTTTTATTCCACTGCAACTTCCACCTCTCTTCCAAGGGGCATTAAAACCATCTTGTTAAGCTACTGTGACCTCCATGTCTCTTTCACGGGGCATTGATATTGTCTTTTTATTCCACTGTAACCTCCACCATTCTTCCAAGGGGCATTGATATTGTCTTTTTATTCCACTGGGACCTTCACCACTCTTTCAAGTGGCATTGATATTGTCTTTTTAATCCTCTGTGACCTCCACCACTCTTCCAAGGGGCATTAAAACCGTCTTGTTAAGCTACTGTGACCTCCAAGTCTCTTAAAAGGTACATTAAAACCGTCAATTTAAACCACTCTGAACTCCACAGCTCTTGCAAGAGGCATTGATATTGTCTTTTTATTCCACTGTAACCTACAGCACTCTTTCAAGGGGCATTGATATTGTCTTTTTATTCCACTACGACTTTCACCACTCTCCCGAGGTGCATTAAAAACATCTTGTTTAGCTACTGTAACGTCCATGTCTATTCCACGGGGCATTGATATTGTCTTTTTATTCCACTGTATACTCCACCACTCTTCCAAGGAGCATTGATATTGTCTTTTTATTCCACTGCGACTTCAACCTCTCTTCTAAGGGGCATTGATATTGTCTTTTTAATCCACTGCGACCTCCACCACTCTTCCAAGAGGCATTAAAACAGTCTTGTTAAGCTACTGTGACCTCCACATCTCTTCCAAGTGGCATTAAAACCCTCTGGATAAACCACTTGGAACTCCACAGCTCTTCAAAGGGGCATTGATATTTTCTTTTTATTCCACTGTAACCTCCTCCATTCTACCAATGGGTATTGATATTGTCTTTTTAATGCACTGCGACCTCCACCACTCTTCCAAGGGGCATTAGAACCATCTGGTTAAACCACTCTGAACTCCATAGCTCTTTCAAGAGGCATTGATATTGTCTTTTTATTTCACTGTAACCTCCACCACTCTTTCAAGGGGCATTGATATTGTCTTTTTATTCCACTGCGACCTCCACCACTCTTCCAAGGGGCATTAAAACCGTCTTGTTAAGCTACTGTCACCTTCACGTCCCTTCCAAGGGGCATTAAAACCGTCAATTTAAACCACTCTGAACTCCACAGCTCTTGCAAGGGGCATTGATATTGTCTTTTTATTCCAATGTAACCTCCAGCACTCTTCCAAGGGGCATTGATATTGTCTTTTTATTCCACTGCAACTTACACCTCTCTTCCAAGGGGCATTAAAACCGTCTTGTTAAGCTACTGTGACCTCCACGTCTCTTTCACGGGGCATTGATATTGTCTTTTTAATCCACTGTAACCTCCACCACTCTTCCAAGGGGCATTGATAATGTCTTTTTATTCCACTGGGACCTTCACCACTCTTCCAAGTGGCATTGATATTGTCTTTTTAATCCACTGCGACCTCCACCACTATTCCAAGGGGCATTAAAACCGTCTTGTTAAGCTACTGTGACCTCCAAGTCTCTTACAAGGTGCATTAAAACCGTCAATTTAAACCACTCTGAACTCCACAGCTCTTGCAAGAGGCATTGATATTGTCTTTTTATTCCACTGTAACCTACAGCACTCTTTCAATGGTATTGATATTGTCTTTTTATTCCACTACTACTTTCACCACTCTCCCAAGGTGCATTAAAAACATCTTGTTTAGCTACTGTAACGTCCATGTCTATTCCACGGGGCATTGATATTGTCTTTTTATTCCACTGTATACTCCACCACTCTTCCAAGGAGTATTGATATTGTCTTTTTATTCCACTGCGACCTCAACCCCTCTTCTAAGGGGCATTGATATTGTCTTTTTAATCCACTGCGACCTCCACCACTCTTCCAAGAGGCATTAAAACAGTCTTGTTAAGCTACTGTGACCTCCACATCTCTTCCAAGCGGCATTAAAACCGTCTGGATAAACCACTCGGAACTCCACAGCTCTTCAAAGGGGCATTGATATTGTCTTTTTATTCCACTGTAACCTCCTCCATTCTACCAAGGGGCATTGATATTGTCTTTTTATTCCACTGCAACTTCCACCTCTCTTCCAAGGGGCATTAAAACCATCTTGTTAAGCTACTGTGATCTCCACGTTTCTTTCACGGGGCATTGATATTGTCTTTTTATTACACTGTAACCTCCACCACTCTTCCAAGGGGCATTGATATTGTCTTTTTATTCCACTACGACTTTCACCTCTCTCCCAAGGGGCATTAAAAACATCTTGTTTAGCTACTGTAACGTCCATGTCTATTCCACGGGGCATTGATATTGTGTTTTTATTCCACTGTATACTCCACCACTCTTCCAAGGAGTATTGATATTGTCTTTTTATTCCACTGAGACCTCCACCACTCTTCCAAGAGGCATTAAAACAGTCTTGTTAAGCTACTGTGACCTCCACATCTCTTCCAAGCGGCATTAAAACCGTCTGGATAAACCACTCGGAACTCCACAGCTCTTCAAAGGGGCATTGATATTGTTTTTTTATTCCACTGTAACCTCCTCCATTCTACCAAGGGGTATTGATATTGTCTTTTAATGCTCTGCGACCTCCACCACTCTTCCAAGGGGCATTAGAACCATCTGGTTAAACCACTCTGAACTCCACAGCTCTTGCAAGGGGCATTGATATTGTCTTTTTATTCCAATGTAACCTCCAGCACTCTTCCAAGGGGCATTGATATTGTCTTTTTATTCCACTGCAACTTACACCTCTCTTCCAAGGAGCATTAAAACCATCTTGTTAAGCTACTGTGACCTCCACGTCTCTTTCACAGGGCACTGATATTGTCTTTTTAATCCACTGTAACCTCCACCACTCTTCCTAGGGGCATTGATAATGTCTTTTTATTCCACTGGGACCTTCACCACTCTTCCAAGTGGCATTGATATTGTCTTTTTAATCCACTGCGACCTCCACCACTATTCCAAGGGGCATTAAACGCGTCTTGTTAAGCTACTGAGACCTTCACTTCTCTTCCAAGGTGCATTAAAACCGTCAATTTAAGCCACAATGAACTCCACAGCTCTTGCAAGAGTCATTGATATTGTCTTTTTACTACACTGTAACCTACAGCACTCTTTCAAGGGTCATTGATATTGTCTTTTTATTCCACTACGACTTCCACCACTCTCCCAAGGTGCATTAAAAGCATCTTGTTTAGCTACTGTAACGTCCATGTCTATTCCACGGGGCATTGATATTGTCTTCCTATTCCACTGTATACTCCACCACTCTTCCAAGGGGTATTGATACTGTCTTTTTATTCCACTGCGACTTCCACCTCTCTTCTAAGGGGCATTGATATTGTCTTTTTAATCCACTGCGACCTCCACCACTCTTCCAAGAGGCATTAAAACAGTCTTGTTAAGCTACTGTAACCTCCACATCTCTTCCAAGCGGCATTAATACCGTCTGGATAAGCCACTCTGAACTCCACAGCTCTTCCAAGGGGCATTGATATTGTCTTTTTATTCCACTGTAACCTCCACCATTCTTCCAAGGGGTATTGATATTGTCTTTTTATTCCACTGCAACTACCACCTCTCTTCTAAGGGGCATTGATATTGTCTTTTTAATCCACTGCGACCTCCACCACTCTTCCAAGAGGCATTAAAATAGTCTTGTTAAGCTACTGTGACCTCCACATCTCTTCCAAGCGGCATTAATACCGTCTGGATAAGCCACTCTGAACTCCACAGCTCTTCCAAGGGGCATTGATATTGTCTTCTTATTCCACTGTAACCTCCACCATTCTTCCAAGGGGTATTGATGTTGTCTTTTTAATCCACTGCGACCTCCACCACCCTTCCAAGAGGCATTAAAACCATCTGGTTAAACCACTCTGAACTCCATAGCTCTTTCAAGAGGCATTGATGTTGTCTTTTTATTTCACTGTAACCTCCACCACTCTTTCAAGGGGCAGTGATATTGTCTTTTTATTCCACTGCGACCTCCAGCACTCTTCCAAGGGGCATTAAAACCGTATTGTTAAGCTACTGTCACCTTCACGTCCCTTCCAAGGGGCATTAAAACCGTCAATTTAAACCACTCTGAACTTCACAGCTCTTGCAAGGGGCATTGATATTGTCTTTTTATTCCAATGTAACCTCCAGCACTCTTCCAAGGGGCATTGATATTGTCTTTTTATTCCACTGCAACTTCCACCTCTCTTCCAAGGGGCATTAAAACCATCTTGTTAAGCTACTGTGACCTCCACGTCTCTTTCACGGGGCATTGATATTGTCTTTTAATTCCACTGTGACCTCCACCACTCTTCCAAGGGGCATTGATATTGTCTTTTTAATCCACTGGGACCTTCACCACTCTTCCAAGTGGCATTGATATTGTCTTTTTAATCCTCTGTGACCTCCACCACTCTTCCAAGGGGCATTAAAACCGTCTTGTTAAGCTACTGTGACCTCCAAGTCTCTTACAAGGTGCATTAAAACCGTCAATTTAAACCACTCTGAACTCCACAGCTCTTGCAAGAGGCATTGATATTGTCTTTCTACTCCACTGTAACCTACAGCACTCTTTCAAGGGGCATTGATATTGTCTTTTTATTCCACTACGACTTCCACCACTCTCCCAAGGTGCATTAAAAACATCTTGTTTAGCTACTGTACCATCCATGTCTATTCCACGGGGCATTGATGTTGTCTTTTTATCACACTGTATCCTCCATCACTCTTCCAAGGGGTATTGATATTGTCTTTTTATTCCACTGCAACTACCACCTCTCTTCTAAGGGGCATTGATATTGTCTTTTTAATCCACTGCAACCTCCACCACTCTTCCAAGAGGCATAAAAACAGTCTTGTTAAGCTACTGTGACCTCCACATCTCTTCCAAGCGGCATTAAAACCGTCTGGATAAACCACTCTGAACTCCACAGCTCTTCCAAGGGGCATTGATATTGTCTTTTTATTCCACTGTATCCTCCATCACTCTTCCAAGGGGTATTGTTATTGTCTTTTTATTCCACTGCAACTACCACCTCTCTTCTAAGGGGCATTGATATTGTCTTTTTAATCCACTGCGACCTCCACCACTCTTCCAAGAGGCATTAAAACAGTCTTGTTAAGCTACTGTGACCTCCACATCTCTTCCAAGCGGCATTAAAACCGTCTGGATAAACCACTCTGAACTCCACAGCTCTTCCAAGGGGCATTGATATTGTCTTTTTATTCCACTGTAACCTCCACCATTCTTCAAAGGGGTATTGATATTGTCTTTTTAATGCACTGCGACCTCCACCACCCTTCCAAGGGGCATTAAGACCATCTGGTTAAAAGACTCTGAACTCCATATCTCTTTCAAGAGGCATTGATATTGTCTTTTTATTTCACTGTAACCTCCACCACTCTATCAAGGGGCATTGATATTGGCTATTTATTCCACTGCGACCTCCACCACTCTTCCAAGGGGCATTAAAACCGTCTTGTTAAGCAACTGTCACCTTCACGTCCCTTCCAAGGGGCATTAAAACCGTCAATTTAAACCACTCTGAACTCCACAGCTCTTGCAAGGGGCATTGATATTGTCTTTTTATTCCACTGCAACTTCCACCTCTCTTCCAAGGGGCATTAAAACCGTCTTGTTAAGCTACTGTGACCTCCATGTCTCTTCCACAGGGCATGGATATTGTCTTTTTATTCCACTGGAACCGCCAACATTCTTCCAATGGGCATTGATATTGTGTTTTTATTCCACTGAGACTTCAACCACTACTTCAAGGAGCATTGACATTGTCTTTTTAATCCACTTCGACATCCAATACTCTTCCAACGGGCATTAAAACAGTCTTGTTAATCTTCTGTGACCTCCACGTCTCTTCCAAGGGGCATTAAAACCGTCAATTTAAACCACTCTCAACCCCACAGCTCTGGCAAGGGGCTTTGATATTGTTTTTTATTCCAATGTAACCTCCAGCACTCTTCCAAGGGGCATTGATATTGTCTTTTCATTCCACTCCGACTTTCACCTCTCTTCCAAGGGACATTAAAACCGTCTTGTTAAGGTACTGTGACATCCACGTCTCTTTAACGGGGCATTTATATTGTCTTTTTATTCCACTGTAAACTACACCACTCTTCCAAGGGGCATTGATATTCTCTTCTAATTCCACTGCCACCTCCACCACTCTTCCAAGGGGCATTGATATTGTCTTTTTAATCCACTGCGACCTCCACCACTTTTCCAAGGGGCATTAAAAACGTCTTTTTAAGCTACTGTGACCGCCACGTCACTTCCAATGGGCTTTAAAACCGTCTGGTTTTACTGCTCTAAACTCCACTGCTCTTCCAAGGGGCATTGATATTGTCTTTTTAATCCACTGTTACCTCCACCACTCTTCCAAGGGGCAATGATATTGTTTTTTTATTCCACTGCGACCTCCACTACTCTTCCAAGGGGCATTGATATTGTTTTTTTATTCCACTGCGACCTCCACCACTCTTCTAAGGGGCATTTATATGGTCTTTTTAATCAACTGCGACCTCCACCACTCTTCCAAGGGGCATTAAAACTGTCTTG
The DNA here is from genome assembly GCF_046119375.1 of Phyllobates terribilis. NCBI lineage: Eukaryota > Metazoa > Chordata > Amphibia > Anura > Dendrobatidae > Phyllobates > Phyllobates terribilis. Next base: position 152,461 of record NW_027363119.1, read on the forward strand.
TTAAGCTGCTGTAACCTCCATGTCTATTCCACGGGGCATTGATATTGTCTTTTTATTCCAATGTAACCTCCACCACTCTTCTAAGGGGCAGTGATATTGTCTTTTTAAACCACTGCGACCTCCACCACTCTTCCAAGAGGCATTAAAAACATCTTATTAAGCTACCATGACCTCCACGTCTCTTCCAATGGGCATTAAAACCGTCTTGTTAAACCACTCTGAATTCCACAGCTCATCAAAGGGGCATTGATATTGTCTTTTTATTCCACTGTAACCTCCACCACTTTTCCTATGGGAATTGATATTGTCTTTTTATTATTATTATTATTATTTATTATTATAGCGCCATTTATTCCATGGCGCTTTACATGATAGGGATATACATTACAAAAGCATTTACATAATCTTAACAAAACGAGTCAGCGACTGGTACAGGAGGAGCGAGGACCCTGCCCACGAGGGCTCACGTTCTAGAAGGGATGGGTGGGGATACATTAGGTGAGGGAAGAGCTAGTTGTGCAGCGGTGGTTACTGCAGGTTGTAGGCTTGTCGGAAGAGGAGGGTCTTCAAGTTTCTTTTGAAGGTTTCCACGGTCAGCGAGAGTCTGTTGTGTTGGGTTAGAGAGTTCCAGAGTAGGGGGGATGCACGGGAGAAATCTTGTATACGATTGTGGGAGGAGGAGATAAGAGGGGAGTAGAGAAGGAGTTCTTGTGAGGATTGGAGGTTGCGTGCAGGTAAGTACCGGGAGACTAGGTCACAGATGTATAGGGGAGACAGGTTGTGGATGGCTTTGTATGCCATGGTTAGAGTTTTGAACTGGAATCTCTGGGCAATGGGGAGCCAGTGAAGACATTGACAGAGAGGAGAGGCCGAGGAATAGTGGGGGGACAGGTGAATTAGTCGAGCAGCAGAGCTTAGGATAGATTGGAGAGGCGCCAGAGTGTTGTAAGGGAGGCCACAGAGCAGGAGGTTGCAGTAGTCGAGGCGGGATATGATGAGGGCATGCACTAGTGTTTTTACAGAGTCTTTGCTGAGAAATGCACGGATCCGGGAGATGTTTTTGATTTGGAGTCGGCAGGAAGTGGAAAGGGCTTGGATATGTGGCTTGAAGGAGAGATCAGAGTCCAGGGTTACTCCAAGGCAGCGAGCTTGTGGGACTGAGGAGAGTGAACAGCCATTGACGTTGATGGCTAGGTCAAATGGGGGATGTGAATGAGAGGGTGGAAAGATGATGAACTCTGTTTTATCCATGTTGAGTTTTAGAAATCTGTCAGAGAAGAATGATGACATGGCGGACAGACATTGTGAAATTTTGATTAGTAGGAGGGAGATATCGGGTCCAGAGAGGTAGATCTGTGTGTTGTCAGTATAGGGGTGATACTGAAAACTGTGAGACTCTATGAGCTGTCCCAGGCCAAAGGTGTAGATGGAGAAGAGCAGAGGTCCTAGAACTGAACCTTGGGGGACACCGACAGATAGGGGTCGAGTTGAGGAGGTGGTGCGTGAGTGGGAGACTCTGAATGTCCTGTCTGTTAAGTATGAGAAGATCCAAGATAGAGCCAAGTCCGTGATGCCAAGAGATGAGAGAATCTGGAGTAAGAGGGAATGGTCCACTGTCTCAAAGGCAGATGACTGGTCCAGAAGGAGGAGGATGGAGTGGATTTGGCATTTAGTAGGTCGTTGGTGACTTTGGTCAGGGCAGTTTCAGTCGAGTGATGCGGTCGGAAGCCAGATTTCAGACGGTCGAAGAGGGAGCAGGAGGAGAGGTGGGAGGACAGTTCAAGGTGAACATGTTGTTCTAGTAGTTTTGAGGCTAAGGGGAGGAGTGATATGGGGCGGTAGCTAGTCAGAGAGGAAGGGTCAAGGGAGGGCTTTTTGAGGATGGGTGTGATTGCGGCATGTTTGAAACATGAGGGTAAGACATCGGTTGTTAGTGACAGATTGAAGAGGTGGGTTAGGGTTGGGATGAAGACTGTGGTAAGGTTAGTGATGAGGTGGGATGGGATTGGGTCAAGTTCGCAGGTGGTGAGGTGTGATTTGGAGAGTAAAGAGGAGACTTGACCTTCTGTAATGGTGGAGAAGTGGGGTTTGGAGGAGGAAGGTTGAATAGATATGAGGAGGGGTTGTCTGGACTTTAGGCAAAAGTTTTGTCTGAAGGTGTCAATCTTCTGTTTGAAGAATGAGGCAAAGTCGTCGGCTGAGATGAGAGAAGAGGGAGGAGGTGCTGGGGGATGAAGGAGAGAGTTTGAAAGTGTTAAATATCTGTTTAGGGTTGTGAGATAGGGAGGATATGAGAGATGAGAAGTAGGTTTGTTTTGCTGTAGTGAGTGCGGAATTGAAATTAGTGAGGGATTGCTTGTATGCGATGAAGTGCTCGATGGAGTGAGACCTTTTCCATCTCTGCTCCGCAACCCTGGAGACCCGGCGCAGTTCTTTAGTAAGTTTAGTGTGCCAAGATTGCCTGTTGAATGTGCGAGATGTGGTGTGTGTGAGAGGGGCGATCGAGTCTACAGCTGCAGCCATTGTGGTGTTATATGAAGCAGCAGCAACATCTGCATCGTGTAAGGAATTTATGTCTGTAAGAGGGAGGAGGGATTCAGAGAGTGAGTGTAAGTCAAGGTGTTTGAGATTTCTGCGAGGGTATGCAAGTTTGTGGAGTGGGGATTGTTGCCTCGGGGAGGAGAGAGAAGAGAATGTAAGTAGGCTGTGATCAGAGAGAGGGAGAGGTGAGTTAGAGAGGTTAGATAGGGAACAGAGGCGGGTGAAGATGAGGTCCAGTGTGTGGCCATCTTTGTGGGTGGGTGTGGAAGACCATTGAGTGAGTCCGAAGGAGGAAGTGAGAGATAGGAACATAGAGACAGACGAGTGGGAAGTGTTAATGGGGATTTTGAAGTCACCCATTATGATAGTGGGGATGTCAGTGGAGAGGAAGTGAAGCAGCCAGGTGGTGAAGTGGTCTAAGAAGGTGGTGGCTTGCCCTGGGGGTCGGTAAATGACGGCCAGTTGGAGGTTGGAGGGGGAATAGATGCGCACACAGTGCACCTCAAAAGAGGGGAGTGTAACGGAGGGTGGCAGTGGGATTTGGGTGAAAGCGCAGTGTTCTGATAGGAGAAAACCTACGCCTCCGCCATGTTTGCCGTTGGGGCGGGGGGTGTGGGAAAGGTGTAATCCGCCATATGAAAGTGCAGCTGGGGAGGCTGTGTCAGAGGGGCTGAGCTAGGTTTCAGTAATGGCGAGGAAGGAAAGTTTGTTTGTAATGAAAAGATCGTGGATGAAGGAAAGTTTGTTGCAGACAGAGAGAGCTTTCCATAGAGCTCCTGTTAGAGCTACTAAGGGAGTGGGGATTGGTTGGATGGGTATGAGGTTAGAAGGGTTGCTACAGTTTGTGGAAGGTCGTGGATAGGAGGAAGAAGTAACTGTGGGGATATGGCGAGGAGGACCAGGATTTGTAGAGATATCTCCAGCAGTGAGGAGGAGCAGAGAAAGTGTTAGCAGGTGGGAGCAAGAGAGAGCATGAGGTGGCTGTCTGTGTTTGGAGATCCAGGATTGAAGGTTTAGGAATAATTTGGAGGAGGAGGTGAGATGAATGGGGAGGATGGAGGGAGAGATGAAGAGTTTCTTACTAGGTGTAGGGATTTGAGGGGTTACTAGAAAGTGGAGGACTATAGAGGAAAAAGTGAGAGCTAACAGAAACATAGTTAAAAGAGAGTAAGTGGTCAAAGTGTTGGATACTTGACTCCTGCCCTGACTAACTGCCTCTGAAATAACTGCCACTTATCTCCAAAGCCTCTTTGCACAAGAAGACGCATGCACACCCCAGCACAAGTGCACTCCTTACAGAGCTTCTAAATATATAGGTCACATTAAACTATCAGGTGAAGGGCATTGTGGGAGCAGCATATGGCTAAATTAGCAGCTGGTCATCTCACCAGCAGATGGCTGGGTGATCAAACACAGAGCTAGGACTCTAGTCTCTGCAGTTTAGCACCTCTAAAAATCAGATAAGATCTATAGTGGGGAAGGGACAGACATAAGGGTGTTGAGTGGAGTGGGACAGATAAAGCAGAGAAGTTATGCAGAGCAAGTACCAGTGAGGTGAATCAGCAAAGCAGAGCATTAGATTACAGCAGACACAGCAAGCAGAGAAGTTATGCAGAGCATGTACCAGTGAGGTGAATCAGCAAAGCAGAGCATTAGATTACAGCAGACACAGCAAGCAGAGAAGTTATGCAGAGCATGGACCAGTGAGGTGAATCAGCAAAGCAGAGCATTAGATTACAGCAGACACAGCAAGCAGAGAAGTTATGCAGAGCATGTACCAGTGAGGTTATTCCACTGCGACCTCCACCACTGTTCTTAGGGGCATTAAAACCGTCTTGTTAAGCTACTGTGACCTCCACGTCTCTTCCACAGTGTATTGTTATTGTCTTTTTATTCCACTGCGACCTCCACCACTCTGCCAAGGGGCATTAAAATTTTCTTGTTAAGCTACTGTGATGTCCACGTCTCTTCCATGGGGCATTGATATTGTCTTTTTATTCCACTGTAACCTCCACCACTCTTCCAAGAGGCATTGATATTGTCTTTTAATTCCACTGTAACCTCCACCACTCTTCCAAGGGGCATTGATATTGTCTTTTTATTCCACTGCAACCTCCACCACTCTTCCAAGGTTCATTGATATTGTCTTTTTAATCCACTGCGACCTCCACCACTCTTCAAAGGGGCATTAAAACCGTCTTGTTAAGCTACTGTCACCTCCACGTCCCTTCCAAGGGGCATTAAAACAGTCAATTTAAACCACTCTGAACACCACAGCTCTTGCTAGGGGCATTGATATTGTCTTTTTATTCCAATGTAACCTCCAGCACTCTTCCAAGGGGCATTGATATTGTCTTTTTATTCCACTGCCACTTCCACCTCTCTTCCAAGGGCCATTAAAACCGTCTTATTAAGCTACTGTGACCTCCACGTCTCTTTCACGGGGCATTGATATTGTCTTTTTATTCCACTGGGACCTTCACCACTCTTCCAAGTGGCATTGATATTGTCTTTTTAATGCACTGCGACCTCCACCACTCTTCCAAGAGGCATTAAAACCGTATTGTTAAGCTACTGTGACCTCCACGTCTCTTCCAAGGTGCATTAAAACTGTAAATTTAAACCACGCTGAACTCCACAGCTCTTACAAGAGGCATTGATATTGTCTTTTTACTCCACTGTAACCTACAGCACTCTTTCAAGGGGCATTGATATTGTCTTTTTATTCCACTATGACTTCCACCACTCTCCCAAGGTGCATTAAAAACATCTTGTTTAGCTACTGTAATGTCCATGTCTATTCCACGGGGCATTCATATTGTCTTTTTATTCCACTGTATTCTCCACCACTCTTCCAAGGGGTATTGATATTGTCTTTTTATTCCACTGCGACTACCACCTCTCTTCTAAGGGGCATTGATATTGTCTTTTTAATCCACTGCGACCTCCACCACTCTTCCAATAGGTATTAAAAAAGTCTTGTTAAGCTACTGTGACCTCCACATCTCTTCCAAGGGGCATTAAAACCGTCTGGTTAAACCACTCGGAACTCCACAGCTCTTCCAAGGGCATTGATATTGTCTTTTTATTCCACTGTAACCTCCACCATTCTTCCAAGGGGTATTGATATTGTCTTTTTAATGCACTGCGACCTCCACCACTCTTCCAAGGGGCATTAAAACCATCTGGTTAAACCACTCTGAACTCCATAGCTCTTTCAAGAGGCATTGATATTGTCTTATTATTTCACTGTAACCTCCTCCACTCTTTCAACGTGCATTGATATTGTCTTTTTATTCCACTGCGACCTCCACCACTCTTCCAAGGGGCGTTAAAACTGTCTTGTTAAGCTACTGTGACCTCCACGTGTCTTCCACGGGGCAATGATATTGTCTTTTTAATCCACTGTGACCTCCACCACTTTTCCAAGGGGTATTAAAACCGTCTTGTTAATCTACTGTGACCTCCACGTCTCTTTCAAGGGGCAATAAAACCATCTGGTTAAACCACTTTGAACTCCACAGCTCTTCCAAGGGGCATTGGTATTGTCTTTTTATTCCACTCTAACCTCCACCACTCTTCCAAGGGGCATTGACATTGTCTTTTTATTCCACTGCGACCACCATCATTCTTCCAAGGGGCATTGATATTGTCTTTTTATTCCGCTGCCACCTCCACCACTCTTCCAAGGGGTATTAAATCCGTCTTGTTAATCTACTGTGACCTCCACGTCTCTTTCAAGGGGCATTAAAACCATGTGGTTAAACCACTCTGAATTCCACAGCTCTTCCAAGGGGTATTGGTATTGTCTTTTTATTCCACTCTAACCCACACCACTCTTCCAAGGGGCATTGACATTGTCTTTTTATTCCACTGCGACCTCCACCATTCTTCCTAGGGGCATTAAACTGTCTTGTTAAGCTACAGTGACCTCCACATCTCTTCCACGGGGCATTGATATTGTCTTTTTATTCCACTGCGACCTCCACCACTCTTCCAAGGGGCATTGATATTGTCTTTTTATTCCACTGCGACCTCCGCCACTCTTCCAAAGGGCATTGATATTGTCTTTTATTCCACTGTAACCTCCACCACTGTTCTAAGGGGCATTAAAACCATCTTTTTAAGCTACTGTGACCTCCACGTTTCTTCCACAGGGCATTGCTATCGTCTTTTTATTCCACTGCGACCTACACCACTCTGCCAAAGGGCATTAAAACCGTCTTGTTAAGCTACTGTGACCTCCACGTCTCTTCCATATGGCATTGATATTGTCTTTTTATTCCACTGTAACCTCCACCACTCTTCCAAGGTTCATTGATATTGTATTTTTAATCCACTGCAACCTCCACCACTCTTCCAAGGGGCATTAAAACCGTCTTGTTAAGCTACTGTGACCTCCACTTCTCTTCCAAGGGGCACTAAAACCGTTTGGTTAAAACACTCTGTACTCCACAGCTCTTCCAAGGCGCATTGATATTGTCTTTTTATTTCACTCTAACTTCCACCGCTCTTTCAAGGGGCATTGATATTGTATTTTTATTCCACTGTGACCTCCACCACTCTTCCAAGGGGCATTAAAACCGTCTTGTTAAGCTACTGTGACCTCCAAGTTTCTTACACAGGGCATTGATATTGTGTTTTTAATCCACTGTAACCTCCACCACTCTTCCAAGGGGCATTGATATTGTCTTTTTATTCCACTGCGACCTCCGCCACTCTTCCAAAGAGCATTGATATTGTCTTTTTAATCCACTGCGACCTCCACCACTCTTCCAAGGGGCATTGATATTGTCTTTTTAATCCACTGTGACCTCCACGTCTCTTCCAAGGGGCATTAAATCCGTAAATTTAAACCACTCTGAACTCCACAGCTCTTCCAAGGAGCACTGTTATTGTCTTTTTATTCCACTCTAACCTCCACCACTCTTCCAAGAGGCATTGACATTGTCTATTTATTCCACTGCGACCTCCACCAATCTTCAAAGGGGCATTAAAGCCGTCTTGTTAAGCTACTGCCACGTCCATGTCTATTCCACGGGGCATTGATATTGGCTTTTTATTCCACAGTAACCTCCACTACTCTTCCAAGTGGCATTGACATTGTCTTTTTATTCCACTGCGACTTCCACCTCGCTTCTAAGGGGTATTGATATTGTCTTTTTAATCCACTGCGACCTCCACCACTCTTCCAAGGGGCATTAAGACAGCCTTGTTAAGCTACTGTGACCTACAGGTCTCTTCCAAGGGGCATTAAAACCGTCTGGTTAAACCACTCTGAACTCCACAGCTCTTCCAAGGGGCATTGATATTGTCTTTTTATTCCAGTGTAACCTCCACCACTCTTCCAAGGGGCATTGATTTTGTCTTTTTAATCCACTGCGACCTCCACCACTCTTCCAATGGGCATTGCCATTGTCTTTTTAATCCCTTGCAACGTCCACCACTCTTCCAAGCGGCATTAAACCGTCTTGTTAAGCTACTGTGACCTCCACGTCCCTTCCACGGGGCATTGATATTGTCTTTTTATTCCACGGCGACCTCCACCACTCTTCCAAGGGTCATTGATATTGTCTTTTTAATCCACTGCGAACTCCACCACTCTTCCAAGTGGCATTAAAACCATCTTGTTATGCTACTGTGATGTCGTCTTCTCTTCCAAGGGGCATTAAAACCATCTGGTTAAACCACTCTGAACTCCACCACTCTTCCAAGGGGCATTAAAACTGTCTTGTTAAGCTACTGTGACCTCCACGTGTCCTCCACGGGGCATTGATATTGTCTTTTTAATCCACTGTGACCTCCACCACTTTTCCAAGGGGCATTAAAACCGTCTTGTTAATCTACTGTGACCTCCATGTCTCTTCCAAGGGGTATTAAAACCATATTGTTAAGCTACAGTGACCTCCACATCTCTTCCACGGGGCATTGATATTGTCTTTTTATTCCACTGTAACCTCCACCAATCTTCCAAGGGGCATTGATATTGTTTTTTTATTCCACTGCGACCTCCACCACTCTTCCAAGGGGCATTAAAACAGTCTTGTTAACCTACTGTTACCTCCACGTCTCTTCCAAGGGGCATTAAAACCATCAATTTAAACCACTCTCAACTCAGCAGCTCTTGCAAGGGGCTTAGATATTGATTTTTATTCCTCTGTAATCTCCAGCACTCTTCCAAGGGGCATTGATATTGTATTTTTATTCCATTGTAACCTCCACCATTCTTCTAAGGGGTATTGATATTGTCTTTTTAATGCACTGCGACCTCCACCACTCTTCCAAGAGGCATTAAAACCATCTGGTTAAACCACCCTGAACTCCATAGCTCTTTCAAAAGGCATTGATATTGTCTTTTTATTTCACTGTAACCTCCACCACTCTTTCAAGGGGCATTGATATTGTCTTTTTATTCCACTGCGACCACCAACACTCTTCCAAGGGGTATTAAAACTGTCTTGTTAAGCTACTGTGACCTCCACGTGTCTTCACAAGGGGCATTGATATTGTCTTTAAATTCCTCTGAAACCTCCGCCACTCTACCAAGGGGAATTTATATTGTATTTTTATTCCACTGCGACCTCCACCACTCTTCCAAAGGGCATTGATATTGTCTTTTTAATTCACTGCGACTTCCACCTCTCTTCTAAGGGGCATTGATATTGTCTTTTTAATCCACTGCGACCTCCACCACTCTTCCAAGAGGCATTAAAACAGTCTTGTTAAGCTACTGTATCCTCCACATCTCTTCCAAGCGGCATTAATACCGTCTGGATAAGCCACTCTGAACTCCACAGCTCTTCCAAGGGGCATTGATATTGTCTTTTTATTCCACTGTAACCTCCACCATTCTTCCAAGGGGTATTGATATTGTCTTTTTATTCCACTGCAACTACCACCTCTCTTCTAAGGGGCATTGATATTGTCTTTTTAATCCACTGCGACCTCCACCACTCTTCCAAGAGGCATTAAAATAGTCTTGTTAAGCTACTGTGACCTCCACATCTCTTCCAAGCGGCATTAATACCGTCTGGATAAGCCACTCTGAACTCCACAGCTCTTCCAAGGGGCATTGATATTGTCTTCTTATTCCACTGTAACCTCCACCATTCTTCCAAGGGGTATTGATGTTGTCTTTTTAATCCACTGCGACCTCCACCACCCTTCCAAGGGGCATTAAAACCATCTGGTTAAACCACTCTGAACTCCATAGCTCTTTCAAGAGGCATTGATGTTGTCTTTTTATTTCACTGTAACCTCCACCACTCTTTCAAGGGGCAGTGATATTGTCTTTTTATTCCACTGCGACCTCCAGCACTCTTCCAAGGGGCATTAAAACCGTATTGTTAAGCTACTGTCACCTTCACGTCCCTTCCAAGGGGCATTAAAACCGTCAATTTAAACCACTCTGAACTCCACAGCTCTTGCAAGGGGCATTGATATTGTCTTTTTATTCCAATGTAACCTCCAGCACTCTTCCAAGGGGCATTGATATTGTCTTTTTATTCCACTGCAACTTCCACCTCTCTTCCAAGGGGCATTAAAACCATCTTGTTAAGCTACTGTGACCTCCACGTCTCTTTCACGGGGCATTGATATTGTCTTTTAATTCCACTGTGACCTCCACCACTCTTCCAAGGGGCATTGATATTGTCTTTTTAATCCACTGGGACCTTCACCACTCTTCCAAGTGGCATTGATATTGTCTTTTTAATCCTCTGTGACCTCCACCACTCTTCCAAGGGGCATTAAAACCGTCTTGTTAAGCTACTGTGACCTCCAAGTCTCTTACAAGGTGCATTAAAACCGTCAATTTAAACCACTCTGAACTCCACAGCTCTTGCAAGAGGCATTGATATTGTCTTTCTACTCCACTGTAACCTACAGCACTCTTTCAAGGGGCATTGATATTGTCTTTTTATTCCACTACGACTTCCACCACTCTCCCAAGGTGCATTAAAAACATCTTGTTTAGCTACTGTACCATCCATGTCTATTCCGCGGGGCATTGATGTTGTCTTTTTATCACACTGTATCCTCCATCACTCTTCCAAGGGGTATTGATATTGTCTTTTTATTCCACTGCAACTACCACCTCTCTTCTAAGGGGCATTGATATTGTCTTTTTAATCCACTGCGACCTCCACCACTCTTCCAAGAGGCATTAAAACAGTCTTGTTAAGCTACTGTGACCTCCACATCTCTTCCAAGCGGCATTAAAACCGTCTGGATAAAACACTCTGAACTCCACAGCTCTTCCAAGGGGCATTGATATTGTCTTTTTATTCCACTGTATCCTCCATCACTCTTCCAAGGGGTATTGATATTGTCTTTTTATTCCACTGCAACTACCACCTCTCTTCTAAGGGGCATTGATATTGTCTTTTTAATCCACTGCGACCTCCACCACTCTTCCAAGAGGCATTAAAACAGTCTTGTTAAGCTACTGTGACCTCCACATCTCTTCCAAGCGGCATTAAAACCGTCTGGATAAACCACTCTGAACTCCACAGCTCTTCCAAGGGGCATTGATATTGTCTTTTTATTCCACTGTAACCTCCACCATTCTTCCAAGGGGTATTGATATTGTCTTTTTAATTCACTGCGACCTCCACCACCCTTCCAAGGGGCATTAAGACCATCTGGTTAAAAGACTCTGAACTCCATATCTCTTTCAAGAGACATTGATATTGTCTTTTTATTTCACTGTAACCTCCACCACTCTATCAAGGGGCATTGATATTGGCTATTTATTCCACTGCGACCTCCAACACTCTTCCAAGGGGCATTAAAACCGTCTTGTTAAGCTACTGTCACCTTCACGTCCCTTCCAAGGGGCATTAAAACCGTCAATTTAAACCACTCTGAACTCCACAGCTCTTGCAAGGGGCATTGATATTGTCTTTTTATTCCACTGCAACTTCCACCTCTCTTCCAAGGGGCATTAAAACCGTCTTGTTAAGCTACTGTGACCTCCATGTCTCTTCCACAGGGCATGGATATTGTCTTTTTATTCCACTGGAACCGCCAACATTCTTCCAATGGGCATTGATATTGTGCTTTTATTCCACTGAGACTTCAACCACTACTTCAAGGAGCATTGACATTGTCTTTTTAATCCACTTCGACATCCAATACTCTTCCAACGGGCATTAAAACCGTCAATTTAAACCACTCTCAACCCCACAGCTCTGGCAAGGGGCTTTGATATTGTTTTTTATTCCAATGTAACCTCCAGCACTCTTCCAAGGGGCATTGATATTGTCTTTTCATTCCACTGCGACTTTCACCTCTCTTCCAAGGGACATTAAAACCGTCTTGTTAAGGTACTGTGACATCCACGTCTCTTTAACGGGGCATTTATATTGTCTTTTTATTCCACTGTAAACTACACCACTCTTCCAAGGGGCATTGATATTCTCTTCTAATTCCACTGCCACCTCCACCACTCTTCCAAGGGGCATTGATATTGTCTTTTTAATCCACTGCGACCTCCACCACTTTTCCAAGGGGCATTAAAAACGTCTTTTTAAGCTACTGTGACCGCCACGTCACTTCCAATGGGCTTTAAAACCGTCTGGTTTTACTGCTCTAAACTCCACTGCTCTTCCAAGGGGCATTGATATTGTCTTTTTAATCCACTGTTACCTCCACCACTCTTCCAAGGGGCAATGATATTGTTTTTTTATTCCACTGCGACCTCCACTACTCTTCCAAGGGGCATTGATATTGTTTTTTTATTCCACTGCGACCTCCACCACTCTTCTAAGGGGCATTTATATGGTCTTTTTAATCAACTGCGACCTCCACCACTCTTCCAAGGGGCATTAAAACTGTCTTGTTAAGCTGCTGTAACCTCCATGTCTATTCCACGGGGCATTGATATTGTCTTTTTATTCCAATGTAACCTCCACCACTCTTCTAAGGGGCAGTGATATTGTCTTTTTAAACCACTGCGACCTCCACCACTCTTCCAAGAGGCATTAAAAACATCTTATTAAGCTACCATGACCTCCACGTCTCTTCCAATGGGCATTAAAACCGTCTTGTTAAACCACTCTGAATTCCACAGCTCATCAAAGGGGCATTGATATTGTCTTTTTATTCCACTGTAACCTCCACCACTTTTCCTATGGGAATTGATATTGTCTTTTTATTATTATTATTATTATTTATTATTATAGCGCCATTTATTCCATGGCGCTTTACATGATAGGGATATACATTACAAAAGCATTTACATAATCTTAACAAAACGAGTCAGCGACTGGTACAGGAGGAGCGAGGACCCTGCCCACGAGGGCTCACGTTCTAGAAGGGATGGGTGGGGATACATTAGGTGAGGGAAGAGCTAGTTGTGCAGCGGTGGTTACTGCAGGTTGTAGGCTTGTCGGAAGAGGAGGGTCTTCAAGTTTCTTTTGAAGGTTTCCACGGTCAGCGAGAGTCTGTTGTGTTGGGTTAGAGAGTTCCAGAGTAGGGGGGATGCACGGGAGAAATCTTGTATACGATTGTGGGAGGAGGAGATAAGAGGGGAGTAGAGAAGGAGTTCTTGTGAGGATTGGAGGTTGCGTGCAGGTAAGTACCGGGAGACTAGGTCACAGATGTATAGGGGAGACAGGTTGTGGATGGCTTTGTATGCCATGGTTAGAGTTTTGAACTGGAATCTCTGGGCAATGGGGAGCCAGTGAAGACATTGACAGAGAGGAGAGGCCGAGGAATAGTGGGGGGACAGGTGAATTAGTCGAGCAGCAGAGCTTAGGATAGATTGGAGAGGCGCCAGAGTGTTGTAAGGGAGGCCACAGAGCAGGAGGTTGCAGTAGTCGAGGCGGGATATGATGAGGGCATGCACTAGTGTTTTTGCAGAGTCTTTGCTGAGAAATGCACGGATCCGGGAGATGTTTTTGATTTGGAGTCGGCAGGAAGTGGAAAGGGCTTGGATATGTGGCTTGAAGGAGAGATCAGAGTCCAGGGTTACTCCAAGGCAGCGAGCTTGTGGGACTGAGGAGAGTGAACAGCCATTGACGTTGATGGCTAGGTCAAATGGGGGATGTGAATGAGAGGGTGGAAAGATGATGAACTCTGTTTTATCCATGTGGAGTTTTAGAAATCTGTCAGAGAAGAATGATGACATGGCGGACAGACATTGTGAAATTTTGATTAGTAGGGAGGAGATATCGGGTCCAGAGAGGTAGATCTGTGTGTCGTCAGTATAGGGGTGATACTGAAAACTGTGAGACTCTATGAGCTGTCCCAGGCCAAAGGTGTAGATGGAGAAGAGCAGAGGTCCTAGAACTGAACCTTGGGGGACACAGACAGATAGGGGTCGAGTTGAGGAGGTGGTGCGTGAGTGGGAGACTCTGAATGTCCTGTCTGTTAAGTATGAGAAGATCCAAGATAGAGCCAAGTCCGTGATGCCAAGAGATGAGAGAATCTGGAGTAAGAGGGAATGGTCCACTGTCTCAAAGGCAGATGACTGGTCCAGAAGGAGGAGGATGGAGTGGATTTGGCATTTAGTAGGTCGTTGGTGACTTTGGTAAGGGCAGTTTCAGTCGAGTGATGCGCTCGGAAGCCAGATTTCAGACGGTCGAAGAGGGAGCAGGAGGAGAGGTGGGAGGACAGTTCAAGGTGAACATGTTGTTCTAGTAGTTTTGAGGCTAAGGGGAGGAGTGATATGGGGCGGTAGCTAGTCAGAGAGGAAGGGTCAAGGGAGGGCTTTTTGAGGATGGGTGTGATTGCGGCATGTTTGAAACATGAGGGTAAGACATCGGTTGTTAGTGACAGATTGAAGAGGTGGGTTAGGGTTGGGATGAAGACTGTGGTAAGGTTAGTGATGAGGTGGGATGGGATTGGGTCAAGTTCGCAGGTGGTGAGGTGTGATTTGGAGAGTAAAGAGGAGACTTGACCTTCTGTAATGGTGGAGAAGTGGGGTTTGGAGGAGGAAGGTTGAATAGATATGAGGAGGGGTTGTGTGGACTTTAGGCAAAAGTTTTGTCTGATGGTGTCAATCTTCTGTTTGAAGAATGAGGCAAAGTCGTCGGCTGAGATGAGAGAAGAGGGAGGAGGTGCTGGGGGACGAAGGAGAGAGTTTGAAAGTGTTAAATATCTGTTTAGGGTTGTGAGATAGGGAGGATATGAGAGATGAGAAGTAGGTTTGTTTTGCTGTAGTGAGTGCGGAATTGAAATTAGTGAGGGATTGCTTGTATGCGATGAAGTGCTCGATGGAGTGAGACCTTTTCCATCTCTGCTCCGCAACCCTGGAGACCCGGCGCAGTTCTTTAGTAAGTTTAGTGTGCCAAGATTGCCTGTTGAATGTGCGAGATGTGGTGTGTGTGAGAGGGGCGATCGAGTCTACAGCTGCAGCCATTGTGGTGTTATATGAAGCAGCAGCAACATCTGCATCGTGTAAGGAATTTATGTCTGTAAGAGGGAGGAGGGATTCAGAGAGTGAGTGTAAGTCAAGGTGTTTGAGATTTCTGCGAGGGTATGCAAGTTTGTGGAGTGGGGATTGTTGCCTCGGGGAGGAGAGAGAAGAGAATGTAAGTAGGCTGTGATCAGAGAGAGGGAGAGGTGAGTTAGAGAGGTTAGATAGGGAACAGAGGCGGGTGAAGATGAGGTCCAGTGTGTGGCCATCTTTGTGGGTGGTTGTGGAAGACCATTGAGTGAGTCCGAAGGAGGAAGTGAGAGATAGGAACATAGAGACAGACGAGTGGGAAGTGTTAATGGGGATTTTGAAGTCACCCATTATGATAGTGGGGATGTCAGTGGAGAGGAAGTGAAGCAGCCAGGTGGTGAAGTGGTCTAAGAAGGTGGTGGCTTGCCCTGGGGGTCGGTAAATGACGGCCAGTTGGAGGTTGGAGGGGGAATAGATGCGCACACAGTGCACCTCAAAAGAGGGGAGTGTAACGGAGGGTGGCAGTGGGATTTGGGTGAAAGCGCAGTGTTCTGATAGGAGAAAACCTACGCCTCCACCATGTTTGCCGTTGGGGCGGGGGGTGTGGGAAAGGTGTAATCCGCCATATGAAAGTGCAGCTGGGGAGGCTGTGTCAGAGGGGCTGAGCTAGGTTTCAGTAATGGCGAGGAAGGAAAGTTTGTTTGTAATGAAAAGATCGTGGATGAAGGAAAGTTTGTTGCAGACAGAGAGAGCTTTCCATAGAGCTCCTGTTAGAGCTACTAAGGGAGTGGGGATTGGTTGGATGGGTATGAGGTTAGAAGGGTTGCTACAGTTTGTGGAAGGTCGTGGATAGGAGGAAGAAGTAACTGTGGGGATATGGCGAGGAGGACCAGGATTTGTAGAGATATCTCCAGCAGTGAGGAGGAGCAGAGAAAGTGTTAGCAGGTGGGAGCAAGAGAGAGCATGAGGTGGCTGTCTGTGTTTGGAGATCCAGGATTGAAGGTTTAGGAATAATTTGGAGGAGGAGGTGAGATGAATGGGGAGGATGGAGGGAGAGATGAAGAGTTTCTTACTAGGTGTAGGGATTTGAGGGGTTACTAGAAAGTGGAGGACTATAGAGGAAAAAGTGAGAGCTAACAGAAACATAGTTAAAAGAGAGTAAGTGGTCAAAGTGTTGGATACTTGACTCCTGCCCTGACTAACTGCCTCTGAAATAACTGCCACTTATCTCCAAAGCCTCTTTGCACAAGAAGACGCATGCACACCCCAGCACAAGTGCACTCCTTACAGAGCTTCTAAATATATAGGGCACATTAAACTATCAGGTGAAGGGCATTGTGGGAGCAGCATATGGCTAAATTAGCAGCTGGTCATCTCACCAGCAGATGGCTGGGTGATCAAACACAGAGCTAGGACTCTAGTCTCTGCAGTTTAGCACCTCTAAAAATCAGATAAGATCTATAGTGGGGAAGGGACAGACATAAGGGTGTTGAGTGGAGTGGGACAGATAAAGCAGAGAAGTTATGCAGAGCAAGTACCAGTGAGGTGAATCAGCAAAGCAGAGCATTAGATTACAGCAGACACAGCAAGCAGAGAAGTTATGCAGAGCATGTACCAGTGAGGTGAATCAGCAAAGCAGAGCATTAGATTACAGCAGACACAGCAAGCAGAGAAGTTATGCAGAGCATGGACCAGTGAGGTGAATCAGCAAAGCAGAGCATTAGATTACAGCAGACACAGCAAGCAGAGAAGTTATGCAGAGCATGTACCAGTGAGGTTATTCCACTGCGACCTCCACCACTGTTCTTAGGGGCATTAAAACCGTCTTGTTAAGCTACTGTGACCTCCACGTCTCTTCCACAGTGTATTGTTATTGTCTTTTTGTTCCACTGCGACCTCCACCACTCTGCCAAGGGGCATTAAAATTTTCTTGTTAAGCTACTGTGATGTCCACGTCTCTTCCATGGGGCATTGATATTGTCTTTTTATTCCACTGTAACCTCCACCACTCTTCCAAGAGGCATTGATATTGTCTTTTAATTCCACTGTAACCTCCACCACTCTTCCAAGGGGCATTGATATTGTCTTTTTATTCCACTGCAACCTCCACCACTCTTCCAAGGTTCATTGATATTGTCTTTTTAATCCACTGCGACCTCCACCACTCTTCAAAGGGGCATTAAAACCGTCTTGTTAAGCTACTGTCACCTCCACGTCCCTTCCAAGGGGCATTAAAACAGTCAATTTAAACCACTCTGAACACCACAGCTCTTGCTAGGGGCATTGATATTGTCTTTTTATTCCAATGTAACCTCCAGCACTCTTCCAAGGGGCATTGATATTGTCTTTTTATTCCACTGCCACTTCCACTTCTCTTCCAAGGGCCATTAAAACCGTTTTATTAAGCTACTGTGACCTCCACGTCTCTTTCACGGGGCATTGATATTGTCTTTTTATTCCACTGGGACCTTCACCACTCTTCCAAGTGGCATTGATATTGTCTTTTTAATGCACTGCGACCTCCACCACTCTTCCAAGAGGCATTAAAACCGTATTGTTAAGCTACTGTGACCTCCACGTCTCTTCCAAGGTGCATTAAAACTGTAAATTTAAACCACGCTGAACTCCACAGCTCTTATAAGAGGCATTGATATTGTCTTTTTACTCCAATGTAACCTACAGCACTCTTTCAAGGGGCATTGATATTGTCTTTTTATTCCACTATGACTTCCACCACTCTCCCAAGGTGCATTAAAAACATCTTGTTTAGCTACTGTAATGTCCATGTCTATTCCACGGGGCATTCATATTGTCTTTTTATTCCACTGTATTCTCCACCACTCTTCCAAGGGGTATTGATATTGTCTTTTTATTCCACTGCGACTACCACCTCTCTTCTAAGGGGCATTGATATTGTCTTTTTAATCCACTGCGACCTCTACCACTCTTCCAATAGGTATTAAAAAAGTCTTGTTAAGCTACTGTGACCTCCACATCTCTTCCAAGGGGCATTAAAACCGTCTGGTTAAACCACTCGGAACTCCACAGCTCTTCCAAGGGCATTGATATTGTCTTTTTATTCCACTGTAACCTCCACCATTCTTCCAAGGGGTATTGATATTGTCTTTTTAATGCACTGCGACCTCCACCACTCTTCCAAGGGGCATTAAAACCATCTGGTTAAACCACTCTGAACTCCATAGCTCTTTCAAGAGGCATTGATATTGTCTTATTATTTCACTGTAACCTCCTCCACTCTTTCAACGTGCATTGATATTGTCTTTTTATTCCACTGCGACCTCCACCCCTCTTCCAAGGGGCGTTAAAACTGTCTTGTTAAGCTACTGTGACCTCCACGTGTCTTCCACGGGGCAACGATATTGTCTTTTTAATCCACTGTGACCTCCACCACTTTTCCAAGGGGTATTAAAACCGTCTTGTTAATCTACTGTGACCTCCACGTCTCTTTCAAGGGGCAATAAAACCATCTGGTTAAACCACTTTGAACTCCACAGCTCTTCCAAGGGGCATTGGTATTGTCTTTTTATTCCACTCTAACCTCCACCACTCTTCCAAGGGGCATTGACGTTGTCTTTTTATTCCACTGCGACCACCATCATTCTTCCAAGGGGCATTGATATTGTCTTTTTATTCCACT
Source organism: Phyllobates terribilis (assembly GCF_046119375.1). Classification (NCBI taxonomy): domain Eukaryota; kingdom Metazoa; phylum Chordata; class Amphibia; order Anura; family Dendrobatidae; genus Phyllobates; species Phyllobates terribilis. The sequence continues at coordinate 171,051 of NW_027363119.1, forward strand.
GCTACCTCCACCACTCTTCCAAGGGGTATTAAATCCGTCTTGTTAATCTACTGTGACCTCCACGTCTCTTTCAAGGGGCATTAAAACCATGTGGTTAAACCACTCTGAATTCCACAGCTCTTCCAAGGGGTATTGGTATTGTCTTTTTATTCCACTCTAACCCACACCACTCTTCCAAGGGGCATTGACATTGTCTTTTTATTCCACTGCGACCTCCACCATTCTTCCTAGGGGCATTAAACTGTCTTGTTAAGCTACAGTGACCTCCACATCTCTTCCACGGGGCATTGATATTGTCTTTTTATTCCACTGCGACCTCCACCACTCTTCCAAGGGGCATTGATATTGTCTTTTTATTCCACTGCGACCTCCGCCACTCTTCCAAAGGGCATTGATATTGTCTTTTGTTCCACTGTAACCTCCACCACTGTTCTAAGGGGCATTAAAACCATCTTTTTAAGCTACTGTGACCTCCACGTTTCTTCCACAGGGCATTGCTATCGTCTTTTTATTCCACTGCGACCTACACCACTCTGCCAAAGGGCATTAAAACCGTCTTGTTAAGCTACTGTGACCTCCACGTCTCTTCCATGGGGCATTGATATTGTCTTTTTATTCCACTGTAACCTCCACCACTCTTCCAAGGTTCATTGATATTGTATTTTTAATCCACTGCAACCTCCACCACTCTTCCAAGGGGCATTAAAACCGTCTTGTTAAGCTACTGTGACCTCCACTTCTCTTCCAAGGGGCACTAAAACCGTTTGGTTAAAACACTCTGTACTCCACAGCTCTTCCAAGGCGCATTGATATTGTCTTTTTATTTCACTGTAACTTCCACCACTCTTTCAAGGGGCATTGATATTGTCTTTTTATTCCACGGCGACCTCCACCACTCTTCCAAGGGTCATTGATATTGTCTTTTTAATCCACTGCGAACTCCACCACTCTTCCAAGTGGCATTAAAACCGTCTTGTTATCCTACTGTGATGTCGTCTTCTCTTCCAAGGGGCATTAAAACCATCTGGTTAAACCACTCTGAACTCCACCACTCTTCCATGGGGCATTAAAACTGTCTTGTTAAGCTACTGTGACCTCCACGTGTCCTCCACGGGGCATTGATATTGTCTTTTTAATCCACTGTGACCTCCACCACTTTTCCAAGGGGCATTAAAACCGTCTTGTTAATCTACTGTGACCTCCATGTCTCTTCCAAGGGGTATTAAAACCATATTGTTAAGCTACAGTGACCTCCACATCTCTTCCACGGGGCATTGATATTGTCTTTTTATTCCACTGTAACCTCCACCAATCTTCCAAGGGGCATTGATATTGTTTTTTTATTCCACTGCGACCTCCACCACTCTTCCAAGGGGCATTAAAACAGTCTTGTTAACCTACTGTTACCTCCACGTCTCTTCCAAGGGGCATTAAAACCATCAATTTAAACCACTCTCAACTCAGCAGCTCTTGCAAGGGGCTTAGATATTGATTTTTATTCCTCTGTAATCTCCAGCACTCTTCCAAGGGGCATTGATATTGTATTTTTATTCCATTGTAACCTCCACCATTCTTCTAAGGGGTATTGATATTGTCTTTTTAATGCACTGCGACCTCCACCACTCTTCCAAGAGGCATTAAAACCATCTGGTTAAACCACCCTGAACTCCATAGCTCTTTCAAAAGGCATTGATATTGTCTTTTTATTTCACTGTAACCTCCACCACTCTTTCAAGGGGCATTGATATTGTCTTTTTATTCCACTGCGACCACCAACACTCTTCCAAGGGGTATTAAAACTGTCTTGTTAAGCTACTGTGACCTCCACGTGTCTTCACAAGGGGCATTGATATTGTCTTTAAATTCCTCTGAAACCTCCGCCACTCTACCAAGGGGAATTTATATTGTATTTTTATTCCACTGCGACCTCCACCACTCTTCCAAAGGGCATTGATATTGTCTTTTTAATTCACTGCGACCTCCACCACTCTTCCAAAGGTCATTAAAACCATCTTGTTAAGCTACTGTGACCTCCATGTCTCTTCCACGGGGCATTGATATTGTCTTTTTATTCCACTGCGAACTCCACCACTTTTCCTAGGGGCATTGATATTGTCTTTTTTTTTTACGGCGACATCCACCACTCTTCCAAGGGGTATTGGTATTTTCTTTTTAATGCACTGCGACCTCCACCACTCTTCCAAGGGGCATTAAAACCATCTGGTTAAACCACTCTGAACTCCATAGCTTTCAAGAGGCATTGATATTGTGTTTTTATTCCACTGTAACCTCCACCATTCTTCCAAGGGGCATTGATATTGTCTTTTTAATCCTCTGCGACCTCCACCACTCTTCCATGGGGCATTAAAACAGTCTTGAAAAGCTACTGTGACCTCCACGTCTCTTCCAGGGGGCATTAAACCGTCTGGTTAAACCACACTGTACTCCACAGCTCTTCCAAGAGGCATTGATATTGTCTTTTTTTTTTAATGTAACCTCCACCATTCTTCCATGGGGCATTGATATTGTCTCTGTTTTCCACTGCGACCTCCACCACTCTTCCAAGAGGTTTTGATATTGTCTTTTTTATCCACTGCAACCTCCACCACTCTTTCAATGGGCATTAAAACCGTCTTGTTATGCTACTGTGACCTCCACATCCCTTCCACGGGGCATTGATATTGTCTTTTTATTCCATTGCGACCTCCACCACTCTTCCAAGGGGCATTAAAACCGTCTTGTTAAGCTACTGTGACCTCCAAGTCTCTTCCAAGGGGCATTAAAACAGTCTGGTTAAACCGTTCTGAGCTCCACAACTCTTCCAAGGGGCATTGACAATGTCTTTTTATTCTATTGTAACCTTCTTCACTCTTCCAAGAGCATTGATATTGTCTTTTTACTCCTCTGCGACGTCCACGACTCTTCCAAGGTGCATTAAAACCGTCTTCTTAAGCTACTGTGACTTCCTCGTCTCTTCCAATGGGTATTAAAACAGTCTAGTTAAACACTCTGAACTCCACAGCTCGGACAAGAGGCATTGATATTGTCTTTTTAATCGACTGTAACATCCACCACTCTTCCAAGCGGCATTGATATTGTCTTTTTATTCCACTGCGACCCCCACCACTCTTCCAAGGGGCATTGATATTGTCTTTTTAATCAACTGCGACCTCCAACTCTCTTCCAAGGGGCATTAAAACCGTCTTGTGAAGCTACTGTGACCTCCACTTCCCTTCCACGGGGCATTGATATTGTCTTTTTATTCCACTGCAACCTCCACCACTATTCCAAGGGGCATTGATATTGTATTTTTAATCCACTGCGACCTCCACCACTCTTCCAAGGGGCATTGATATTTTCTTTTTAATCCACTGTGACCTCCACGACTCTTCCAACGGGCATTAAAACCGTCAATTTAAACCACTCTGAACTCCACAGCTCTTCCAATTAGCACTGGTATTGTCTTTTTATTCCACTCTAACCTCCACCATTCTTCCAACGGGCATTGACATTGTCTATTTATTCCACTGCAACCTCCACCACTCTTCCAAGGGGCATTAAGACGATCTTGTTAAGCTACAGTGACCTCTACAACTCTTCCATGGGACATTAATATTGTCTTTTTATTCCACTGTAACCTCCACCATTCTTCCAACGGGCATTGATATTGTCTTTTTAATCCACTGCAACCTCCACCACTCTTCCAAGGAGCATTAAAGCCGACTTGTTAAGCTACTGTCACGTCCATGTCTATTCCAAGGGGAATTGATATTGTCTTTTTATTCCACTGCAACCTCCACCACTCTTCCAATTGGCATTGACATTGTCTTTTTATTCCACTGCGACTTCCACCTCTCTTCTAAGGGGCATTGATATTGTCTTTTTAATCCACTGCTACCTCCACCACTCTTCCAAGGGGCATTAAAACAGTCTTGTTAAGCTACTGTGACCTCCACGTCTCTTCCAAGGGGCAATAAAACCGTCTGGTTAAACCACTCTGAACTCCACAGCTCTTCCAAGGGGCATTGATGTTGTCTTTTTATTCCACTGTAACCTCCACCACTCTTCCAAGTGGCATTGATTTTGTCTTTTTATTCCACTGCCACCTCCACCACTCTTCCAATGTTCATTGTTATTGCCTTTTTAATCCCCTGCAACCTACCCCACTCTTCCAAGGGGCATTAAAACCGTCTTGTTAAGATACTGTGACCTCCACTTTTCTTCCACGGGGCATTGATATTGTCTTTTTATTCCACTGTGACCTCCACCACACTTCCAAGGGTCATTGATATTGTCTTTTTAATCCACTGCGAACTCCACCTCTCTTCCAAGGGGCATTAAAACTGTCTTGTTATACTACTGTGACGTCGACTTCTCTTCCAAGGGGCATTAAAACTATTTGGTTAAACCACTCTAAACTCCACAGTTCTTCCAAAGGGCATTTGTATTGTCTTTTTATTCGACTCTAACCTGCACCACTCTTACAAGGGGCATTGACATTATCTTTTTATTCCACTGCGACCTCCACCACTCTTCCAATGGGCATTAAAACCATATTGTTAAGCTACAGTGACCTCCACATCTCTTCCACGGGGCATTGATATTGTCTTTTTATTCCACTGTAACCTCCACCAATCTTCCAAGGGGCATTGATATTGTTTCTTTATTCCACTGCGACCTCCACAACTCTTTCAAGGGGCATTAAAACCGTCTTGTTAAGTTACTGTGACCTCCACGTCTCTTCCAAGGAGCGTTAAAACCATCTGTTTATTCCACTCTGAACTCCACAGCTCTTCCAAGGGGCATTATTATTGTCTTTTTAATTCCACTGTAACCTCCACCACTCTTCCAAGGGGCATTGATATTGTCTTTTTATTCCACTGCGACCTCCACCAGTCCTCCAAGAGGCATTAAAACCGCCTTGTTAAGCTACTGTGACCTCCACGTCTCTTCCACAGGGCAATGAAATTGTCTTTTTATTCCACTGTAACCTCCACCACTCGTCCAAGGGGCATTGATATTGTCTTTTTATTCCACTACGACCTCTACCACTCTAACAAGGGGCATTGATAATGTCTTTTTATTCCACTGCGACCTCCCACACTCTTCCAAGGCTCATTGATATTGTCTTTTTAAACCACTGCGACCTCCACCACTCTTCCAATGGGCATTAAAACAGTCTTGTTAAGTTATTGTGACCTCCACATCTCTTCCACGGGGCTTTGATATTGTCTTTTTATTTAACTGTAACCTCCACCACTGTTCCAAGTGGCATTGATATTGTCTTTTTATTCCACTGTTACCTCCATCACTCTTCCAAGGGGCATTCATATTGTCATTTTAATCCACTGCGACCTCCACCACTTTTCTAAGGGGCGTTAAAACCGTCTTTTTAAGCTACTGTCACCTCCACGTTCCTTCGAAGGGGCATTAAAACCGTCAATTTAAACCACTCTGAACTCCACATCTCTTGCAAGGGGCATTAATATTGTCTTTTTATTCCAATGTAACCTCTAGCACTCTTCCAAGGGGCATTGATATTGTCTTTTAATTCCACTGCAACTTACATCTCTCTTCCGAGGGGCATTAAAACCGTCTTGTTAAGCTACTGTGACCTCCATGTCTCTTTAACGGTGCATTGATATTGTCTTTTTATTCCACTGTAACCTCAACCACTCTTCCAAGGGGCATTGATATTGTTTTTTTATTCCACTGGGACCTTCACCACTCTTCCAAGTGGCATTGATATTGTCTTTTAAATCCACTGCGACCTCCACCACTTTTCCAAGGGGCATTAAAACCGTATTGTTAAGCTACTGTGACCTCTACGTCTCTTCCAAGGTGCATTAAAACCGTCAATTTAAACCACTCTGAACTCCACAGCTCTTGCAAGAGGCCTTGATATTGTCTTTTTACTCCACTGTAACCTACAGCACTCTTTCAAGGGACATTGATATTGTCTTTTTATTCCACTACGACTTCCACCACTCTCCCAAGGTGCATTGAAAACATCTTTTTTAGCTACTGTAACGTCCATGTCTATTCCACAGGGCATTGATATTGTCTTTTTATTCCACTGTATCCTCCACCACACTTCCAAAGGGCATTGATATTGTCTTTTTAATACACTGTGACCTCCACCACTCTTCCAAGAGGCATTAAAACAGTCTTTTTAAGCTACTGTGACCTCCACATCTCTTCCAAGGGGCATTTAAACCGTCTGGTTAAACCACTCTGAACTCCACAGCTCTTCCAAGGAGCATTGATATTGTCTTTTTATTCCACTGTAACCTCCACCATTCTTCCAAGGGCTATTGATATTGTCTTTTTAATGCACTGCGACCTCCACCACTCTTCCAAGGGACATTAAAACCATCTGGTTACACCACTCTGAACTCCATAGCTCTTTCAAGAGGCATTGATATTGTCTTTTTATTTCACTGTAACCTCCACCACTCTTTCAAGCGGCATTGATATTGTCTTTTTATTCCACTGTGACCTCCACCACTCTTCCAAGGGGCATTAAAACTGTCTTGTTAAGCTACTGTGCCCTCCACATGTCTTCCACGGGGCATTGATATTTTCTTTTTAATCCACTGTGACCTCCACCACTTTTCCAAGGGGCATTAAAACCGTCTTGTTAATCTACTCTGACCTCCACGTCTAGTCCAAGGGGCAATAAAACCATCTGGTTAAACCACTCTGAACTCCGCAGCTTTTCCAAGGGGCATTGGTATTGTCTTTTTATTCCACTCTAACCTCTACTACTCTTCCAAGGGGCATTGACATTGTCTTTTTATTCCACTGTGACCTCCATCATTCTTCCAAGGGGCATTGATATTGTTTTTTATTCCACTGCCACCTCCACCACTCTTCCAAGGGGGATTGATGTTGTTTTTTTAATCCACTGCGACCTCCACCAATTTTCCAAGGGGCATTAAAAACGTCTTTTTAAGCTACTGTGACCTCCACGTCACTTCCAATGGGCATTAAAACCATCTGGTTAAACCACTCTGAACTCCACAGCTCTTCCAAGGGGCATTGACATTGTCTTTTTATTCCACTGCGACCTCCACCATTCTTCCAAGGGGCATGAAAATTGTCTTGTTAAGCTACAGTGACCTCCACATCTCTTCCACGGGGCATTGATATTGTCTTTAAATTCCACTGTAACCTCCACCACTCTACCAAGGGGCATTGATATTGTAATTTTATTCCACTGCGACCTCCACCACTCTTCCAAAGGGCATTGATATTGTCTTTTTAATCCACTGCGACCTCCACCACTCTTCCAAAGGGCATTAAAACCGTCTTGTTAAGCTACTATGACCTCCACGTCTCTTCCACGGGGCATTGATATTGTTTTTTTATTCCACTGCGACCTCCACCACTTCTCCTCGGGGCATTGATATTGTCTTTTTAATCCACTGCAACCTCCACCACTCTTCCAAGGGGCATTAAAACCGGATGGTTAAACCAATCTGAACTCCACAGCTCTTCCAATGGGCATTGATATTGTCTTTTTATTCCACTGTATCCTCCACCACTCTTTCATGGGGCATTGACAGTGTCTTTTTATTCCACTGCGACCTCCAACACTCTTCCAAGGGGCATTAAAACCGTCTTGTTAACCTACTGTGACCTCCATGTCTCTTCCACAGGGCATTGATATTGTCTTTTTACTCCACTGGAACCTCCAACACTCTTCCAAGGTGCATTGATATTGTCTTTTTATTCCACTGAGACTTCAACCACTCCTTCAAGGAGCATTGACATTGTCTTTTTAATCAACTTCGACCTCCACCACTCTTCCAAGGGGCATTAAAACGGATTTGTTAATCTACTGTGACATCCACGTGTCTTCCAAGGGGCACTAAAACCGTCAATTTAAACCACTCTCAACTCCAAAGCTCTTGGAAGGGGCTTTGATATTGTTTTTTATTCCACTGTAACCTCCAGCACTCTTACAAGGGGCATTGATATTGTCTTTTTATTCCACTGTGACTTTCACCTCTCTTCCAAGGGACATTAAAACCATCTTGTTAAGCTACTGTGACATCCCCATCTCTTTCACAGGGCATTGATATTGTCTTTTTATTCCACTCTAAACTCCACCACTCTTCCAAGGGGCATTGATATTGTCTTTTTATTCCACTGCCACCTCCACCACTCTTCCAAGGGGCATTGATATTGTCTTTTTAATCTACTGCGACCTCCACCACTTTTCCAATGGGCATTAAAACATCTTTATAAGCTACTTTGACCTCCACGTCAATTCCACGGGGCATTAAAACCATCATTTTAAACCACTCTGAACTCCACAGCTCTTGCAAGGGGCATTGATATTGTCTTTTTATTCCAATGTAACCTCCAGCACTCTACCAAGGGGTATTGATATTGTCTTTTTATTCCACTGCAACTTCCACCTCTCTTCCAAGGGGCATTAAACCGTCTTGTTAAGCTACTGTGACCTCCACGTCTCTTTCACGGGGCATTGATATTGTCTTTTTATTCCACTGTAACATCCACCACTCTTTCAAGGGGCATTGATATTGTCTTTTTATTCCACTGGGACCTTTACCACTCTTCCAAGTGGCATTGATATTGTCTTTTTAATCCACTGCGACCTCCACCATTCTTCCAAGGGGCATTAAGACCATATTGTTAAGCTACTCTGACCTCCCCGTCTCTTCCAAGGTGCATTAAAACCGTCAATTTAAACCACTCTGAACTCCACAGCTCTTGCAAGAGGCATTGATATTGTCTTTTTATTCCACTGTAACCTACAGCACTCTTTCAAGGGGAATTGATATTTTCTTTTTATTCCACTACGACTTCCAACACTCTCCCAAGGTGCATTAAAAACATCTTGTTTAGCTACTGTAACGTCCATGTCTATTCCACGGGGCATTGATATTGTCTTTTTATTCCACTGTATCCTCCACCATTCTTCCAAGGGGTATTGATATTGTCTTTTTATTCCCCTGTGACGTCCACCTCTCTTCTAAGGGGCATTGGTATTGTCCTTTAAATCCACTGCGACCTCCACCACTCTTCCAAGAAGCATTAAAACAATCTTGTTAAGCTACTGTGACCTCCACATCTCTTCCAAGGGGCATTAAAACCGTCTGGTTAAACCACTCTGAACTCCACAGCTCTTCCAAGGGGCATTGATATTGTCTTTTTATTCCACTGTAACCTCCACCATTCTTCCAAGGGGTATTGATATTGTCTTTTTAACGCACTGTGACCTCCACCACTCTTCAAAGGGGCATTAAAACCATCTGGTTAAACCACTCTATACTCCATAGCTCTTTCAAGAGGCATTGATATTGTCTTTTTATTTCACTGTAACCTTCACCACTCTTTCAATGGGCATTGATAATGTCTTTTTATTCCATTGCGACCTCCACCACTCTTCCAAGGGGCATTAAAACTGTCTTGTTAAGCTACTGTGACCTCGACGTGTCTTCCACGGGGCATTGATATTGACTTTTTAATCCACTGTGACCTCCACCACTTTTACAAGGGGCATTAAAACCCTCTTGTTAATCTATTGTGACCTCCTCGTCTCTTCCAAGGGGCAATAAAACCATGTGGTTAAACTACACTGAACAGCTCTTCCAAGGGGCATTGGTATTGTCTTTTTATTCCACTCTAACCTCCACCACTCTTCCAAGGGGCATTGACATTGTCTTTTTATTCCACTGCGACCTCCATCATTCTTCCAAGGGGCATTGATATTGTCTTTTTATTCCACTCCCACCTCCACAACTCTTCCAAAGGGCATTGATATTGTCTTTTTAATCCACTGCGACCTCCACCACTTTTCCAAGGGGCATTAAAAACGTCTTTTTAAGCTACTGTGACCTCCACGTCACTTCCAATGGGCATTAAAACTGTCTGTTTAAACCACTTTGAACACCACAGCTCTTCCAAGGGGCATTGGAATTGTCTTTTTATTCCACTCTAACCTCCACCACTCTTCCAAGGGGCATTGACATTGCCTTTTTATTCCACTGCGACCCCCACCATTCTTCCAATTGGCATTGATATTGTCTCTTTAATCCACTGCGACCTCCACCACTCTTTCAAAGGGCATTAAAACCATCTTGTTAAGCTACTGTGACTTCCACATCTCCTCCACGGGGCATTGATATTGTCTTTAAATTCCACTGTAACCTCCACCACTCTACCAAGGGGCATTGATATTGTATTTTTATTCCACTGTGACCTCCACCACTCTTCCAAATGGCATTGATATTGTCTTTTTAATCCACTGCGACCTCCACCACTCTTCCAAGGGGCATTAAAACCATCTTGTTAAGCTACTGTGACCTACACGTCTCTTCCACGGGGCATTGATATTGTCTATTTATTCCACTGCGACCTCCACCACTCTTCCTCGGGGCATTGATATTGTCTATTTATTCCACTGCAACCTCCACCATTCTTCCAAGGGGCATTAAAACCGTCTGGTTAAACCACTCTGAATTCCACAGCTCATCAAAGGGGCATTGATATTGTCTTTTTATTCCACTGTAACCTCCACCACTCTTCCTATGGGAATTGATATTGTCTTTTTATTATTATTATTATTATTAATTATTATTATAGCCCCATTTATTCCATGGCGCTTTACATGTGTTAGGAATATACATAACAAAAGCATTTACATAATCTTAACAAAACGAGTCAGCGACTGGAACAGGACAAGCGAGGACCCTGCCCTGTCTCTGGGGGAGACAGGTTTTGGATGGCTTTGTATGCCATGGTTAGAGTTTTGAACTGGATTCTCTGGGCAATGGGGAGCCAGTGAAGAGATTGACAGAGAGGAGAGGCCGGGGAATAGCGGGGGGAGAGGTGAATTAGTCGAGCAGCAGAGTTTAGGATAGATTGGAGAGGCGCAAGAGTGTTGTACGGGAGGCCACGGAGCAGGAGGTTGCAGTAGTTGAGGCGGGATATGATGAGGGCATGCACTAGTGTTTTTGCAGAGTCTTTGCTGAGGAATGCACGGATCCGGGAGATATTTTTGAGTTGAAGTAGGAAGGAAGTGGAAAGGGCTTGGATATGTGGCTTGAAGGAGAGATCAGATTCCAGGGTTACTCCAAGGCAGTGAGCTTGTGGGACTGGGGAGAGTGAACAGCCATTGACGTTGATGTCTAGGTCAGATGGGGGATGTGAATGAGATGGTGGAAAGATGATGAACACTGTTTTATCCATGTTGAGTTTTCGAAATCTGTCAGAGAAGAAGGATGACATGGCGGACAGAAATTGTGGGATTTTGGTTAGTAGGGAGGAGATATCGGGTCCAGAGAGGTAGATCTGTGTGTCGTCAGCATAGAGTAGATGCTGAAAACCGTGAGACTCTATGAGCTGTCCCAGGCCAAAGGTGTAGATGGAGAAGAGCAGAGGTCCTAGAACTGAACTTTGGGGGACACCGACAGATAGGGGGCGAGATGAGGAGGTGGTGCGTGAGTGGGAGACGCTGAATGTCCTGTCTGTTAAGTATGAGGAGATCCAAGATAGAGCCAAGTCCGTGATGCCAAGAGATGAGAGAATCTGGAGTAAGAGGGAATGGTTCACTGTGTCAAAGGCAGATGACATGTCCAGAAGGAGGAGGATGGAGTAGTGTCGCTTGGATTTGGCATTTAGTAGGTCGTTGGTGACTTTGGTCAGGGCAGTTTCAGTCGAGTGATGCGGTCGGAAGCCAGATTGCAGGCGGTCGAAGAGGGAGCAGGAAGAGAGGTGGGAGGACAGTTCAAGGTGGACATGTTGTTCTAGTAGTTTTGAGGCAAAGGGGAGGAGTGATATGGCGCGGTAGCTAGTCAGAGACGAAGGGTCAAGGGAGGGCTTTTTCAGGATGGGTGTGATTGCGGCATGTTTGAAACATGGGGGGAAGACACCGGTTGTTAGTGACAGATTGAAGAGGTGGGTTAGTGTTGGGTTGAAGACTGTGGTAAGGTTAGTGATGAGGTGGGATGGGATTGGGTCAAGTTCGCAGCTGGTGAGGTGTGATTTGGAGAGTAAAGAGGAAACTTGACCTTCTGTAATGGTGGAGAAGTGGGTGTTTGGAGGAGGAAGGTTGAATAGATATGAGGAGGGGTTGTGTGGACTTTAGGCAAAAGTTTTGTCTGATGGTGTCAATCTTCTGTTTGAAGAATGAGGCAAAGTCGGCGGCTGAGATGTGAGAAGAGGGAGGAGGTGCTGGGGGACGAAGGAGAGAGTTGAAAGTGTTAAATAGCTGTTTAGGGTTGTGAGATAGGGAGGATATGAGAGATGAGAAGTAGGTTTGTTTTGCTGTAGTGAGTGCGGACTTGAAATTAGTGAGGGATTGCTTGAATGCGATGAAGTGCTCGATGGAGTGAGACCTTTTCCATGACCGCTCCGCAACCCTGGAGGCCCGGCGCAGTTCTTTAGTAAGTTTAGTGTGCCAGGGTTGCCTGTTGAATGTGCGAGATGTGGTGTGTGTGAGAGGGGCGATCGAGTCAAGAGCTGCAGCTATTGTGGTGTTATATGAAGCAGCAGCAACGTCTGCATCGTGTAAGGAATTTATGTCTGTAAGAGGGAGGAGGGATTCAGAGAGTGAGTGTAAGTCAAGGTGTTTGAGATTTCTGCGAGGGTATGCAAGTTTGTGGAGTGGAGATTGTTGCCCCGGGTAGGAGAGAGAAGAGAATGTAAGTAGGTTGTGATCAGAGAGAAGGAGAGGTGAGTTAGAGAGTTTAAATAGGGAACAGAGGCGGGTGAAGATGAGGTCCAGTGTGTGGCCATCTTTGTGGGTGGGTGTGGAAGACCATTGAGTGAGTTCGAAGGAGGAAGTGAGAGATTGGAACTTAGAGACAGACGAGTGGGAAGTGTTAATGGGGATGTTGAAGTCACCCATTATGATAGTGGGGAAGTCAGTGGAGAGGAAGTGAAGCAGCCAGGTGAAGTGGTCTAAGAAGGTGGTGGCTTGCCCTGGGGGTCGGTAAACGACGGCCAGTTGGAGGTTGGAGGGGGAATAGATGCGCACACAGTGCACCTCAAAATAGGGGAGTGTAACGGAGGGTGGCAGTGGGATTTGGGTGAAAGCGCAGTGTTCTGATAGGAGAAAACATACGCCTCCGCCATGTTTGCCGTTGGGGCGGGGGGTGTGGGAAAGATGGAATACGCCATATGAAAGTGCAGCTGGGGAGGCTGTGTCAGAAGGGGTGAGCCAGGTTTCAGTGATGGCGAGGAAGGAAAGTTTGTTTGTAATGAAAAGATGAAGGAAAGTTTGTTGCAGACAGAGCGAGCGTTCCATAGAACTCCTGTTAGAGCAACTAAGGGAGTGGGGATTGGTTGGATGGGTATGAGGTTAGAAGGGTTGCGACAGTTTGTGGAAGGTCGTGGATAGGAGGAAGAAGTAACTGTGTGGATATGGCGAGGAGGACCAGGATTTGGAGAGATATCTCCAGCAGTGAGGAGGAGCAGAGAAAGTGTTAGCAGGTGGGAGCAAGAGAGAGCATGAGGTGGCTGTCTGTGTTTGGAGATCCAGGATTGAATGTTTAGGAATAATTTGGAGGAGGAGGTGAGATGAATGGGGAGGATGGAGGGAGAGATGAAGAGTTTCTTACTAGGTGTAGGGATTTGAGGGGTTACTAGAAAGTGGAGGACTATAGAGCAAAAAGTGATAGCTAACAGAAACATAGTTAAAAGAGAGAAAGTGGTCAAAGTGTTGGTTACCTGACTCCTGCCCTTACTAAATGCCTCTGAAATAACTGCCACTTATCTCTGAAGCCACTTTGCACAAGAAGACACGTGCACACCCCAGCATAAGTGCACCCCTTACATAGCTTCTAAATATATAGGGCACATTAAACTATCAGGTGAAGGGCATTGTGGGAGCTGCATATGGCTAAATTAGCAGCTGGTCGTCTCACCAGGAGATGGCTGGGAGATTAAACACAGAGCTAGGACTCTAGTCTCTGCAGTTTAGCACCTCTAAAAATCAGATAAGCTCTATAGTGGGGAAGGGACAGACATAATGTGGGTATTGAATGGAGTGGGACAGATAAAGCAGAGAAGTTATGCAGAGCATGTACCAGTGAGGTGAATCAGCAAAGCAGAGCATTATATTACAACAGACGCAGCAAGCAGAGAAGTTATGCAGAGCATGTACCAGTGAGGTGAATCAGCAAAGCAGAGCATTAGATTACAGCAGACACAGCAAGCAGAGAAGTTATGCAGAGCATGTACCAGTGAGGTGAATCAGCAAAGCAGAGCATTAGATTATAGCAGACACAGTAAGCAGAGAAGTTATGCAGAGCATGTACCAGTGAGGTTATTCCACTGCGACCTCCACCACTGTTCTAAGGGGCATTAAAAATGTCTTGCTAAGCTACTGTGACCTCCACGTCTCTTCCAAGGGGCATTAAAACCGTCTTGTTAAGCTACTGTGACCTCCAAGTTTCTTACACAGGGCATTGATATTGTCTTTTTATTCCTCTGTAACCTCCACCACTCTTCCAAGGGGCATTGATATTGTCTTTTTATTCCACTGTAACCTCCACCAATCTTCCAAGGGGCATTGATATTGTCTTTTTATTCCACTGCGACCTCCACCACTCTTCTAAGCCGCAGTAATATTGCTTTTAAATCCACAACGATCTCCAAAACTCTTCCAAGGGGCATTAAAACAGCTTTCTTAAGCTACTGTGACCTCCTCGTCTCTTCCAAGGGGCATTAAAACCATCTGGTTAAACACTCTGAACTCCACAGCTCTTACCAGAGGCATTGATATTGTCTTTTTATTCGACTGTGACATCCACCACTCTTCCAAGCAGCATTGATATTGTCTTTTTATTCCACTGCGACCTCCACCACTCTTCCAAGGGGCATTGATATTGTCTTTTTAATCAACTGCGACCTCCACCTCTCTTCCACGGGGCATTAAAACCGTCTTGTGTAGCTACTGTGACCTCCATGTCTCTTCCAAGGAGCGTTAAAACCATCTGTTTATTCCACTCTGAACTCCACAGCTCTTCCAAGGGGCATTATTATTGTCTTTTTAATTCCACTGTAACCTCCACCACTCTTCCAAGGGGCATTGATATTGTCTTTTTAATCCACTGCGACCTCCACCACTCTTCCAAGGGGCTTTTATATTGTCTTTTTAATCCACTGTGACATCCACGTCTCTTCCAAGGGAGCATTAAAACCGTGAATTAAAACAACTCTGAACTCCACAGCTCTACCAAGGAGCACTGGTATTGTCTTTTTATTCCACTCTAACCTCCACCGCCCTTCCAAGGGGCATTGACATTGTCTATTTATTCCATTGCGACCTCCACCACTCTTCCAAGGGGCATTAAGACCATCTTGTTAAGCTACAGTGACCTCCACAACTCTTCCATGGGGCATTGATATTGTCTTTTTGTTCCACTGTGACCTCCACTACTCTTCCAAGTGGCATTGATTTTGTCTTTTTAATCCACTGCAACCTCCACCACTCTTCCAAGGGGCATTAAAGCCGTCTTGTTAAGCAACTGTCACGTCCATGTCTATTCCATGGGGCATTGATATTGTCTTTTTATTCCACTGCGACCTCCACCACTCTTCCAAGGGGCATTGATATTGTCTTGTTAATCCACTGCGAACTCCACCACTCTTCCAAGGGGCATTAAAACCGTCTTGTTATGCTACTGTAACGTCGACTTCTCTTCCAAGGGGCATTAACACCATCTGGTTAAACCACTCTGAACTCCACAGCTCTTCCAAGGGGCATTTGTATTAACTTTTTATTCCACTCTAACCTCCACCACTCTTCCAAGGTGTATTGACATTGCCTTTTTATTCAACTGCGACCTCCACCACTGTTCCAAGGTGCATTAAAACCATATTGTTAAGCTACAGTGACCTCCACAACTCTTCCATGGGTCACTGATATTGTCTTTTTATTCCACTGTAACCTCCACCAATCTTCCAAGGGGCATTGATATTGTTTTTTTATTCCACTGCGACCTCCACCACTCTCCCAAGGGGCATTAAAACCGTCTTGTTAAGTTACTGTGACCTCTACTTCTCTTCCAAGAGAATCCGTCTGGTTATACCACTCTGAAATCCACAGCTCTTCCAAGGGGCATTATTATTGTCTTTTTATTCCACTGTAACCTCCACCACTCTTCCAAGGGGCATTGATATTGTCATTTTATTAAACTGCGACCTCCACCAGTCCTCCAAGAGGCATTAAAACCATCTTGTTAAGCTACTGTGACCTCCACGTCTCTTCCACGGGGCATTGAAATTGTATTTTTATTCCACTGTAAACTCCACCACTCGTCCAAGGGGCTCTGATATTGTCTTTTTATTCCATTGCAACCTCCACCACTCTTCCAAGGGGCATTGATAATGTCTTTTTATTCCACAGCGACCTCCACCACTCTTCCAACGCTCATTGATATTGTCTTTTTAATCCACTGCGACCTCCACCACTCTTCCAAGGGGCATTAAAACCGTCTTGCTAAGCTACTGTCACCTCCACGTCCCTTCCAAGGGGCATTAAAACCGTCAATTTAAATCACTCTGAATTCCGTAGCGATTCGAAGGGGTATTGATATTGTCTTTTTATTCCAATGTTACCTCCAGCACTCTTCCAAGAGGCATTGATATTGTCTTTTTATTCCACTGCAACTTCCACCTCTCTTCCAAGGGGCATTAAAATCGTCTTGTTAAGCTACTGTGACCTCCACGTCTCTTTCACGGGGCATTGATATTGTCTTTTTATTCCACTGTTACCTCCACCACTCTTCCAAGGGGAATTGATATTGTCTTTTTATTCCACTGGGACCTTCACCACTCTTCCAAGTGACATTGATATTGTCTTTTTAATCCACTGTGACCTCCACCACTCTTCCAAGAGGCATTAAAACTGTCTGGTTAAACCACTCTGAACTCCGCATCTCTTCCAAGGGGAATTGATAATGTCTTTTTATTCTACTGTAACCTCCACCCTTCTTCCAAGGGGTATTGATATTGTCTTTTTAATGCACTGCAACCTCCCCCACTCTTTCAAGGGACATTAAAACCATCTGGTTAAACCACTCTGAACTCCATAGCTCTTTCAATAGGCATTGATATTGTCTTTTTATTTCACTGTAACCTCCACCACTCTTTCAAGGGGCATTGATATTGTCTTTTTATTCCACTGTGACCTCCACCACTCTTCAAAGGGGCATTAAAACTGTCTTGTTAAGCTACTGTGACCTCCACGTGTCTTCCACGGGGCATTGATATTGTCTTTTTAATCCACTGTGACCTCCTTCATTTTTCCAACGGGCATTAAAACCGTTTTGTTAATCTACTGTGACCTCCACGTTTCTTCCAAGGGGCAATAAAGCCATCTGGTTAAACCACTCTGAACTCCACAGCTCTTCCAAGGGGCATTGGTTTTGTCTTTTTATTCCACTTTAACCTCCACCACTCTTCCAAGGGGCATTGACATTGTCTTTTTATTCCACTGCGACCTCCACCATTCTTCCAATGGGCATTAAAACTGTCTTGTTAAGCTACAGTGATCTCCACATCTCTTCCACTGGGCATTGATATTGTATTTAAATTCCACTGTAACCTCCACCACTCTACCAAGGGGCATTGATATTGTCTTTTTATTCCACTGCGACCTCCATCATTCTTCCAAGGGGCATTGATATTGTCTTTTTATTCCACTGCCACCTCCACCACTCTTCCAAGGGGCATTGATATTGTCTTTTTAGTCCACTGTGACCTCCACTACTTTTCCAAGGGGCATTAAAAACATCTTTTTAAGCTACTGTGACCTCCATGTCACTTCCAATGGGCGTTAAAACCGTCTGGTTAACCACTCTGAACTCCACAGCTCTTCCAAGGGGCATTGGTATTGTCTTTTTTTTCCACTCTAACCTCCACCACTCTTCCAAGGGGCATTGACATTGTCTTTTTATTCCACTGCGACCTCCACCATTCTTCCAAGGGGCACTAAAACTGTCTTGTAAAGCTACAGTGACCTCCACATCTCTTCCACGGGGCATTGATATTGTATTTAAATTCCACTGTAACCTCCACCACTCTACCAAGGGGCATTGATATTGTATTTTTATTCTACTGCTACATCCACGACTCTTCCAAAGGGCATTGATATTGTCTTTTTAATCTACTGCGACCTCCACCACTCTTCCAAAGGATATTAAAACCATCTTGTTAAGCTACTGTGACCTCCACGTCTCTTCCACGGGGCATTGATATTGTCTTTTTATTCCACTGCGACATCCACCACTCTTCCTCGGGGCAATAATATTGTCTTTTTAATTCACTGCAACCTCCACCACTCTTCCATGTGGCATTAAAACCCTATTGTTAAGCTACTGTGACCTCCACGTCTCTTCCAAGGGGCATTAAAACCGTATGGTTAATCCAATCTGAACTCCAAAGATCTTCCAAGGGGCATTGATATTGTCTTTTTATTCCACTGTATCCTCCACCACTCTTCCAAGGGGCATTTGTATTGTCTTTTATTCCACTCTAACCTCCACTACTCTTCCAAGGGGCATTGACTTTGTCATTTTATTCCACTGCGACCTCCACCATTCTTCCAAGGGGCATTAAAACTGTCTTGTTAAGCTACAGTGACCTCCACATCTCTTCCACGGGGCATTGATATTGTCTTTAAATTCCACTGTAACCTCCACCACTCTACCAAGGGGCATTGATATTGTATTTTTATTCCACTGCGACCTTCACCACTCTTCCACGGGGCATTGATATTGTCTTTTTATTCCACTGCGACCTCCACCACTCTTCCTCGGTGCATTGATATTGTCTTTTTAATCCACTGCAACCTCCACCACTCTTCCATGTGGCATTAAAACTGTCTTGTTAAGCTACTGTGATCTCCACGTCTCTTCCAAGGGGCATTAAAACCGTATGGTTAAACCAATCTGAACTCCACAGTTCTTCCAAGGAGCATTGATATTGTCTTTTTATTCCACTGTATCCTCCACCACTTTTCCAAGGGGCATTGATATTGTCTTTTTATTCCACTGCGACCTCCACCACTCTTCCAATGGGCATTAAAACCATCTGGTTAAACCACTCTGAACTCCATAGCTCTTTCAAGAGGCATTGATATTGTCTTTTTATTTCACTGTAACCTCTACCACTCTTCCAAGGGGCATTGATTTTGTCTTTTTATTCCACTGCGACCTTAACCACTCTTCCAATGGACATTGATATTTTCTTTTTAATCCACTGAGACCTCCAACACTCTTCCAAGGGGCATTAAAACCATATTGTTAAGCTACTGTGACCTCCACGTCTCTTCCAAGGTGCATTAAAACCGTCAATTAAAACCAATCTGAACTCCACAGCTCTTGCAAGAGGCATTGATTTTGTCTTTTTACTCCACAGTAACCTACACCACTCTTCCAATGGGCATTAATAATGTCTTTTAATTCCACTGTGTCCTCCACGTCTCTTCCAAGGGGCATTGATATTGTCTTTTTATTTAATTGGAACCTCCACCACTCTTCCAAGGGGCATTTATATTGTCTTTTTATTCCACTGTAACCTCCAACATTCTTCCAAGGGACATTGATATTGTCTTTTTATTCCACTGTAACCTCCACCACTCTTCCAATGGGCATTGATATTGTCTTTTTTATCCACTGTGACCTCTACCACTCCTCCAAGGGCATTAAAACAATCTTGTTAAGCTATTGTGACCTCCACGTCTCTTCCAAGGGGCATTAAAACCGTCTGGTTAAACCACTCTGAACTCCACAGCTCTTCCAAGGGGCATTGATACTGTCTTTTTTTTCCACTGTAACCTCCAAAACTCTTCCAATGGGCATTGATTTTGTCTTTTTATTCCACTGCGACCTTAACCAGTCTTCCAATGGGCGTTGATATTGTCTTTTTAATCCACTGCGACCTCCACCACTCTTCCAAGGGGCATTGATATTGTCTTTTTAATCCACTGTGACCCCCACGTCTCTTCCAACGGGCATTAAAACCGTCAATTTAAACCACTCTGAACTCCAAAGCTCTTCCAAGGAGCACTGGTATTGTCTTTTTATTCCACTCTAGCCTCCACCACTCTTCCAGGGGCATTGACATTGTCTATTTATTCCACTGCGACCTCCACCACTCTTCCAAGGGGCATTAAGACCATCTTGTTAAGCTACAGTGACCTCCACAACTCTTCCATGAGGCATTGATATTGTCTTTTTATTCCACTGTAACCTCCACCACTCTTCCAAGCGGCATTTATATTGTCTTTTTATTCCACTGTAACCTCCACCACTCTTCAAGATGACATTAAAACCGTCTTGATAAGCTACTGTCACGTCCATGTCTATTCCACGGGGCATTGATATTGTCTTTTTATTCCACTGTAACCTCCACCACTCTTCCAAGTGGCATTGACATTGTCTTTTTATTCCACTGCAACCTCCACCACTCTTCCAAGGGGCATTAAAACCATATTGTTAAGCTACAGTGACCTTCACATCTCTTCCACTGGGCATTGACATTGTCTTTTTATTCCACTGTAACCTCCACCAATCTTCCAAGGGGCATTGAAATTGTTTTTTTATTCCTCTGCGACCTCCACCACTCTTCCAAGGGGCATTAAAAAAGTCTTGTTAGGTTACTGTGACCTCCACGTCTCTTCCAAGGAGCGCTAAAACCGTTTGGTTATGCCACTCTAAACTCCACAGCTCTTCCAAGGGGCATTATGATTGTCTTTTTGATCCACTGCGACCTCCATCACTCTTCCAAGGGGCATTAAAACCATCTTGTTAAGCTATTGTGACCTCAACGTCTCTTCCACGGGGCATTGATATTGTCTTTTTATTCCACTGTAACCTCCATCACTCTTCCAAGGGGCATTGATATTGTCTTTTCATTCAACTGTAACCTCCACCACTCTTTCAAGGGGCATTGATACTGTCTTTTTATTCCACTGCGACCTCCACCACTCTTCCAAGGGGCATTACAACCGTCTTGTTAAGCTACTGTCACCTCCACGTCCCTTCCAAGGGGCATTAAAACAGTCAATTTAAACCACTCTGAACTCCACAGATCTTGCAAGGGGCATTGATATTGTCTCTTTATTCCAATGTAACCTCCAGCACTCTTCCAAGGGGCATTGATATTGTCTTTTTATTCCACTGCAATTTCCACCTCTCTTCCAAGGGGCATTAAAACCGTCTTGTTAAGCTACTGTGACCTCCACGTCTCTTTCACGGGTATTTGATATTGTCTTTTTATTCCACTGTAACCTCCACCACTCTTCCAATGGGCATTAATATTGTCTTCTTATTCCACTGGGAACTTCACCACTCTTCCAAATGGCATTGATATTGTCTTTTTAATCCACTGCGACCTCCGCCACTCTTCCAAGGGGCATTAAAACTGTATTGTAAAGCTACTGTGACCTCCACATCTCTTCCAAGGTGCATTAAAACAATCAATTGAATCCACTCTGAACTCCACAGCTCTTGCAAGAGGCATTGATATTGTCTTTTTACTCCACTGTAACCTACAGCACTCTTTCAAGGGGCATTGATATTGTCTTTTTATTCCACTACGACTTCCACCACTCTCCCAAGGTTCATTAAAAACATCTTGCTTAGCTACTGTAATGTCCATGTCTATTCCACGGGGCAGTGATATTGTCTTTTTATTCCACTGTATCCTCCACCACTCTACCAAGGGTTATTGATATTGTATTTTATTCCACTGCGACTTCCATCTCTCTTCTAAGGGGCATTGATATTGTCTTTTTAATCCACTGCGACCTCCACCACTCTTCCAAGAGGCATTAAAACAGTCTTGTTAAGCTACTGTGACCTCCACATCTCTTCCAAGGGGCATTAAAACCGTCTGGTTAAACCACTCTGAACTCCACAGCTCTTCCAAGGGGCATTGATATTGTCTTTTTATTCCACTGTAACCTCCACCATTCTTCCAAGGGGTATTGATATTGTCTTTTTAATGCACTGCTACCTCCACCACTCTTCCAAGGGGCATTAAAACCTTCTTGTTAAACCACTCTGAACTCCACAGCTCTTTCAAGAGGAATTGATATTGTCTTTTTATTTCACTGTAACCTCTACCACTCTTTCAAGGGGCATTGATATTGTCTTTTTATTCCACTGCGACCTCCACCACTCTTCCAAGGTGCATTAAAACTATCTTGTTAAGATACTGTGACCTCCACGTCTCTTCCAAGGGTCATTAAACCGTCTGGTTAAACCACTCTGTACTCCACAGCTCTTCCAAGAGGCATTGATATTGTCTTTTTATTCGACTGTAACCTCCACCACTCTTCCAAGGGGCATTGATATTGTCTCTGTTTTCCACTGCGACCTCCACCACTCTTCCAAGGGGATTTGATATTGTCTTTTTAATCAACTGCGACCTCCACCTCTCTTCCAAGGGGCATTTAAACCGTCTTGTGAAGCTACTGCGACCTCTACGTCCCTTCCACGGGGCATTGATATTGCCTTTTTATTCTAGTGCGACCTCCACCACTTTTCCAAGTGGCATTGATATTGTATTTTTAATCCACTGCGACCTCCACCACTCTTCAAAGGGGCATTGATATTGTCTTTTTAATCAACTGTGACCTCCACCTCTCTTCCAAGGGGCATTAATATTGTCTTTTTAAAACACTGCGACCTCCACCACTCTTCCAAGGGTCATTGATATTGTCTTTTTATTCCACTGTAACTTCCACCACTCTTCCAAGGGGCATTAATATTGTCTTTTTATTCCACTGCGACCTCCACCACTCTTCCAAGGGTCTTTGATATTGTCTTTTTATTCCACTGTAACCTCCACCACTCTTCCACGGGGCATTGATATTGTCTTTTTATTCCACTGCGACCTCCACCACTCTTCCAAGGGTCATTGATATTGTCTTTTTATTGCACTGTAACCTCCACCACTCTTCCAACGGGCATTGATATTGTCTTTTTATTCCACTGCGACCTCCACCACTCTTCCAATGGTCATTGATATTGTCTTTTTATTCCACTGTAACCTCCACCACTCTTCCAAGGGGCATTGATATTGTCTTTTTATTCCACTGCGACCACCACCTCTCTTCCAAGGGGCATTAAAACCATCTTGTTAAGCTACTGTGACCTCCAAGTCTCTTCCACAATGCATTGATATTGTCTTTTTATTCCACTGCGACCACCACATCTCTTCCAAGGGGGATTGATATTGTCTTTTCATTCGACTGTAACATCCACCACTCTTCCAAGTGGCATTGATATTGTCTTTTTATTCCACTGCGACCTCCACCACTCTTCCAAGGGGCATTGATATTGTCTTTTTAATCCACTGCGACCTCCACCACTCTTCAAAGGGACATTGATATTGTCTTTTTAATCTACTGTGACCTCCACGTCTCTTCCAAGGGGCATTAAAACCGTCAATTTAAACCACTCTGTACTACACAGCTCTTCCAATCTGCACTGGTATTGTCTTTTTATTCCACTCTAACCTCTACAACTCTTCCAAGAGGGATTGACTTTTTATATTAATTGCACTGCGACCTCCACCACTCTTCCAAGGGGCATTAAGACCTTCTTGTTAAGCTACAGAGACTTCCACAACTCTTCCATTGGGCATTGATATTGTCTTTTTACTCCACTGTAACCTCCACCACTCTTTCAATGGGCATTGATTTTGTCTTTTTATTCCACTGCGACCTCTACCACTCTTCCAATGGGCATTAATATTGTCTTTTTAATCCACTGCAACCTCCACCACTCTTCCAAGGAGCATTAAAGCCATCTTGTTAAGCTACTGTCATGTCCATGTCTATTCCACGGGGCATTGATATTGTCTTTTTATTCCACTGTAACCTCCACCACTCTTCCAAGTTGCATTGACATAGTCTTTTTATTCCACTGCGACTTCCACCTCTCTTCTAAGGGGCATTGATATTGTCTTTTTAATCCACTGCGACCTCCACCACTCTTCCAAGGGGAATTAAAACAGTCTTGTCAAGCTACTGTGACCTCCACGTCCCTTCCAAGGGGCATTAAAACCGTCTGGTCAAACCACTCTGAACTCCATAGCTCTTCCAAGGGGCATTGATATTGTCTTTTTATTCCACTGTAACCTCGACCACTCTTCCAAGGGGCATTGATTTTGTCTTTTTATTCCACTGCGACCTCCACCACTCTTCCAATGGGCATTGTTATTGTCTTTTTTATCCACTGCGAACTCCACCACTCTTCCAAGGGACATTGATATTGTCTTTTTAATCCACTGCGAACTCCACCACTCTACCAAGGGGCATTAAAACCGTCTTGTTATGCTACTGTGACCTCCACGTCCCCTCCACGGGGCATTGATATTGTCTTTTTATTCCACTGCGACCTCCACCACTCTTCCAAGGGACATTGATATTGTCTTTTTAATCCACTGCGAACTCCACCACTCTACCAAGGGGCATTAAAACCGTCTTGTTATGCTACTGTGACGTCGACTTCTCTTCCAAGGGGCATTAAAACCATCTTGTTAAACCACTCTGAACTCCACAGCTCTTCCAAGGGGCATTTGTATTGTCTTTTTATTCCACTCTAACCTCCGCCACTCTTCCAAAGGGCATTGACATTGTCTTTTTATTCCACTGCTTCCTCCACCACTCTTCCAAGGGGCTTTAAAACCATATTGTTAAGCTACAGTGACCTCCACATCTATTCCACGGGGCATTGATATTGTCTTTTTATTCCACTGTTACCTCCACCAATCTTCCAAGGGGCATTGATATTGTTTTTTTATTCCACTGCTACGTCCACCACTCTTCCAAGGGGCATTAAAACCGTGTTGTTAAGTTACTGTGACCTCCACGTCTCTTCCAAGGAGCATTAAAACCGTCTCGTTATACCACTCTGAACTCCACAGCTCTTCCAAGGGGCATTATTATTGTCTTTTTATTCCACTGTAACCTCCACCACTCTTCCAAGGGGCTTTGATATTGTCTATTTATTCCACTGCGACCTCCACCAGTCTTCCAAGAGGCATTAAAACCGTCTTGTTAAGCTACTGTGACCTCCACGTCTCTTCCACGGTGCATTGAAATTGTCTATTTATTCCACTGTAACCTCCACCACTCGTCAAGGGGCATTGATATTGTCTTTTTATTCCACTGCGACCTCCACCACTCTTCCAAGGGGCATTGATAATGTCTTTTTATTCCACTGCGACCTCCACCACTGTTCCAAGGGGCATTAAAACCGTCTTGTTAAGCTATTGTGACATCCAAATATCTTCCACGGGGCATTGATATTGTCTTTTTATTTAACTGTAACCTCCACCACTGTTCCAAGGGGCATTGATATTGTCTTTTTATTCCACTGTAACCTCCATCACTCTTCCAAGGGGAATTGATATTGTCTTTTTATTCAACTGTAACCTCCACCACTCTTCCAAGGGGCATTGATATTGTCTTTTGATTCCACTGCGACCTCCACCACTCTTCCAAGGGGCATTCATATTGTCTTTTCAATCCACTGCGACCTACACCACTCTACCAAGGAGCATTAAAACCGTCTTGTTAAGCTACTGTCACCTCCACGTCACTTCCGAGGAGAATTAAAACCGTCAATTTAAACCACTCTGAACTCCACAGCTCTTGCAAGGGACATTGATATTGTCTTTTTATTCCAATGTAACCTCCAGCACACTTCCAAGGGGCATTGATATTGTCTTTTTATTCCACTGCAACTTCCACCTCTCTTCCAAGGGGCATTAAAACCGTCTTGTTAAGCTACTGTGACCTCAACGTCTCTTTCACGGGGCATAGATATTGTCTTTTTATTCCACTGTATCCTCCACCACTCTTCCAAGGGGCATTGATATTGTCTTTTTATTCCTCTGGGACCTTCACCACTCTTTCAAGTGGCATTGATGTTGTCTTTTTAATCCACTTCGACCTCCACCACTCTTCCAAGGGGCATTAAAACCGTATTGTTAAGCTACTGTGACCTCCACGTCTCTTCCAAGGTGCATTAAAACCGTCAATTTAAACCACTTTGAACTCCACAGCTCTTGCAAGAGGCATTGATATTGTCTTTTTACTCCACTGTAACCTACAGCACTCTTTCAAGGGGCATTGATATTGTCTTTTTCTTCCACTACGACTTCCACCTCTCTTCCAAGGGGCATTAAAACAGCCTTGTTAAGATACTGTGATCTCCACGTCTCTTTCACGGGGCATTTATATTGTCTTTTTATTCCACTGTATCCTCCACCACTCTTCCAAGGGGCATTGATATTGTCTTTTTATTCCACTGGGACCTTCACCACTCTTCCAAGTGGCATTGATATTGTCTTTTTAATCCACTGCGACCTCCACCACTTTTTAAAGGGGCATTAAAAGCGTCTTGTTAATATACTGTGACCTCCACGTCTCTTCCAAGGGGCAATAAAACCATCTGGTTAAACCACTCTGATCTCCACAGCTCTTCCAACGGGCATTGGTATTGTCTTTTTATTCCACTCTAACCTCCACCACTCTTCAAAGGGGCATTGACATTGTCATTTTATTCCACTGCGACCTCCATCATTCTTCCAAGAAGCATTAAAACCGTCTTGTTAAGCTACTGTGACCTCCACATCTCTTCCACGGTGCATTGAAATTGTCTATTTACTCCACTGCGACCTCCACCACTCTTCCAAGGGGCATTGATAATGTCTTTTTATTCCACGCGACCTCGACCACTGTTCCAAGGGGCATTAAAACCGTCTTGTTAAGCTATTGTGACATCCACATCTCTTCCACGGGGCATTGATATTGTCTTTTTATTTAACTGTAACCTCCACCACTGTTCCAAGGGGCATTGATATTGTCTTTTTATTCCACTGTAACCTCCATCTCTCTTCCAAGGGGAATTGATATTGTCTTTTTATTCAACTGTAACTTCCACCACTCTTCCAAGGGGCATTGATATTGTCTTTTGATTCCACTGCGACCTCCACCACTCTTCCAAGGGGCATTCATATTGTCTTTTCAATCCACTGCGACCTACACCACTCTACCAAGGGGCATTAAAACCGTCTTGTTAAGCTACTGTCACCTCCACGTCACTTCCGAGGAGAATTAAAACCGTCAATTTAAACCACTCTGAACTCCACAGCTCTTGCAAGGGACATTGATATTGTCTTTTTATTCCAATGTAACCTCCAGCACACTTCCAAGGGGCATTGATATTGTCTTTTTATTCCACTGCAACTTCCACCTCTCTTCCAAGGGGCATTAAAACCGTCTTGTTAAGCTACTGTGACCTCAACGTCTCTTTCACGGGGCATAGATATTGTCTTTTTATTCCACTGTATCCTCCACCACTCTTCCAAGGGGCATTGATATTGTCTTTTTATTCCTCTAGGACCTTCACCACTCTTCCAAGTGGCATTGATGTTGTCTTTTTAATCCACTGCGACCTCCACCACTCTTCCAAGGGGCATTAAAACCGTATTGTTAAGATACTGTGACCTCCACGTCTCTTCCAAGGTGCATTAAAACCGTCAATTTAAACCACTTTGAACTCCACAGCTCTTGCAAGAGGCATTGATATTGTCTTTTTACTCCACTGTAACCTACAGCACTCTTTCAAGGGGCATTGATATTGTCTTTTTATTCCACTACGACTTCCACCTCTCTTCCAAGGGGCATTAAAACAGCCTTGTTAAGATACTGTGATCTCCACGTCTCTTTCACGGGGCATAGATATTGTCTTTTTATTCCACTGTATCCTCCAGCACTCTTCCAAGGGACATTGATATTGTCTTTTTATTGCACTGTAACCTCCACCACTCTTCCAACGGGCATTGATATTGTCTTTTTATTCCACTGCGACCTCCACCACTCTTCCAATGGTCATTGATATTGTCTTTTTATTCCACTGTAACCTCCACCACTCTTCCAAGGGGCATTGATATTGTCTTTTTATTCCACTGCGACCACCACCTCTCTTCTAAGGGACATTAAAACCATCTTGTTAAGCTACTGTGACCTCCAAGTCTCTTCCACAATGCATTGATATTGTCTTTTTATTCCACTGCGACCACCACATCTCTTCCAAGGGGGATTGATATTGTCTTTTCATTCGACTGTAACATCCACCACTCTTCCAAGTGGCATTGATATTGTCTTTTTATTCCACTGCGACCTCCACCACTCTTCCAAGGGGCATTGATATTGTCTTTTTAATCAACTGCGACCTCCACCTCTATTCCAAGGGGCATTTAAACCGTCTTGTGAAGCTACTGCGACCTCTACGTCCCCTCCACGGGGCATTAATATTGCCTTTTTATTCTAGTGCGACCTCCACCACTTTTCCAAGTGGCATTGATATTGTATTTTTAATCCACTGCGACCTCCACCACTCTTCAAACGGGCATTGATATTGTCTTTTTAATCTACTGTGACCTCCACGTCTCTTCCAAGGGGCATTAAAACCGTCAATTTAAACCACTCTGTACTACACAGCTCTTCCAATCTGCACTGGTATTGTCATTTTATTCCACTCTAACCTCTACAACTCTTCCAAGAGGCATTGACTTTGTATATTAATTGCACTGCGACCTCCACCACTCTTCCAAGGGGCATTAAGACCTTCTTGTTAAGCTACAGAGACTTCCACAACTCTTCCATTGGGCATTGATATTGTCTTTTTACTCCACTGTAACCTCCACCACTCTTTCAATGGGCATTGATTTTGTCTTTTTATTCCACTGCGACCTCTACCACTCTTCCAATGGGCATTGATATTGTCTTTTTAATCCACTGCAACCTCCACCACTCTTCCAAGGAGCATTAAAGCCATTTTGTTAAGCTACTGTCATGTCCATGTCTATTCCACGGGGCATTGATATTGTCTTTTTATTCCACTGTAACCTCCACCACTCTTCCAAGTTGCATTGACATTGTCTTTTTATTCCACTGCGACTTCCACCTCTCTTCTAAGGGGCATTGATATTGTCTTTTTAATCCACTGCGACCTCCACCACTCTTCCAAGGGGCATTAAAACAGTCTTGTTAAGCTACTGTGACCTCCACGTCCCTTCCAAGGGGCATTAAAACCGTCTGGTCAAAAGACTCTGAACTCCATAGCTCTTCCAAGGGGCATTGATATTGTCTTTTTATTCCACTGTAACCTCGACCACTCTTCCAAGGGGCATTGATTTTGTCTTTTTATTCCACTGCGACCTCCACCACTCTTCCAATGGGCATTGTTATTGTCTTTATAATCCCCTGCAACCTCCACCACTCTTCCAAGGGGCATTAAAACCGTCTTGTTAAGCTACTGTGACCTCCACGTCCCTTCCACGGGGCATTGATATTGTCTTTTTATTCCACTGCGACCTCCACCACTCTTCCAAGGGACATTGATATTGTCTTTTTAATCCACTGCGAACTCCACCACTCTACCAAGGGGCATTAAAACCGTCTTGTTATGCTACTGTGACGTCGACTTCTCTTCCAAGGGGCATTAAAACCATCTTGTTAAACCACTCTGAACTCCACAGCTCTTCCAAGGGGCATTTGTATTGTCTTTTTATTCCACTCTAACCTCCACCACTCTTCCAAAGGGCATTGACATTGTCTTTTTATTCCACTGCTTCCTCCACCACTCTTCCAAGGGGCTTTAAACCATATTGTTAAGCTACAGTGACCTCCACATCTATTCCACGGGGCATTGATATTGTCTTTTCATTCCACTGTTATCTCCACCGATCTTCCAAGGGGCATTGATATTGTTTTTGTATTCCACTGCTACGTCCACCACTCTTCCAAGGGGCATTAAAACCGTGTTGTTAAGTTACTGTGACCTCCACGTCTCTTCCAAGGAGCGTTAAAACCGTCTCGTTATACCACTCTAAACTCCACAGCTCTTCCAAGGGGCATTATTATTGTCTTTTTATTCCACTGTAACCTCCACCACTTTTCCAAGGAGCTTTGATATTGTCTATTTAATCCACTGCGACCTCCACCAGTCTTCCAAGAGGCATTGATAATGTCTTTTTATTCCACTGTGACCTCCACGTCTCTTCCACGGTGCATTGAAATTGTCTATTTATTCCACTGTAACCTCCACCACTCGTCAAGGGGCATTGATATTGTCTTTTTATTCCACTGCGACCTCCACCACTCTTCCAAGGGGCATTGATAATGTCTTTTTATTCCACTGCGACCTCCACCACTGTTCCAAGGGGCATTAAAACCGTCTTGTTAAGCTATTGTGACATCCACATATCTTCCACGGGGCATTGATATTGTCTTTTTATTTAACTGTAACCTCCACCACTGTTCCAAGGGGCATTGATATTGTCTTTTTATTCCACTGTAACCTCCATCACTCTTCCAAGGGGAATTGATATTGTCTTTTTGTTCAACTGTAACCTCCACCACTCTTCCAAGGGGCATTGATATTGTCTTTTGATTCCACTGCGACCTCCACCACTCTTCCAAGGGGCATTCATATTGTCTTTTCAATCCACTGCGACCTACACCACTCTACCAAGGGGCATTAAAACCATCTTGTTAAGCTACTGTCACCTCCACGTCACTTCCGAGGAGAATTAAAACCGTCAATTTAAACCACTCTGAACTCCACAGCTCTTGCAAGGGACATTGATATTGTCTTTTTATTCCAATGTAACCTCCAGCACACTTCCAAGGGGCATTGATATTGTCTTTTTATTCCACTGCAACTTCCACCTCTCTTCCAAGGGGCATTAAAACCGTCTTGTTAAGCTACTGTGACCTCAACGTCTCTTTCACGGGGCATAGATATTGTCTTTTTATTCCACTGTATCCTCCACCACTCTTCCAAGGGGCATTGATATTGTCTTTTTATTCCTCTGGGACCTTCACCACTCTTCCAAGTGGCATTGATGTTGTCTTTTTAATCCACTGCGACCTCCACCACTCTTCCAAAGGGCATTAAAACCGTATTGTTAAGCTACTGTGACCTCCACGTCTCTTCCAAGGTGCATTAAAACCGTCAATTTAAACCACTTTGAACTCCACAGCTCTTGCAAGAGGCATTGATATTGTCTTTTTACTCCACTGTAACCTACAGCACTCTTTCAAGGGACATTGATATTGTCTTTTTCTTCCACTACGACTTCCACCTCTCTTCCAAGGGGCATTAAAACAGCCTCGTTAAGATACTGTGATCTCCACATCTCTTTCTCGGGGCATTGATATTGTCTTTTTATTCCACTGTATCCTCCACCACTCTTCCAAGGGGCATTGATATTGTCTTTTTATTCCACTGGGACCTTCACCACTCTTCCAAGTGGCATTGATATTGTCTTTTTAATCCACTGCGACCTCCACCACTTTTCCAAGGGGCATTAAAAGCGTCTTGTTAATATACTGTGACCTCCACGTCTCTTCCAAGGGGCAATAAAACCATCTGGTTAAACCACTCTGATCTCCACAGCTCTTCCAACGGGCATTGGTATTGTCTTTTTATTCCACTCTAACCTCCACCACTCTTCAAAGGGGCATTGACATTGTAATTTTATTCCACTGCGACCTCCATCATTCTTCCAAGAAGCATTAAAACCGTCTTGTTAAGCTACTGTGACCTCCACATCTCTTTCACGGTGCATTGAAATTGTCTATTTACTCCACTGCGACCTCCACCACTCTTCCAAGGGGCATTGATAATGTCTTTTTATTCCACGCGACCTCGACCACTGTTCCAAGGGGCATTAAAACCGTCTTGTTAAGCTATTGCGACATCCACATCTCCTCCACGGGGCATTGATATTGTCTTTTTATTTAACTGTAACCTCCACCACTGTTCCAAGGGGCATTGATATTGTCTTTTTATTCCACTGTAACCTCCATCTCTCTTCCAAGGGGAATTGATATTGTCTTTTTATTCAACTGTAACCTCCACCACTCTTCCAAGGGGCATTGATATTGTCTTTTGATTCCACTGCGACCTCCACCACTCTTCCAAGGGGCATTCATATTGTCTTTTCAATCCACTGCGACCTACACCACTCTACCAAGGGGCATTAAAACCGTCTTGTTAAGCTACTGTCACCTCCACGTCACTTCCGAGGAGAATTAAAACCGTCAATTTAAACCACTCTGAACTCCACAGCTCTTGCAAGGGACATTGATATTGTCTTTTTATTCCAATGTAACCTCCAGCACACTTCCAAGGGGCATTGATATTGTCTTTTTATTCCACTGCAACTTCCACCTCTCTTCCAAGGGGCATTAAAACCGTCTTGTTAAGCTACTGTGACCTCAACGTCTCTTTCACGGGGCATAGATATTGTCTTTTTATTCCACTGTATCCTCCACCACTCTTCCAAGGGGCATTGATATTGTCTTTTTATTCCTCTGGGACCTTCACCACTCTTCCAAGTGGCATTGATGTTGTCTTTTTAATCCACTGCGACCTCCACCACTCTTCCAAGGGGCATTAAAACCGTATTGTTAAGATACTGTGACCTCCACGTCTCTTCCAAGGTGCATTAAAACCGTCAATTTAAACCACTTTGAACTCCACAGCTCTTGCAAGAGGCATTGATATTGTCTTTTTACTCCACTGTAACCTACAGCACTCTTTCAAGGGGCATTGATATTGTCTTTTTATTCCACTACGACTTCCACCTCTCTTCCAAGGGGCATTAAAACAGCCTTGTTAAGATACTGTGATCTCCACGTCTCTTTCACGGGGCATTGATATTGTCTTTTTATTCCACTGTATCCTCCACCACTCTTCCTAGGGGCATTGATATTGTCTTTTTATTCCACTGGGACCTTCACCACTCTTCCAAGTGGCATTGATATTGTCTTTTTAATCCACTGCGACCTCCACCACTTTTCCAAGGGGCATTAAAACCGTCTTGTTAATATACTGTGACCTCCACGTCTCTTCCAAGGGGCAATAAAACCATCTGGTTAAACCACTCTGATCTCCACAGCTCTTCCAACGGGCATTGGTATTGTCTTTTTATTCCACTCTAACCTCCACCACTCTTCAAAGGGGCATTGACATTGTCATTTTATTCCACTGCGACCTCCATCATTCTTCCAAGAAGCATTAAAATCGTCTTGTTAAGCTACTGTGACCTCCACATCTCTTCCACGGTGCATTGAAATTGTCTATTTACTCCACTGCGACCTCCACCACTCTTCCAAGGGGCATTGATAATGTCTTTTTATTCCACGCGACCTCCACCACTGTTCCAAGGGGCATTAAAACCGTCTTGTTAAGCTATTGTGACATCCACATCTCTTCCACGGGGCATTGATATTGTCTTTTTATTTAACTGTAACCTCCACCACTGTTCCAAGGGGCATTGATATTGTCTTTTTATTCTACTGTAAACTCCATCTCTCTTCCAAGGGGAATTGATATTGTCGTTTTATTCAACTGTAACCTCCACCACTCTTCCAAGGGGCATTGATATTGTCTTTTTATTCCACTGCGACCTCCACCACTCTTCCAAGGGGCATTCATATTGTCTTTTTAATCCACTGCGACCTACACCACTCTACCAAGGGGCATTAAAACCGTGTTGTTAAGCTACTGTCACCTCCACGTCACTTCCGAGGAGAATTAAAACCGTCAATTTAAACCACTCTGAACTCCACAGCTCTTGCAAGGGGCATTGATATTGTCTTTTTATTCCAATGTAACCTCCAGCACACTTCCTAGGGGCATTGATATTGTCTTTTTATTCCACTGCAACTTCCACCTTTCTTCCAAGGGGCATTAAAACCATCTTGTTAAGCTGCTGTGACCTCAACCTCTCTTTCACGAGGCATAGGTATTGTCTTTTTATTCCACTGTATCCTCCACCACTCTTCCAAGGGGCATTGATATTGTCTTTTTATTCCTCTGGGACCTTCACCACTCTTCCAAGTGGCGTTGATGTTGTCTTTTTAATCCACTGCGACCTCCACCACTCTTCCAATGGGCATTAAAACCGTATTGTTAAGCTACTGTGACCTCCACGTCTCTTCCTAGGTGCATTAAAACCGTCAATTTAAACCTCTCTGAACTCCACAGCTCTTGCAAGAGGCATTGATATTGTCTTTTTACTCCACTGTAACCTACAGCACTCTTTCAAGGGGCATTGATATTGTCTTTTTATTCCACTACGACTTCCACCTCTCTTCCAAGGGGCATTAAAACAGCCTTGTTAAGATACTGTGATCTCCACGTCTCTTTCACGGGGCATTGATATTGTCTTTTTATTCCACTGTATCCTCCACCACTCTTCCAAGGGGCATAGGTATTGTCTTTTTATTCCACTGGGACCTTCACCACTCTTCCATGTGGCATTGATATTGTCTTTTTAATCCACTGCGACCTCCACCACTTTTCCAAGGGGCATTAAAACCGTCTTGTTAATATACTGTGACCTCCACGTCTCTTCCAAGGGGCAATAAAACCATCTGGTTAAACCACTCTGATCTCCATAGCTCTTCCAAGGGGCATTGGTATTGTCTTTTTATTCCACTCTAACCTCCACCACTCTTCAAAGGGGCATTGACATTGTCTTTTTATTCCACTGCGACTTCCATTATTCTTCCAAGGGGCATTGATATTGTCTTTTTATTCCACTGCCACCTCCACCACTCTTCCAAGGGGAATTGATATTGTCTTTTTAATCCACTGCGACCTCCACCACTTTTCCAAAGGGCATTAAAAACGTCAATTTAAACGACTCTGAACTCCACAGCTATTCCAAGAAACATTGATATTGTCTTTTTATTGCACTGTAACCTCCAACACTCTTCCAAGGGGCATTAAAACCGTCTTGTTAAGCTACTGTGACCTCCACGTCTCTTCCAAGGGGCATTAAAACCGTCAATTTAAACCACTCTGAACTCCACAGCTCTTGCAAGAAGCATTGATATTGTCTTTTTATTCCACTGTAACCTCCACCAGTCTTCCAAGCGTCATTGATTTTGTCTTTTTAATCCTCTGCAACCTCCATCACTCTTCCAAGAAGCATTAAAACCGTCTTGTTTAGCTACTGTGACCTCCACGTCTATTCCACGGTGCATTAAAACCTTCTGGTTAAACCACTGTGAACTCCACAGCTCTTTCAAGGGGCATTGATATTGTCTTTTTATTCTACTGCGACCTAAAACAATCTTCCAAGGGGCATTAATATTGTCCTTTTATTCCACTGCGACCTCCACCATTCTTCCAAAGATCATTGATATTGTCTTTTTATTCCACTGTAACCTCCACCACTCTTCCAAGGGGCATTGATATTGTCTTTTTATGCCACTGCGACCTCCACCTCTCTTCCAAGGGGCATTAAAACCATCTTGTTAAGCTACTGTGACCTCCAGTCTCTTCCATGAGGCATTGATATTGTCTTTTTATTCCACTGCGACCTCCACATCTCTTCCAAGGGGAATTGATATTGTCTTTTTAATCCACTGCGATCTCCACCATTCTTCCAAGGGGCATTAAAACTGTCTTGTTAAGCTACAGTGACCTCCACATCTCTTCCACGGGGCATTGATATTGTCTTTAAATTCCACTGTAACCTCCACCACTCAACCAAGGGGCATTGATATTGTATTTTTATTCCACTGCGACCTCCACCACTCTTCCAAAGGACATTGATATTGTCTTTTTAATCCAGTGCGACCTCCACCACTCTTCCAAAGGGCATTAAAACCATCTTGTTAAGCTACTGTGACCTCCACGTCTCTTCCACGGAGCATTGATATTGTCTTTTTAATCCACTGTGACCTCCGCTACTCTTCCAAGGGGCATTGATATTGTCTTTTTTTCCACTGCGACTTCCACCACTCTTACAAGGGGCATTTATATTGTCTTCGAAATCAACTGCGACCTCCACCACTCTTCAAAGGGGCATGAAAACCGTCCTGTTAACCTACTTTGACATCCACGTCAATTCCAGGGGGCATTGATATTGTCTTTTTATTCCACTGCGACCTACACCACACTTTCAAGGGTCATTGATATTGTCTTTTTAATTAACTGTGACCTCCACCACTCTTCCAAGGGGCATTAAAACTGTCTGGTTAAACCACTCTGAACTCCACAGCTCTTACAAGGGGCATTGATATTGTCGCTCTTTTCCACTGTAACCTCCACAACTCTTCCAAGGGGCATTGATTTTGTCTTTTTATTCCACTGCCACCATAACCACTCTTCCAATGGGCATTGATATTGTCTTTTTAATCCACTGCCACCTCCACCACTATTCCAGGGGGCATTAAAACCGTATTGTTAAGCTACTGTGACCTCCACGTCTCTTCCAAGGTGCATTAAAACCGTCAATTTAAACCACTCTGAACTCCACAGGTCTTGCAAGAGGCATTGATATTGTCTTTTTACTCCACTGTAACCTACAGCACTCTTTCAAGTGGCATTGATATTGTCTTTTTATTCCACTACGACTTCCACCACTCTCCAAAGGTGCATTAGAAAGATCTTGTTTAGCTACTGTAACGTCCATGTCTATTCCACCGGGCATTGATATTGTCTTTTTATTCCACTGTATCCTCCACATCTCTTCCAAGGGGAATTGATGTTGTCTTTTTATTCCACTGCGATCTCCACCATTCTTCCAAGGGGCATTAAAACTGTCTTGTTAAGCTACAGTGACCTCCACATCTCTTCCACGGGGCATTGATATTGTCTTTAAATTCCACTGTAACCTCCACCACTCAACCAAGGGGCATTGATATTGTATTTTTTTCCACTGCGACCTCCACCACTCTTCCAAAGGGCATTGATAATGTCTTTTTAATCCACTGCAACCTCCACCGCTCTTCCAAAGGGCATTAAAACCATCTTGTTAAGCTACTGTGACCTCCAAGTCTCTTCCACGGAGCATTGATATTGTCTTTTTAATCCACTGCGACCTCCGCTACTCTTCCAAGGGGCATTGATATTGTCTTTTTTTCCACTGCGACTTCCACGACTCTTACAAGGGGCATTTATATTGTCTTCTTAATCAACTGCGACCTCCACCACTCTTCAAAGGGGCATGAAAACCGTCTTGTTAACCTACTTTGACATCCACGTAAATTCCACGGGGCATTGATATTGTCTTTTTATTCCACTGCGACCTACACCACTCTTCCAAGGGTCATTGATATTGTCTTTTTAATTAACTGTGACCTACACCACTCTTCCAAGGGGCATTAAAACTGTCTGGTTAAACCACTCTGAACTCCACAGCTCTTCCAAGGGGCATTGATATTGTCGCTCTTTTCCACTGTAACCTCCACCACTCTTCCAAGGGGCATTGATTTTGTCTTTTTATTCCACTGCGACCTTAACCATTCTTCCATTGGGCATTGATATTGTCTTTTTAAACCACTGCGACCTCAACCACTATTCCAAGGGGCATTAAAACCGTATTGTTAAGCTACTGTGACCTCCACGTCTCTTCCAAGGTGCATTAAAACCGTCAATTTAAACCACTCTGAACTCCACAGGTCTTGCAAGAGGCATTGATATTGTCTTTTTTCTCCACTGTAACCTACAGCACTCTTTCAAGTGGCATTGATATTGTCTTTTTATTCCACTACGACTTCCACCACTCTACCAAGGTGCATTAAAAACATCTTGTTTAGCTACTGTAACGTCCATGTCTATTCCACCGGGCATTGATATTGTCTTTTTATTCCACTGTATCCTCCACCACTCTTCCAAGTGGTATTGATATTGTCTTTTTATTCCACGGTGACTTCCACCTCTCTTCTATGGGGCATTGATATTGTCTTTTTAATCCACTGCGACCTCCACCACTCTTCCAAGGGGCATTAAAACAGTCTTGTTAATCTACTGTGACCTCCACGTCTCATCCAAGGGGCATTTAAACCGTCAATTTAAACCACTCTCAACTCCACAGCTCTTGCAAGGGGCTTTGATATTGTTCTTTATTCCTCTGTAACCTCCACCACTCTTCTAAGGGGCATTGATATTGTCTTTTTAATCCACTGCGACCTCCACCACTCTTCCAAGGACCATTAAAACAGTCTTGATAAGCTACTGTGACCTCCACGTCTCTTCCAAAGGGCATTAAACCATCTGGTTAAACCACTCTGTACTCCACAGCTCTTCCAAGAGGCATTGATATTGTCTTTTTATTCGACTGTAACCTCCACCACTCTTCCAAGCGGCATTGATATTTTCTCTGTTTTCCACTGCGACCTCCACCACTCTTCCAAGTGTCTTTGATATTGTCTTTTTTATCCACTGCGACCTCCACCACTCTTCCAATGGGCATTAAAATAGTCTTATTATGCTACTGTGACCTTCACGTTCCTTCCACGGGGCATTGATATTGTCTTTTTGTAACATACCTGGCGTCGTCCTTGCATAGTGGTTCATCTCCCACTGTGCAAGAGCGCGCACTTGATCTCCAATCCAGAATGTCTCTCTGGCTTCCCTCCATGCTGTCTGTTTGCTTCTGTTTCTGCTGCTTAAGGGCGGCGCCCGATCACTTCCTGCTTTTTGTACCTGCTGCAGGCACACCCCTTGTGCGTCCTCAGCCTATTGCTGTCTGTCTCCTGGTATTTAAACCAGCTGCTCCAATTAACCCATGCCTGAGCACTGTGTTCTGTCAGTTGGCTTCTGGTCACTGATATGCCCGGTCCCGTTTATGATTCCTGCCTTCGGTATCAGTTCCCGTGTCTGAACTGTGTCCTGTCTGTATTATCTTCTAGCCTGTTGTCTTCTGCCTATCCTGGAGGCTGTATTTCCAGACCTGTGTGAACACGCTCCTAGCCTGTTCTTTCTGCCTTTTAGTGGCCGCATATCTAGACCCGCTCCTGTATCTTGCTGCTGTGTCTGTTCTTGTCTGAATACTCTCCTAGACTGTTTCCTGTTTTTCTCTATGTCCGTACCTTCGGTTTTTCTGCAGAGTCTGAACTCGTACCTAACTCCTGCTCGTTGTCACTGTACTTCCGTTTGTGAGTTTGTGGTCCACTCGCTACTTCACTGCAAGTACCCTGTGGGTATCTGGTTCTGCCTTTCCCTTCCTCTCTGTTCCGTGTGAACTGAGCCCTGTCCCCTCCGCTCTGCCTTGCTTGCCGCTTCGGCGGTTCTTGCTTGCTCAGCCCTGTCCACCGCGTCTGCGGTTTCGCTTTACTCAGCCCTGTCCACCGCGTCTGCGGTTTTGCTTTGCTCAGCCTTGTCCACCGCGTCTGCGGTTTCGCTTTGCTCAGCCCTGTCCACCGCGTCTGCGGTTTCGCTTTGCTTAGCCGTGTCCACCGCGTCTGCGGTTTCGCTTTGCTCAGCTTTGTCTACCGCGTCTGCTTTTTCGCTCTGCTCAGCCTTGTCTACCGCGTCTGCATTTTTGCTCTGCTCAGCCTTGTCTACCACGTCTGCGGTTCTGCTCAGCTCGGTCTTGACTACCGCAACTGCGGTTTCGCTTTACTTTGTTTGTTTACCGCATTTGCGGCTCCGAATCTGTCTCCCAGTCTGTACTGGACCCTACCCAGCCTGCGCTCTAGTCTGCCTGTTCCTGTATTCCCCGGTGTGGGTCAACAGCCGTGTCCGGAGCCTGACCTGGAGTAGACCCTGGTCCCTCTGCTCCGTTCCTCCCTGGTGCACGGGCATCGTATGCCGTCGTGCGACCTTGGTCGGATCGGGCAGATACTTAGTTATGCCCCTCCAGACACTCTCCGGTTCATGGCACAGTGGAACCACTAAACACGCACACGCCAGTCAGTCCGGGCGTGTGCATTACAGCATGCTCAGGCCATGGCCTTCCTGGTGGCCTTTCTAATGGTCTTCGATGATCCTAACCCGGAGGCTCCTGCGGAAGCTTCACTTCCCAATATCCCGGTGCAGCCCCGATGAGTAATGTGTGTAGGTAGCGCACTAGTCCTCCTGCCCGAAGAGGCTACTGCCCATCCAGAATCCACACAGGATGAATACGCTCTTTGGAATACTTCTCCCAACCTCAAGAGGCAGTCCAGGCGTGCTATTCGTAGAGGCAAGCCGTCACGCCTGGGTCTGTCCTCCCAAAGACCTCCTGATCCCAACCTTGAAGTCCTTGCTGAAGCTTCATTTCCCTGTATCCCGGAGCAGTCCCTACGGGAAATATGCGTGGGTAGCGCACCTGTTCTCCTGCCCGAAGAGACTTCTGCCCACCTAGAATCCTCCGGGATACCACCTGATGACAAAAGGAGAGAGACTTCCCTACAC
This sequence comes from Phyllobates terribilis, assembly GCF_046119375.1. Taxonomy (NCBI): domain Eukaryota; kingdom Metazoa; phylum Chordata; class Amphibia; order Anura; family Dendrobatidae; genus Phyllobates; species Phyllobates terribilis. The sequence continues at coordinate 211,265 of NW_027363119.1, forward strand.
CCGGTACCCGATACTTCGTCCGCTCCGTCCTTTGAGCCTGACAATGGGTACCTCAAAGCGGTAGTTAACCCCGAGTCTCTACACCCCTCCGACCAGGCGGAGGACCTCCAGTTTAGTGTTGAGCCACCCCCGTAGTGTTCGAGTTCGGTTCGGTTCGTCGAACACCCGTGTGTTCGCCGAACTGTTCGTCGAACTGTTCGTCGAACACCTTCGAACACCGTTAAAACCAATGGCAGGCAAACAAAAACACATAGAAACACATAGAAAACACCTTCAAAGGTGTCCAAAAGCTGACAAACTGCTCAGAAGACATAACTAACACATGGAAAAGTGACAAGTACATATAGTCATGCGAAAATAAAAGAGGTGGAGGAGTAAAAGGAGGGGGAGACACAGATATAGGCATGTCATGCCCTTCTAAAATCCAAAAAGTGAGAAGCCGACACGGCCAGTCCGCTCCTGCCCGTGCCACCTCCGTGTCGCCGGGTTTGTGCCAGAGCCGCGGTGAACCCTGATGGCCAGCCCCCCTCTCCCAATACTGGTGCCTGTCCGCTGGTGGGTCGAGCGAGCCCCCCTGTGGTGGAGGCAGCTCTAAGCTTTTTAATTTAAATTGTCTCTCTAATTTGAATGAATACACTTTAAATCCATTTACAAGGATCTATTGGAGGGCAAGTCTCATGCCAGCAGCCGCGTAATTCCAGCTCCAGTAGCGTCCACTAAAGCTGCTGCAGTTAAAAAGCTTTTATAAGGATCGAGCTCGGCTGTCCACCGCAAGGCATCCTACTGCCAGTCCCAGCCCCTATGCCTTGGGGTGCCTCCTGATGCTCTTCACTGAGTATCCCATGGTCCCGAAGCATTTCCTTTGAAAAAATTAAGTGTCTAAACTACAGGTGGTGTAGCTTGCTTAACAGCCGGGATAATCCGCTGACTAGCAGACACTGCTACTAGGCACAAAGTATTTCCTGGGCTAGATGCAGTTAAAAATTTGTAATTAGATACTCTCGTTGGATGCTGAGAAAGCATTCCATAGAGTCTCCTGGCACGCCATATATGATTCTCTTAAAAAGCTTGGGGTAGGGGTCTAGGGGACCCTTTTATAGCCAAAATCACGGCCCTGTATCACAATACGTCACCTAGGACTGAAGATAAATTTGAACTGTAGCACCCTGAGGGCTCGGTTTCTACAGAGGTATTGCACCTCACCCAGAGGTGTGATATCTCACTCTCAGGTAAGGATGGAGTGTGGATCAGGACCCGACACCTGCATGCATTACACCACATTGCCGTGGGGCAGGGCGACCAATATGCCTCTGAGATGGGCACGTCAGTCCCTGTCCCTGGCTGGAGTGGGGGGAGGGAACACTGAGGAAGGGGAACCCTGTAGTGCAGGAGCAGGGAGGGAGCAGTTCCTGGGTGCATTGAGAAGGGAGTATAAAAGGTGGGCACCATCTTAGTTCAGTGCAGAGAAGTCTGAGCAGAAGTGGCAGGGAGCAGGGGCTCTGCATGAGCTCTGCTCCGGAGGCGGGCCTAGTAACAGAGGCCCAGGCCTGGAAGAGGGAGAAGGAAGGAAGAGGAGCGGAGAAGGCTCCAGGAACGAGGAATGAAGGGATCCCAGGGGTGCGGACGGGCGAGTCGCCACCGCACGCCCGAATCCACCTGCGTGGAGGGGTCAGGCCAAAGGGGGAGACCGGTCCCCGAAACTAGTGGAGGCAGGAAACGACCCTCAGCTAGAAACCGGAGGCTGTGACATTTTATGTGGCGCAGCCCCTCGCTACACCCGCTAGGAAGGCACCACATAGGGTCAGGGAAACTGGCGCCAAGTTTACCAAGAGGAGGCCCGAGGCAGCCGGACAGAAGGGTTGGTAAGAAAGACCAGACAAAGGACACACAAAGGGGGTCCTGTGAAGCGCTCCAAAGTTATCTGGGAGTTGTCTGAGCCCCTCACCTGGTGAGCACAGTACGACGTGGGCAGCCGTTACCTGCAGACGTGGTCTGGATAATAAGAACTGTGAGTAAAGGCCCTGGACTGCATCACTGACTCCGTGTCGTTACTGCTGCTGCCCTGCACCATCACCCCCATCCTCCGCATACACTGCCCTGAGGCTATATTCCTCCCGTGGGGAGTTATGCTACGCTCTGCTGCACCCACAACACCAGCCTCAGCGGTCTGCCCTGCAGCGGCGGTTCACTCTGACCGCAATCCATGGGTGGCGTAGTCGGACATTTAAACATCAAAACCACATAAATAGTTCCGCCACTGGTTTGACCACCCTGAGCCACGGAACCGGGTCGCCGCCACGAAGACTACAACCACCAGCATCCACCAAAAAGGGTCCGGCTCCGGGTGTCCCAAGGCCCAGGGGGTGCATCAGAACATTTTCATCACCTTTCACAATCACCAATGGGACAAGGCAGGGATGTCCTCTGTCCCCTCTCTTATACATCCTAGTGACGGAGCACCTGCTCTCATCAATTCGCCATAACTCCAATATTAGGTGGATTGAGGTGGGAGGCACCGAGTACAAGTGCTCTCTATTTGCTGATGATGTCCTAGTATATATCACTCAATCACATATATCCATCCATGCTGTTATGGCTGAAATAGATCACTTTGTTACATGGTCAAATTTTAAAATCAATGCAGCGAAGTCTGAGGCCCTCAATGTCTCCCTCCCCAAATCCATATAGGATTCCATCCAGTCCAACTTTCCCTTTGCCTGGCCCTCACAGGGTATCAAATACTTAGGAATTCCTATTCATAGAGACCTCTCCCATCTATGTTATCTTAATTTTGGGCCCTTTATTGAACAACTCCATACAGACCACGGTTGGCAAGTTAGAACTGTAAGATTCACTACGTGAACCACTGGTGTTTTGTGGAAAAGCACATGTACACTGCGTTCCAAATTATTATGCAAAAAGTGTTTAGGAGTGATAAGGGAAGAATTTGTTTGTTTGTCAGTTAAACTCATTGATGGTGATGTGTGTCAGGGCTCTTTATATCACTGTAAGCAATTGCAGACACCTGTGCTAATTAGTTTGGCAGGTGTGTCCAATGAAAGGCAAGACTACTTAAGAAGGCTGTCTCACATTATTAAGCAGCCTACATTTTCTGCCAAAATGGGAAAGAAAAAGGATGTGTCGGCTGCTGAGAAGCAACAAATTGTGGAGTGTTTAGGTCAAGGCATGACTACAATCAACATTGTGCGATAATCAGGATGAAGTGTCTTGGCAATCAAGAAGTATGTAGCTGATTCACAGTACACACGTGTGCGTGCTGATAAGGGCAAATTGAGGACTCTTTCCTACAGGCAATTACGTCAGGTTGAAAGAGCAGCGGCAAAAAAGCCTTGTCATAGCAGCAGACAAGTTTTTGAAGCTGCTTGTGCCTCCAACGTCCACCGAACAACAAGATGCAGGGTCCTTCAGAGGTTTGCAGCTGTGCATACGCCATCCTGTCGACCTCCTCTATCCACTTCACACAAGCAGAAACGGCTCCAGTGGGCCAAACATTACATGAAGACTGATTTCAAAACTGTTTTGTTCACGGATGAGTGCCGTGCAGCGCTCGATGGTCCAGATGGATGGAGTGGAGGATGGCTGGTTGATGGACACCACACGCAAACACGGCTACAGCGCCAACAAGGAGGAGGTGGAGTAATGTTTTGGGCTGGAATCATGGGGAGAGAGATTGTCGGCCCCTTTAGGATCCCTGAAGGCGCTAAAGATGAACTCCATAATGTATGTGGATTTTCTCAAACAGCACTTCCTGCCATGGTTCAAGAAGAAGAACCGTGTATTTCACAGCAAGATCATTTTTTTGCATGATAATGCACCATCTCATGCTGCACATAAAACATCTGCATCTCTGGCTGATATGGGCATAAAAGGGGACAAACTTATGGTGTGACCCCCATGCTCCCCTGACCTGTACCCCATTCAGAACCTTTGGAGCATCATTAAAAGGAGTCTCTATGATGGCGGGAGGCAGTTCACATCTAAGCAACAGCTCTGGGAGGGTATTCTGTCCTCATGCAAAACAATTGAAGCAGAAACCATCCAAAACCTGACAAATTCAATGGACGAGAGAGTTCAGAAGCTCCTTTCGAACAAGGGGTCCTATGTGAAAATGTAACATCACCTAGAATAAAGTTTTGAGTTGAAAACTGTTTGATTTCAGTTTCTAACAACCTGCTAATGCTTATAATTTCAAAAATGACCATTTTTTTGGTCTTTATTAAAATGAAAAGGTTGATCGAAAAGTTTGGGGGATCTAAGAGTGTGGCAACCCAGTAGTCATGATTACTTCGAATTCTGACAATATGAGGGTCATGCTGCAGGTAGTGCAGCAAGAAGGCACTTATGTGTCTTGCGCATCTCGGAGCCCCAAAATTATTTTCCGGGCTAGATGCAGCTAAAAATTATTATTAATTTTAAATCTGGTGAAGCTTTAGTATAGATGGCCTAATAGGATCAGTGCTGCACACTGTTACAAAGCCTAAATTATTTTCCAGTCAAGATACAGATAAACATGATTAGTAATTTTAAATCTGGTGGAGCTTATTATAGATGGCCTAATAGAATCAGTGCTGCACACTGCTACAAAGCCCAAATTATTTTCCAGCCAAGATACAGATAAACATGATTAGTAATTTGAAAGCTTAAAACGGTTGGTAGGGTGATTTTAACCAATCATCAAGCTTTTACTCTCCCCAGGATGACACAGGGGTAGAAAAGTCGTTTCGGATCCATGATTTGTTCATCTTTATGAACGTGAGTCTGTCTACATTATCAGTGGAGAGCCGCGTGTGCTTATCTGTCAGCACACCACCAGCAGCGCTGAACACACGTTCAGACAGAACGCTGGCTGCGGGGCATGACAAGATCTCCAAGGCGTAAGTGGCTAGCTCCGGCCATTTATCCAGATTGGAAGCCCAAAAAGAGCAAGGGTCCAGTGACACAGTCGTGGCTTCAATGTTTACTTGAAGATACTCCTGTACCATCGTCTCTAGGCGTTGACTATGTGTCAGACTTCTTGTCTCCTGTGGCCTTGCAAAGGATGGGCTAAAAAAGTGGTGAAATGATTCCGCAAAATTGATGTTACCAGCAGATGCTGTGGTTCTGTTACGGTTTGAGTGCTGAACACTTGACGGTCCCACGGTTGGCAAGTTGGAACTGTGAGATTCACTACGTGCACCACTGGTATTTTGTGGAAAAGCACATGTAAGATTCTGCAACAGTCTCTGCTGATACTCCTGCATGCGTGCATCCCTTTCTATGGCAGGAATAATTTCTGCAAATTTACTTTTGTACCGGGGATCTAACAGTGTGGCAACCCAGTAGTCAGGATTATTTCTAATTCTCACAATTCGAGGGTCATGTTGCAGGTAGTGCAGCAAGAAGGCACTCATGTGTGTTGCGCATCCAGGAGCACCAAGTCCCTGTTGTGTTGGTGGCGAGGTAACAATCATGCTTCCTTCCTCTGTCCTCTCCCCCCAACCTCGCACAACAGAAATGTGATCAAGGTCTCCCTCATCTGATGAGTCTTCCATCAGTTCGTCCTCCGCTTCTTCCTGGGCTCCTGCACCTTCCTCACTAGTTTGGCTGCTACCATGCGCCCTGGTAAAACCATCTCCCCCACCCTCACATGCCTGCCGCCTTGGTGCTGCCGACCGTCTGGACCTTGCAGATGTTAGCCCTTCCGCATACAACTCCTCCTCCTCTACTTCCTCCACCTCCTCTTGTGCCACCACCTGACTCCGAATTCTGTTTAACATGTGCTCCAGCATGTAAATCACCGGAATAGTCATGCTGATAATGGCATCGTCAGCACTAAACATCTTCGTCGCCATTTCAAAACTATGCAGAAGGGTGCATAGGTCCCTGATCTGAGACCACTCCTCCAGCGTGATTTGCCCCTGGATCTCGTTGGCCCAGGCTATACGTCAGAACGTATTGCACCAGGGCTTGTCGGTGCTGCCACAGTCGCTGCAACATGTGCAGAGTTGAATTCCACCGGGTAGGCACATCGCATTTTAGACGGTGAAGTGGCAGGCCCAACGACTTCTGTAGAGATGTAAGTCGCTGAGCTGCGGGATGCGAACGGCGGAAGTGAGCACACAGCGACCGTGCCCTCTGCAGAAGGCCATCTAGTCTGGGATAGTGGGCTAAAAATTACTGGACAACCAGGTTCAACACGTGAGCCATACAAGGCACGTGTGTGACATTGCCCCGGCGAAGGGCCGCACCCAGGTTTGCAGCATTGTCGCACACGGCCTTCCCTGGTTTCAGGTCCAGTGGAGACAACCATTCATGAAATTGGTTCTCCAGAGCTGACCACAACTCCTCAGCTGTGTGACTCACATTTCCCAGACATTTCAAAGTAAAAACCGCCTGATGACGTTGAGCCCTACTGCCAGCATAGTAAGGAGGTGTGCAGAATCCCTTCTGCGCAGTTAGAAAGCTTGTGGCATGACCAGACAGGCTTTGGGTGCAGGTGGAAGACCGAGAGGAGGTTGAGGAGGCAGAAGCAGTGGAGGAACTTTGACATAAAGAGGATTGACGCACAACTCGTGGGGACGGCAAGGCTTGGACAGCAGCCCCTTGTCCTGCTGTCACCATAGTTACCCAATGCCCAGTCAGCGACATGTAACGCCCCTGTCCCTGCCTACTCGTCCAAGTGTCTGTGGTGAAATGCACCCTGTCACACACAGAGTTTCTCAAAGAAGCGGTGATGTTGTGTGCGACTTGCTGGTGGAGCGCAGGCACACCTTTCTTTGAGAAGTAGTGCCGACTGGGCATCTGGTACTGGGGCACTGCAACGGACATAAGGTCTCGAAAATCCTCTGTGTCCACCAGGCGGAAAGGCAGCATTTCTGTAGCCAAGAACTTGCAGATGGTGAAATTCAACCTCTTAGCTTTCTCATGGCTAGGAGGAAATGGTCTTTTACTTGTCCACATCTGAGGGACCGAGGGCTGGCTATTGTGCTTAGACGGGGTTGATAAGGGTGTCCCCGGCAAACTGCCGGTCTGTGAGGAAGATGCAGGCGGACATGTTAGGTTGCCTTGATCCAAAGGTGGTGCTATCGATGTCGGAAAGCGCTCAACACCAGCTGGTGTTACCACCTCCAAAGAAAATGATGACCTGCCAATCACGCTGGCTGTTGCGGGTAAAGAGGTGGCAGGTCTGCGCCCCAAAACAGGTGTTACTGCTGTCCCCCCAGTCACAGAGGATGAAGAGGCCGCGGATGCACAAGATATGGCAGACGGTGGTTGGCCCAGCTAGGCCGCATTGTAGCACACTGAGCTTCCCACTGCAACTTATGCTTCATGTCCATGTGCCGGTTCATGCATGAAGTACTCAAACTATGTATTTTTTGGCCTCTACTTAGCTTTTGCTGACAAATGTTACAGATAACACGAGTTGGGTCATCTTTATCGATCTGAAAAAATGCCCAGGCTATGCAAGGCTTAGCACCCATGCGACCTGAAGAGCCACCACGACTTGTGGTGAGAGGCAGAGTTGTGTTTGAGGATGCAGTTGTTGACGTGCTTCCAGTACTACGTCTCTGTCCAGGAAGGCGCAACCTGACCTCGTCGTCACTAGCATCTTCCTCCACCTCCTCTGCTGACCTCATCTCTTTGCTGACTGTGGGTTGACAGTAAGTGGGATCTCCAACCTCATCATCATCACCCTGTGCGTTATCACACCCGTCGTCCTCAGAGCCAACCTGTTCCTGCCCTGACAAAAAACTAAAGTTGTCGCTCCAATCAGGTATTTGAGTCTCATCATCGTCTTCCTCATTGTCTCCACCAACAGGAGTTACAGTTTGGGAATGAGGGTCTACATTATGGTCAGAACCTTCTTCGTCTGGTCCTGGATCCGACTCATAAAGATTCTGGGCATCAGTGCAAATCATTTCCTCGTCTGGATTCACAGAAGCGCTGGAGTCGACCTCTGATTCCCAGGCTATAGTATGAGTAAACAGCTCTGCAGACTCAACCATCTGTTCTACCTCATACTCAGACGGGCAGCTGGAGATTTGGGAGCTGTGAGGAAGCAAGTGCGATTGGGGTGACACCTTTGAGGACTGGAGTATTTGTGATGTTGAAGTTGATGTGGAGGAGAGCCCACTTAAAGGAGCACTTGATATCCGTTGAAGCACCTGCTGTTTTTGTGCCTCATCTGGAATTTGTAGCGATTGGCGTGGCCGTAAGAAAGGGATCTTATCACATTGTCCGCTAAAAGAAGTAGACATTTTAGTTTGGCTGGAAGATGGTCTTTCTTCTGCAGATGTTACTGTTGCTTTAACACCTACCCCACGGACACAACCTTTTTTCCCCTTCCCAACACGCCTATTCCCCTTTCCACCAGCAGCAGGCCTTTTTCCACTCATTTTGGTGGTTAACTAATTCACAACTCTGGAGTTGTTTGCACAAAAAAACAATGGATGGGAACCGAGCAGAGCTGAGTGGCCAAACTGTGGTATTAGGCCAAAACTATTGGCTGCGTTAGATGCAGAAAAAAATTATATTCAATTTGCAACCTGATGGAGGTCAGTATAGAAGAACTAATAGAACAAGTCCCACACACAGCTAGAAGCCCAAATATTTTTTCAGAGGTAGATGCAGAAAAAAAAATATTCAGTTTGCAACCTGATGGAGGTCAGTATAGATGGACTAATAGAGAAAATCCCACGCACTGCTAGAAGGCCAAATATTTTTTTCAGAGCTAGATGCAGACAAAAAATTATTTTGAATTTGCAACCTGATGGAGGTCAGTATAGGTGGACTAATAGAACAAGTCCCACACACTGCTAGAAGGCCAAATATTTTTTCAGAGCTAGATGCAGAAAAAAATTATATTCAGTTTGCAACCTTATGGAGGTCAGTATAGATGGACTAATAGAGAAAGTCCCACACACTGCTAGAAGGCCAAATATTTTTTCAGAGCTAGATGCAGAAAAAAATTATATTCAGTTTGCAACCTGATGGAGGTCAGTATAGATGGCCTAATAGAGAAAGTCCCACACACTGCTAGAAGGCCAAATATTTTTTCAGAGCTAGATGCAGAAAAAAATTATATTCAGTTTGCAACCTGATGGAGGTCAGTATAGATGGACTAATAGAGAAAGTCCCACACACTGCTAGAAGGCCAAATATTTTTTCAGAGCTAGATGCAGAAAAAAATTATATTCAGTTTGCAACCTGATGGAGGACAGTATAGATGGACTAATAGAGAAAGTCCCACACACTGCTAGAAGGCCAAATATTTTTTCAGAGTTAGATGCAGAAAAAAATTATAATCAGTTTGAAACCTGATGGAGGTCTGTATAGATGGATTAATAGAACAAGTCCCACACACAGCTAGAAGCCCAATATTTTTTCAGAGCTAGATGCAGAAAAAAATATATTCAGTTTGCAACCTGATGGAGGTCAGTATAGATGGACTAATACAACAAGTCCCACACACAGCTAGAAGCCCAATATTTTTTCAGAGCTAGATGCAGAAAAAAATTATATTCAATTTGCAACCTGATGGAGGTCAGTATAGATGGAGTAATAGAACAAGTCCCACACACAGCTAGAAGCCCAAATATTTTTTCAGAGGTAGATGCAGATAAAAATTATTTTTAATTTGCAACCTGATGGAGGTCAGTATAGATGGACTAATAGAGAAAGTCCCACACACTGCTAGAAGGCCAAATATTTTTTCAGAGCTAGATGCAGAAAAAAATTATATTCAGTTTGCAACCTGATGGAGGTCTGTATAGATGGATTAATAGAACAAGTCCCACACACAGCTAGAAGCCCAATATTTTTTCAGAGGTAGATGCAGAAAAAAATATATTCAGTTTGCAACCTGATGGAGGTCAGTATAGATGGACTAATACAACAAGTCCCACACACAGCTAGAAGCCCAATATTTTTTCAGAGCTAGATGCAGAAAAAAATTATATTCAATTTGCAACCTGATGGAGGTCAGTATAGATGGAGTAATAGAACAAGTCCCACACACAGCTAGAAGCCCAAATATTTTTTCAGAGCTAGATGCAGATAAAAATTATTTTTAATTTGCAACCTGATGGAGGTCAGCATAGATGGACTAATAGAGAAAGTCCCACACACTGCTAGAAGGCCAAATATTTTTTCAGAGCTAGATGCAGAAAAAAATTATATTCAGTTTGCAACCTGATGGAGGTCAGTATAGATGGACTAATAGAGAAAGTCCCACACACTGCTAGAAGGCCAAATATTTTTTCAGAGCTAGATGCATAAAAAAATTATATTCAGTTTGCAACCTGATGGAGGTCAGTATAGATGGACTAATAGAGAAAGTCCCACACACTGCTAGAAGGCCAAATATTTTTTCAGAGCTAGATGCAGAAAAAAATTATATTCAGTTTGCAACCTGATGGAGGTCAGTATAGATGGACTAATAGAGAAAGTCCCACACACTGCTAGAAGGCCAAATATTTTTTCAGAGCTAGATGCAGAAAAAAATTATATTCAGTTTGCAACCTGATGGAGGTCTGTATAGATGGATTAATAGAACAAGTCCCACACACAGCTAGAAGCCCAATATTTTTTCAGAGCTAGATGCAGAAAAAAATTATATTCAATTTGCAACCTGATGGAGGTCAGTATAGATGGAGTAATAGAACAAGTCCCACACACAGCTAGAAGCCCAAATATTTTTTCAGAGGTAGATGCAGAAAAAAATTATATTCAGTTTGCAACCTGATGGAGGTCTGTATAGATGGATTAATAGAACAAGTCCCACACACAGCTACAAGCCCAATATTTTTTCAGAGGTAGATGCAGAAAAAAATATATTCAGTTTGCAACCTGATGGAGGTCAGTATAGATGGACTAATAGAGAAAGTCCCACACACTGCTAGAAGGCCAAATATTTTTTCAGAGCTAGATGCAGATAAAAATTATATTCAATTTGCAACCTGATGGAGGTCAGTATAGATGGACTAATAGAATGATGCTATGCCCAAAAGATTTTACTTCACTAGGTGCAGTAAAAAAATTGGTATTCTATACACAGGTGGTATATCTTGCAACACAGATAGGCTACTCCACTGACTAACACACTCTGCAATAGGCCAAAAAGGATTAGCTTTGCTAGATTCAGCCAAATGCTGTGAAAAAAACTTGCACAGCACTGGCACAGACCTGCCTGGCAAAAACTGATAGGAACTGATGTAACCTAGTCCTGAAAAGGACTCCAATTACAATTAGTCTTTACTCCCACAACCTATCTATTTAAGAGCACAGACCTGCCTGATAAAAGTCGTAGGAAATGCTGTAACCTAGTCCTTAAAAGGACTGCAATCACAACTATTCCCTACTCCCAAGCTATCTGTAGATTTGTGCGAAAATTGGCTTGAAATTAACAAGGTATAGCGCACACAGCAACAGCGGTGCCGTCTAACACGCAGCTGCAGCAGTGAGAAAATGGTGGCGACGGGGAAAATGGCTTGGTCTTATAGGGCAAGGACATGTGACATACACTGCCAATGACACATGCCCTTGCTTGTGTGAAAAAAAGCACTTCGCTCCGTGTGTGCGCTGCTGATAGGCTGACAGATTGCACCTCCCCACTGTAAATGCGGGAAAGAGAAAAAAAATGGAGATCTTCATTATTCCTGCAGAGATCCATCCCCTGCCCCTCCCCCCACCCCGCTGTACACTCAAACTGCGTATTAACATTAATTTTCATCATTACTGAGAAAAAATCCAGTTATGATTTTGGTGCACGAACAGTTATCGAACATAACCTCGAACAGCCGAATTTTTCTCAAATCGTTCGTGTTCGCCGAACGGCTCGAACACCGGCCAAAACAGCTCGAATTTGAGATTGGCGAACAGTTTGAGTAGAACAACGCTCATCTCTACTTTTTAATCCACTGCAAACTCCACCACTCTTCCAAGGGGCATTAAACCGTCTGGTTAAACCACTCTGAGCTCCACAGCTCTTCCAAGGGGCATTTGTATTGTCTTTTTATTCCAGTCTTACCTCCACCACTCTTCCAAGGGGCATTGATATTGTCTTTTTATTCCACTGCAACTTCCACCTCTCTTCCAAGGGGCATTAAAACAGTCTTGTTAAGCTACTGTGACCTCCACGTCTCTTTCACAGGGCATTGATATTATCTTTTTATTCCACTTTAACCTCCACCACTCTTCCAAGGGGCATTGATATTGTCTTTTTAATCCCCTGCGACCTCCACCACTCTTCCAAGGGGCATTAAAACCGTATTGTTAAGCTACTGTGACCTCCACGTCTCTTCCAAGGTGAATTAAAACCGTCAATTTAAACCACTCTGAACTCCACAGCTCTTGCAAGAGGCATTGATATTGTCTTTTTACTCCACTCTAAACTACAGCACTCTTTCAAGGGGCATTTATATTGTTTTTTTTTTCCACTACGACTTCCACCACTCTCCCAAGGTGCATTAAAATCATCTTGTTCAGCTACTGTAACGTCCATGTCTATTCCACTGGGTATTGATATTGCCTTTTTATTCCACTGCGAATTCCACCTCTCTTCTAAGGGGCATTGATATTGTCTTTTTAATCCACTGCGACCTCCACCACTCTTCCAAGAGGCATTAAAACAGTCTTGTTAAGCTACTGTGACCTCAACATCTCTTCCAAGGGGCATTAAAACCGTCTGATTAAACCACTCTGAGCTCCACAGCTCTTCAAAGAGGCATTGACAATATCTTTTTATTCCATTGCAACCTTCTGCACTCTTCCAAGTGCATTGATATTGTCTCTTTATTTCTCTGCGACGTCCATGACTCTTCCAAGGGGCATTAAAACTGTCTTGTTAAGCTACTTTGACCTCCAAGTTTCTTACACAGGGCATTGATATTGTCTTTTTATTCCACTGCGACCTCCATCACTCTTCCAAGAAGCATTGAAACCGCCATGTTAAGCTACGGTGACCTCCACATCTATTCCACGGTGCATTAAAACTTTCTGGTTAAACCACTGTGAACTCCACAGCTCTTTCAAGGAGCATTGATATTGTCATTTTATTGCACTCTAACCTCCACCACTCTTCCAAGGGGCATTGATATTGTCTTTTTATTCCACTGTGACCTCCACGTCTCTTCCAAGAGGCATTGATATTGTCTTTTTATTTAATTGGAACCTCCACCACTCTTCCAATGGGCATTGATATTGTCTTTTTATTCCACTGTAACCTCCACCATTCTTCCAAGGTACATCGATATTGTCTTTTTATTTTACTTTAACCTCACCATTCTTCCAAGGGACATTTATATTGACTTTTTATTCCACTGTAACGTCCACCATTCTTCCAAGGGACATTGATATTGTCTTTTTATTCCTCTGCGACGTCCACGACTCTTCCAAGAGGCATTAAAACCGTCTTGTTAAGCTACTGTGACCTCCAAGTTTCTTACACAGGGCATTGATATTGTGTTTTTATTCCACTGTAACCTCAACCACTCTACCAAGGGGCATTGATATTGTCTTTTTATTCCACTGCGACCTCCACCACTCTTCCAAAGGGTATTGATATTGTCTTTTTAATCCACTGCGACCTCCACCACTCTTCCAAGGGGCATTGATATTGTCTTTTTAATCCACTGTGACCTCCACGTCTCTTCCAAGGGGCATTAAAACTGTCAATTTAAACCACTCTGAACTCCACAGCTCTTCCAAGGAGCACTGGTATTGTCTTTTTATTCCACTCTAACCTCCACCACTCTTCCAAGGGGCATTGACTTTGTCGATTTATTCCACTGCGACCTCCAACAAGGGACATTGATATTGTCTTTTTACTCCTCTGCGACGTCCACGACTCTTCCAAGGGGCATTAAAGCCGTCTTGTTAAGCTACTGTCGCGTCCATGTCTATTCCACTGGGCTTTGATATTGTGTTTTTATTCCACTCTAACCTCCACCACTCTTCCAAGTGGCATTGACATTGTCTTTTTATTCCACTGCGACTTCCACCTCTCTTCTAAGGGGCATTGATATTGTCTTTTTAATCCACTGCGACCTCCACCACTCTTCCAAGGGGCAGTAAAACAGTCTTGTTAAGCTACTGTGACCTCCACGTCTCTTCCAAGGGGCATTAAAACCATCTGGTAAAACCACTCTGAACTCCACAGCTCTTCCAAGGGGCATTGATATTGTCTTTTTATTTCACTGTAACCTCCACCACTCTTCCAAAGGGCATTGATTTTGTTTTTTCAATCCACTGCGAACTCCACCACTCTTCCAAGGGGCATTAAAACCGTCTTGTTATGCTACTGTGACGTCGACTTCCAAGGGGAATTAAATCCATCTGGATATGCCACTCTGAACTCCACAGCTCTTCCAAGTGGAATTTGTCTTGTCTTTTTATTCAACTCTAACCTCCACCACTCTTCCAAGGGGCATTAAAACCATATTGTTAAGCTACAGTGACCTCCACGTCATTTCCACGGGGCATTGATATTGTCTTGTTATTCCACTGCGACCTCCACCACTCTTCCAAGGGGCATTGATTTTGTCTTTTCAATCCACTGCGAACTCCACCACTCTTCCAAGGGGCATTAAAACCGTCTTGTTATGCTACTGTGACGTCGACTTCCAAGGGGAATTAAATCCATCTGGATATGCCACTCTGAACTCCACAGCTCTTTCAAGTGGAATTTGTCTTGTCTTTTTATTCAACTCTAACCTCCACCACTCTTCCAAGGGGCATTAAAACCATATTGTTAAGCTACAGTGACCTCCACATCTCTTCTACGGTGCATTGATATTGTCTTTTTATTCCACTGGAGCCTCCACTAATCTTCCAAGGGGCATTGATATTGTTTTTTTATTCCATAGCGACCTCCACCACCCTTCCAAGGGGCATTAAAACCGTCTTGTTAAGTTACTGTGTACTCCACAGCTCTTCCAAGGGGCATTATTATTGTCTTTTTATTGCACTGTAACCTCCACCACTCTTCCAAGGGGCATTGATGTAGTCTTTTTAATCCACTGCGACCTCCACCACTCTTCCAAGGGGCATTAAAACCATCTTGTTAAGCTACTGTCACCTCCACGTCCCTTCCAAGTGGCATTAAAACCATCAATTTAAACCACTCTGAACTCCACAGCTCTTGCAAGGGGCATTGATATTGTCTTTTAATTCGACTGCGACCTCCACCACTCTTCCAAGGGGAATTAAAACCATATTGTTAAGCTACAGTGACCTCCACATCTCTTCCACGGTGCATTGATATTGTCTTTTTATTCCACTGGAACCTCCACTAATCTTCCAAGGGGCATTGATATTGTTTTTTTATTCCATAGCAACCTCCACCACCCTTCCAAGGGGCATTAAAATCGTCTTGTTAAGTTACTGTGAACTCCACAGCTCTTCCAAGGGGCATTATTATTGTCTTTTTATTGCACTGTAACCTCCACCACTCTTCCAAGGGGCATTGATGTAGTCTTTTTATTCCACTGCGACCTCCAGCAGTCCTCCAATTGGCATTAAAACCGTCTTGTTAATCTACTGTGACCTCCACGTCTCTTCCACGGGGCATTGAAATTGTCTTTTTATTCCACTGTAACCTCCACCACTCGTCCAAGGGGCATTGATATTGTCTTTTTATTCCACTGCGACCTCCACCACTCTTCCAAGGGGCATTGATAATGTCTTTTTATTCCACTGCGACCTCCACCACTCTACCAAGGCTCATTGATATTGTCTTTTTAATCCAATGCGACCTCCACCACTCTTCCAAGGGGCATTTATATTGTCTTTTTAATCCACTGCGACCTCCACCACTCTTCCAAGGGGCATTAAAACCATCTTGTTAAGCTACTGTCACCTCCACGTCCCTTCCAAGTGGCATTAAAACCGTCAATTTAAACCACTCTGAACTCCACAGCTCTTGCAAGGGGCATTGATATTGTCTTTTTATTCCAATGTAACCTCTAGCACTCTTCCAAGGGGCATTGATATTGTCTTTTTATTCCACTGCGACCTCCACATCTCTTCCAAGGGGCATTAAAACCGTCTTCTTAAGCTCCTGTGACCTCCAAGTCTCTTCCACGAGGCATTGATATTGTGTTTTTAATCCACTGCGACCTCCACCTCTCTTCCAAGGATCATTAATATTGTCTTTTTATTCCACTGCGACCTCCACCACTCTTCCAAGGGTCATTGATATTGTCTTTTTTTCCACTGTAACCTCCACCACTCTTCCAAGGGGCATTGATATTGTCTTTTTATTCCACTGCGACCTCCACCTCTCTTCGAAGGGGCATTAAAACCATCTTGTTAAGCTCCTGTGACCTCCAAGTCTGTTCCACGAGGCATTGATATTGTCTTTTTATTCCACTGCGACCTCCACATCTCTTCCAAGGGGAATTTATATTGTCTTTTTATTCCACTGCGCTTCCACCACTCTTCCAAGGGTCATTGATATTGTCTTTTTATTCCACTGAAACCTCCACCACTCTTCCAAGGTGCATTGATATTGTCTTTTTTTTCCACTGCGACCTCCACCTCTCTTCCAAGGGGCATTAAAACCATCTTGGTAAGCTTCTGTGACCTCCAAGTCTCTTCCACGAGGCATTGATATTGTCTTTTTATTCCACTGCGACCTCCACATCTCTTCCAAGGGAAATTGATATTGTCTTTTTATTCCACTGCGACCTCCACCACTCTTCTAAGGGGCATTGATAATGTCTTTTTAATCCACTGCGACTTCCACCACTCTTCCAAGGGGCATTTAAACAGTCTTGATAAGCTACTGTGACCTCCACGTCTCTTCCAAGTTGCATTTAACCGTCTGGTTAAACCACTCTGTACTCCACAGATCTTCCAAGAGTCATTGATATTGTCTTTTTATTCCACTGAAACCTCCACCACTCTTCCAAGGTGCATTGATATTGTCTTTTTTTTCCACTGCGACCTCCACCTCTCTTCCAAGGGGCATTAAAACCATCTTGGTAAGCTCCTGTGACCTCCAAGTCTCTTCCACGAGTCATTGATATTGTCTTTTTATTCCACTGCGACCTCCACATCTCTTCCAAGGGAAATTGATATTGTCTTTTTATTCCACTGCGACCTCCACCACTCTTCTAAGGGGCATTGATAATGTCTTTTTAATCCACTGCGACTTCCACCACTCTTCCAAGGGGCATTTAAACAGTCTTGATAAGCTACTGTGACCTCCACGTCTCTTCCAAGTTGCATTTAACCGTCTGGTTAAACCACTCTGTACTCCACAGATCTTCCAAGAGTCATTGATATTGTCTTTTTATTCGACTGTAACCTCCACCACTCTTCCAAGGGGCAATGATATTGTCTCTGTTTTCCACTGCGACCTCCACCACTCTTCCAAGGGGCTTTGATATTGTCTTTTTATCCACAGCGACCTCCACCACTCTTCCAATGGGCATTAAAACCGTCTTGTTATGCTACTGTGACCCTCACTTCCCTTCCTCGGGGCATTGATATTGTCTTTTTATTCCATTGTGACCTCCACCACTCTTCCAAGGGGCATTAAATCCGTCTTGTTAAGCTACTGTGACCTCCACCTCTCTTCCAAGGGTCATTAAAACTGTCTGTTTAAACCACTCTGAACTCCAAAGCTCTTCCAAGGGGCATTGATATTGTCTTTTTATACCACTGTAACCTCCACCACTCTTCCAAGGGGCATTGATTTTGACTTTTTATTCCACTGCGACCTCCACCACTCTTCCAATGGGCATTGTTATTGTCTTTGTAATCCACTGCGAACTCAACCGCTCTTCCAAGGGGCATTAAAACTGTCTTATTAAGCTATTGTGACCTACACATCTCTTCCACGGGGCATTTATATTGTCTTCTTATTTAACTGTAACCTCCACCACTGATCCAAGGGGCATTGATATTGTCTCTAAATTCCACTGTAACCTCCATCACTCTTCCAAGGGGCATTGATATTGTTTTTTTATTCAACTGTAACCTCTACCACTCTTCCAAGGTGCATTGATATTGTCTTTTTATTCCACTGCGACCTCCACCACTCTTCCAAGGGACATTCATATTGTCTTTTTAATCCACTGCGACCTCCACCACTCTTCCAAGGGGCAAAAAAAAACTTCTTGTTAAGCTATTGTCACCTCCACGTCCCTTCCAAAGGGCATTAAAACCGTCAATTTAAACCACTCTGAACTCCACAGCTCTTGCAAGGGGCATTGATATTGTCTTTTTATTCCAATGTAACCTCCAGCACTCTTCCAAGGGGCATTGATATTGTCTTTTTATTCCACTGCAACTTCCACCTCTCTTCCAGGGGGCATTAAAACCGTCTTGTTAAGCTACTGTGACCTCCCCGTCTCTTTCACGGGGCATTGATATTGTCTTTTTATTCCACTGTAACCTCCACCACTCTTCCAAGTGGCATTGATATTGTCTTTTTATTCCACTGGGACCTTCACCACTCTTCCAAGTGTCATTGATATTGTCTTTTTAATCCACTGCGACCTCCACCACTATTCCAATGGGCATTATAACCGTATTGTTAAGCTGCTGTGACCTCTACGTCAATTCCAAGGTGCATTAAAACCATCAATTTAAACCACTTTGAACTCCTCAGCTCTTGCAAGAGGCATTGATATTGTCTTTTTATTCCACTGTAACCTCCACCACGCTTCTAAGGGGCTTTGATTTTGTCTTTTTAATCCACTGCGACATCCATCACTCTTCCAAGAAGCATTAAAACCGTCTTGTTTAGCTACTGTGACCTCCACGTCTTTTCCACTGTGCTTTAAAACCTTCTGGTTAAACCACTGTGAACTCCACAGCTCTTCCTAGGGGCATTGATATTGTCTTTTTATTCCACTGTAACCTCCACCACTCTTCCAAGGGGCATTGATATTGTCTTTTTATTTTACTGCGACCTCAACCACTCTTCCAAGGATCATTAATATTGTCATTTTATTCCACTGCGACCTCCACCACTCTTCCAAGGGTCATTGATATTGTCTTTTTATTCCACTGTAACCTCCACCACTCATCCAAGGTGCATTGATATTGTCTTTTTATTCCACTGCGACCTCCACCTCTCTTCCAAGGGGAATTGATATTGTCTTTTTATTCCACTGCGACCTCCACCACTCTTCCAAGGGGCATTAAAAGAGTCTTGTTAAGGTTCTGTGACCTCCACGTCTCTTCCAAGGGGCATTAAACCGTCTGGTTAAACCACTCTGTACTCCACAGCTCATCCAAGAGGAATTGATGTTGTCTTTTTATTCGACTGTAACCTCCACCACTCTTCCAAGGGGCATTGATATTGTCTCTGTTTTCCACTGCGACCTCCACCACTCTTCCAAGGGGCTTTGATATTGTCTTTTTATCCATTGCGACCTCCACCACTCTACCAATGGGCATTTAAACCATCTAGTTATGCTACTGTGAGCTCCACGTCCCTTCCACGGGGCATTGATATTGTCTTTTTCTTAGATTGCGACCTCCACCGCTCTTCCAAGGGGTCATTAAAACGGTCTTGTTAAGCTACTGTGACCTCCAAGTCTCTTCCAACGGGCATTAAAACCGTCTGGTTAAACCGCTCTGAGCTCCACAGCTCTTCCAAGGGGCATTGACAATGTCTTTTTATTCCATTGTAACCTTCTGCACTCTTCCAAGTGCATTGATTTTGTCTTTTTATTCCACCGCGACCTCCACAACTCTACCAATGGGCATTGTTATTGTCTTTTTAATCCCCTGCAAACTCCACCACTCTTCCAAGGGGAATTAAAACCGTCTTGTTAAGCTTCTGTGACCTCCACGTCCCTTCCACGGGGCATTGATATTGTCTTTAAATTCCACTGCGACCTCCACCACTATTCCAAGGGGCATTGATATTGTCTTTTTAATCCACTGCGAACACCACCACTCTTCCAAGGGGCATTAAAACTGTCTTGTTATCCTACTGTGACGTCGACTTCTCTTCCACGGGGCATTAAAATCATCTGGTTAAACGTCTCTGAAGTCCACATCTCTTCTACGGGGTATTGATATTGTATTTTTATTCCACTGTAACCTCCACCAATCTTCCAAGGGGCATTGATATTGTTTTTTCATTCCACTGCGACCTCCATCACTCTTCCAAGGGGCATTAAAACCGTCTTGTTAAGTTCCTGTGACCTCCACGTCCCTTCCACGGGGCATTGATATTGTCTTTTTATTCCACTGCGACCTCCACCACTCTTCCAAGGGGCACTGTTATTGTCTTTTTAATCCCCTGCAACCTCCACCACTCTTCCAAGGGGCATTAAAACCGTCTTGTTAAGCTACTGTGACCTCCACGCCCCTTCCACGGGGCATTGATATTGTCTTTTTCTTCCATTGCGACCTCCACCGCTCTTCCAAGGGGCATTAAAACGGTCTTGTTAAGCTAATGTGACCTCCAAGTCTCTTCCAAGGGGCATTAAAACCGTATGGTTAAACCGCTCTGAGCTCCACAGCTCTTCCAAGGGTCATTGACAATGTCTTTTTATTCCATTGTAACCTTCTGCACTCTTCCAAGTGCATTGATTTTGTCTTTTTATTCCACCGCGATCTCCACAACTCTTCCAATGGGCATTGTTATTGTCTTTTTAATCCCCTGCAAACTCCACCACTCTTCCAAGGGGAATTAAAACCATCTTGTTAAGCTACTGTGACCTCTACGTCCCTTCCACGGGGCATTGATATTGTCTTTAAATTCCACAGCGACCTCCACCACTCTTCCGAGGGGCATTGATAATGTCTTTGTAATCCACTGCGAACTCCACCGCTCTTCCAAGGGGCATTACAACCGTCTTATTAAGCTATTGTGACCTACACATCTCTTCCACGGTGCATTGATATTGTCTTTTTATTTAACTGTAACCTCCACCACTGTTCCAAGGGTCATTGATATTGTCTTTAAATTCCACTGTAACCTCCATCACTTTTCCATGGGGCATTGATATTGTTTTTTATTCAACTGTATCCTCCACCACTCTTCCAAGGGGCATTGATATTGTCTTTTTATTCCACTGCGAACTCCACCACTCTTCCAAGGGGCATTCATAGTGACTTTTTAATCCACTGCGACCTCCACCACTCTTCCAAGGGGCATTAAAACCATCTTGTTAAGCTACTGTCACCTCCACGTCCCTTCCAAGGGGCATTAAAACTGTCAATTTAAACCACTCTGAACTCCACAGCTCTTGCAAGTGGCATTGATATTGTCTTTTTATTCCAATGTAACCTCCAGCACTCTTCCAAGGGGCATTGATATTGTCTTTTTATTCCACTGCAACTTCCACGTCTCTTCCAAGGGGCATTAAAACCGTCTTGTTAAGCTATTGTGACCTCCACGTCTCTTTCACGGGGCATTGATATTGTCTTTTTATTCCACTGTAACCTCCACCACTCTTCCAAGTGGCATTGATATTGTCTTTTTATTCCACTGGGTCCTTCACCACTCTTCCAAGTGGCATTGATATTGTCTTTTTAATCCACTGCGACCTCCACCACTCTTCAAAGGGGCATTAAAACAGTCTTGATAAGCTATTGTGACCTCCACGTCTCTTCCAAGGGGCATTAAAGCATCTGGTTAAACCACTCTGTACTCCACAGCTCTTCCAAGAGGCATTGATATTGTCTTTTTATTCGACTGTAACCTCCACCACTCTTCCAAGGGGCATTGATATTGTCTCTGTTTTCCACTGCGACATCCACCACTCTTCCAAGGGGTTTTGATATTGTATTTTTATTCCACTGTAACCTCCACCACTCTTCCAAGGGGCTTTGATTTTGTCTTTCTAATCCACTGCGACCTCCATCACTCTTCCAAGAAGCATTAAAACCTTCTTGTTTAGCTACTGTGACCTCCACGTCTATTCCACGGTGCCTTAAAACCTTCTGGTTAAACCACTGTGAACTCCACAGCTCTTCCAAGGAGCATTGATATTGTCTTTTTATTCCACTGTAACCTCCACCACTCTTCCAAGGGGCATTGATATTGTCTTTTTATTTTACTGCGACCTCCACTACTCTTCCAAGGATCATTAATATTGTCTTTTTATTCCACTGCGACCTCCACCAATGTTCCAAGGGTCATTGATATTGTTTTTTTATTCCACTGTAACCTCCACCACTCTTCCAAGGGGCATTGATATTGTCTTTTTATTCCACTGCGACCTCCACCTCTCTTCCAATGGGCATTAAAACCATCTTGTTAAGCTCCTGTGACCTCCAAGTCTCTTCCACGAGGCATTGATATTGTCTTTTTATTCCACTGCGAACTCCACATCTCTTGCAAGTGGTATTGATATTGTCTTTTTATTCCACTGCGACCTCCACCACTCTTTTAAGGGGCATTAAAAGAGTCTTGTTAAGCTACTGTGACCTCCACGTCTCTTCCAAGGGGCATTAAACCGTCTGGTTAAACCACTCTGTACTCCACAGCTCTTCCAAGAGGCATTGATATTGTCTTTTTATTCGACTGTAACCTCCACCACTGTTCCAAGGGGCATTGATATTGACTCTGTTTTACACTGCGACCTCCACCACTCTTCCAAGGGGCTTTGATATTGTCTTTTTGTCCATTGCAACCTCCACCACTCTTCCAATGGGCATTAAAACCATCTTATTATGCTACTGTGAGATCCACATCCCTTCCACGGGGCATTGATATTGTCTTTTTATTCCATTGCGACCTCCACCACTCTTCCAAGGGGCATTAAAACCGTCTTGTTAAGCTACTGTGACCTCCAAGTCTCTTCCAAGGGGCATTAAAACCGTCTGGTTAAACCGCTCTGAGCTCCACAGCTCTTCCAAGGGGCATTGACAATGTCTTTTTATTCCATTGTAACCTTCTGCACTCTTCCAAGTGCATTGATATTGTCTTTTTATTCCTCTGCGACGTCCACGACTCTTCTAAGTGGCATTAAAACCGTCTTGTTAAGCTACTGTGACCTCCAAGTTTCTTACACAGGGCATTGATATTGTCTTTTTATTGCACTGTAACCTCCACCACTCTTCCAGATGGCATTGAAATTGTCTTTTTATTTCACTGTGACTTCCACCTATCTTCCAAGGGGCATTGATATTGTCTTTTTATTCCACTGCGACCTCCACCACTCTCCTAAGGGGCATTGATATTGTCTTTTAAATCCACAACGATCTCCACCACTCTTCCAAGGGGCATTAAAACAGTCTTGTTAAGCTACTGTGACCTCCTCATCTCTTCCAAGGGGCATTAAAACCGTCTGGTTAAGCAATCTGAACTCCACAGCTCTTACAAGAGGCATTGATATTGTCGTTTTATTCGACTGTAACAACCACCACTGTTCCAAGCGGCATTGATATTGTCTTTTTATTCCACTGCGACCTCCACCACTCTTCCAAGCGGCATTGATATTGTCTTTTTATTCCACTGCGACCTCCACCACTCTTCCAAGGGGCATTGATATTGTCTTTTTAATCAACGGTGACCTCCACGTCTCTTCCAAGGGGCATTAAAACCGTCAGTTTAAACCACTCTGAACTCCACAGCTCTTCCAAGGAGCACTGGTATTGTCTTTTTATTCCACTCTAACCTCCACCACTTTTCCAAGGGGCATTGACATTGTCTATTTATTCCACTGCGACCTCCACCACTCTTCCAAGGGGCATAAAAACCATCTTGTTAAGCTACAGTGACCTCCACAACTCTTCCATGAGGTATTGATATTGTCTTTTTATTCCACTCTAACCTCCACCACTCTTCCAAGGGGTATTGATTTTGTCTTTTTATTCCACTGCGACCTCTATCACTCTTCCAATGGGCATTGATATTGTCTTTTTAATCCACTGCTACCTCCACCACTCTTCCAAGGGGCATTAAAGCCGTCTTGTTTAGCTACTGTCACGTCCATGTCTATTCCACGGTGCATTGATATTGTCTTTTTATTCCACTGTAACCTCCACCACTCTTCCAAGTGGCATTGACATTGTCTTTTTATTCCACTGTGACTTCCACCTCTCTTCTAAGGGGCATTGATATTGTCTTTTTAATCCACTGTGTCCTCGACCACTCTACCAAGGGGCGTTAAAACAGTCTTGTTAAGCTACTGCGACCTCCACGTCTCTTCAAAGGGGCATTAAAACCGTCTGTTTAAACCACTCTGAACTCCACAGCTCTTCCAAGGGGCATTGATATTGTCTTTTTATTCCTCTGTAACCTCCACCACTCTTCCAAGGGGCATTGATTTTGTCTTTTTATTGCACTGCGACCTCCACAACTCTTCCAATGGGCATTGTTATTGTCTTTTTAATCCCCTGCAACCTCCACCACTCTTCCAAGGGGAATTAAAACCGTCTTGTTAAGCTACTGTGACCTCCACCACCCTTCCACGGGGCATTGATATTGTCTTTTTATTCCACTGTGACTTCGACCACTCTTCCAAGGGGCATTAAAACCATATTGTTAAGCTCTAGTGAACTCCACATCTCTTCCACGGGGCATTGATATTGTCTTTTCATTCCACTGTAACCTCCACCAATCTTCCAAGGGGCGTTGATATTGTTTTTTAATTCCACTGCGACCTCCATTACTCTTCCAAGGGGCATTAAAATCGTCTTGTTAAGTTACTGTGACCTCCATGTCTCTTCAGAGGAGCGTTAAAACAGTCTGGTTATACCACTCTGAACTCCACAGCTCTTCCAAGGGGCATTATTATTGTCTTTTTATTCCACTGTAACCTCCACCATTCTTCCAAGGGGCATTGATATTGTCTTTTTATTCCACTGCTACCTCAACCAGTCCTCCAAGAGGCATTAAAACCGTCTTGTTAAGCTACTGTGACCTCCACGTCTCTTCCACGGGGCATTGAAATTGTCTTTTTATTCCACTGTAACCTCCACCACTCGTCCAAGGGGCATTGATATTGTCTTTTTATTCCTCTGCGACCTCCACCACCCTTCCAAGGGGCATTAAGACGATCTTATTAAGCTACAGTGACCTCCACAACCCTTCCATGGGGCATTGATATTGTTTTTTTATTCCACTGTAAACTCCACCACTCTTCCAAGGGGCATTGATTTTGTCTTTTTATTCCACTGCTACCTCTACCACTCTTCCAATGGGCATTGATATTGTCTTATTAATCCACTGCAACCTCCACCACTCTTCAAAGGTGCATTAAAGACGTCTTGTTAAGCTACTGTCACATCCATGTCTATTCCACGGGGCATTGATATTGTCTTTTTATTCCACTGTAACCTACACCACTCTTCCAAGTGGCATTGACATTGTCTTTTTATTCCTCTGCGACGTCCACGACTCTTCCAAGGGGCATTAAAACCGTCTTGTTAAGCTACTGTGACCTCCAAGTTTCTTACAGAGGGCATTAATATTGTCTTTTTATTCCACTGCGACCTCCACCACTCTCCTAAGGGGCATTGATATTGTCTTTTAAATCCACAACGATCTCCACCACTCTTCCAAGGTTCATTGATATTGTCTTTTTATTCCACTGCGACCTCCACCACTCTCCTAAGGGGCATTGATATTGTCTTTTAAATCCACAACGATCTCCACCACTCTTCCAAGGGGCATTAAAACAGTCTTGCTAAGCTACTGTGACCTCCTCGTCTCTTCCAAGTGGCATTAAAACTGTCTGGTTAAACACTCTGAACTCCACAGCTCTTACAGGAGGCATTGATATTGTCGTTTTATTCGACTGTAACATCCACCACTCTTCCAAGCGGCATTGATATTGTCTTTTTATTCCACTGCGACCTCCACCACTCTTCCAAAGGGCATTGATATTGTATTTTTAATCAACTGCGACCTCCACCTCTCTTCCAAGGGGCATTAAAACCGTCTTGGGAAGCTACTGTGACCTCCACGTCCCTTCCACGGGGCATTGATATTGTCTTTTTATTATACTGCGACCTCCACCACTCTTCCAAGGGGAATTGATATTGTCTTTTTAATCCACTGCGACCTCCACCACTCTTCCAAGGGGCATTGATATTGTCTTTTTAATCCACGTTGACCTCCACGTCTCTTCCAAGGGGCATTAAAACCGTCAATTTAAACCACTCAGAACTCCACAGCTCTTCCAAGGAGCACTGGTATTGTCTTTTTATTCCACTCTAACCTCCACCACTTTTCCAAGGGGCATTGACATTGTCTACTTATTCTACTGTGACTTCCACCACTCTTCAAAGGGGCATAAACACCATCTTGTTAAGCTACAGTGACCTCCACAACTCTTCCAAGGGGCATTGATTTTGTCTTTTTATTCCACTGTGACCTCTACCACTCCTCCAATGGGCATTGATATTGTCTTTTTAATCCACTGCTACTTCCACCAATCTTCCAAGGGGCATTAAAGCCGTCTTGTTTAGCTACTGTCACGTCCATGTCTATTCCAGGGGGCATTGATATTGTCTTTTTATTCCACTGTAACCTCCACCACTCTTCCAAGTGGCATTGACATTGTCTTTTTATTCCACTGTGACTTCCACCTCTCTTCTAAGGGGCATTGATATTGTCTTTTTAATCCACTGCGACCTCCACCACTCTACCAAGGGGCGTTAAAACAGTCTTGTTAAGCTACTGCGACCTCCACGTCTCTTCCAAAGGGCATTAAAACCGTCTGTTTAAACCACTCTGAACTCCACAGCTCTTCCAAGGGGCATTGATATTGTCTTTTTATTCCACTGTAACCTCCACCACTCTTCCATGGGGCATTCATTTTGTCTTTTTATTCCACTGCGACCTCCACAACTCTTCCAATGGGCATTGTTATTGTCTTTTTAATCCCTTAAAACCTCCACCACTCTTCCAAGGGAAATTAAAACCGTCTTGTTAAGCTACTGTGACCTCCACGTCCCTTTCACGGGGCATTGATATTATCTTTTTATTCCACTGCGACCTCCACCACTCTTCCAAGGGGCATTAAAACCATATTGTTAAGCTATAGTGACCTCCACATCTCTTCCACGGGTCATTGATATTGTCTTTTCATTCCACTGTAACCTCCACCAATCTTCCAAGGGGCATTGATATTGTTTTTTAATTCCGCTGCAACCTCCATTACTCTTCCAAGTGGCATTAAAATCGTCTTGTTAAGTTACTGTGACCCCCACGTCTCTTTCAAGGAGCGTTAAAACAGTCTGGTTACACCACTCTGAACTCCACAGCTCTTCCAAGGGGCATTATTATTGTCTTTTTCTTCCACTGTATCCTCCACCATTCTTCCAAGGAGCATTGATATTGTCTTTTTATTTCACTGCTACCTCCACAAGTCCTCCAAGAGGCATTGAAACCGTCTTGTTAAGCTACTGTGACCTCCACGTCTCTTCCACGGGGCATTGAAATTGTCTTTTTATTCCACTGTAACCTCCACCACTCGTCCAAGGGGCATTGATATTGTCTTTTTATTCCACT
Organism: Phyllobates terribilis; assembly: GCF_046119375.1. Taxonomy (NCBI): domain Eukaryota; kingdom Metazoa; phylum Chordata; class Amphibia; order Anura; family Dendrobatidae; genus Phyllobates; species Phyllobates terribilis. The sequence goes on from NW_027363119.1 coordinate 238,698, forward strand.
GCGACCTCCACCACTCTTCCAAGGGGCATTAAGACCATCTTGTTAAGCTACAGTGACCTCCACAACTCTTCCATGGGGCATTGATATTGTTTTTTTATTCCAATGTAACCTCCACCACTCTTCCAAGGGGCATTGATTTTGTCTTTTTATTCCACTGCGACCTCTACCACTCTTCCAATGGGCATTGATATTGTCTTATTAATCCACTGCAACCTCCACCACTCTTCAAAGGTGCATTAAAGCCGTCTTGTTAAGCTACTGTCACTTCCATGTCTATTCCACGGGGCATTGATATTGTCTTTTTATTCCACTGTAACCTCCACCACTGTTCCAAGTGGCATTGAAATTGTCTTTTTATTCCTCTGCGACGTCCACGACTCTTCCAAGGGGCATTAAAACCGTCTTGTTAAGCTACTGTGACCTCCAAGTTTCTTAAACAGGGCATTGATATTGTCTTTTTATTGCACTGTAACCTCCACCACTCTTCCAATGGGCATTGATATTGTCTTTTTATTCCACTGTGACCTCCATCTATCTTCCAAGGGGCATTGATATTGTCTTTTTATTCCACTGTGACCTCCACCACTCTCCTAAGGGGCATTGATATTGTCTTTTAAATCCACAACGATCTCCACCACTCTTCCAAGGGGCATTAAAACAGCCTTGTTAAGCTACTGTGACCTCCTCGTCTCTTCCAAGGGGCATTAAAACCGTCTGTTTAAACACTCTGAACTCCACAGCTCTTACAAGAGGCATTGATATTGTCAATTTATTCGACTGTAACATCCACCACTCTTCCAAGCGGCATTGATATTGTCTTTTTACTCCACTGCGACCTCCACCACTCTTGCAAGGGGCATTGATATTGTATTTTTAATCAACTGCGACCTCCACCTCTCTTCCAAGGGGCTTTAAAACCGTCTTGTGAAGCTACTGTGACCTCCAACTCCCTTCCACGGGGCATTGATATTGTCTTTTTATTCCACTGTGACCTCCACTTCTCTTCCAAGGGGCATTGATATTGTCTTTTTAATCCACTGCGACCTCCACCACTCTTCCAAGGGGCATTGATATTGTCTTTTTAATCCACGGTGACCTCCACGTCTCTTCCAAGGGGCATTAAAACCATCAATTTAAACCACTCTGAACTCCACAGCTCTTCCAAGGAGCACTGGTATTGTCTTTTTATTCCACTCTAACCTCCACCACTTTTCCAAGGGGCATTGACATTGTCTATTTATTCTACTGCGAGCTCCACCACTCTTCAAAGGGGCATAAGCAACCTATTGTTAAGCTACAGTGACCTCCACAACTCTTCCATGGGGCATTGATATTGTCTTTTTATTCCACTCTAACCTCCACCACTCTTCCAAGGGGCATTGATTTTGTCTTTTTATTCCACTGCGACCTCTACCACTCCTCCAATGGGCATTGATATTGTCTTTTTAATCTACTGCTACCTCCACCACTCTTCCAAGGGGCATTAAAGCCATCTTGTTTAGCTACTGTCACGTCCATGTCTATGCCACGGGGCATTGATATTGTCTTTTTATTCCACTGTAACCTCCACCACTCTTCCAAGTGGCATTCACATTGTCTTTTTATTCCACTGTGACTTCCACCTCTCTTCTAAGGGGCATTGATATTATCTTTTTAATCCACTGCGACCTCCACCACTCTACCAAGGGGCGTTAAAACAGTCTTGTTAAGCTACTGCGACCTCCTCGTCTCTCACAAGGGTCATTAAAACCGTCTGTTTAAACCCCTCTGAACTCCACAGCTCTTCCAAGGGGCATTGATATTGTCTTTTTATTCCACTGTAACCTCCACCACTCTTCCAAGGGGCATTGATTTTGTCTTTTTATTCCACTGCGACCACCACCACTCTTCCAATGGGCATTGTTATTGTCTTTTTAATCCCCTGCAACCTCGACCACTCTTCCAAGGTGAATTTAAAGCGTCTTGTTAAACTAATGTGACCTCCACGTCCCTTCCACAGGGCATTGATATCGTCTTTTTACTCCACTGAGACCTCCACCACTCTTCCAAGGGGCTTTAAAACCATATTGTTAAGCTATAGTGACCTCCACATCTCTTCCACGGGGCATTGATATTGTCTTTTTATTCCACTGTAACCTTCACCAATCTTCCAAGGGGCATTGATATTGTTTTTTAATTCCACTGCGACCTCCACCACTCTTCCAAGGGGCATTAAAATCGTCTTGTTAAGTTACTGTGATCTCCACGTCTCTTCCAAGGAGCGTTAAAACCGTCTGGTTATAACACTCTGAACTCCACAGCTATTTCAAGGGGCATTATTATTGTCTTTTTGTTCCACTGTAACCTCCACCATTCTTCCAAGGGGCATTGATATTGTATTTTTATTCCACTGCTACTTCCACCAGTCCTCCAAAAGGCATTAAAACCGTCTTGTTATGCTACTGTGACCTCCACGTCTCTTCCTCGGGGCATTGAAATTGTCTTTTTATTCCACTGTAAACTCCACCACTCGTCCAAGGGGCATTGATATTGTCTTTTTATTCCACTGCGACCTCCACCACTCTTCCAAGGGGCATTAAGACCATCTTTTTAAGCTACAGTGACCTCCACAACTCTTCCATGGGGCATTGATATTGTTTTTTTATTCCACTGTAACCTCCACCACTCTTCCAAGGGGCATTGATTTTGTCTTTTTATTCCTCTGCGACCTCTACCACTCTTCCAATGGGCATTGATATTGTCTTATTAATCCACTGCAACCTCCACCACTCTTCAAGGGTGCATTAAAGCCGTCTTGTTAAGCTACTGTCACATCCATGTCTATTCCACGGGGCATTGATATTGTCTTTTTATTCCACTGTAACCTCCACCACTCTTCCAAGTGGCATTGTTATTGTCTTTTTATTCCACTGCGACTTCCACCTCTCTTTTAAGGGGCATTGATATTGTCTTTTTAATCCACTGCGACCTCTATCACTCTTCCAAGGGGCATTAAAACAGTTTTGTTAAGCTACTGTGACCTCCACGTCTCTTCCAAGGGGAATTAAAACCGTCTGGTTAAACCACTCTGAACTCCACAGCTCTTCCAAGGGGCATTGATATTGTCTTTTTTTTCCACTGTAACCTCTACCATTCTTCCAAGGGGCATTGATATTGTCTTTTTAATGCACTGCTACCTCCACCACTCTTCCAAGGGCCATTAAAACCATCTGGCTAAACCACCCTGAACTCCATAGCTCTTTCAACAGGCATTGATATTGTCTTTTTATTTCACTGCGACCTCCACCACTCTTTCAAGAGGCATTGATATTGTCTTTTTATTCCACTGCGACCTCCACCACTCTTCCAAGGGGCATTAAAAGTGTCTTGTTAAGCTACTGTGACCTCCACGTGTCTTCCACGGGGCATTGATATTGTCTTTTTAATCCACTGTGACCTCCACCACTTTTCCAAGGGGCAATAAAACCATTTGGCAAAACCACTCTGAACTCCACAGCTCTTCCAAGGGGCATTGGTATTGACTTTTTATTCCACTCTAACCTCCACCACTCTTCCAAGGGGCACTGACATTGTCTTTTTATTCCACTGCGACCTCCACCACTCTTCCAAGGGGCATTAAAACCATATTGTTAAGCTACAGTGACCTCCACAACTCTTCCACGGGGCATTGCTATTGTCTTTTTATTCAACTGTAACCTCCACCAATATTCCAATGGGCATTGATATTGTTTTTTTATTCCACTGCGACCTCCACCACTCTTCCAAGGGGCATTAAAACCGTCTTGATAAGTTACTGTGACCTCCACGTCTCTTCCAAGGAGCGTTAAAACCGTCTGGTTATACCACTCTGAACTCCACAGCTCTTCCAAGGGGCATTATTATTGTCTTTTTATTCCACTGTAACCTCCACCACTCTTCCAAGGGGTATTGATATTGTCTTTTTATTCCACTGCGACCTCCACCAGACCTCCAGGAGGCATTAAAACCATCTTGTTAAGCTACTGTGACCTCCACGTCTCTTCCACGGGGCATTGAAATTGTCTTTTCATTCCACTGTAACCTCCACCACTCGTCCAAGGGGCATTGATATTGTCTTTTTATTCCACTGCGACCTCCACCACTCTTCCAAGGGGCATTGATATTGTCTTTTTAATCCACTGCGACCTCCACCTCTCTTCCAAGGGGCATTAAAACCGTCTTGCTAAGCTATTGTGACCTCCACATCTCTTCCACTGGGCATTGATATTGTCTTTTTATTTAACTGTAACCTCCACCACTGTTCCAAGGGACATTGATATTGTCTTTTTTTTCCACTGTAACCTACATCAGTCTTCCAAGGGGCATTGATATTGTCTTTTTATTCAACTGTAACCTCCACCACTCTTCCAAGGGGCATTAAAACCATCTTGTTAAGCTACTGTCACCTCCACGTCCCATCCAAGGGGCATTAACATCGTCAATATAAACCACTCTGAACTCCACAGCTCTTGCAAGGGGCATTGATATTGTCTTTTTATTCCAATGTAACCTCCAGCACTCTACCAAGGGGCATTGATATTGTCTTTGTATTCCACTGCAACTTCCACCTCTCTTCCAAGGGGCATTAAAACCGTCTTGTTAAGCTACTGTGACCTCCTCGTATCTTTGATATTGTCTTTTTATTCCATTGTAACCTCCACCACTCTTCCAAGGGGCATTGATATTGTCTTTTTATTCCACTGGGACCTTCACCACTCTTCCAAGTGGCATTGATATTGTCTTTTTAAACCACTGCGACCTCCACAACTCTTCCAAGAGGCATTAAAACCGTATTGTTAAGCTACTGTGACCTCCACTTCTCTTCCAAGGTGCATTAAAACCGTCAATTTAAACCACTCTGAACTCCACAGCTCTTGCAAGAGGCATTGATATTGTCTTTTTACTCCACTGTATCCTACAGCACTCTTTCAAGTGGCATTGATATTGTCTTATTATTCCACTACGACTTCCACCACTCTCCCAAGGTGCATTAAAAACATCTTGTTTAGCTACTGTAACATCCATGTCTATTCCAAGGGGCATTGATATTGTCTTTTTATTCCACTGTATCCTCCACCACTCTTCCAAGGGGTATTGATATTGTCTTTTTATTCCACTGCGTCTACCACCTCTCTTCTAAGGGGCATTGATAATGTCTTTTTATTCCACTGCGACCTCCACCACTCTTCCAAGAGGCATTAAAGCAGTCTTGTTAAGCTACTGTGACCTCCACATCTGTTCCAAGGGGCATTAAAACCGTCTGATTAAACCACTCTGAACTCCACAGCTCTTCCAAGGGGCATAGATATTGTCTTTTTATTCCACTGTAACCTCAATCCTTCTTCCAAGGGGTATTGATATTGTCTTTTTAATGCACTGCGACCTCCACCACTCTTCCAAGGGGCATTAAAACCATCTGGTTAAAACACTATGAACTCCATAGCTCTTTCAAGAGGCATTGATATTGTCTTTTTATTTCACTGCGACCTCCACCACTCTTCCAAGGGGCGTTAAAACAGTCTTGTTAAGCTACTGCGACCTCCACGTCTCTTCCAAGGGGCATTAAAACCGTCTGTTTAAACCACTCTGAACTCCACAGCTCTTCCAAGGGGCATTGATATTGTCTTTTTATTCCACTGTAACCTCCACCACTGTTCCAAGGGGCATTGATTTTGTCTTTTTATTCCACTGCGACCACCACTACTCTTCCAATGGGCATTGTTATTGTCTTTTTAATCCACTGCAACCTCCACCACTCTTCCAAGGTGAATTAAAACCGTCTTGTTAAGCTACTGTGACCTCCACGTCCCTTCCACAGGCCATTGATATTGTCTTTTTACTACACTGCGATCTCCACCACTCTTCCAAGGGGCTTTAAAACCATATTGTTAAGCTATAGTGACCTCCACATCTATTCCACGGGGCATTGATATTGTCTTTTTATTCCACTGTAACCTCCACCAATCTTCCAAGGGGCATTGATATTGTTTTTTAATTCCACCGCGACCTCCACCACTCTTCCAAGGGGCATTAAAATCATCTTGTTAAGTTACTGTGATCTCCACGTCTCTTCCAAGGAGCGTTAAAACCGTCTGGTTATACCACTCTGAACTCCACAGCTCTTCCAAGGGGCATTATTATTGTCTTTTTATTCCACTGTAACCTCCACCATTCTTCCAAGGGGCATTGATATTGTATTTTTATTCCACTGCTACTTCTACCAGTCCTCCAAGAGGCATTAAAACCGTCTTCTTAAGCTACTGTGACCTCCACGTCTCTTCCACGGGGCATTGAAATTGTCTTTTAATTCCACTGTAAACTCCACCACTTGTCCAAGGGGCATTGATATTGTCTTTTTATTCCACTGCGACCTCCACCACTCTTCCAAGGGGCATTAAGACCATCTTGTTAAGCTACAGTGACCTCCACAACTCTTCCATGGTGCATTGATATTGTTTTTTTATTCCACTGTAACCTCCACCACTCTTCCAAGGGGCATTGATTTTGTCTTTTTATTCCTCTGCGACCTCTGCCACTCTTCCAATGGGCATTGATATTGTCTTATTAATCCACTGCAACCTCCACCACTCTTCAAAGGTGCATTAAAGCCGTCTTGTTAAGCTACTGTCACATCCATGTCTATTCCACGGGGCATTGATATTGTCTTTTTATTCCACTGTAACCTCCACCACTCTTCCAAGTGGCATTGACATTGTCTTTTTATTCCACTGCGACTTACACCTTTCTTTTAAGGGGCATTGATATTGTCTTTTTAATCCACTGCGACCTCTATCACTCTTCCAAGGGGCATTAAAACACTTTTGTTAAGCTACTGTGACCTCCACGTCTCTTCCAAGGGGAATTAAAACCGTCTGGTTAAACCACTCTGAACTCCACAGCTCTTCCAAGGGGCATTGATATTGTCTTTTTATTCCACTGTAACCTCCACCATTCTTCCAAGGGGTATTGATATTGTCTTTTTAATGCACTGCTACCTCCACAACTCTTCCAAGGGCCATTAAAACCATCTGGTTAAACCACTCTGAACTCCATAGCTCTTTCAAAAGGCATTGATATTGTCTTTTTATTTCACTGCGACCTCCACCACTCTTTCAAGGGGCATTGATATTGTCTTTTTATTCCACTGCGACCTCCACCACTCTTCCAAGGGGCATTAAAACTGTCTTGTTAAGCTACTGTGACCTCCACTTGTCTTCCACGGGGCATTGATATTGTCTTTTTAATCCACTGTGACCTCCACCACTTTTCCAAGGGGCATTAAAACCGTCTTGTTAATCTACTGTGACCTCCACGTCTCTTCCAAGGGGCAATAAAACCATCTGGCAAAACCACTCTGAACTCCACAGCTCTTCCAAGGGGCATGGGTATTGTCTTTTTATTCCACTCTAACCTCCACCACTCTTCCAAGGGGCACTGACATTGTCTTTTATTCCACTGCGACCTCCACCACTCTTCCAAGGGGCATTAAAACCATATTGTTAAGCTACAGTGACCTCCACAACTCTTCCATGGGTCATTGATATTGTCTTTTTATTCAACTGTAACCTCCACCAATATTCCAATGGGCATTGATATTGTTTTTTTATTCCACTGCGACCTACACCACTCTTCCAAGAGGCATTAAAACCGTCTTGTTAATTTACTATGACCTCCACGTCTCTTCCAAGGAGCGTTAAAACCGTCTGGTTATACAACTCTGAACTCCGCAGCTCTTCCAAGGGGCATTATTATTGTCTTTTTATTCCACTGTAACCTCCACCACTCTTCCAAGAGGTATTGATATTGTCTTTTTATTCCACTGCGTCCTCTACCAGTCCTCCAGGAGGCATTAAAACCGTCTTGTTAAAATACTGTGACCTCCACGTCTTTTCCACGGGGCATTGAAATTGTCTTTTCATTCCACTGTAACCTCCACCACTCGTCCAAGGGGCATTGATATTGTCTTTTTATTCCACTGCGACCTCCACCACTCTTTCAAGGGGCATTGATATTGTCTTTTTAATCCACTGCGACCTCCACCTCTCTTCCAAGGGGCATTAAAACCGTCTTGTTAAGCTATTGTGACCTCCACATCTCTTCCACTGGGCATTGATTTTGTCTTTTTATTTAACTGTAACCTCCACCACTGTTCCAAGGGGCATTGATATTGTCTTTTTTTTCCACTGTAACCTACATCACTCTTCCAAGGGGCATTGATATTGTCTTTTTATTCAACTGTAACCTCCACCACTCTTCCAAGGGGCTTTGATATTGTCTTTTTAATCCACTGCGACCTCCACCACTCTTCCAAGGGGCATTAAAACCATCTTGTTAAGCTACTGTCACGTCCACGTCCCATCCAAGGGGCATTAACACCGCCAATATAAACCACTCTGAACTCCACGGCTCTTGCAAGGGTCATTGATATTGTCTTTTTATTCCAATGTAACCTCCAGCACTCTACCAAGGGGCATTGATATTGTCTTTTTATTCCACTGCAACTTCCACCTCTCTTCCAAGGGGCATTAAAACCGTCTTGTTAAGCTACTGTGACCTCCTCGTATCTTTCACGTGGCATTGATATTGTCTTTTTATTCCACTGTAACCTCCACCACTCTTCCAAGGGGCATTGATATTGTCTTTTTATTCCACTGGGACCTTCACCACTCTTCCAAGTGGCATTGATATTGTCTTTTTAATCCACTGCGACCTCCACAACTCTTCCAAGGGGCATTAAAACCGTATTGTTAAACTACAGTGACCTCCACAACTCTTCCAAGGGGCATTAAAACTGTATTGTTAAGCTACTGTGACCTCCACGTCTCTTCCAAAGGGCAATAAAACCATCTGGTTAAACCACTCTGAACTCCACAGTTCTTCTAAGGGGCATTGGTATTGTCTTTTCATTTCACTCTAACCTCCACCTCTCTTCCAAGGGGCATTGACATTGTCTTTTTATTCCACTGCGACCTCCATCATTCTTCCAAGGGGCATTGATATTGTCTTTTTATTCCACTGCCACCTCCACCACTTTTCCAAGGGTCATTAAAAACGTCTTTTTAAGCTACTGAGACCTCCACGTCACTTTCAATGGGCATTAAAACTCTCTGGTTAAACCACTCTGAACTCCACAGCTCTTCCAAGGGGCATTGGTATTGTCTTTTTATTCCACTCTGACCTCCACCACTCTTACAAGGGGCATTGACATTGTTTTTTTATTCCACTGCGACCTCCACCATTCTTCCAAGGGGCATTAAAACTGTCTTGTTAAGCTACAGTGACCTCCACATCTCTTCCACGGGGCATTGACATTGTCTTCAAATTCCACTGTAACCTCCACCACTCTACCAAAGGGCATTGATATTGTATTTTTATTCCACTGCGACCTCCACCACTCTTCCAAAGGGCATTGATATTGTCTTTTTAAACCACTGCGACCTCCACCACTCTTCCAAAGGGCATTAAAACCATCTTGTCCAGCTACTGTGACCTCCACGTCTCTTCCAAGAGGCATTAAAACCATATGGTTAAACCAATCTGAACTCCACAGATCTTCCAAGGGGCATTGATAATGTCTTTTTATTCCACTGTATCCTCCACCCCTCTTCCAAGGGGCATTGATGTTGTCTTTTTATTCCACTGCGACCTCCACCACTCTTCCAAGGGGCACTAAAACCATCTTGTTAAGATACTGTGACCTCCATGTCTCTTCCACAGGGCATTGATATTGTCTTTTTATTCCACTGGAACCTCCAACACTCTTCCAAGGTGCATTGATATTGTCTTTTTCTTCCACTGAGACTTCAACTACTCCTTCAAGGAGCATTGACATTGTCTTTTTAATCTACTTCGACCTCCACCACTCTTCAAAGGGGCATTAAAACAGTCTTGTTAATATACTGTGACCTCCACGTCTCTTCCAAGGGGCATTAAAACCGTCAATTTAAACCACTCTCAACTCCACAGCTCTTGCAAAGGGCTTTGATATTGTTTTTTATTCCACTGTAACCTCCAGCACTCTTCCAAGGGGCACTGATATTGTCTTGTTATTCCACTGCGACTTTCACCTCTCTTCCAAGGGACATTAAAACCGTCTTGTTAAGCTACTGTGACATCCACATATCTTTCACGGGGCATTGATATTTTTTTTTTTTCCACTGCCACCTCCACCACTCTTCCATGGGGCATTGATATTGCCTTTTTAATCCACTGCAACCTCCACCACTTTTCCAAAGGGCATTAAAAACGTCTTTTTAAGCTACTGTGACCTCCACGTCACTTCCAATGGGCATTAAAACCGTCTGGTTTAACTACTCTGAACTCCACTGTTCTTCTAAGGTTCATTGATATTGTCTTTTTAATCCACTGTTACCTCCACCACTCTTCCAAGGGCCATTGATATTGTTTTTTTATTCCACTGCGACCTCCACTACTCTTCCAAGGAGAATTGATATTGTCTTTTTATTCCACTGCGACCTCCACCACTCTTCCAAGTGGCATTGATATTTTCTTTTTATTCCACTGCGACCTCCACAACTCTTCCAAGGGGGATCGATAATGTCATTTTAACCCACTGCGACCTCCACCACTCTTCCAAGGGGCATTAAAACCGTCTTCTTAAGCTACTGCGACCTCAACGTCGCTTCCAAGGGGCATTATAACCTTCAATTTAAACCACTCTGAACTCCAAAGCTCTTGCAAGAGGCATTGATATTGTCTTTTTATTCCACTGTAACCTCCATCTCTCTTCCAAGAAGCATTAAAACCGTCTTGTTTAGCTACTTTGATCTCCACGTCTATTCCACGGTGCCTTAAAACCTTCTGGTTAAACCACTGTGAACTCCAGAGCTCTTCCAAGGGGCATTGATATTGTCTTTTTATTCCACTGTAACCTCCACCACTCTTCCAAGGGTCATTGATATTGTCTTTTTATTCCACTGTAACCTCCACCACTCTTCCAAGGGGCATTGATATTGTCTTTTTATTCCACTGCGACCTCCACCTCTCTTCCCAGGGGCATTAAAACCATCTTGTTAAGCTACTGTGACCTCCAAGTCTCTTCCACGAGGCATTGATATTGTCTTTTTATTCCACTGCGACCTCCACATCTCTTTCAAGGGGAATTGATATTGTCTTTTTATTCCACTGCGACCTCCACCACTCTTCTAACGGGCATTGATATTGTCTTTTTAATCCACTGCGACCTCCACCACTCTTCCAAGGGGCATTAAAACAGTTTTGTTAAGCTACTGTGGCCTCCACGTCTCTTCCAAGGGGCATTAAAACCGTCTGGTTAAACCACTCTGAACTCCACAGCTCTTCCAAGAGGCATTGATATTGTCTTTTTATTCGTCTGTCACCTCCACCACTCTTCCAAGGGGCATTAAAACCGTCTTGTTAAGCTACTGTGACCTTCACGTCTATTCCAAGTGGCATTAAAACCGTAAATTTAAACCACTCTGAACTCCACAGCTCTTGCAAGAGGCATTGATATTTTCTTTTTATTCCACTGTAACCTCCACCACTCTTCCAAGGGGCATTGATTTTGTCTTTTTAATCCACTGCGACCTCCATCACTCTTCCAAGAAGCATTGAAAACGTCTTGTTTAGCTGCTGTGACCTCCACGTCTATTTCAGGGTGCCTTAAAACCTTCTGGTTAAACCACTGTGAACTCCACAGCTCTTCCAAGGGGTATTGATATTGTCTTTTTATTCCACTGTAACCTCCACCACTCTTCCCAGGGGCATTGATATTGTCTTTTTATTTTACTGCGACCTCCACCACTCTTCCAATGGGCATTAATATTGTCTTTTTATTCCACTGCGACCTCCACCACTCTTCCAAGGGTCATTGATATTGTCTTTTTATTCCACTGTAACCTCCAGCACTCTTCCAAGGGGCATTGATATTGTCTTTTTATTCCACTGCAACTTCCAACTCTCTTCCAAGGGGCATTAAAACCGTATTGTTAAGCTACTGTGACCTCCACGTCTCTTCCCAGGTGCATTAAAACAGTCAATTTAAACCACTCTGAACTCCACAGCTCTTGCAAGAGGCATTGATATTGTATTTTTACTCCACTCTAACCTCGACCACACTTCCAAGGGGCATTGACATTGTCTTTTTATTCCACTGCAACCTCCATCATTTTTTCAAGGGGCATTGATATTGTCTTTTTATTCCACTGCCACCTCCACCACTCTTCCAAGTGGCATTGACATTGTCTTTTTATTCCACTGCGACTTCCACCTCTCTTCTAAAGGGCATTGATATTGTCTTTTTAATCCACTGTAACCTCCACCACTTTTTCTATGGGAATTGATATTTTCTTTTTTTTATTATTATTATTATTTATTATTATAGCGCCATTTATTCCATGGCGCTTTACATGTGATAGGGATATACATAACAAAAGCATTTACATAATCTTAACAAAACGAGTCAGCGACTGGTACAGGAGGAGCGAGGACCCTGCCCGCGAGGGCTCACATTCTAGAAGGGATGGGTGAGGATACATTAGGTGAGGGTAGAGCTGGTCGTGCAGCGGTGGTTACTGCAGGTTGTAGGCTTGTCGGAATAGGTGGGTCTTCAAATTTCTTTTGAAGGTTTCCACGGTCGGCGAGAGTCTGATATGTTGGGTTAGAGAGTTCCAGAGTAGGGGGGATGCACGGGAGAAATCTTGTATACGATTGTGGGAGGAGGAGATAAGAGGGGAGTAGAGAAGGAGATCTTTTGAGGATCGGAGGTTGCGTGCAGGTAAGTACCGGGAGACTAGGTCACAGATGTATGGGGGAGACAGGTTGTGGATGGCTTTGTATGCCATGGTTAGAGTTTTGAACTGGATTCTCTGGGCAATCGGGAGCCAGTGAAGAGATTGACAGAAAGGAGAGGCCGGGGAATAGCGGGGGGACAGGTGAATTAGTCGAGCAGCAGAGTTTAGGATAGATTGGAGAGTGTTGTAAGGGAGGCCACGGAGCAGGAGATTGCAGTAGTCGAGGCGGGATATGATGAGGGCATGCACTAGTGTTTTTGCAGAGTCTTTGCTGAGGAATGCACGGATCCGGAAGATGTTTTTGAGTTCGAGTCGGCAGGAAGTGGAAAGGGCTTGGATATGTGGCGAGCATTCCATAGAGCTCCTGTTAGAGCAACTAAGGGAGTGGGGATTGGTTGGATGGGTATGAGGTTAGAAGGGTTGCGACAGTTTGTGGAAGGTCGTGGATAGGAGGAAGAAGTAACTGTGGGGATATGGCGAGGAGGACCAGGATTTGGAGAGATATCTCCATCAGTGAGGAGGAGCTGAGAAAGTGTTAGCAGGTGGGAGCAAGAGAGAGCATGAGGTGGCTGTCTGTGTTTGGAGATCCAGGATTGAATGTTTAGGAATAATTTGGAGGAGGAGGTGAGATGAATGGGGAGGATGGAGGAAGAGATGAAGAGTTTCTTACTAGGTGTAGGGATTTGAGGGGTTACTAGAAAGTGGAGGACTATAGAGGAAAAAGTGAGAGCTAACAGAAACATAGTTAAAAGAGAGTAAGTGGTCAAAGTGTTGGTTACCTGACTCCTGCCCTGACTAACTGCCTCTGAACTAACTGCCACTTATCTCCGAAGCCACTTTGCACAAGAAGACGCGTGCACACCCCAGCACAAGAGCACCCCTTACAGAGCTTCTAAATATATAGGGCACATTAAACTATCAGGTGAAGGGCATTGTGGGAGCTGCATATGGCTAAATTAGCAGCTGGTCGTCTCATCAGGAGATGGCTGCGTGATCAAACACAGAGCTAGGACTCTAGTCTCTGCAGTTTAGCACCTCTAAAAATCAGATAAGATCTATAGTGGGGAAGGGACAGACATATGTGGGTATTGAATGGAGTGGGACAGATAAAGCAGAGAAGTTATGCAGAGCATGTACCAGTGAGGTGAATCAGCAAAGCAGAGCATTAGATTACATCAGACACAGCAAGCAGAGAAGTTATGCAGAGCATGTACCAGTGAGGTGAATCAGCAAAGCAGAGCATTAGATTACAGCAGACACAGCAAGCAGAGAAGTTATGCAGAGGATGTACCAGTGAGGTTATTCCACTGCAACCTCCACCACTCTTCCAAGGGGCATTGATATTGTCTTTTTATTCCACTGCGACCTCCGCCACTCTTCCAAAGGGCATTGATATTGTCTTTTATTCCACTATAACCTCCACTACTGTTCTAAGGGGCATTAAAACCATCTTGTTAAGCTACTGTGACCTCCACGTCTCTTGAACAGGGCATTGTTATTGTCTTTTTATTCCACTGCGACCTCCACCACTCTTCCAAGGGGCATTAAAACCGTCTTGTTAAGATACTGTGACCTCCACGTCCCTTCCACGGGGCATTGATATTGTCTTTTTTTCCACTGCGACCTCCAACACTCTTCCAAGGGGCATTGATATTGTCTTTTTAATCCACTGCGACCTCCACCACTCTTCCAACAGACATTGATATTGTCTTTTTATTCCACTGCGACATTCACCCTCTTCCAAGGAACATTGATATTGTCTTTTTTTCCACTGTAACCTCCACCACTCTTCTAAGGGGCATTGATATTTTCTTTTTATTCCACTGCGACCTCCACCACTCTTCTAAGGGGCATCGATAATGTCTTTTTAACCCACTGCGACCTCCACCACTCTTCCAAGGGGCATTAAAACCGTATTCTTAAGCTACTGTGACCTCCACGTCTCTTCCAAGAGGCAATAAAACCTTCAATTTAAACTACTCTGAACTCCACGGCTCTTGCAAGAGGCATTGATATTGTCTTTTTATTCCACTGTAACCTCCACCACTCTTCCAAGGGGCATTGATTTTGTCTTTTTAATCCACTGCGACCTCCATCTCTCTTCCAAGAAGCATTAAAACCATCTTGTTTAGCTACTGTGACCTCCACGTCTATTCCACGGTGCCTTAAAACCTTCTGGTTAAACCACTGTGAACTCCAGAGCTATTCCAAGGGGCATTGATATTGTCTTTTTATTCCACTGTAACCTCCACCACTCTTCCAAGGGGCATTGTAATTGTCTTTTTTTTTTCTGCGACTTCCACCACTCTTCCAAGGGGCATTAATATTGTCTTTTTATTCCACTGCGACCTCCACCACTCTTCCAAGGGTCATTGATATTGTCTTTTCATTCCACTTTAACCTCCACCACTCTACCAAGGGGCATTGATATTGTCTTTTTATTCCACTGCGACCTCCACATCTCTTCCAAGGGGAATTGATATTGTCTTTTCATTCCACTGCGACCTCCACCACTCTTCTAAGGGGCATTGATATTGTCTTTTTAATCCACTGCGACCTCCACCACTCTTCCAAGGGACATTAAAACAGTTTTGTTAAGCTACTGTGACCTCCACGTCTTTTCCAAGGGGCATTAAAACCGTCTGGTTAAACCACTCTGAACTCCACAGCTCTTCCAAGAGGCATTGATATTGTCTTTTTATTCGACTGTCACCTCCACCACTCTTCCAAGGGTCATTAAAACCGTCTTGTTAAGCTACTGTGACCTCCACGTCTCTTCCAAGGGGCATTAAAACCGTCAATTTAAACCTCTCTGAACTCCACAGCTCTTGCAAGAGGCATTAATATTGTCTTTTTATTCCACTGTAACCTCCACCACTCTTCCAAGGGGCATTGATTTTGTCTTTTTAATCCACTGCGACCTCCATCACTCTTCCAAGAAGCATTGAAAACGTCTTGTTTAGCTACTGTGACCTCGACTTCTATTCCACGGTGCCTTAAAACCTTCTGGTTAAACCACTGTGAACTCCACAGCTCTTGCAAGGGGCATTGATATTGTCTTTTTAATCCACTGTAACCTCCACCACTCTTCCCAGGGGCATTGATATTGTCTTTTTATTTTACTGCGACCTCCACCACTCTTCCAATGGGCATTAGTATTGTCTTTTTATTCCACTGCGACCTCCACCACTCTTCCAAGGGTCATTGATATTGTCTTTTTATTCCACTTTAACCTCCACCACTATTCCAAGGGGCATTGATATTGTCTTTTTAATCCACTGCGACCTCCACCTCTCTTCCAATGGGCATTAAAACCATCTTGCTAAGCTACTGTGACGTCCAAGTCTCTTCCACGAGGCATTGGTATTGTCTTTTTATTCCACTGCGACCTCCACATCTATTCCAAGGGGAATTGATATTGTCTTTTTATAGCACTGCGATCTCCACCACTTGTCTAAGTTGCATTGATATTGTCTTTTTAATCCACTGCGACCTCCACCACTCTTCCAAGGGGCATTAAAACAGTCTTGATAAGCTACTGTGACCTCCACGTCTCTTCCAAGGGGCATTAAACAGTCTGGTTAAACGAGTCTGTACTCCACAGCTCTTCCAAGAGGCATTGATGTTGTCTTTTTATTCGACTGTAACCTCCATCACTCTTCCAAGGGGCATTGAGATTGTCTGTTTTCCACTGCGACCTCCACCACTCTTCCAAGGGGCTTTGATACTGTCTTTTTTATCCACTGCGACCTCCGCCACTTTACCAATGGGCATTAATACCATCTAGTTATGCTACTGTGACCTCCACGTCCCTTCCACGGGGCATTGATATTGTCTTTTTATTCCATTGCGACCTCCACCACTCGTCCAAGGTGCATTAAAACCGACTTGTTATGCTACTGTGACCTCCAATTCTTTTCCAAGGGGCATTAAAACCGTCTGGTTAAACCGCTCTGAGCTCCACAGCTCTTCCAAGGGGCATTGACAATGTATTTTTCTTCCATTGTAACCTTCTGCACTCTTCCAAGTGCATTGATATTGTCTTTTTATTCCTCTGCGACGTCCACTACTCTCCCAAGGGGCATTAAAATCGTATTGCTTATCTACTGTGACCTCCAAGTTTCTTACACAGGGCATTGATATTGTCTTTTTATTCCACTGTAACCTCCACCACTCTTCCAAGGGGCATTTATATTGTCTTTTTATTCCACTGTAACCTCCACCAATCTTCCAAGGGGCATTGACATTGTCTTTTTATTCCACTGCGACCTCAACCACTCTTCTAAGGGGCATTGATATTGTCTTTTAAATCCACAACGATCTCCACCACTCTTCCAAGGGGTTTTAAAACAGTCTTGTTAAGCTACTGTGACCTCCTTGTCTCTTCCAAGGGGCATTAAAACCATCTGGTTAAACACTCTGAACTCCACATCCCTTCCACTGGGCATTGATATTGTCTTTTTATTCCACTGCGAACTCCACCACTCTACCAAGGGGCATTGATATTGTCTTTTTAATCCAATGCGACCTCCACCATTCTTCCAAGGGGCATTGATATTGTCTTTTTAATCCACTGTGACCTCAACGTCTCTTTCAAAGGGCATTAAAACCATCAATTTAAACCACTCTGAACTCCACAGCTCTTCGAAGGAGCACTGGTATTGTCTTTTTATTCCACTCTAACCTCCACCACTCTTCCAAGGGGCATTGACATTGTCTATTTATTCCACTGTGACCTCCACCACTCTTCCAAGGGGCATGAAGACTATCTTGTTAAGCTTCTGTAACCTCCACAACTCTTCCATGGGGCATTGATATTGTCTTTTTATTCCACTGTAACCTCCACCACTCTTCCAAGGGGCATTGATTTTGTCTTTTTATTCCAATGCGACCTCTACCACTCTTCCAATGGGCATTGATATTGTCTTTTTAATCCACTACAACCTCCACCACTCTTCCAAGAGGCATTAAAGCCGTCTTGAAAAGCTACTGTCACGTCCTTGTCTATTCCACGGGGCATTGATATTGTCTTTTTATTCCACTGAAACCTCCACCACTCTTCCATGTGGCATTGACATGGTCTTTTTATTCCACTGTGACTTCCACCTCTCTTCTAAGGGGCATTGATATAGTCTTTTTAATCCACTGCGACCTCCACCACTCTTCTAAGTGGCATTAAAACATTCTTGTTAAGCTACTGTGACCTCCACGTCTCTTCCAAGGGGCATTAAAACCGTCTGGTTAAACCACTCTGAACTGCACAGCTCTTCCAAGGGGCATTGATATTGTCTTTTTATTCCACTATAACCTCCACCACTCTTCCAAGGGTAATTGATTTTGTCTTTTTATTCCACTGCGACCTCCACCACTCTTCCAAGGGGCATTGTTATTGTCTTTTTATTCCCCTGCAACCTCCACAACTCTTCCAAGGGGCATTAAAACCATCTGGTTAAACCACTCTAAACTCCACAGCTCTTCTAAGGGGCATTGATATAGTCTTTTTAATCCACTGCGACCTCCACCACTCTTCCAAGTGGCATTAAAACATTCTTGTTAAGCTACTGTGACCTCCACGTCTCTTCCAAGGGGCATTAAAACCGTCTGGTTAAACCACTCTGAACTGCACAGCTCTTCCAAGGGGCATTGACATTGTCTTTTTATACCACTGCGACCTCCACCACTCTTCCAAGGGGTCATTAAAAAAATATTGTTAAGCGACAGAGACCTCCACATCTCTTCCACGGGACATTGATATTGTCTTTTTATTCCACTGCGACCTCCACCACTCTGCCAAGGGGCATTAATACCGTCTTGTTAAGCTACTGTGATGTCCACGTCTCTTCCACGGGGCATTGATATTGTCTTTTTATTCCACTGTAACCTCCACCACTCTTTCAAGAGGCATTGATATTGTCTTTTTATTCCACTGTAACCTCCACCACTCTTCCAAGGGACATTGATATTGACTTTTTATTCCAATGCGACCTCCACCACTCTTCCAAAGTTCATTGATATTGTCTTTTAATCCACTGCGACCTCCACCACTCTTCCAAGGGGTATTAAAACCATCTTGTTAAGCTACTTTGACCTCCACATCTCTTCCAAGGGGCACTAAAACCATTTGGTTAAACCACTCTTTACTCCACAGCTCTTCCAAGGGGCATTGAGATTGTCTTTTTATTTCACTGTTACTTCCACCACTCTTTCAAGGGGCATTGATATTGTATTTTTATTCCACTGTGACCTCCACCACTCTTCCAAGGGGCATTAAAACGGTCTTGTTAAGCTACTGTGACCTCCAAGTCTCTTCCAAGGGGCATTAAAACCGTCTGGTTAAACCACTCTGAGCACCACAGCTCTTCCAAGGGGCATTGACAATGTCTTTTTATTCCATTGTAATCTTCTGCACTCTTCCAAGTGTATTGATAATGTATTTTTATTCCTCTGCAACGTCCACGACTCTTCCAAGGGGCATAAAAAAGTCTTATTAAGCTACTCTGACCTCCAAGATTCTTACACAGGGCATTGATATTGTCTTTTTATTCCACTGTAACCTCCACCACTCTTCCAAGGGGCATTGATATTGTCTTTTTATTCCACTGTAACCTCCACAGCTCTTCCAAGGGGCATTGATATTGTCGTTTTAATCCACTGCGACCTCCACCACTCTTCCAACGGACATTGATATTGTCTTTTTTTTTCTCTGCGACCTTCACCCCTCTTCCAAGGAACATTGATATTGTCTTTTTTTCCATTGTAACCTCCACACTCTTCTAAGGGGCATTGATATTTTCTTTTTATTCCACTGCGACCTCCACAACTCTTCCAAGGGGCATCGATAATGTCTTTTTAACCCACTGCGACCTCCACCACTCTTCCAAGGGGCATTAAAACCGTCTTCTTAAGCTACTGCGACCTCAACGTCGCTTCCAAGGGGCATTATAACCTTCAATTTAAACCACTCTGAACTCCACAGCTCTTGCAAGAGGCATTGATATTGTCTTTTTATTCCACTGTAACCTCCACCACTCTTCCAAGGGGCATTGATATTGTCTTTTTTTTTTACTGCGACCTCCACCACTCTTCCAATGGGCATTAAAACCGTCTTGTTTAGCTACTGTGACCTCCACGTCTATTCCACGGTGCCTTAAAACCTTCTGGTTAAACCACTGTGAACTCGAGAGCTCTTCCAAGGGGCATTGATATTGTCTTTTTATTCCACTGTAACCTCCACCACTCTTCCAAGGGGCAGTGATATTGTCTTTTTTTTTTACTGCGACCTCCACCACTCTTCCAAGGGGCATTAATATTGTCTTTTTATTCCACTGCGACCTCCACCACTCTTCCAAGGGTCATTGATATTGTCTTTTTATTCCACTGTAACCTCTACCACTCTTCCAAGGGGCATTGATATTGTCTTTTTATTCCACTGCGACCTCCACCTCTCTTCCAAGGGGCATTAAAACCATCTTGTTAAGCTACTGTGACCTCCAAGTCTCTTCCACGAGGCATTGATATTGTCTTTTTATTCCACTGCAACCTCCACATCTCTTCCAAGGGGAATTGATATTGTCTTTTCATTCCACTGCGACCTCCACAACTCTTCTAAGGTGCATTGATATTGTCTTTTTAATCCACTGCGACCTCCACCACTCTTCCAAGGGGCATTAAAACAAATTTGTTAAGCTACTGTGACCTCCACGTCTTTTCCAAGGGGCATTAAAACCGTCTGGTTAAACCACTCTGAACTCCACAGCTCTTAAAAGAGGCATTGATATTGTCTTTTTATTCGACTGTCACCTCCACCACTCTTCCAAGGGGCATTTAAACCGTCTTTTTAAGCTACTGTGACCTCGAAGTCTCTTCCACGAGGCATTGATATTGTCTTTTTATTCCACTGCAACCTCCATATCCCTTCCAAGGGGAATTAATATTGTCTTTTCATTCCACTGCGACCTCCACAACTCTTCTAAGGGGCATTGATATTGTCTTTTTACTCCACTGCGACCTCCACCACTCTTCCAAGGGGCATTAAAACAGTTTTGTTAAGCTACTGTGACCTCCACGTCTTTTCCAAGGGGCATTAAAACCGTCTGGTTAAACCACTCTGAACTCCACAGCTCTTCCAAGAGGCATTGATATTGTCTTTTTATTCGACTGTCACCTCCACCACTCTTCCAAGGGTCATTAAAACCGTCTTGTTAAGCTACTGTGACCTCCACGTCTCTTCCAAGGGGCATTAAAACCGTCAATTTTAACCTCTCTGAACTCCACAGCTCTTGCAAGAGGCATTAATATTGTCTTTTTATTCCACTGTAACCTCCACCACTCTTCCAAGGGGCATTGATTTTGTCTTTTTAATCCACTGCGACCTCCATCACTCTTCCAAGAAGCATTGAAAACGTCTTGTTTAGCTACTGTGACCTCGACTTCCCTTCCACGGGGCATTGATATTGTCTTTTTATTCCACTGCGACCTCCACCACTCTTCCAAGGGGCATTAAAACCGTCTTGTTAAGCTACTGTGACCTCCACGTCCCTTCCACGGGGCATTGATATTGTCTTTTTTCCACTGCGAATTCCAACACTCTTCCAAGGGGCATTGATATTGTCTTTTTAATCCACTGCGACCTCCACCACTCTTAAAACAGACATTGATATTGTCTTTTTATTCCACTGCGACATTCACCCTCTTCCAAGGAACATTGATATTGTCTTTTTTTCCACTGTAACCTCCACCACTCTTCTAAGGGGCATTGATATTTTCTTTTTATTCCACTGCGACCTCCACCACTCTTCTAAGGGGCATCGATAATGTATTTTTAACCCACTGCGACCTCCACCACTCTTCCAAGGGGCATTAAAACCGTATTCTTAAGCTACTGTGACCTCCACGTCTCTTCCAAGAGGCAATAAAACCTTCAATTTAAACTACTCTGAACTCCACGGCTCTTGCAAGAGGCATTGATATTGTCTTTTTATTCCACTGTAACCTCCACCACTCTTCCAAGGGGCATTGATTTTGTCTTTTTAATCCACTGCGACCTCCATCTCTCTTCCAAGAAGCATTAAAACCATCTTGTTTAGCTACTGTGACCTCCACGTCTATTCCACGGTGCCTTAAAACCTTCTGGTTAAACCACTGTGAACTCCAGAGCTATTCCAAGGGGCATTGATATTGTCTTTTTATTCCACTGGAACCTCCACCACTCTTCCAAGGGGCATTGAAATTGTCTTTTTTTTTTCTGCGACCTCCACCACTCTTCCAAGGGGCATTAATATTGTCTTTTTATTCCACTGCGACCTCCACCACTCTTCCAAGGGTCATTGATATTGTCTTTTCATTCCACTTTAACCTCCACCACTCTACCAAGGGGCATTGATATTGTCTTTTTATTCCACTGCGACCTCCACATCTCTTCCAAGGGGAATTGATATTGTCTTTTCATTCCACTGCGACCTACACCACTCTTCTAAGGGGCATTGATATTGTCTTTTTAATCCACTGCGACCTCCACCACTCTTCCAAGGGGCATTAAAACAGTTTTGTTAAGCTACTGTGACCTCCACGTCTTTTCCAAGGGGCATTAAAACCGTCTGGTTAAACCACTCTGAACTCCACAGCTCTTCCAAGAGGCATTGATATTGTCTTTTTATTCGACTGTCACCTCCACCACTCTTCCAAGGGTCATTAAAACCGTCTTGTTAAGCTACTGTGACCTCCACGTCTCTTCCAAGGGGCATTAAAACCGTCAATTTAAACCTCTCTGAACTCCACAGCTCTTGCAAGAGGCATTAATATTGTCTTTTTATTCCACTGTAACCTCCACCACTCTTCCAAGGGGCATTGATTTTGTCTTTTTAATCCACTGCGACCTCCATCACTCTTCCAAGAAGCATTGAAAACGTCTTGTTTAGCTACTGTGACCTCGACTTCTATTCCACGGTGCCTTAAAACCTTCTGGTTAAACCACTGTGAACTCCACAGCTCTTGCAAGGGGCACTGATATTGTCTTTTTAATCCACTGTAACCTCCACCACTCTTCCCAGGGGCATTGATATTGTCTTTTTATTTTACTGCGACCTCCACCACTCTTCCAATGGGCATTAGTATTGTCTTTTTATTCCACTGCGACCTCCACCACTCTTCCAAGGGTCATTGATATTGTCTTTTTATTCCACTGTAACCTCCACCACTATTCCAAGGGGCATTGATATTGTCTTTTTAATCCACTGCGACCTCCACCTCTCTTCCAATGGGCATTAAAACCATCTTGCTAAGCTACTGTGACCTCCAAGTCTCTTCCACGAGGCATTGGTATTGTCTTTTTATTCCACTGCGACCTCCACATCTTTTCCAAGGGGAATTGATATTGTCTTTTTATACCACTGCGATCTCCACCACTTGTCTAAGTTGCATTGATATTGTCTTTTTAATCCACTGCGACCTCCACCACTCTTCCAAGGGGCATTAAAACAGTCTTGATAAGCTACTGTGACCTCCACGTCTCTTCCAAGGGGCATTAAACAGTCTGGTTAAACGAGTCTGTACTCCACAGCTCTTCCAAGAGGCATTGATGTTGTCTTTTTATTCGACTGTAACCTCCATCACTCTTCCAAGGGGCATTGAGATTGTCTGTTTTCCACTGCGACCTCCACCACTCTTCCAAGGGGCTTTGATACTGTCTTTTTTATCCACTGCGACCTCCGCCACTTTACCAATGGGCATTAATACCATCTAGTTATGCTACTGTGACCTCCACGTCCCTTCCACGGGGCATTGATATTGTCTTTTTATTCCATTGCGACCTCCACCACTCGTCCAAGGTGCATTAAAACCGTCTTGTTATGCTACTGTGACCTCCAATTCTTTTCCAAGGGGCATTAAAACCGTCTGGTTAAACCGCTCTGAGCTCCACAGCTCTTACAAGGGGCATTGACAATGTATTTTTCTTCCATTGTAACCTTCTGCACTCTTCCAAGTGCATTGATATTGTCTTTTTATTCCTCTGCGACGTCCACTACTCTCCCAAGGGGCATTAAAATCGTATTGCTTATCTACTGTGACCTCCAAGTTTCTTACACAGGGCATTGATATTGTCTTTTTATTCCACTGTAACCTCCACCACTCTTCCAAGGGGCATTTATATTGTCTTTTTATTCCACTGTAACCTCCACCAATCTTCCAAGGGACATTGACATTGTCTTTTTATTCCACTGCGACCTCAACCACTCTTCTAAGGGGCATTGATATTGTCTTTTAAATCCACAACGATCTCCACCACTCTTCCAAGGAGTTTTAAAACAGTCTTGTTAAGCTACTGTGACCTCCTTGTCTCTTCCAAGGGGCATTAAAACCATCTGGTTAAACACTGTGAACTCCACATCCCTTCCACTGGGCATTGATATTGTCTTTTTATTCCACTGCGAACTCCACCACTCTACCAAGGGGCATTGATATTGTCTTTTTAATCCAATGCGACCTCCACCATTCTTCCAAGGGGCATTGATATTGTCTTTTCAATCCACTGTGACCTCCACGTCTCTTTCAAAGGGCATTAAAACCATCAATTTAAACCACTCTGAACTCCACAGCTCTTCGAAGGAGCACTGGTATTGTCTTTTTATTCCACTCTAACCTCCACCACTCTTCCAAGGGGCATTGACATTGTCTATTTATTCCACTGCGACCTCCACCACTCTTCCGAGGGGCATGAAGACTATCTTGTTAAGCTACTGTAACCTCCACAACTCTTCCATGGGGCATTGATATTGTCTTTTTATTCCACTGTAACCTCCACCACTCTTCCAAGGGGCATTGATTTTGTCTTTTTATTCCAATGCGACCTCTACCACTCTTCCAATGGGCATTGATATTGTCTTTTTAATCCACTACAACCTCCACCACTCTTCCAAGGGGCATTAAAGCCATCTTGATAAGCTACTGTCAAGTCCTTGTCTATTCCACGGGGCATTGATATTGTCTTTTTATTCCACTGTAACCTCCACCACTCTTCCATGTGGCATTGACATGGTCTTTTTATTCCACTGTGACTTCCACCTCTCTTCTAAGGGGCATTGATATAGTCTTTTTAATCCACTGCGACCTCCACCACTCTTCCAAGTGGCATTAAAACATTCTTGTTAAGCTACTGTGACCTCCACGTCTCTTCCAAGGGGCATTAAAACCGTCTGGTTAAACCACTCTGAACTGCACAGCTCTTCCAAGGGGCATTGATATTGTCTTTTTATTCCACTGTAACCTCCACCACTCTTCCAAGGGTAATTGATTTTGTCTTTTTATTCCACTGTGACCTCCACCACTCTTCCAAGTGGCATTGTTATTGTCTTTTTATTCCCCTGCAACCTCCACAACTCTTCCAAGGGGCATTAAAACCATCTGGTTAAACCACTCTGAACTCCACAGTTCTTCTAAGGGGCATTATATAGTCTTTTTAATCCACTGCGACCTCCACCACTCTTCCAAGTGGCATTAAAACATTCTTGTTAAGCTACTGTGACCTCCACGTCTCTTCCAAGGGGCATTAAAACCGTCTGGTTAAACCACTCTGAACTGCACAGCTCTTCCAAGGGGCATTGACATTGTCTTTTTATACCACTGCGACCTCCACCACTCCTCCAAGGGGTCATTAAAAAAATATTGTTAAGCGACAGAGACCTCCACATCTCTTCCACGGGGCATTGATATTGTCTTTTTATTCCACTGTAACCTCCACCAATCTTCCAAGGGGCATTGATATTGTTTTTTTATTCCACTGCTACCTCCACCACTCTTCCAAGGGGCATTAAAACCGTCTTGTTAAGTTACTGTGACCTCCACGTCTCTTCCAAGGAGAGTTAAAACGATCTGGTTATACCACTCTGAACTCCACAGCTCTTTCAAGGGGCATTATTATTGTCTTTTTATTCCACTGTAACCTCCACCACTATTCCAAGGGGCATTGATATTGTCTTTTTATTCCACTGTTACCTCCATCACTCTTCCAAGTGCATTGATATTGTCTTTTTATTCCTCTGCGACGTCCACGACTCTTCAAAGGGGCATTAAAACTGTCTTGCTAAGCTACTGTGACCTCCAAGTTTCTTACACAGGGCATTGATATTGTCTTTTTATTCCACTGTAACCTACACCACTCTTCCAAGTGGCACTGATATTGTCTTTTTATTCCATTGCGACCTCCACCACTCTTCTAAGGGGCATTGATAATGTCTTTTAAATCCACAACGATCTCCACCACTCTTCCAAGGGGCATTAAAACAGTCTTGTTAAGCTACTGTGACCTCCTTGTCTCTTCCAAGGGGCAATAAAACCGTCTGATTAAACACTCTGAACTCCACGTCCCTACCACGGGCATTGATATTGTCTTTTTATTCCACTGTGAACTCCACCACTCTTCCAATGGACATTGATGTTGTCTTTTTTTGCCACTGTAACCTCCACCACTCTTCTAAGGGGCATTGAAGTTTTCTTTTTATTCCACTGCGACCTCCACATCTCTTCCAAGTGGAATTGATATTGTCATTTTATTCCACTGCAACCTCCACCATTCTTCTAAGGGGCATTGATATTGTCTTTTTAATCCACTGCGACCTCCACCACTCATCCAAGGTTCATTGATATTGTCTTTTTATTCCACTGTAGCCTCCACCACTCTTCCAAGGGGAATTGATTTTGTCTTTTTCTTCCACTGTGACCTCTACCACTCTTCCAATGGGCATTGATATTGTCTTTTTAATCCACTACTACCTCCAACACTCTTCCAAGGGACATTAAAGCCGTCTTGTTAAGCTACTGTCACGTCCATGTCTATTCCACGGGGCATTGATATTGTCTTTTTATTCCACTGTAACCTCCACCACTCTTCCAAGTGGCATTGACATGGTATTTTTATTCCACTGTGACTTCCACTTCTCTTCTAAGGGGCATTGATATTGTCTTTTTAATCTACTGTGACCTCCACCACTCTTCCAAGGGGCATTAAAACAGTCATGTTACGCTACTGTGACCTCCAGGTCTCATCCAAGTGGCATTAAAACAGTCTGGTTAAACCACTCTGAACTCCACAGCTCTTCCAAGGGGCATTGATATTGTCCTTTTGTTCCATTGTAACCTCCACCACTCTTCCAAGGGGCATTGATTTTGTCTTTTTATTCCACTGCGACCTCCACCACTCTTCTAATGGGCATTGTTATTGTCTTTTTAATCCCCTGCAGCCTCCACCACTTTTCCAAGGGGCATTAAAACCGTCTTGTTAAGCTACTGTGACCTCCACGTCCCTTCCACGGGGCATTGATATTGTCTTTTTATTCCACTGCGACCTCCACCACTCTTCAAAGGGGCATTGATATTGTCTTTTTAATCCACTGCGAACTCCACCACTCTTCCATGGGCCATTAAAACTGACTTGTTATGCTACTGTGACGTCGACTTCTCTTCCAAGGGGCATTAAAACCATCTGGTTTAACCACTCTGAACTCCACAGCTCTTCCAAGGGGCATTTGTATTGTCTTTTTATTCCACTCTAACCTCCACCACTCTTCCAAGGGGCATTGACATTGTCTTTTTATTCCACTTCGACCTCCACCACTCTTCTAAGGGGCATTAAAACCATCTTGTTAAGCTACTGTGACCTCCACAACTCTTCCATGGGGCATTGATATTGTCTTTTTATTCCACTGTAACCTCCACCACTCTTGCAATGGGCACTGATATTGTCTTTTTAATCCACTACAACCTCCACCACTCTTCCAAGGGGCATTAAAGCCGTCTTGCTAAGCTACTGTCACGTCCATGTCTATTCCACGGGGCATTGATATTGTCTTTTTATTCCACTGTAACCTCCACCACTCTTCCAAGTGACATTGACATTGTCTTTTTATTCAACTGCGACTTCCACCTCTCTTCTAAGGGGCATTGATATTGTCTTTTTAATCCACTGCGACCTCCACCACTCTTCCAAGGGGCATTAAAACAGTCTTGTTAAGCTACTGTGACCTCCACGTCTCTTCCAAGGGGCATTAAAACCGTCTGGTTAAACCACTCTGAACTCCACAGCTCTTTCAAGGGGCATTGATATTGTCTTTTTATTCCACTGTAACCTCCACCACTCTTCCAAGGGGAATTGATTTTGTCTTTTTATTCCACTGCGACCTCCACCACTCTTCCAAGGGGCATTGTTATTGTCTTTTTAATCCCCTGCTACCTCCACAACTCTTCCAAGGGGCATTGACATTGTCTTTTTATTCCACTTCGACCTCCACCACTCTTCTAAGGGGCTTTAAAACCATTTTGTTAAGCTGCTGTGACCTCCACTTCCCTTCCGCGGGGCATTGATATAGTCTTTTTATTCCACTGCGACCTCCACCACTCTTCCAAAGGGCATTGATATTGTCTTTTTAATCCACTGCGAACTCCACCACTCTTCCAAGGGGCTTTAAAACCGTCTTGTTATGCTACTGTGACGTCGACTTCTCTTCCAAGGGGCATTGAAACCATCTGGTTAAACCACTCTGAACTCCACAGCTCTTCCAAGGGGCATTTGTATTGTCTTTTTATTCCACTCTAACCTCCACCACTCTTCCAAGGGGCATTGACATTGTCTTTTTATTCCACTGCGACCTCCACCACTCTTCCAAGGGGCATTAAAACCATATTGTTAAGCTACAGAGATCTCCACATCTCTTCCACAGGGCATTGATATTGTCTTTTTATTCCACTGTAACCTCCACCAATCTTGCAATGGGCACTGATATTGTCTTTTTAATCCACTACAACCTCCACCACTCTTCCAAGGGGCATTAAAGCCGTCTTGCTAAGCTACTGTCACGTCCATGTCTATTCCACGGGGCATTGATATTGTCTTTTTATTCCACTGTAACCTCCACCACTCTTCCAAGTGACATTGACATTGTCTTTTTATTCAACTGCGACTTCCACCTCTCTTCTAAGGGGCATTGATATTGTCTTTTTAATCCACTGCGACCTCCACCACTCTTCTAAGGGGCATTAAAACCATTTTGTTAAGCTGCTGTGACCTCCACTTCCCTTCCGCGAGGCATTGATATAGTCTTTTTATTCCACTGCGACCTCCACCACTCTTCCAAAGGGCATTGATATTGTCTTTTTAATCCACTGCGAACTCCACCACTCTTCCAAGGGGCTTTAAAACCGTCTTGTTATGCTACTGTGACGTCGACTTCTCTTCCAAGGGGCATTGAAACCATCTGGTTAAACCACTCTGAACTCCACAGCTCTTCCAAGGGGCATTTGTATTGTCTTTTTATTCCACTCTAACCTCCACCACTCTTCCAAGGGGCATTGACATTGTCTTTTTATTCCACTGCGACCTCCACCACTCTTCCAAGGGGCATTAAAACCATATTGTTAAGCTACAGAGATCTCCACATCTCTTCCACGGGGCATTGATATTGTCTTTTTATTCCACTGTAACCTCCACCAATCTTCCAAGGGGCATTGATATTGTTTTTTTATTCCACTGCGACCTCCACCACTCTTCCAAGGGGCATTAAAACCGTCTTGTTAAGTTACTGTGACCTCCCCGTCTCTTCCAAAGAGAGGTAAAACCATCTGGTTATACCACTCTGAACTCCACAGCTCTTCCAAGGAGCATTATTATTATCTTTTTATTCCACTGTAACCTCCACCACTGTTCCAAGGGGCATTGATATTGTCTTTTTATTCCACTGTAACCTCCATCACTCTTCCAAGTGCATTGATATTGTCTTTTTATTCCTCTGCGACGTCCACGACTCTTCCAAGGGGCATTAAAACTGTCTTGCTAAGCTACTGTGACCTCCAAGTTTCTTACACAGGGCATTGATATTGTCTTTTTATTCCACTGTAACCTCCACCACTCTTCCAAGTGGCATTGATATTGTCTTTTTATTCCACTGTAACCTCCACCACTCTTCTAAGTGGCATTGACATTGTCTTTTTATTCAACTGCGACTTCCACCTCTCTTCTAAGGGGGGTTGATATTGTCTTTTTAATCCACTGCGACCTCCACCACTCTTCCAAGGGGCATTAAAACAGTCTTGTTAAGCTACTGTGACCTCCACGTCTCTTCCAAGGGGCATTAAAACCGTCTGGTTAAACCACTCTGAACTCCACAGCTCTTCCAAGGGGCATTGATATTGTCTTTTTATTCCACTGTAACCTCCACCACTCTTCCAAGGGGAATTGATTTTGTCTTTTTATTCCACTGCGACCTCCACCACTCTTCCAAGGGGCATTGTTATTGTCTTTTTAATCCCCTGCTACCTCCACAACTCTTCCAAGGGGCATTGACATTGTCTTTTTATTCCACTTCGACCTCCACCACTCTTCTAATGGGCATTAAAACCATCTAGTTAAGCTGCTGTGACCTCCACTTCCCTTCCGCGGGGCATTGATATTGTCTTTTTATTCCACTGCGACCTCCACCACTCTTCCAAGTGCATTGATATTGTCTTTTTATTCCTCTGCGACGTCCACGACTCTTCCAAGGGGCATTAAAACTGTCTTGCTAAGCTACTGTGACCTCCAAGTTTCTTACACAGGGCATTGATATTGTCTTTTTATTCCACTGTAACCTCCACCACTCTTCCAAGTGGCACTGTTATTGCCTTTTTATTCCACTGTAATCTCCACCAATCTTCCAAGGGGCATTGATATTGTCTTTTTATTCCACTGCGACCTCCACCACTCTTCTAAGGGGCATTGATATTGTCTTTTAAATCCACAACGATCTCCACCACTCTTCCAAGGGGCATTAAAACAGTCTTGTTAAGCTACTGTGACCTCCTTGTCTCTTCCAAGTTGCATTAAAACCGTCTGGTTAAACACTCTGAACTCCACGTCCCTACAACGGTCATTGATATTGTCTTTTTATTGCACTGTGAACTCCACCACTCTTCCAATGGGCATTGATATTGTCTTTTTAATCCACTGCGACCTCCACCACTCTTCCAATGGGCATTGATATTGTCTTTTTAATCCACTGCGACCTCCACGTCACTTCCAAGGGGCATTAAAACCGTCAATTTAAAACTCTCTGAACTCCTCAGCTTTTCCAAGGAGCACTGGTATTGTCTTTCTATTCCACTCTAACCTCCACCACTCTTCCAAGGGGCATTGACATTGTCTATTTATTCCACTGCGACCTCCACCACTCTTCCAAGGGGCATTAAGACCATCTTGTTAATCTACAGTAACCTCCACAACTCTTCCATGGGGCATTGATATTGACTTTTTATTCCACTGTAACCTCCACCACTCTTCCAAGGGGCATTGATTTTCTCTTTTTATACCACTGCGACCTCTACCACTCTTCCAATGGGCATTGATATTGTCTTTTTAATCCACTGCTACCTCCACCACTCTTCCAAGGGACATTAAAGCCGTCTTGTTAAGCTACTGTCACGTCCATGTCTATTCCACGGGGCATTGATATTGTCTTTTTATTCCACTGTAACCTCCACCACTCTTCCAAGTGGCATTGACATGGTCTTTTTATTCCACTGCGATTTCCACCTCTCTTCTAAGGGGCATTGATATTGTCTTTTTAATCTACTGCGACCTCCACCACTCTTCCAAGGGGCATTAAAACAGTCATGTTAAGCTACTGTGACCTCCACGTCTCTTCCAAGGGGCATTAAAACAGTCTGGTTAATCCACTCTGAACTCCACAGCTCTTCCAAGGGGCATTGATATTGTCCTTTTGTTCCATTGTAACCTCCACCACTCTTCCAAGGGGCATTGATTTTGTCTTTTTATTCCAGTGCGACCTTCACCACTCTTCCAATGGGCATTGTTATTGTCTTTTTAATCCCCTGCAACCTCCACCACTTTTCCAAGGGGCATTAAAACTGTCTTGTTAAGCTACTGTGACCTCCACATCCCTTCCACGGGGCATTGATATTGTCTTTTTATTCCACTGCGACCTCCACCACTCTTCCAAGGGGCATTGATATTTTCTTTTTAATCCACTGCGAACTCCACCACTCTTCCAAGGGGCATTAAAACTGACTTGTGATGCTACTGTGACGTCGACTTCTCTTCCAAGAGGCATTAAAACCATCTGGTTAAACCACTCAGAACTCCACAGCTCTTCCAAGGGGCATTTGTATTGTCTTTTTATTCCACTCTAACCTCCACCACTCTTCCAAGGGGCATTGACATTGTCTTTATATTCCACTTCGACCTCCACCACTCTTCTAAGGGGCATTAAAACCATATTGTTAAGCTACAGAGTTCTCCACATCTCTTCCACGGGGCATTGATATTGTCTTTTTATTCAACTGTAACCTCCACCAATCTTCCAAGGGGCATTGATATTGTTTTTTATTCCACTGCGACCTCCACCACTCTTCCAAGGGGCATTAAAACCGTCTTGTTAAGTTACTGAGACCACCACGTCTCTGCCAAGGAGCGTTAAAACCGTCTGGTTATACCACTCTGAACTCCACAGCTCTTCCAAGGGGCATTATTATTGTCTTTTTATTCCACTGTAACCTCCACCACTGTTCCAAGGGTCATTGATATTGTCTTTTTATTCCACTGTAACCTCCATCACTCTTCCAAGGGGCATTGATATTGTCTTTCTATTCAACTGTAACCTCCACCACTCTTTCAAGGGGCATTGATATTGTCTTTTTATTCCACTGCGACCTCCACCACTCCTTCAAGGGGCATTAAAACCGTCAATTTAAACCACTCTGAACTCCACAGCTCTTGCAAGGAGCATTAATATTGTCTTTTTATTCCAATGTAACCTCCAGCACTCTTCCAAGGGGCATTGAGATTGTCTTTTTATTCCACTGCAACTTCCACCTCTCTTCCAAGGGGCAATAAAACCGTCTTGTTAAGCTACTGTGACCTCCACGTCTCTTTCACGGGACATTGATATTGTCTTTTTATTCCACTGTAACCTCCACGGCTCTTCCAAGGGGCATTGATGTTGTCTTTTTATTCCACTGGGACCTTCACCCCTCTTCCAAGTGGCATTGATATTGTCCTTTTAATCCACTGCGACCTCCACCACTTTTGCAAGGTGCATTAAAACCGCATTGTTAAGCTACTGTGACCTCCACGTCTCTTCCAAGGTGCATTAAAACTGTCAATTTAAACCACTCTGAACTCCACAGCTCTTACAAGAGGCATAGATATTGTCTTTTTACTCCACTGTAACCTACAGCACTCTTTCAAGGTACATTGATATTGTCTTTTATTCCACTACGACTTCCACCACTCTCCCAAGGTGCATTAAAAACATCTTGTTTAGCTACTGTAACGTCCATGTCTATTCCATGGGGCATTGATATTGTCTTTTTATTCCCCTTTATCCTCCACCACTCTTCCAAGGGGTATTGATATTGTCTTTTTATTCCACTGCGACTTCCACCTCTCTTCTAAAGGGCATTGATATTGTCTTTTTTATACTCTGCGACCTCCACGACTCTTCCAAGAAGCATTAAAACAGTCTTCTTAACCTACTGTGACCTCCACATCTCTTCCAAGGGGCATTAAAACCGTCTGGTTAAACCACTCTGAACTCCACAGCTCTTCCAATGGGCATTGACATTGTCTTTTTATTCCACTGCCACCTCCACCACTCTTCCTAGGGGCATTGATATCGTCTTTTTAATCCACTGCGACCTCCACCACTTTTCCAAAGGTCAATAAAAACATCTTTTTAACCTACTGTGACCTCCACGTCACTTCCAGTGGGCATTAAAACCGTCTGGTTAAACCACTCTGAACTCCACAGCTCTTCCAAAGGGCATTGGTATTGTCTTTTTATTCCACTCTAACCTCCACCACTCTTCCAAGGGGCATTGACATTGTCTTTTTATTCCACTGCGACCTCCACCATTCTTCCAAGGGGCATTAAAACTGTCTTCTTAAGCTACAGTGACCACGACATCTCTTCCACGGGGAATTGATTTAGTCTCTAAATTACAATGTAACCTCCACCACTCTACCAATTGGCATTGATATTGTATTTTTATTCCACTGCCACCTCCACCACTCTTCCAAAGGGCATTGATATTGTCTTTTTAATCCACAAGCGACCTCCACCACTTTTCCAAAGGGCATTAAAACCATCTTGTTAAGCTACTGTGACCTCCACGTCTCTTCCACGGTGCATTGATATTGTCTTTTTATTCCACTGCATCCTCCACCACTCTTCCATGTGGCATTAAAACCGTCTTGTTAAGCTACTGTGACCTCCACGTCTCTTCCAAGGGGCATTAAGACCGTATGGTTATCCAATCTGAACTCCACAGATCTTCCAAGGGGCATTGATATTGTCTTTTTAATCCACTGTATCCTCCACCACTCTTCCAAGGGGCATTGATATTGTCTTTTTTTTCCACTACGACCTCCACTACTCTTCCAAGCGGCATTAAAACCGTCTTGTTAAGCTACTGTGACCTCCATGTCTCTTCCACAGGGCATTGATATTGTCTTTTTATTCCACTGGAACCTCCAACACTGTTCCAAGGGGCATTGATATTGTCTTTTTATTCCACGGAGACTTCAACCACTCCTTCAAGGAGCATTGACATTGTCTTTTTAATCCACTTCGAACTCCACCACTCTTCCAAGGGGCATTAAAACAGTCTTGTTAATTTACTGTGACCTCCACGTCTCTTCCAAGGGGCATTAAAACCGTCAATTTAAACCACTCTCAACTCCACTGCTCTTGCAAGGGGCTTTGATATTGTTTTTAATTCCACTGTAACCTCCAGCACTCTTCCAAGGGGCATTGATATTGTCTTTTTATTCCACTGCAACTTACACCTCTCTTCCAAGGGGCATTAAAACCATCTTGTTAAGCTACTGTGACATCCACGTTTCTTTCACGTGGCATTGAAATTGTCTATTTATTCCACTGTAAACTCCACCACTCTTCCAAGGGGCATTGATATTGTCTTTTTATTACACTGACACCTCCACCACTCTTCCAAGGGGCATTGATATTGTCTTTTTAATCCACTGCGACCTCCACCACTTTTCCAAGTGGCAATAAAACCGTCTTATTAAGCTACTGTGGCCTCCATTTCTCTTCCATGGGGCATTAAAGCCGTCAATTACACCACTCTGAACTCCACAGCTCTTGCAAGAGGCATTGATATTGTCTTTTTATTCCTTTGTAATCTCCAGCACTCTTCCAAGGGTCATTGATATTGTCTTTTCATTCCACTGCGACTTCCACCACTCTTCCAAGGGGCATTAAAACCGTCTTGTTAAGCTACTGTGACCGCCACGTCTCTTCCAAGGGGCATTAAAACCGTCAGTTTAAACCACTCTGAACTCCACAGCTCTTTCAAAAGGCATTGATATTGTCTTTTTATTCCACTGTAACCTCCACCACTCTTCCAAGGGGCATTGATTTTGTAATTTTAATCCACTGAGACCTCCATCACTCTTCCAAGAAGCATTAAAACCGTCATGTTTAGCTACTGTCAGCTCCACATCTTATTCACGGTGCCTTAAAACCTTCTGGTTAAACCACTGTGAACTCCACAGCTCTTCCAAGGGGCATTGATATTGTCTTTTTATTCCACAGTAACCTCCACCACTGTTCCAAGGAGCATTGATATTGTCTTTTTATTTTACTGTGACCTCCACCACTATTCCAAGGGGCATTAATATTGTATTTTTATTCCACTGTGACCTCCACCACTCTTCCAAGGGTCATTGATATTGTCTTTTTATTCCACTGTAACCTCCACCACTCTTCCAAGGGGCATTGATATTGCCTTTTTATTCCACTGCGACCTCCACCACTCTTCCAAGGGTCATTGATATTGTCTTTTTATTCCACTGCGACATCAACCTCTCTTCCAAGGGGCATTGATATTGTCTTTTTATTCCACTGTAACATCCAATACTCTTCCAAGGGTCATTGATATTGTTTTTTTATTCCACTGTAACCTCCACCACTCTTTCAAGGAGCATCGATAATGTCTTTTTAATCCACTGCGACCTCCACCACTCTTCCAAGGGGCATTAAAACCGTCTTGTTAAGCTACTGTGACCTCCACGTCTCTTCCAAGGGGCATTAAAACCGTAAATTTAAACCACTCTGAATTCCACAGCTCCTCTTGCAAGAGGCATTGATATTGTCTTTTTATTCCACTGTAACCTCCACCACTCTTCCAAGGGGCATTGATATTGTCTTTTTATCTTTCTGGGACCTCCACCACTCTTCCAAGGGGCATTAATATTGTCTTTTTATTGCTCTGCGACCTCCACCACTCTACCAAGGGTCATTGATATTGTCTCTTTATTCCACTGTAACCTCCACCACTCTTCCAAGGGGCATTGATATTGTCTTTTTATTCCACTGCGACCTCCATCTCTCTTCCAAGAAGCATTAAAACCGTCTTGTTTAGCTACTGTGACCTCCACGTCTATTCCACGGTGCCTTAAGACCTTCTCGTTAAACCGCTGTGTACTCCACAGCTCTTCCAAGGGGCATTGATATTGTCTCTTTATTCCACTGTAACCTGCACCACTCTTCCAAGGGGCATTGATATTGTCTTTTTATTTTACTGCGACCTCCACAACTCTTGCAAAGGGCATTAATATTGTCTTTTTATTCCACTGCGACCTCCACCACTCTTCCATGTGGCATTAAAACCGTCTTGTTAAGCTACTGTGACCTCCACGTCTCTTCCAAGGGGCATTAAGACCATATGGTTATCCAATCTGAACTCCACAGATCTTCCAAGGGGCATTGATATTGTCTTTTTAATCCACTGTATCCTCCATCACTCTTCCAAGGGGCATTGATATTGTCTTTTTTTTCCACTACGACCTCCACTACTCTTCCAAGCGGCATTAAAACCGTCTTGTTAAGCTACTGTGACCTCCATGTCTCTTCCACAGGGCATTGATATTGTCTTTTTATTCCACTGGAACCTCCAACACTGTTCCAAGGGGCATTGATATTGTCTTTTTATTCCACGGAGACTTCAAACACTCCTTCAAGGAGCATTGACATTGTCTTTTTAATCCACTTCGAACTCCACCACTCTTCCAAGGGGCATTAAAACAGTCTTGTTAATTTACTGTGACCTCCACGTCTCTTCCAAGGGGCATTAAAACCGTCAATTTAAACCACTCTCAACTCCACTGCTCTTGCAAGGGGCTTTGATATTGTTTTTAATTCCACTGTAACCTCCAGCACTCTTCCAAGGGGCATTGATATTGTCTTTTTAATCCACTGCAACTTACACCTCTCTTCCAAGGGGCATTAAAACCATCTTGTTAAGCTACTGTGACATCCACTTTTCTTTCACGTGGCATTGAAATTGTCTTTTTATTCCACTGTAAACTCCACCACTCTTCCAAGGGGCATTGATATTGTCTTTTTATTCCACTGCCACCTCCACCACTCTTCCAAGGGGCATTGATATTGTCTTTTTAATCCACTGCGACCTCCACCACTTTTCCAAGTGGCAATAAAACCGTCTTATTAAGCTACTGTGGCCTCCATTTCTCTTCCATTGGGCATTAAAGCCGTCAATTTAAACCACTCTGAACTCCACAGCTCTTGCAAGAGGCATTGATATTGTCTTTTTATTCCTTTGTAATCTCCAGCACTCTTCCAAGGGGCATTGATATTGTCTTTTCATTCCACTGCGACTTCCACCACTCTTCCAAGGGGCATTAAAACCGTCTTGTTAAGCTACTGTGACCGCCACGTCTCTTCCAAGGGGCATTAAAACCGTCAATTTAAACCACTCTGAACTCCACAGCTCTTTCAAAAGGAATTGATATTGTCTTTTTATTCCACTGTAACCTCCACCACTCTTCCAAGGGGCATTGATTTTGTCTTTTTAATCCACTGCGACCTCCATCACTCTTCCAAGAAGCATTAAAACCGTCATGTTTAGCTACTGTGAGCTCCACATCTTATTCACGGTGCCTTAAAACCATCTTGTTAAACCACTGTGAACTCCACAGCTCTTCCAAGGGGCATTGATATTGTCTTTTTATTCCACTGTAACCTCCACCACTCTTCCAAGGGGCATTGATATTGTCTTTTTATTTTACTGCGACCTCCACCACTATTCCAAGGGGCATTAATATTGTCTTTTTATTCCACTGCGACCTCCACCACTCTTCCAAGGGTCATTGATATTGTCTTTTTATTCCACTGTAACCTCCACCACTCTTCCAAGGGGCATTGATATTGCCTTTTTATTCCACTGCGACCTCTACCACTCTTCCAAGGGTCATTGATATTGTCTTTTTATTCCACTGCGACATCAACCTCTCTTCCAAGGGGCATTGATATTGTCTTTTTTTTCCACTGTAACATCCAATTCTCTTCCAAGGGTCATTGATATTGTCTTTTTATTCCACTGTAACCTCCACCACTCTTTCAAGGGGCATCGATAATGTCTTTTTAATCCACTGCGACCTCCACCACTCTTCCAAGGGGCATTAAAACCGTCTTGTTAAGCTACTGTGACCTCCACGTCTCTTCCAAGGGGCATTAAAGCCGTAAATTTAAACCACTCTGAACTCCACAGCTCTTGCAAGAGGCATTGATATTGTCTTTTTATTCCACTGTAACCTCCACCACTCTTCCAAGGGGCATTGATATTGTCTTTTTATCTTTCTGGGACCTCCACCACTCTTCCAAGGGGCATTAATATTGTCTTTTTATTGCTCTGCGACCTCCACCACTCTACCAAGGGTCATTGATATTGTCTCTTTATTCCACTGTAACCTCCACCACTCTTCCAAGGGGCATTGATATTGTCTTTTTATTCAACTGCGACCTCCATCTCTCTTCCAAGAAGCATTAAAACCGTCTTGTTTAGCTACTGTGACCTCCACGTCTATTCCACGGTGCCTTAAGACCTTCTCGTTAAACCACTGTGTACTCCACAGCTCTTCCAAGGGGCATTGATATTGTCTCTTTATTCCACTGTAACATGCACCACTCTTCCAAGGGGCATTGATATTGTCTTTTTATTTTACTGCGACCTCCACAACTCTTGCAAGGGGCATTAATATTGTCTTTTCATTCCACTGCGACCTCCACCACACTTCCAATAGTCATTGATATTGTCTTTTTATTCCACTGTAACCTCCATCACTCTTCCAAGGGGCATTGATATTGTCTTTTTATTCCACTGCGACCTCCACCTCTCTTCCAAGTGGCATTAAAACCATCTTGTTAATCTACTGTGACCTCCAAGTTTCTTCCACGAGGCATTGATATTGTCTTTTTATTCCACTGCGACCTCCACATCTCTTCCAAGTGGAATTGATATTGTCATTTTATTCCACTGTGACCTCCACCACTCTTCAAAGGGGCATTGATATTGTCTTTTTAATCCACTGCGACCTTCCACACTCTTCCAGGGGGCATTAAAACAGTTTTGATAAGCTACTGTGACCTCCATGTCTCTTCCAAGGGGCATTAAAACCGTATGGTTAAACCACACTGTACTCCACAGCTCTTCCAAGAGGCATTGATATTGTCTTTTTATTCGAATGTAACCTCCACCACTCTTCCAAGGGGCATTAAAACCATCTTGTTAAGCTACTGTGA
Organism: Phyllobates terribilis; assembly: GCF_046119375.1. Classification (NCBI taxonomy): domain Eukaryota; kingdom Metazoa; phylum Chordata; class Amphibia; order Anura; family Dendrobatidae; genus Phyllobates; species Phyllobates terribilis. The sequence goes on from NW_027363119.1 coordinate 278,092, forward strand.
CCTCCACGTCTCTTCCAAGGGGCATTAAATTTGTCAATTTAAACCACTCTGAACTCCACAGCTCTTGCAAGAGGCATTGATATTGTCTTTTTATTAAAATGAAACCTCCACCACTCTTCCAAGGGGCATTGATTTTGACTTTTTCATCCACTGCGACCTCCATCACTCTTCCAAGAAGCATTAAAACCGTCTTGTTTAGCTACTGTGACCTCCACGTGTCTTCCACGGGGCATTAATATTGTCTTTTTAATCCACTGTGACCTCCACCACTTTTCAAAGGGGCATTAAAACCGTCTTGTTAATCTACTGTGACCTCCACGTCTCTTCCAAGGGGCATTAAAACTGTCAATTTAAACCACTCTGAACTCCACAGCTCTTGCAAGAGGCATTGATATTGTCTTTTTATTAAAATGAAACCTCCACCACTCTTCCAAGGGGCATTGATTTTGACTTTTTCATCCACTGCGACCTCCATCACTCTTCCAAGAAGCATTAAAACCGTCTTGTTTAGCTACTGTGACCTCCACGTCTATTCCACGGTGCCTTAAAACCTCCTGGTTAAACCACTGTGAACTCCACAGCTCTTCCAAGCGGCATTGATATTGTCTTTTTATTCCTCTGTAAGCTCCAACACTGGTCTAAGGGGCATTGATATTGTCCTTTTATTCCACTGCTACCTCCACCACTCTTCCAAGGGGCATTGATAATGTCTTTTTATTCCACTGCGACCTCCACCACTCTTCCAAGGCTCTTTGATATTGTCTTTTTAATCCACTGCGACCTCCACCACTCTTCCAAGGGGCAAAAAAACGTCTTGTTAAGCTATTGTGACCTTCACATCTCTTCGACGGGGCATTGATATTGTCTTTTTATTTAACTGTTACCTCCACCACTGTTCCAAGGGGCATTGATATTGTCTTTTTATTCCACTGCGACCTCCACCACTCTTCCAAGGGGCATTCATATTGTCTTTCTAATCCACTGCGACGTCCACCACTCTTCCAAGGGGCATTAAAACGGTCTTGTTAAGCTACTGTCACCTCCACGTCTCTTCCAAGGGGCATTAAAATCGTCAATTTAAACCACTCTGAACTCCACAGCTCTTGAAGGGGCATTGATATTGTCTTTTTATTCCAATGTAACCTCCAGCACTCTTCCAGGGGGCATTGATATTGTCTATTTATTTCACTGCAACTTCCCCCTCTCTTTCAAGGGGCATTGATATTGTCTTTTTATTCCACTGGGACCTTCACCACTCTTCCAAGGGGCATTGATATTGTCTTTTTATTCCACTGCAACCTCCACCTCTCTTCCAAGGGGCATTGATATTGTCTTTTTATTCCACTGGGACCTTCACCACTCTTCCAAGTGGCATTGATATTGTCTTTTTATTCCACTGTAACCTCCACCACTCTTCCAAGCAGCATTGATATTGTCTTTTTACTCCGCTGCAAACTACAGCACTATTTCAAGGGTATTGATATTGTCTTTTTATTCCATTAAGACTTCCACCACTCTCCCAAGTTGCATTAAAAACATCTTGTTTAGCTACTGTAAGGTCCATGTCTATTCCACGGGGCATTGATATTGTCTTTTTATTCCAATGTATCCCCCACCACTCTTCTTGGGGGTATTGATATTGTCTTTTTATTCCACTGCGACTTCCACCTCTCTTCTAAGGTGCATTGATATTGTCTTTTTAATCCACTGCGACCTCCACCACTCTTCCAAGAGGCATTAAAACAGTCTTGTTAAGCTACTGTGACCTCCACATCTCTTCCAAGGGGCATTAAAACCATCTGGTTAAACCACTCTGAACTCCACAGCTCTTCCAAGGGGTATTGACTTTGTCTTTTTATTCCGCTGTAACCTGAACCATTCTTCCAAGGGGTATTGATATTGTCTTTTTAATGCACTGCGACCTCCACCACTCTTCCAAGGGGCAGTAAAACCATCTGGTTAAATCACTCTGAACTCCATAGCTCTTTCAAGAGGCATTGATATTGTCTTTTTATTTCACTGTAACCTCCACCACTCTTTCAAGGGGCATTGATATTGTCTTTTTATTCCACTGTGACCTCCACCACTCTTCCAAGTGGCATTAAAACTGTCTTGTTAAGCTACTGTGACCTCCACGTGTCTTCCACGGGGCATTAATATTGTCTTTTTAATCCACTGTGACCTCCACCACTTTTCAAAGGGGCATTAAAACCGTCTTGTTAATCTACTGTGACCTCCACGTCTCTTCCAAGGGGCAATAAAACCATCTGGTTAAACCACTCTGAACTCCACAGCTCTTCGAACGTGCATTGGTATTGTCTTTTTATTCCACTCCAACCTCCACCACTCTTCCAAGGGGCATCGACATCGTCTTTTTATTCCACTGCGACCTCCATCATTCTTCCAAGGGGCATTGATATTGTCTTTTTATTCCACTGCCACCTCCACCACTCATCCAAGGGGCATTGATATTGTCTTTTTAATCCACTGCGACCTCCACCACTATTCCAAGGGGCATTAAAAACATCTTTTTAAGCTACTGTGACCTCCACGTCACTTTCAATGGGCATTAAAACAGTCTGGTTAAACCACTCTGAACTCCACAGCTCTTCCAAGGGGCATTGGTATTGTCTTTTTATTCTACTCTAACCTCCACCACTCTTCCAAGGGGCATTGACATTGTCGTTTTATTCCACTGCGACCTCCACCTTTCTTCCAAGGGGCATTAAAACTGTCTTGTTAAGCTACAGTGACCTCCACATCTCTTCCACGGCGCATTGATATTGACTTTAAATTCCACTGTAACCTCCACAACTCTACCAAGGGGCATTGATATTGCATTTTTATTCCACTGCGACCTCCACCACTCTTCCAAAGGGCATTGATATTGTCCTTTTAATCCACTGCGACCTCCACCACTCTTCCAAAGGGCATTAAAACCATCCTGTTAAGCTACTGTGACCTCCACGTCTCTTTCACGAGGCATTGATATTGTCTTTTTATTCCACTGCGACCTCCACCACTCTTCCTCGGGGCATTAAAACCGTCTTGTTAAGCTACTGTGACCTCCACGTATCTTCCAAGGGGCATAAAAACCGCATGGTTAAACCAATCTGAACTCCACAGATCTTCCAAGGGGCATTGATATTGTCTTTTTATTCCACTGTATCCTCCACCACTCTTCCAAGGGGCATTGATATTGTCTTTTCATTCCACTGCGATCTCCACCTCTCTTGCAAGGGGCATTAAAACCATCTTGTTAAGCTACTGTGACCTCCATGTCTCTTCCACAGGGCATTGATATTGTCTTTTTATTCCACTGGAACCTCCAACACTCTTCCAAGGTGCATTGATATTGTCTTTCTATTCCACTGAGACTTCAACCACTCCTTCAAGGAGCATTGACATTGTCCTTTTAATCCACTTCGACCTCCACCACTCTTCCAAGGGGCATTAAAACAGTCTTGTTAATCTACTGTGACATCCACGTCTTTTCCAAGGAGCATTAAAACCGTCAATTTAAACCACTCTCAACTCCACATCTCTTGCAAGGGGCTTTGATATTGTTTTTTATTCCACTGTAACCTCCACCACTCTTCCAAGGGGCATTGATATTGTCTTTTTAATCCACTGCGACCTGCACCTATTTTCCAAGGGGCATTAAAAACGTCTTTTTAAGCTACTGTAACCTCCACGTCACTTCCAATGGGCATTAAAACCATCTGGTTTAACTACTCTGAACTCCACTGCTCTTCCAAGGGGTATTGATATTGTCTTTTTAATCCAATGTTACCTCCACCACTCTTCCAAGGGGCATTGATATTGTCTTTTTATTCCACTGCGATCTCCACCACTCTTCAAAGGGGCATTTATATTGTCTTTTTAATCATCTGCGACCTCCACAACTCTTCCAAGGGCCATTAAAACCTGTCTTGTTAAGCTACTTTGACCTCCACGTCAATTCCACGAGGCATTAAAATGGTCTTGTTAAGCTTCTGTGACCTCCACGTCTCTTTGACGGGGCATTGATAGTGTCTTTTTTTTCCACTGTAACCTCCACCACTCTTCCAAGGGGCATTGATATTGCCTTTTTATTCCACTGGGACCTTCACCACTCTTCCAAGTGGCATTGATATTGTCTTTTTAATGCACTGTGACCTCCACCACTCTTCCAAGGAACATTAAAACGATATTGTTAAGCTACTGTGATCTCCACGTATCTTCCAAGGTGCATTAAAACCGTCAATTTAAACCACTCTGTACTCCACAGCTCTTGCAAGAGGCATTGATATTGTCTTTTTATTCCACTGTAACCTACAGAACTCTTTCAAGGGGCATTGATATTGTCTTTTTATTCCACTACGACTTCCTCCACTCTCCCAAGGTGCATTAAAAACATCTTGTTTAGCTACTGTAACGTCTATGTCTGTTCCACGGGGCATTGATATTGTCTTTTTAGTCCACTGTATCCTCCACCACTCTTCCAAGCAGTATTGATATTGTCTTTTTATTCCACTGCGACTTCCACCTCTCTTCTAAGGGGCATTGATATTGTCTTTTTAATCCACTGCAACCTCCACCACTCTTCCAAGAGGCATTAAAACAGTCTTGTTAAGCTACTGTGACCTCCACATCTCTTCCAATGGGCATTAAAACCGTCTGGTTAAACCACTCTGAACTCCACAGCTCTTCCAAGGGGCATTGATATTGTCTTTTTATTCCACTGTAACCTCCACCTATCTTCCAAGGGGTATTGATATTGTCTTTTTAATGCACTGCGACCGCCACCACTCTTCCAAGGGGCATTAAAACCATCTGGTTAAACCACTCTGAACTCCATAGCTCTTTCAAGAGGCATTGATATTGTCTTTTTATTTCACTGTAACCTCCACCACTCTTTCAAGGGACATTGATGTTGTCTTTTTATTCCACTGCGACCTCCACCACTCTTCCAAGGGGCATTGATATTGTCTTTTTAATCCACTGCGACCTGCACCTATTTTCCAAGGGGCATTAAAAACGTCTTTTTAAGCTACTGTAACCTCCACGTCACTTCCAATGGGCATTAAAACCATCTGGTTTAACTACTCTGAACTCCACTGCTCTTCCAAGGGGTATTGATATTGTCTTTTTAATCCAATGTTACCTCCACCACTCTTCCAAGGGGCATTGATATTGTCTTTTTATTCCACTGCGATCTCCACCACTCTTCAAAGGGGCATTTATATTGTCTTTTTAATCATCTGCGACCTCCACAACTCTTCCAAGGGCCATTAAAACCTGTCTTGTTAAGCTACTTTGACCTCCACGTCAATTCCACGAGGCATTAAAATGGTCTTGTTAAGCTTCTGTGACCTCCACGTCTCTTTGACGGGGCATTGATAGTGTCTTTTTTTTCCACTGTAACCTCCACCACTCTTCCAAGGGGCATTGATATTGCCTTTTTATTCCACTGGGACCTTCACCACTCTTCCAAGTGGCATTGATATTGTCTTTTTAATGCACTGTGACCTCCACCACTCTTCCAAGGAACATTAAAACGATATTGTTAAGCTACTGTGATCTCCACGTATCTTCCAAGGTGCATTAAAACCGTCAATTTAAACCACTCTGTACTCCACAGCTCTTGCAAGAGGCATTGATATTGTCTTTTTATTCCACTGTAACCTACAGAACTCTTTCAAGGGGCATTGATATTGTCTTTTTATTCCACTACGACTTCCTCCACTCTCCCAAGGTGCATTAAAAACATCTTGTTTAGCTACTGTAACGTCTATGTCTATTCCACGGGGCATTGATATTGTCTTTTTAGTCCACTGTATCCTCCACCACTCTTCCAAGCAGTATTGATATTGTCTTTTTATTCCACTGCGACTTCCACCTCTCTTCTAAGGGGCATTGATATTGTCTTTTTAATCCACTGCAACCTCCACCACTCTTCCAAGAGGCATTAAAACAGTCTTGTTAAGCTACTGTGACCTCCACATCTCTTCCAATGGGCATTAAAACCGTCTGGTTAAACCACTCTGAACTCCACAGCTCTTCCAAGGGGCATTGATATTGTCTTTTTATTCCACTGTAACCTCCACCTATCTTCCAAGGGGTATTGATATTGTCTTTTTAATGCACTGCGACCGCCACCACTCTTCCAAGGGGCATTAAAACCATCTGGTTAAACCACTCTGAACTCCATAGCTCTTTCAAGAGGCATTGATATTGTCTTTTTATTTCACTGTAACCTCCACCACTCTTTCAAGGGACATTGATGTTGTCTTTTTATTCCACTGCGACCTCCACCACTCTTCCAAGGGGCATTAAAACTGTCTTGTTAAGCTACTGTGACCTCCACGTGTCTTCCACTGGGCATTGATATTGTCTTTTTAATCCACTGTGACCTCCACCACTTTTCCAAGGGGCATTAAAACCGTCTTGTTTATCTACTATGACCTCCACGTCTCTTCCAAGGGGGAATAAAACCATCTGATTAAACTACTCTGAACTCCACAGCTCTTCCAAGGGGCATTGGTATTGTCTATTTATTCCACTCTAACCTCCACCACTCTTCCAAGGGGCATTGACATTGTCTTTTTATTCCTCTGCGAACTCCATCATTCTTCCAAGGGGCATTGATATTGTCTTTTTGTTCCACTGCCACCTCCACCACTCTTCCAAGGGGCATTGATATTGTCTTTTCAATCCACTGCGACCTCCACCACTTTTCCAAGGGGCATTAAAAACGTCTTTTTAAGCTACTGTGACCTCCACGTCACTTCCAATGGGCATTAAAACCGTCTGGTTAAACCACTCTGAACTCCACAGCTCTTTCAAGGGGCATTGGTATTGTCTTTTTATTTGAATCTAACCTCCACCACTCTTCGAAGGGGCATTAAAACTGTCTTGTTAAGCTGCTGTAACCTCCATGTCTATTCCACGTGGCATTGATTTTGTCATTTTATTCCACTGCGACCTCCATCATTCTTCCAAGGGGCATTGATATTGTCTTTTTATTCTACTGCCACCTCTACCACTCTTCCAAGGGGCATTGACATTGTCTTTTTATTCCACTGTGACCTCCATCATTCTTCCAAGGGGCATTGATATTGTCTTTTTATTCCACTGCCACCTCCACCACTCTTCCAAGTGGCATTGACATTGTCTTTTTATTCCACTGTGACTTCCACCTCTCTTCTAAGGGGCATTGATATTGTCTTTTTAATCCACTGTAACCTCCACCACTTTTCCTATGGGAATTGATATTGTCTTTTTATAATTATTATTATTATTATTATTAATTATTATAGCGCCATTTATTCCATGGCGCTTTACATGTGATAGGGATATACATAACAAAAGCATTTACATAATCTTAACAAAACGAGTCAGCGACTTGTACAGGAGGAGCGAGGACCCTGCTCGTGAGGGCTCACATTCTAGAAGGGATGGGTGAGGATACATTAGGTGAGGGTAGAACTGGTCGTGCAACGGTGGTTACTGCAGGTTGTAGGCTTGTCGGAATAGGTGGGTCTTCAGGTTTCTTTTGAAGGTTTCCACAGTCGGCGAGGGTCTGTTGTGTTGGGGTAGAGCTTTCCAGAGCAGGGGGGATGCAGGGAGAAATCTTGTATACAATTGTGGGAGGAGGATATAAGAGGGGAGTAGAGAAGGAGATCTTGTGAGGATCGGAGGTTGCGTGCAGGTAAGTACCGGGAGACTAGGTCACAGATGTATGGGGAAGACAGGTTGTGGATGGCTTTGTATACCATGGTTAGAGTTTTGAACTGGATTCTCTGGACAATGGGGAGCCAGTGAAGAGATTGACAGAGAGGATAGATTGGAGAGGCGCAAGAGTGTTGTAAGGGAGGCCACGGAGCAGGAGGTTGCAGTAGTCGAGGCGGGATATGATGAGGGCATGCACTAGTGTTTTTGCAGAGTCTTTGCTGAGGAATGCACGGGTCCGGGAGATGTTTTTGAGTTGGAGTCGGCAGGAAGTGGAAAGGGCTTGGATATGTGGCTTGAAGGAGAAATCAGAGTCCAGGGTTACTCCAAGGCAGCGAGCTTGTGGGACTGGGGAGAATGAACAGCCATTGACGTTGATGGCTAGGTCAGATGGGGGATGTGAATGAGAGGGTGAAAAGATGATGAACTCTGTTTTATCCATGTTGATTTTTAGAAATCTGTCAGAGAAGAAGGATGACATGGCAGACAGATGTAGCACCCTGAGGACTCGGCTGCTACAGGGGTACTGCACCTCAAGCCAGAGGTGTGGTATTCCACTCCCGGGTAAGGATGGAGTGTGGAACTGAGCTCAGTAGGCTGCATGCACTACATACATCCCATTTCCGGGGGACGGAACTACGGTACTCCCACCAAATATATGTGCAGGTACGACAGCGTCTGTCCCTGGCTGGAGTGGGAGGGGGGTGGAACATCCCAGTAGTGTAGGGGCAGATAGGGGGAGTAGTCTGGGTAAAGCTAGGAGCTCATTGGGTGCTGGTCACCTGAGCTCACACATAGAGGGAGTATATAAGGTGGGCACCATCTTAGGACAGGGTCAGACGTCGGTCAGTCAGTCGGACAGAGTCAGTCAGGCAGCGAGTCAGCAGTAAGTCCTGGAGAGGAGAAGGAAGAGGGACCCAGAGGCGCAGGACGAGAGGGGACCCCAAGAGCCCGCATGAGAACTAGAGGGTGAAGGGTCGGCAAAAGGGTACCGGATCCCAAGCTGGCAGAGGCAAAAGCACACCTTAGCCAGGAACCGGAGGTCGTGGGCAAGATTTGCCACGACCCTCACCAAATCCACCAGAATGGCACACCGAGCATAGGGTCAGGGAAGCCAAAGAAGGTTCAACCACCAAGAGACCCGAGGGAGCCGGACACAGGTGGATCCCTGGTGGGAACGGCCAGAGAGAGAGGGTCAGAAGGGAGCTCAGGACCACGCTCCAGAACTGCCCGGGAGTTGACCGAGTCCAGGACCTGGTGGACGCAGCACGGCTTGGGTGGTCACTGCTGTACAGAGTGACCCGAGCAACACCAGTGAGTAAAACCCTGAAACTGCATTTGATGCCTCTGAGTCTCCTTGCTGCACCTTCACAACCACCATCCTCCACGTCTGACCCCCTGAGGCTATACCCCTCCCATTGGGGGTTATACTACCACAGCTGCACATACACCACCAGCCTCAGCGGACCCTTCTGCAGCGGCGGCCTCTTGACCGCAAATCAACGGGTGGCGTAGTCGACACTAGTAACATCTACAAAGACTGCCGCACACTGAGTTTGACACCCTGGGCACGGACCGGGTCACAGCCACTCGGAGACTACAACCCCCATCTGATCCGGCTCCGGGTATCCCCTAAGAACATGGCCCAGGGGGCGCGTCACAGACATTATGGGATTTTGGTTAGTAGGGAGGAGATATCGGGTCCAGAGAGGTAGATCTGTGTGTCGTTAGCATAGAGGTGATACTGAAAACCGTGAGACTCTATGAGCTGTCCCAGGCCAAAGGTGTAGATGGAGAAGAGCAGAGGTCCTAGAACTGAACCTTGGGGGACACCGACAGATAGGGGGCGAGATGAGGAGGTGGTGCGTGAGTGGGAGACGCTGAATGTCCTGTCTGTTAAGTATGAGGAGATTCAAGATAGAGCCAAGTCCGTGATGCCAAGAGATGAGAGAATCTGGAGTAAGAGGGAATGGTCCACTGTGTCAAAGGCAGATGACTGGTCCAGAAGGAGGAGGATGGAGTAGTGTCGCTTGGATTTGGCATTTAGTAGGTTGTTGGTGAGTTTGGTCAGGGCAGTTTCAGTCGAGTGATGCAGTTGGAAGCCAGATTGCAGGCAGTCGAAGAGGGAGCAGGAGGAGAGGTGGGAGGACAGTTCAAGGTGACATGTTCTAGTAGTTTTGAGGCAAAGGGGAGGAGTGATATGGGGCGGTAGCTAGTCAGAGAGGAAGGGTCAAGGGAGGGCTTTTTGAGGATGGGTGTGATTGCTGCATGTTTGAAACATGAGGGTAAGACACCGGTTGTTAGTGACAGATTGAAGAGGTGGGTTAGGGTTGGGATGAAGACTGTGGTAAGGCTAGTGATGAGGTGGGATGGGATTGGGTCAAGTTCGCAGGTGATGAGGTGTGATTTGGAGAGTAAAGAGGAGACTTGACCTTCTGTAATGGTGGAGAAGTGGGGTTTGGAGGAGGAGGGTTTAATAGATATGAGGAGGGGTTGTGTGAACTTAAGGCAAAAGTTTTGTCTGATGGTGTCAATCTTCTGTTTGAAGAATGAGGCAAAGTCGTCGGTTGAGATGAGAGAAGAGGGAGGAGGTGCTGGGGGACGAAGGAGAGAGTTGAAAGTGTTAAATAGCTGTTTAGGGTTGTGAGATAGGGAGGATATGAGAGATGAGAAGTAGGTTTGTTTTGCTGTAGTGAGTGCGGACTTGAAATTAGTGAGGGATTGCTTGAATGCGATGAAGTGCTCGATGGAGTGAGACCTTTTCCATCTCCGCTCCGCAACCCTGGAGGCCCGGCGCAGTTATTTAATAAGTTTAGTGTGCCAGGGTTGCCTGTTGCGTGTGCGAGATGTGGTGTGTGTGAGGGGGGCGATCGAGTCTACAGCTGCAGCTATTGTGGTGTTTTATGGAGCAGCAGCAACGTCTGCATCGTGTAAGGAATTTAAGAGGGAGGAGGGATTCAGAGAGTGAGTGTAAGTCAAGGTGTTTGAGATTTCTGCGAGGGTATGCAAGTTTGTGGAGTGGGGATTGTTGCCCCGGGGAGGAGAGAGAAGAGAATGTAAGTAGGCTGTGATCAGAGAGAGAGAGAGGTGAGTTAGAGAGGTTAGATAGGGAACAGAGGCGGGTGAAGATGAGGTCCAGTGTGTGGCCATCTTTGTGGGTGGGTGTGGAAGACCATTGAGTGAGTCCGAAGGAAGAAGTGAGAGATAGGAACTTAGAGACAGACGAGTGGGAAGTGTTAATGGGGATGTTGAAGTCACCCATTATGATAGTGGTGATGTCAGTGGAGAGGAAGTGAAGCAGCCAGGTGGTGAAGTGGTCTAAGAAGGTGGTGGCTTGCCCTGGGGGTCGGTAAAAGACAGTCAGTTGGAGGTTGGAGGGGGAATAGATGCACACACAGTGCACCTCAATAGAGGGGAGTGTAACGGAGGGTGGCAGTGGGATTTGGGTGAAAGCGCAGTGTTCTGATAGGAGAAAACCTACGCCTCCGCCATGTTTGCTGTTGGGGCGGGGGGTGTGGGAAAGGTGGAATCCGCCATATGAAAGTGCAGCTGGGGAGGCTGTGTCAGAGGGGGTGAGCCAGGTTTCAGTGATGGTGAGGAAGGAAAGTTTGTTTGTAATGAAAAGATCGTTGATGAAGGAAAGTTTGTTGCAGACAGAGCGAGCGTTCCATAGAGCTTCTGTTAGATCAACTAAGGGAGTGGGGATTGGTTGGATGGATATGAGGTTAGAAGGGTTGCGACAGTTTGTGGAAGGTCGTGGATAGGAGGAAGAAGTAACTGTGGGGATATGGCGAGGAGGACCAGGATTTGGAGAGATATCTCCAGCAGTGAGGAGGAGCAGAGAAAGTGTTAGCAGGTGGGAGCAAGAGAGAGCATGAGGTGGCTGTCTGTGTTTGGAGATCCAGGATTGAATGTTTAGGAATAATTTGGAGGAGGAGGTGAGATGAATGGGGAGGATGGAGGGAGAGATGAAGAGTTTCTTACTAGGTGTAGGGATTTGAGGGGTTACTAGAAAGTGGAGGACTATAGAGGAAAAAGTGAGAGCTAACAGAAACATAGTTAAAAGAGAGTAAGTGGTCAAAGTGTTGGTTACCTGACTCCTGCCCTGACTAACTGCCTCTAAAATAACTGCCACTAATCTCCGAAGCCACTTTGCAAAAGAAGACGCATGCACACCCCAGCACAAGTGCACCACTTACAGAGCTTCTAAATAAATAGGGCACATTAAACTATCAGGTGAAGGGCATTGTGGGAGCTGCATATGGCTAAATTAGCAGCTGGTGGTCTCACCAGGAGATGGCTGGGTGATCAAACACAGAGCTAGGACTCTAGTCTCTGCAGTATAGCACCTCTAAAAATCAGATAAGATCTATAGTGGGGAAGGGACAGACATATGTGGGTATTGAATGGAGTGGGACAGATAAACCAGAGAAGTTATGCAGAGCATGTACCAGTGAGGTGAATCGGCAAAGCAGAGCATTAGATTACAGCAGACACAGCATGCAGAGAAGTTATGCAGAGCATGTACCAGTGAGGTGAATCAGCAAAGCAGAGCATTAGATTACAGCAGACACAGCAAGCAGAGAAGTCATGCAGAGCATGTACCAGTGAGGTTATTCCACTGCGACCTCCACCACTCTTCCAAGGGGCATTGATATTGTCTTTTTATTCCACTGCGACCTCCGCCACTCTTCCAAAGGGCATTAAAACCGTCTTGTTAAGCAACTGTGACCTCCACGTCTCTACCACAGAGCATTGTTATTGTCTTTTTACTCCACTACGACCTCAACCACTCTGTCAAGGGCATTAAATCCGTCTTGTTAAGCTACTGTGATGTCCACGTCTCTTCCACGGGGCATTGATATTGTCTTTTTATTCCACTGTAACCTCCACCACTCTTCCAAGAGGCATTGATATTGTCTTTTTATTCCACTGTAACCTCCACCACTCTTCCAAGGGGCATTGATATTGTCTTTTTATTCCACTGCGACCTCCACAACTCTTCCAAGGTTCATTGATATTGTCTTTTTAATGCACTGCGACCTCCACAACTCTTCCAAGGGGCATTAAAACCGTCTTGTTAACCTACTGTGACCTCCACGTCTCTTCCAAGGGGCACTAAAACCATTTGGTTAAACCACTCTGTACTCCACAGCTCTTCCAAGGGGCATTGATATTGTCTTTTTATTTCACTGTAACTTCCACCACTCTTTCAAGGGGCATTGATATTGTATTTTTATTCCACTGTGACCTCCACCACTCTTCCAAGGGGCATTAAAACCATCTTGTTAAGCTACTGTGACATACAAGTCTCTTCCAAGGGGCATTAAAACCGTCTGTTTAAACTGCTCTGAGCTCCACAGCTCTTCCAAGGGGCATTTACATTGTATTTTTATTCCACTGTAACCTTCTGCACTCTTCCAAGTGCATTGATATTGTCTTTTTACTCCTCTGCGACGTCCACGACTCTTCCAAGGGGCATTAAAACCGCCTTGTTAAGCTACTGTGACTTCCAAGTTTCCTACACAGGGCACTGATATTGTCTTTTTAATCCACTGCGACCTCCATCACTCTTCCAAGAAGCATTGAAACCGTCTTGTTAAGCTCCTGTGACCTCCACCTCTATTCCACGGTGCATTAAAACTTTCTGGTTAAATCACTGTGAACTCCACAGCTCTTCCAAGGGGCATTGATATTGTCTTTTTATTCCACTCTACCCTTCACCACTATTCCAAGGGGCATTGATATTGTCTTTTTATTTTACTGCGACCTCCACCACTCTTCCAAGGGGCATTAATATTGTCTTTTTATTCCACTGTGACCTCCACGTCTCTTCCGAGGGGCTTTGATATTGTCTTTTTATTTAATTGGAACCTCCACCACTCTTCCAAGGGTCATTGTTATTGTCTTTTTATTCCACTGTAACCTCCACCATTCTTCCAAGGGACATTGATATTGTCTTTTTATTCCACTGTAACCTCCACCACTCTTCCAAGAGTCATTGATATTGTCTTTTTATTCCACTGTAACCTCCACCACTCTTCCAAGGGGCATTGATATTGTCTTTTTAATCCAGTGCGACCTCTACCACTCCTCCAAGGTGCTTTAAAACAGTCGTAATAAGCTTCTGTGACCTCCACGTCTCTTCCAAGGGGCATTAAAACAGCATGGTTAAACCACTCTGTACTCCACAGCTCTTCCAAGAGGCATTGATATTGTCTTTTTATTCAACTGTAACCTCCACCACTCTTCCAAGGGGCATTGATATTGTCTTTTTTTTCCACTGCGACCTCCACCACTCTTCCAAGGGGATTTGATAGTCTTTTTAATCCACTGCGACCTCCACCACTCTTCCAAGGGGCATTAAAACCGTCTTGTTAAGCTACTGTGACCTCCACGTCCCTTCCACGGGCATTGATATTGTCTTTTTATTCCACTGCGACCTCCATCACTTTTTCAAGGGGCATTGATATTGTCTTTTTAATCCACTGCGACCTTCACCCCTCTTCCAAGGAACATTGATATTGTCTTTTTTTTCCACTGTAACCTTCACCACTCTTCTAAAGGGCATTGATATTTTCTTTTTATTCCACTGCGACCTCTACCACTCTTCCAAGGGGCATAAAAACCATCTTTTTAAGCTACTGTGACCTCCACGTCTCTTCCAAGGGGCATTAAAACCGTCAACTTAAACCACCCTGAACTCCACAGCTCTTGCAAGAGGCATTGATATTGTCTTTTTATTCCACTGTAACCTCCACCACTCTCCCAAGGGGCATTGATTTTGTCTTTTTAATCCACTGCGACCTCCAACTCTCCTCCAAGAAGCATTAAAAACGTCTTGTTTAGCTACTGTGACCTCCACGTCTATTCCACGGTGCCTAAAAACCTTCTGGTTAAACCGTTGTGAACTCCACAGCTCTTCCAAGGGGCAATGATATTGTCTTTTTAATCCACTGCGACCTCTACCACTCCTCCAAGGGTCTTTAAACCAGTCTTGATAAGCTTCTGTGACCTTCACGTCTCTTCCAAGGGGCATTAAAACCGCCTTGTTAAGTTACTGTGACCTCCATGTCTCTTCCAAGGAACGTTAAAACCGTCTGGTTATACCACTCTGAACTCCACAGCTCTTCCAAGGGGCATTATTATTGTCTTTTTATTCCACTGAAACCTCCACCACTCTTCCAAGGGGCATTAAAACTGTCTTGTTAAGCTATTGTGACATCCACATCTCTTCCACGGGGCATTGATATTGTCTTTTTATTTTACTGTAACATCCACCACTGTTCCAATGGGCATTGACATTGTCTTTTTATTCCACTGTAACCTCCATCACTCTTCCAAGGGGCATTGATATTGTCTTTTTATTCAACTGTAACCTCCACCACTCTTCCAAGGGGAATTGATATTGTCTTTTTATTCCACTGCGACCTCCACCACTCTTCCAAGGGGCATTCATATTGTCTTTTCAATCCACTGCGACCTCCACCACTCTTCCAATCGGCATTAAAACCGTCTTCTTAAGCTACTGTCACCTCCACGTCCTTTCCAAGGGGCATTAAAACCGTCAATTTAAACCACTCTGATCTCCACAGCTCTTGCAAGGGGCATTGATATTGTCTTTTTATTCCAATGTAACCTCCAGCACTCTTCCAAGGGGCATTGATATTGTCTTTTTATTCCACTGCAACTTCCACCTCTCTTCCAAGGGGCATTAAAACCGTCTTGTTAAGCTACTGTGACCTCCACGTCTCTTTCACGGGGCATTGATATTGTCTTTTTATTCCATCGTAACCTCCACCACTCTTCCAAGTGGCATTGATATTGTCTTTTTATTCCACTGGGACCTTCACCACTCTTCCAAGTGGCATTGATATTGTCTTTTTAATCCACTGCGACCTCCACCACTCTTCCAAGGGGCATTAAAACCGTATTATTAAGCTACTGTGACCTCCACGTCTCTTCCAAGGTTAATTAAAACCGTCAATTTAATCCACTCTGAACTACACAGCTCTTGCAAGAGGCATTGATATTGTCTTTTTACTCCACTGTAACCTACAGCACTCTTTCAAGGGGCATTGATATTGTCTTTTTATTCCACTACGACTTCCACCACTCTCCCAAGGTGCATTAAAAACATCTTGTTTAGCTACTGTAACGTCCAAGTCTATTCCACGGGGTATTGATATTGTCTTTTTATTAAACTGTATCCTCCACCACTCTTCCAAGGGGCATTGATATTGTCTTTTTATTCCATTGCGACTTCCACCTCTCTTCTAAGGGGCATTGATACTGTCTTTTTAATCCACTGCGACCTCCACCACTCTTCCAAGAAGCCTTAAAACCGTCATGCTAAGCTACTGTGACCTCCACGTCTCTTCCACGGGGCATTGAAATTGTCTTTTTATTCCACTATAACCTCCACCACTCGTCCAAGGGGCATTTATATTGTCTTTTTATTCCACTGCGCCCACCACCACTCTTCCAAGAGGCATTGATAATGTCTTTTTATTCCTCTGCGACCTCCACCACTCTTACAAGGTTCATTGATATTGTCTTTTTAATCGACTGCGACCTCCACCACTCTTCCAAGGGCCATTAAAAGCGTCTTGTTAAGCTATTGTGACCTCCACATCTCTTCCACGGGGCATTGATATTGTCTTTTTATTTAACTGTAACCTCCACCACTGTTCCAAGGGGCAATGACATTGTCTTTTTATTCAACTGTAACCTCCACCACTCTTCCAGGGGCATTGATATTGTCTTTTTATTCCACTGCGACCTCCACCACTCTTCCAAGGGGCATTCATATTGTCTTTTTAATCCACTGCGACCTCCACCACTCTTCCAAGTGGCATTAAAACCGTATTGTTAAGCTACTGTGACCTCCTCGTCTCTTCCAAGGTGCATTAAAATCGTCAATTTAAACCACTCTGAGCCCCACAGCTCTTGCAAGAGGCATTGATATTGTCTTTTTACTCCACTGTAACCTACAGCACTCTTTCAAGGGGCATTGATATTGTCTTTTTATTCCACTACGACTTCCACCACTCTCCCAAGGTGCATTAAAAACATCTTGTTTAGCTACTGTAACGTCCATGTCTATTCCACTGGGCATTGATATTGTCTTTTTATTCCACTGTATCCTCCACCACTCTTCCAAGGGGCATTGATATTGTATTTTTAATCCACTGCGAACTCCACCACTCTTCCAAGGGGCATTGATATTGTCTTTTTAATCCAC
Organism: Phyllobates terribilis; assembly: GCF_046119375.1. Classification (NCBI taxonomy): domain Eukaryota; kingdom Metazoa; phylum Chordata; class Amphibia; order Anura; family Dendrobatidae; genus Phyllobates; species Phyllobates terribilis. The sequence goes on from NW_027363119.1 coordinate 295,049, forward strand.
TGTGACATCCACGTCTCTTCCAAGGGGCATTAAAACTGTCAATTTAAACCCCTCTGAACTCCACTGCTCTTCCAAGGAGCACTGGTATTGTCTTTTTATTCCACTCTAACCTCCACCACTCTTCCAAGGGGCATTGACACTGTCTATTTATTCCACTGCGACCTCCACCACTCTTCCAAGGGGCATTAAGACCATCTTGTTAACCTACAGTGACCTCCACAACTCTTCCATTGGGCATTGATATTGTCTTTTTATTCCACTGTAACCTCCACCACTCTTCCAAGGGGCATTGATATTGTCTCTGTTTTCCACTGCGACCTCCACCACTCTTCCAAGGGGCTTTGATATTGTCTTTTTTATCCACTGCGACCTCCACCACTCTTCCAATGGGCATTAAAACCGTCTTGTTATGCTACTGTGACCTCCACGTCCCTTCGACAGGGCATTGATAATGTCTTTTTATTCCATTGTAACCTTCTGCTCTATTCCAAGTGCATTGATATTGTCTTTTTATTCCTCTGCGACGTCCACGACTCTTCCAAGGGGCATTAAAACCGTCATGTTAAGCTACTGTGACCTCCAAGTTTCTTACACAGGGCATTGATATTGACTTCTTATTCCACTGTAACCTCCACCACTCTTCCAAGGGGCATTGATATTGTCTTTTTAATCCACTGCGACCTCCACCACTCTTCCAAGGGACATTGATATTGTCTTTTTATTCCACTGCGACCTTCACTCCTCTTCTAAGGAACATTGATATTGTCTTTTTTTCCACTGTAACCTCCACCACTCATCTAAGGGGCATTGATATTTTTTTTTTATTCCACTGCGACCTCCACCACTCTTCCAAGGGGCATCGATAATGTCTTTTTAATCCACTGCGACCTCCACCATTCTTCCAAGGGGCATTAAAACCGTCTTGTTAAGCTACTGTGACCTCCACGTCTCTTCCAAGGCGCATTAAAACCGTCAATCTAAACCACTCTGAACTCCACAGCTCTTGCAAGAGGTATTGATATTGTCTTTTTATTCCACTGTAACCTCGACCACTCTTCCAAGGGGCATTGATTTTGTCTTTTTAATCCACTGCGACCTCCATCTCTCTTCCAAGAAGCATTAAGACCGTCTTGTTAAGCTACTGTGACCTCCACGTCTATTCCACGGTGCCTTAAAACCTTCTGGTTAAACCACTGTGAACTCCACAGCTCTTCCAAGGGCCATTGATATTGTCTTTTTATTCCACTGTAACCTCCACCACTCTTCCAAGGGGCATTGGTATTGTCTTTTTATTTTAATGCGACCTCCACCACTCTTCCAAGGGGCATTAAAACAGTTTTGATAAGCTACTGTGACCTCCACATCTCTTCCAAAGGGCATTAAAACCGTCTGGTTAAACCACTCTGAACTCCACAGCTCTTCCAAGAGGCATTGATATTGTCTTTTTATTCGTCTTTAACCTCCACCACTCTTCCAAGGGGCATTAATATTGTCTTTTTATTCCACTGCGACCTCCACCACTCTTCCAAGAGTCATTGGTATTGTCTTTTTATTCCACTGTAACCTCCACCACTCTTCCAAGGGGCACTGATATTGTCTTTTTATTCCACTGCGACTTCCACCTCTCTTCCAAGGGGCATTGATATTGTCTTTTTAATCCACTGCGACCTCCACCACTTTTCCAAGGGGCATTGATATTGTCTTTTTAATCCACTGTGACCTCCACGTCTCTTCCAAGGGGCATTAAAACCGTCAATTTAAACCACTCTGAACTCCACAGCTATTCCAAGGAGCACTGGTGTTGTCTTTTTATTCCACTCTAACCTCCACCACTCTTCCATGGGGCATTGACACTGTCTATTTATTCCACTGCGACCTCCACCACTCTTCCAAGGGGCATTAAGACCATCTTGTTAAGCTACAGTGACCTCCACAACTCTTCCATGGGGCATTGATATTGTCTTCTTATTCCACTGTAACCTTCACCACTCTTCCAAGGGGCATTGATATTGTCTCTGTTTTCCACTGCGACCTCCACCACTCTTCCAAGGTGCTTTGATATTGTCTTTTTTATCCACTGCGACCTCCACCACTCTTCCAATGGGCATTAAAACCGTCTTGTTATGCTACTGTGACCTCCACGTCCCTTCCACAGGGCATTGATATTGTCTTTTTATTCCATTGTAACCTTCTGCACTATTCCAAGTGCATTGATATTGTCTTTTTATTCCTCTGCGACGTCCACGACTCTTCCAAGGGGCATTAAAACCGTCATGTTAAGCTATGGTGACCTCCAAGTTTCTTACACAGGGCATTGATATTGACTTCTTATTCCTCTGTAACCTCCACCACTCTTCCAATGGGCCTTGATATTGTCTTTTTAATCCACTGTGACCTCCACCACTCTTCCAAGGGACATTGATATTGTCCTTTTACTCCACTGCGACCTTCAATCCTCTTCTAAGGAACATTGATATTGTCTTTTTTTTCCACTGTAGCCTCCACCACTCATTTAAGGGGCACTGATATTTTCTTTTTATTCCACTGCGACCTCCACCACTCTTCCAAGGGGCATCGATAATGTCTTTTTAATCCACTGCGACCTCCACCGTTCTTCCAAGGGGCATTAAAACCGTCTTGTTAAGCTACTGTGACCTCCACGTCTCTTCCAAGGGGCATTAAAACCGTCAATCTAAACCACTCTGAACTCCACAGCTCTTGCAAGAGGCATTGATATTGTCTTTTTGTTCCACTGTAACCTCGACCACTCTTCCAAGGGGCATTGATTTTGTCTTTTTAATCCACTGCGACCTCCATCTCTCTTCCAAGAAGCATTAAGACCGTCTTGTTGAGCTACTGTGACCTCCAGGTCTATTCCGCGGTGCCTTAAAACCTTCTGGTTAAACCACTGTGAACTCCACAGTTCTTCCAAGGGGCATTGATATTGTCTTTTTAATCCACTGCGACCTCCACCACTCTTCCAAGGGGCATTGATATTGTCTTTTTATTCCACTGTAACCTCCAGCACTCTTCCAAGGGGCACTGATATTGTCTTTTTATTCCACTGCGACCTCCACCTCTCTTCCAAGGGGCATTAAAACCAACTTGTTAAGCTACTCTGACCTCCATGTCCCTTCCAAGGGGCATTAAAACCGTCTGGTTAAACCACTCTGAACTCCACAGCTCTTCCAAGGGGCATTGATATTGTCTTTTTATTCCACTGTAACCTCCACCACTCTTTCAAGGGGCATTGATTTTGTCTTTTTATTCCACTGCAACCTCCACCACTCTTCCAAGGGGCAATAAAAGTGTCTTGTTAAGCTACTGTGACCGCCACGTCCCTTCCACGGGGCATTGATATTGTCTTTTTATTCGACTGCGACCTCCACCACTCTTCCAAGGGGCATTGATATTGTCTTTTTAATCCACTGTGAACTCCACCACTCTTCCAAGGGGCATTAAAACCGTCTTGTTAAGCTACTGTGACCTCCAAGTCTCTTCCAAGGGGCATTAAAACCGTCTGGTTAAACCGCTCTGAGTTCCACAGCTCTTCCAAGGGGCATTGACAATGTCTTTCTATTCCATTGTAACCTCCTGCACTCTTCCAAGTGCATTGATATTGTCTTTTTATTCCTCTGCGACGTCCACGACTCATCAAAGGGGCATTGATATTGTCTTTTTATTCCACTGCGACCTCCACCTCTCTTCCAAGGGGCATTAAAACAAACTTGTTAAGCTACTCTGACCTCCATGTCCCTTCCAAGGGGCATTAAAACCGTCTGGTTAAACCACTCTGAACTCCACAGCTCTTCCAAGGGGCATTGATATTGTCTTTTTATTCAACTGCGACCTCCACCTCTCTTCCAAGAAGCATTAAAACCGTCTTGTGAAGCTACTGTGACCTCCACGTCTCTTCCACTGGGCGTTGATATTGTCTTTTTATCCACTGCGATCTCCACCACTCTTCCAAGGGGCATTGATAGTGTCTTTTTAATCCACTGCGAACTCCACCACTCTTCCAAGGGACATTGATATTGTCTTTTCAATCAACTGCGACCTGCACCTCTCTTTCAAGGAGTATTAAAACCGTCTTGTGAAGCTACTGTGACCTCCATGTCTCTTCCACGGGGCGTTGATATTGTCTTTTTATTCCACTGCGACCTCCACCACTCTTCCAAGGGGCATTGATATTGTCTTTTTAATCCACTGCGACCTCCACCACTCTTCCAAGGGGCATTGATATTGTCTTTTTATTCCACTGTAAACTCCACCACTCTTCCAAGGGGCACTGATATTGTCTTTTTATTCCACTGCGACCTCCACCTCTCTTCCAAGGGGCATTAAAACCAACTTGTTAAGCTACTCTGACCTCCATGTCCCTTCCAAGGGGCATTAAAATCGTCTGGTTAAACCACTCTGAACTCCACAGCTCTTCCAAGGGGCATTGATATTGTCTTTTTATTCCACTGTAACCTCCACCACTCTTCCAAGGGGCATTGATTTTGTCTTTTTATTCCACTGCAACCTCCACCACTCTTCCAAAGGGCAATAAAAGTGTCTTGTTAAGCTACTGTGACCGCCACGTCCCTTCCACGGGGCATTGATATTGTCTTTTTATTCGACTGCGACCTCCACCACTCTTCCAAGGGGCATTGATATTGTCTTTTTAATCCACTGCGAACTCCACCACTCTTCCAAGGGGCATTAAAACCGTCTTGTTATGCTACTGTGACGTCGACTTCTCTTCCAAGGGGTATTAAAACCATCTGGATAAACCACTCTGAACTCCACAGCTCTTCCAATGGGCATTTATATTGTCTTTTTATTCCACTCTATACTCCACCGCTCTTCCAAGGGGCATTGACATTGTCTTTTTATTTCACTGCGACCTCCACCACTCTTCCAAGGGGCATTAAAACCATATTGTTAAGCTACAGTGACCTCCACATCTCTTCCACGGGGCATTGATATTGTTTTTGTATTCCACTGCGACCTCCACCACTCTTCCAAGGGGCATTAAAACCGTCTTGTTAAGTTACTGTGACCTCCACGTCTCTTCCACGGGGCATTGCAATTGTCTTTTTATTCCACTGTAACCTCCACCACACGTCCAAGGGGCATTGATATTGTCTTTTAATTCCACTGTGACCTCCATTAGTCCTCCAAGAGGCATTAAAACAGTCTTGTTAAGCTACTGTGACCTCCACTTCTCTTCCACGGGGCATTGAAATTGTCTTTTTATTCCACTGTAACCTCCACCACTCGTCCAAGGGGCATTGATATTGTCTTTTTATTCCACTGCGACCTCCACCACTCTTCCAAGGGGCATTGATAATGTATTTTTATTCCACTGCGACCTCCACAACTCTTCCAAGGCTCATTGATATTGTCTTTTTAATCCACTGCGACCTCCACCACTCTTCCAAGGGCACTAAAACCATCTTGTTAAGCTATTGTGACCTCCACATCTCTTCCACGTGGCATTGATATTGTCTTTTTATTTAACTGTAACCTCCACCACTGTTTCAAGGGGCATTGATATTGTCTTTTTATTCCACTGTAACCTCCATTACTCTTCCAAGGGGCATTGATATTATCTTTTTATTCAACTGTAACCTCCACCACTCTTCCAAGGGGCATTGATATTGTCTCTGTTTTCCACTGCGACCTCCACTACTCTTCCAAGGGTCTTTGATATTGTCTTTTTTTTCCAATGCGACCTCCACCACTCTTCCAATGGGCATTAAAACAGTTTTCTTATGCTACTGTGACCTCCACGTCCCCTCCACAGGGCATGGATATTGTCTTTTTATTCCATTGCGACCTCCACCACTCTTCCAAGGGGCTTTAAAACCGTCTTGTTAAGCTACTGTGACCTCCAAGTCTCTTCCAAGGGGCATTAAAACCGTCTGGTTAAACCGCTCTGAGCTCCAAAGCTCTTCCAAGGGGCATTGACAGTGTCTTTTAATTCCATTGTAACCTTCTGCACTCTTCCAAGTGCATTGATATTGTCTTCTTATTCCTCTGCGACGTCCACGACTCTTCCAAGGGGCATTAAAACCGTCTTGTTAAGCAACTGTGAGCTCCAAGTTTCTTTCACAGGGCATTGATATTGTCTTCTTTTTCCACTGTAACCTCCACCACTCTTCAAGGGGAATTGATATTGTCTTTTTATTCCACTGTAACCTCCACCAATCTTCCAAGGGGCAATGATATTGTCTTTTTATTCCACTGCGACCTCCACCACTCTTCTAAGGGGCATTGATATTGTCTTTTAAATCCACAACGATCTCCACCACTCTTCCAAGGGGCATTAAAACAGTCTTGTTAAGCTACTGTAACCTCCACGTCTCTTCCAAGGGCCATTAAAACCGTCTGTTTAAACACTCTGAACTGCACAGATCTAACAAGAGGCATTGATATTGTCTTTTTATTCGACTGTAACATCCACCACTCTTCCAAGCGGCATCGATATTGTCTTTTTATTCCACTGCGACCTCTATCACTCTTCCAAGGGGCATTGATATTGTCTTTTTAATCCACTGCGACCTCTACCACTCTTCCAAGGGGCATTGATATTGTCTTTTTAATCAACTGCGACCTCCACCTCTCTTCCAAAGAGCATTAAAACCGTCTTGTGAAGCTACAGTGACCTCCACGTCCCTTCCACGGGGCGTTGATATTGTCTTTTTATTCCACTGCGACCTCCACCACTCTTCCAAGGGGCATTGATATTGTCTTTTTAATCCACTGCGACCTCCACACTCTTCCAAGGGGCATTGATATTGACTTTTTAATCCACTGTGACCTCAACGTCTCTTCCAAGGGGCATTAAAACCGTCAATTTAAACCACTCTGGACTCCACAGCTCTTCCAAGGAGCACTGGTATTGTATTTTTATTCCATTCTAACCTCCACCACTCTTCCAAGGGGCATTGATATTGACTATTTATTCCACTGCGACCTCCACCACTCTTCCAAGGGGCATTAAGACCATGTTGTTAAGCTACAGTGACCTCCACAACTCTTCCATGGGGCATTGATATTGTTTTTTTATTCCACTGTAACTTGCACCACACTTCCAAGGGGCATTGATTTTGTCTTTTTATTCCACTGCGACCTCTACCACTCTTCCAATGAGCATTGATATTGTCTTTTTAATCCACTGTAACCTCCACAACTCTTCCAAGGGGCATTAAAGCCGTCTTGTTAAGTTACGGTCACGTCCATGTCTATACCACGGGGCATTGATATTGTCTTTTTATTCCACTGTAACCTCCACCACTCTTCCAAGTGGAATTGACATTGTCTTTTGATTCCACTGCGACTTTCACCTCTCTTCTAAGGGGCATTGATATTGTCTTTTTAATCCACTGCGACCTCCACCACTCATCCAAGGGGCATTAAAACAGTCTTGTTAAGCTACTGTGACCTCCACGTCTCTTCCAAGGAGCATTAAAGCCGTCTAGTTAAACCACTCTGAACTCCACAGCTCTTCCAAGGGGCATTGATATTGTCTTTTTATTCCACTGTAACCTCCACCACTCTTCCAAGGGGCATTGATTTTGTCTTTTTATTCCACTTCGACCTCCACCTCTCTTCCAATGGGCATTGTTATTGTCTTTTTAATCCACTGTAACCTCCACCACTCTTACAAGGGGCATTAAAACCGTCTTGTTAAGCTACTGTGACCTCCACGTCCCTTCCACGGGGCATTGATATTGTTTTTTTATTCCACTGCGACCTCCACCACTCTTCCAGGGGGCATTGATATTGTCTTTTTAATCCACTGCGAACTCCACCACTCGTACAAGGGGCATTAAAACCGTCTTGTTATGCTACTGTGACGTCGACTTCTCTTCCAAGGGGCTTTAAAACCATCTGGTTAAACCACTCTGAACTCCACAGCTCTTCCAAGGGGCATTTATATTGTCTTTTTATTCCACTCTAACGTCCACCACTCTTCCAAGGGGCATTGACATTGTCTTTTTATTCCACTGTAACCTCCACCAATCTTCCAAGGGGAATTGATATTGTTTTTATATTCCACTGCGACCTCCACCACTCTTCCAAGGGGCATTAAAACCGTCTTGTTAAGTTACTGTGACCTCCACGTCTCTTCCAAGGGGCTTTAAAACCATCTGGTTATACAACTCTAAACGCCACAGCTCTTCCAAGGGGCATTATTATTGTCTTTTTATTCCACTCTAACCTCCACCACTCTTCCAAGGGGCATTGACATTGTCTTTTTATTCCACTGCGACCTCCACCAGTCCTCCAAGAGGCATTAAAACAGTCTTGTTAAGCTACTGTGACGTCCACGTCTCTTCCACGGGGCATTGAAATTGTCTTTTTATTCCACTGTAACCTCCACCACTCGTCCAAGGGGCATTGATATTGTCTTTTTATTCCACTGCGACCTCCACCACTCTTCCAAGGAGCATTGATTATGTCTTTTTATTCCTCTGCGACCTGCACCACTCTTCCAAGGCTCATTGATAATGTCTTTTTAATCCACTGCGACCTCCACCACTCTTCCAAGGTGCATTAAAACCGTCTTGTTAAGCTATTGTGACCTCCACATCTCTTCCACGGGGCATTGATATTGTCTTTTTATTTAACTGTAACCTCCACCACTGTTCCAAGGGACATTGATATTGTCTTTTTATTCCACTGTAACCTCCATTACTCTTCCAAGGGGCATTGATATTGTCTTTTTATTCAGCTGTAACCTCCACCACTCTTCAAAGGGGCATTGATATTGTCTTTTTATTCCACTGCGACCTCCACCGCTCTTCCAAGGGGCATTCATATTGTCTTCTTAATCCACTGCAACCTCCACCTCTCTTCCAAGGGGCATTAAAACCGTCTTGTTAAGCTACTGTCACCTCCACGTCACTTCCAAGGTGCATTAAAACCGTCAATTTAAACCGCTCTGAACTCCACAGCTCTTGCTAGGGGCATTGATATTGTCTTTTTATTCCAATGTAACCTCCAGCACTCTTCAAATCGGCATTAATATTGTCTATTTAATCCACTGCGACCTCCACCACTCTTCCAAGGGGCATTAAAACCGCCTTGTTAAGCTACTGTCACCTCCACGTCCCTTCTAGGGGGCATTAAAACTGTCAATTTAAACAACTCTGAACTCCACAGCTCTTGCAAGGGGCATTGATATTGTCTTTTTATTCCAATGTAACCTCCAGCACTCTTCCAAGGGGCATTGATATTGTCTTTTTATTCCACTGTAACCTCCACCACTCTTCCAAGGGTCATTGATATTGTCTTTTTATTCCACTGGGACCTTCACCACTCTTCCAAGTGGCACTGATATTGTCTTTTTAATCCACTGGGACCTCCACCACTCTCCTAGGGGCATTAAAACCGTATTGTTAAGCTACTGTGACCTCCACATCTCTTCCAAGGTGCATTAAAACTGTCAATTTAAACCACTCTGAACTTCACAGCTCTTGCAAGAGGCATTGATATTGTCATTTTACTCCACTGTAACCTACAACACTCTTTCAAGGGGCATTGATATTGTCTTTTAATTCCACTACGACTTCCACCGCTATCCCAAGGTGCATTAAAAACATCTTGTTTAGCTACAGTACCGTCCATGTCTATTCCACGGGGCATTGTTACTGTCTTTTTATTCCACTGTATCCTCCACCACTCTTCCAACGGGTATTGATATTATCTTTTTATTCCACTGCGACTTCCACCTCTTTTCTAAGGGGCATTGATATTGCCTTTTTAATCCACTGCGACCTCCACCACTCTTCCAAGAGGCATTAAAACAGTCTTGTTAAGCAACTGTGATCTCCACATCTCTTCCAAGGGGCATTAAAACCGTCTGGTTAAACCACTCTGAACTCCACAGCTCTTCCAAGGGGCATTGATATTGTTTTTTTATTCCACTGTAACCTCCACCATTCTTCCAAGGGGTATTGATATTGTCTTTTTGATGCACTGCGACCTCCACCACTCTTCCAAGGGGCATTAAAACCGTCTTGTTAAGCTACTGTCACCTCCACGTCCCTTCCAAGGGGCATTAAAACCGTCAATTTAAAACACTCTGAACTCCACAGCTCTTGCAAGGGACATTGATATTGTCTTTTTATTCCAATGTAACCTCCAGCACTCTTCCAAGGGGCATTGAGATTGTCTTTTTTTTCCACTGTAACCTCCACCACTCTTCCAAGGGGTAATGATATTGTCTTTTTATTCCACTGGGACCTTCACCACTCTTCCAAGTGGCATTGATATTGTCTTTTTAATCCACTGCGACCTCCACCACTCTTCCAAGGGGTATTAAAACTGTATTGTTAAGCTACTGTGACCTCCACGTCTCTTCCAAGGTGCATTAAAACCATCAATTTAAACCACTCTGAACTCCACAGCTCTTGCAAGAGGCATTGATTTTGTCATTTTACTCCACTGTATCCTACAACACTCTTTCAAGGGGCATTGATATTGTCTTTTTATTCAACTACGACTTCCACCACTCTCCCAAGGTGCATTAAAAACATATTGTTTAGCTACCATAATGTCCATGTCTATTCCATGGGGCATTGACACTGTCTTTTTATTCCACTGTATCCTCCGCCACTCTTCCAAGGGGTATTGATATTGTCTTTTTATTCCACTGCGACTTCCAACTCTCTTCTAAGGGGCATTGATATTGTCTTTTTAATCCACTGCTACCTCCACCACTCTTCCAAGAGGCATTAAAACAGTCTTGTCAAGCTAATGTGACCTCCACGTCTCTTCCAAGGGGCATTAAAACTGTCTGGTTAAACCACTCTGAACTCCACAGCTCTTCCAAGGGGCATTGATATTGTCTTTTTATTCCACTGCGACCTCCACCACTCTTCCAACGGGCATTAAAACTGTCTTGTTAATCTACTGTGTCCTCCACGTGTCTTCCACGGGGCATTGATATTGTCTTTTTAATCCACTGTGAACTCCACCACTTTTCCAAGGGGCATTAAAACCATCTTGTTAATCTACTGTCACCTCCACGTCTCTTCCAAGGGGCAATAAAACCATCTGGTTAAACCACTCTGATCTCCACAGCTCTTCCAAGGGGCATTGGTATTGTCTTTTTGTTCCACTCTACCCTCCACCACTCTTCCAAGGGGCATTGACATTGTCTTTTTATTCCACTGCGACCTCCATTATACTTCCAAGGGGCATTGATATTGTCTTTTTATTCCACTGCCACCTCCACCACTCTTCCAAGGGGCATTGATATTGTCTTTTTAATCCACTGCGACCTCCATCACTTTTCCAAGGGGCATTAAAAACGTCTTTTTATGCTACTGTGACCTCCACGTCACTTCCAATGGCCATTAAAACCGTTTTGTTAAACCACTCTGAACTCCACAGCTCTGCCAAGGGGCATTGGTATTGTCTTTTTATTCCACTCTAACCTCCACCACTCTTCCAAAGGGCATTGACACTGTCTTTTTATTCCACTGCGACCTCCACCATTCTTCCAAGGGGCATTAAAACTGTCCTGTTAAGCTACAGTGACCTCCACATCTCTTCCACGGGGCACTGATATTGTCTTTAAATTCCACTGTCACCTCCACCTCTCTACAAAGGGGCATTGATATTGTCTTTTTATACCAGTGCGAACTCCACCACTCTTAAAAAGGGCATTGATATTGTCTTTTTAATCAACTACGACCTCCACCACTCTTCCAAAGGGCATTAAAACCATCTTGTTAAGCTACTGTTACCTCCACGTCTCTTCCGAGGGGCATTAAAACCGTCTGGTTAAACCACTCTGAACTCCACAGCTCTTCCAAGGGGCATTGATATTGTCTTTTTATTCCACTGTAACCTCCACCACTCTTCCAAGGGGCATTGATTTTGTCTTTTTATGCCACTGCGACCTCCACCACTCTTCCTCGGGGCATTGATATTGTCTTTTTAATCCACTGCAAGCTCCACCACTCTTCCATGTGGCATTAAAACCGTCTTGTTAAGCTACTGCGACCTCCACGTCTCTTCCAAGAGGCATTAAAACCGTATGGTTAAACCAATCTGAACTCCACAGATCTTCCAAGGGGCATTGATATTGTCTTTTTATTCCACTGTATTCTCCACCACTTTTCCAAGGGGCATTGATATTGACTTTTTAATTCACTGCATCCTCCACCACTCTTCCAAGGGGTATTAAAACCATCTTGTTAAGCTACTGTGACCTCCATGTCTCTTCCACAGGGCACTGATATTGTCTTTTTATTCCACTGGAACCTCCTACACTCTTCCAAGGTGCATTGATAATGTCTTTTTATTCCACTGAGGCTTCAACCACTCCTTCAAGGAGTATTGACATTGTCTTTTTAATCCACTTCGACCTCCACCACTCTTCCAAGGGGCATTAAAAAATTCTTGTTAATCTACTGTGACCTCCACGTCTCTTCCAAGGGGCATTAAAACCGTCAATTTAAACCACTCTCAGCTCCACAGCTCTTGCAAGGGTTTTGATATTGTTTTTTATTCCACTGTAACCTCCAGCACTTTTCCAAGGGGCATTGATATTGTCTTTTTATTCCACTGCGACTTTCACCTCTCTTCAAAGGGACATTAAAACCGTCTTGTTAAGCTTCTGTTACATCCACGTCTCTTCCAAGGGGCATTGATATTGTCTTTTTATTCCACTGCCACCTCCACCACTCTTCCAAAGGGCATTGATATTGTCTTTTTAATCCACTGTGAACTCCACCACTTTTCCAAGGGGCATTAAAAATGTCTTTTTAAGCTACTGTAACCTCCACGTCACTTCCAATGGGCATTAAAACTGTCTGGTTTAACTACCCTGAACTCCACTGCTCTTCCAAGGGGCATTGAGATTGTCTTTTTAATCCACTGTTATCTCCACCACTCTTCCAAGGAGAATTGATATTGTTTTTTTCTTCCACTGCGACCTCCACTACTCTTCCAAGGGTCATTGATATTGTCTTTTAATTCCACTGCGACCTCTACCACTCTTCTAATGGGCATTTATATTGTCTTTTTAATCAACTGCGACCTCCACCACTCTTCCAAGGGCCATTAAAACCGTGTTGCTAAGCTACCTTGACCTTCTCGTCAATTCCACGGGGCATTAAAACCATCAATTTAAACCACTCTGAACTCCACAGCTCTTGCAAGGGGCATTGATATTGTATTTTTATTCCAATGTAACCTCCAGCACTCTTCCAAGGGGCATTGATATTGTCTTTTTATTCCACTGCAACTTCCACCTCTCTTCCAAGGGGCATTAAAACAGTCTTGTTAAGCTGCTGTGACCTCCACGTTTCTTTCTCGGGGCATTGATATTGTCTTTTTATTCCACTGTAACCTCCACCACTCTTCAAAGGGGCATTGATATTGTCTTGTTATTTCACTGGTACCTTCACCACTCTTCCAAGTGGCATTGATATTGTCTTTTTAATCCACTGCGACCTCAACCACTCTTCCAAGGGGCATTAAAACAGTATTGTTAATCTTCTTTTACCTCCAAGTCTCTTCCAAGGTGCATTAAAACCGTCAATTTAAACCACTCTGAACTTCACAGCTCTTGCAAGAGGCATTGATATTGTCTTTTTATTCCAATGTAACCTCCAGCACTCTTCAAGGAGGCATTAATATTGTCTATTTAATCCACTGCGACCTCCACCACTCTTCCAAGGGGCATTAAAACCCTCTTGTTAAACTACTGTCACCTCCACGTCCCTTCTAGGGGGCATTAAAACTGTCAATTTAAACAACTCTGAACTCCACAGCTCTTGCAAGGAGCATTGATATTGTCTTTTTATTCCAATGTAACCTCCAGCACTCTTCCAAGGGGCATTGATATTGTCTTTTTATTCCACTGTATCCTCCACCACTCTTCCAAGGGGTATTGATATTGTCTTTTTATTCCACTGCGACTTCCACCTCTCTTCTAAGGGGCATTGATATTGTCTTTTTAATCCACTGCGAAATCCACCACTCTTCCAAGAGGTATTAAAACAGTCTTGTTAAGCTACTGTGACCTCCACGTCTCTTCCAAGGGGCATTAAAACTGTCTGGTTAAACCACTCTGAACTCCACAGCTCTTCCAAGGGGCATTGATATTGTCTTTTTATTCCACTGCGACCTCCACCACTCTTCCAAGGGGCATTAAAACTGTCTTGTTAATCTACTTTGTCCTCCACATGTCTTCCACGGGGCATTGATATTGTCTTTTTCATCCACTGTGACCTCCACCACTTTTCCAAGGGGCATTAAAACCATCTTGTTAATCTACTGTGACCTCCACATCTCTTCCAAGGGGCAATAAAACTGTCTGGTTAAACTACTCTGAACTCCACAGCTCTTCCAAGGGGCATTGATATTGTCTTTTTTTTCCACTGCGACCTCCACCACTCTTCCAAGGGGCATTAAAACTGTCTTGTTAATCTACTGTGTCCTCCACATGTCTTCCAAGGGGCATTGGTATTGTCTTTTTATTCCACTCTACCCTCCACCACTCTTCCAAGGGGCATTGACATTGTCTTTTTATTCCACTGCGACCTCCATCATTCTTACAAGGGGCATTGATATTGTCTTTTTATTCCACTGCCACCTCCACCACTCTTCCAAGGGGCATTGATATTGTCTTTTTAATTCACTGCGACCTCCACAACTTTTCCAAGGGGCATTAAAAACGTCTTTGTAAGCTACTGTGACCTCCACGTCACTTCCAATGGCCATTAAAACCGTTTTATTAAACCACTCTGAACTCCACAGCTCTTCCAAGGGGCATTGGTATTGTCTTTTTATTCCACTCTAAGCTCCACCACTTTTCCAAGGGGCATTGACATTGTCTTTTTATTCCACTGCGACCTCCACCACTCTTCCAAGGGGCATTAAAACTGTCCTGTTAAGCTACAGTGACCTCCACATCTCTTCCACGGGGCATTGAGATTGTCTTTTTTTTCCACTGTAACCTCCACCACTCTTCCAAGGGGTAATGATATTGTCTTTTTATTCCACTGGCACCTTCACCACTCTTCCAAGTGGCATTGATATTGTCTTTTTAATCCACTGCGACCTCCACCACTCTTCCAAGGGGTATTAAAACTGTATTGTTAAGCTACTGTGACCTCCACGTCTCTTCCAAGGTGCATTAAAACCATCAATTTAAACCACTCTGAACTCCACAGCTCTTGCAAGAGGCATTGATTTTGTCATTTTACTCCACTGTATCCTACAACACTCTTTCAAGGGGCATTGATATTGTCTTTTTATTCAACTACGACTTCCACCACTCTCCCAAGGTGCATTAAAAACATATTGTTTAGCTACCATAATGTCCATGTCTATTCCACGGGGCATTGACACTGTCCTTTTATTCCACTGTATCCTCCGCCACTCTTCCAAGGGGTATTGATATTGTCTTTTTATTCCACTGCGACTTCCAACTCTCTTCTAAGGGGCATTGATATTGTCTTTTTAATCCACTGCTACCTCCACCACTCTTCCAAGAGGCATTAAAACAGTCTTGTCAAGCTAATGTGACCTCCACGTCTCTTCCAAGGGGCATTAAAACTGTCTGGTTAAACCACTCTGAACTCCACAGCTCTTCCAAGGGGCATTGATATTGTCTTTTTATTCCACTGCGACCTCCACCACTCTTCCAACGGGCATTAAAACTGTCTTGTTAATCTACTGTGTCCTCCACGTGTCTTCCACGGGGCATTGATATTGTCTTTTTAATCCACTGTGAACTCCACCACTTTTCCAAGGGGCATTAAAACCATCTTGTTAATCTACTGTCACCTCCACGTCTCTTCCAAGGGGCAATAAAACCATCTGGTTAAACCACTCTGATCTCCACAGCTCTTCCAAGGGGCATTGGTATTGTCTTTTTGTTCCACTCTACCCTCCACCACTCTTCCAAGGGGCATTGACATTGTCTTTTTATTCCACTGCGACCTCCATTATACTTCCAAGGGGCATTGATATTGTCTTTTTATTCCACTGCCACCTCCACCACTCTTCCAAGGGGCATTGATATTGTCTTTTTAATCCACTGCGACCTCCATCACTTTTCCAAGGGGCATTAAAAACGTCTTTTTATGCTACTGTGACCTCCACGTCACTTCCAATGGCCATTAAAACCGTTTTGTTAAACCACTCTGAACTCCACAGCTCTGCCAAGGGGCATTGGTATTGTCTTTTTATTCCACTCTAACCTCCACCACTCTTCCAAAGGGCATTGACACTGTCTTTTTATTCCACTGCGACCTCCACCATTCTTCCAAGGGGCATTAAAACTGTCCTGTTAAGCTACAGTGACCTCCACATCTCTTCCACGGGGCACTGATATTGTCTTTAAATTCCACTGTCACCTCCACCTCTCTACAAACGGGCATTGATATTGTCTTTTTATACCAGTGCGAACTCCACCACTCTTAAAAAGGGCATTGATATTGTCTTTTTAATCAACTACGACCTCCACCACTCTTCCAAAGGGCATTAAAACCATCTTGTTAAGCTACTGTTACCTCCACGTCTCTTCCGAGGGGCATTAAAACCGTCTGGTTAAACCACTCTGAACTCCACAGCTCTTCCAAGGGGCATTGATATTGTCTTTTTATTCCACTGTAACCTCCACCACTCTTCCAAGGGGCATTGATTTTGTCTTTTTATGCCACTGCGACCTCCACCACTCTTCCTCGGGGCATTGATATTGTCTTTTTAATCCACTGCAAGCTCCACCACTCTTCCATGTGGCATTAAAACCGTCTTGTTAAGCTACTGCGACCTCCACGTCTCTTCCAAGAGGCATTAAAACCGTATGGTTAAACCAATCTGAACTCCACAGATCTTCCAAGGGGCATTGATATTGTCTTTTTATTCCACTGTATTCTCCACCACTTTTCCAAGGGGCATTGATATTGACTTTTTAATTCACTGCATCCTCCACCACTCTTCCAAGGGGTATTAAAACCATCTTGTTAAGCTACTGTGACCTCCATGTCTCTTCCACAGGGCACTGATATTGTCTTTTTATTCCACTGGAACCTCCTACACTCTTCCAAGGTGCATTGATAATGTCTTTTTATTCCACTGAGACTTCAACCACTCCTTCAAGGAGTATTGACATTGTCTTTTTAATCCACTTCGACCTCCACCACTCTTCCAAGGGGCATTAAAAAATTCTTGTTAATCTACTGTGACCTCCACGTCTCTTCCAAGGGGCATTAAAACCGTCAATTTAAACCACTCTCAGCTCCACAGCTCTTGCAAGGGTTTTGATATTGTTTTTTATTCCACTGTAACCTCCAGCACTTTTCCAAGGGGCATTGATATTGTCTTTTTATTCCACTGCGACTTTCACCTCTCTTCAAAGGGACATTAAAACCGTCTTGTTAAGCTTCTGTTACATCCACGTCTCTTCCAAGGGGCATTGATATTGTCTTTTTATTCCACTGCCACCTCCACCACTCTTCCAAAGGGCATTGATATTGTCTTTTTAATCCACTGCGAACTCCACCACTTTTCCAAGGGGCATTAAAAATGTCTTTTTAAGCTACTGTAACCTCCACGTCACTTCCAATGGGCATTAAAACTGTCTGGTTTAACTACCCTGAACTCCACTGCTCTTCCAAGGGGCATTGAGATTGTCTTTTTAATCCACTGTTATCTCCACCACTCTTCCAAGGAGAATTGATATTGTTTTTTTCTTCCACTGCGACCTCCACTACTCTTCCAAGGGTCATTGATATTGTCTTTTAATTCCACTGCGACCTCTACCACTCTTCTAATGGGCATTTATATTGTCTTTTTAATCAAC
The DNA here is from genome assembly GCF_046119375.1 of Phyllobates terribilis. Classification (NCBI taxonomy): domain Eukaryota; kingdom Metazoa; phylum Chordata; class Amphibia; order Anura; family Dendrobatidae; genus Phyllobates; species Phyllobates terribilis. Next base: position 312,870 of record NW_027363119.1, read on the forward strand.
TGCGACCTCCACCACTCTTCCAAGGGCCATTAAAACCGTGTTGCTAAGCTACCTTGACCTTCTCGTCAATTCCACTGGGCATTAAAACCATCAATTTAAACCACTCTGAACTCCACAGCTCTTGCAAGGGGCATTGATATTGTATTTTTATTCCAATGTAACCTCCAGCACTCTTCCAAGGGGCATTGATATTGTCTTTTTATTCCACTGCAACTTCCACCTCTCTTCCAAGGGGCATTAAAACAGTCTTGTTAAGCTGCTGTGACCTCCACGTTTCTTTCTCGGGGCATTGATATTGTCTTTTTATTCCACTGTAACCTCCACCACTCTTCCAAGGGGCATTGATATTGTCTTGTTATTTCACTGGTACCTTCACCACTCTTCCAAGTGGCATTGATATTGTCTTTTTAATCCACTGCGACCTCAACCACTCTTCCAAGGGGCATTAAAACAGTATTGTTAATCTTCTTTTACCTCCAAGTCTCTTCCAAGGTGCATTAAAACCGTCAATTTAAACCACTCTGAACTTCACAGCTCTTGCAAGAGGCATTGATATTGTCTTTTTATTCCAATGTAACCTCCAGCACTCTTCAAGGAGGCATTAATATTGTCTATTTAATCCACTGCGACCTCCACCACTCTTCCAAGGGGCATTAAAACCCTCTTGTTAAACTACTGTCACCTCCACGTCCCTTCTAGGGGGCATTAAAACTGTCAATTTAAACAACTCTGAACTCCACAGCTCTTGCAAGGAGCATTGATATTGTCTTTTTATTCCAATGTAACCTCCAGCACTCTTCCAAGGGGCATTGATATTGTCTTTTTATTCCACTGTATCCTCCACCACTCTTCCAAGGGGTATTGATATTGTCTTTTTATTCCACTGCGACTTCCACCTCTCTTCTAAGGGGCATTGATATTGTCTTTTTAATCCACTGCGAAATCCACCACTCTTCCAAGAGGTATTAAAACAGTCTTGTTAAGCTACTGTGACCTCCACGTCTCTTCCAAGGGGCATTAAAACTGTCTGGTTAAACCACTCTGAACTCCACAGCTCTTCCAAGGGGCATTGATATTGTCTTTTTATTCCACTGCGACCTCCACCACTCTTCCAAGGGGCATTAAAACTGTCTTGTTAATCTACTTTGTCCTCCACATGTCTTCCACGGGGCATTGATATTGTCTTTTTCATCCACTGTGACCTCCACCACTTTTCCAAGGGGCATTAAAACCATCTTGTTAATCTACTGTGACCTCCACATCTCTTCCAAGGGGCAATAAAACTGTCTGGTTAAACTACTCTGAACTCCACAGCTCTTCCAAGGGGCATTGATATTGTCTTTTTTTTCCACTGCGACCTCCACCACTCTTCCAAGGGGCATTAAAACTGTCTTGTTAATCTACTGTGTCCTCCACATGTCTTCCAAGGGGCATTGGTATTGTCTTTTTATTCCACTCTACCCTCCACCACTCTTCCAAGGGGCATTGACATTGTCTTTTTATTCCACTGCGACCTCCATCATTCTTACAAGGGGCATTGATATTGTCTTTTTATTCCACTGCCACCTCCACCACTCTTCCAAGGGGCATTGATATTGTCTTTTTAATTCACTGCGACCTCCACAACTTTTCCAAGGGGCATTAAAAACGTCTTTGTAAGCTACTGTGACCTCCACGTCACTTCCAATGGCCATTAAAACCGTTTTATTAAACCACTCTGAACTCCACAGCTCTTCCAAGGGGCATTGGTATTGTCTTTTTATTCCACTCTAAGCTCCACCACTTTTCCAAGGGGCATTGACATTGTCTTTTTATTCCACTGCGACCTCCACCACTCTTCCAAGGGGCATTAAAACTGTCCTGTTAAGCTACAGTGACCTCCACATCTCTTCCACGGGGCATTGATATTGTCTTTAAATTCCACTGTAACCTCCACCACTCTACAAAGGGGCATTGATATTGTATTTTTATTCCAGTGCAACCTCCACCACTCTTCCAAAGGGCATTGATATTGTCTTTTTAATCCACTACGACCTCCACCACTCTTCCAAAGGGCATTAAAACCATCTTGTTAAGCTACTGTTACCTCCACGTCTCTTCCGAGGGGCAGTAAAACCGTCTGGTTAAACCACTCTGAACTCCACAGCTCTTCCAAGGGGCATTGATATTGTCTTTTTATTCCACTGTAACCTCCACCACTCTTCCAAGGGGCATTGATTTTGTCTTTTTATGCCACTGCGACCTCCACCACTCTTCCTCGGGGCATTGATATTGTCTTTTTAATCCAATGCAAGCTCCACCACTCTTCCATGTGGCATTAAAACCGTCTTGTTAAGCTACTGCGACCTCCACGTCTCTTCCAAGGGGCATTAAAACCGTATGGTTAAACCAATCTGAACTCCACAGATCTTCCAAGGGTCATTGATATTGTCTTTTTATTCCACTGTATTCTCCACCGCTCTTCCAAGGGGCATTGATATTGAGTTTTTAATTCACTGCGACCTCCACCACTCTTCCAAGGGGTATTAAAACCATCTTGTTAAGCTACTGTGACCTCCATGTGTCTTCCACATGGCATTGATATTGTCTTTTTATTCCACTTCGACCTCCACCACTCTCCCAAAGGGCATTAAAAATTTCTTGTTAATCTACTGTGACCTCCAAGTCTCTTCCAAGGGGCATTAAAACCGTCAATTTAAACCACTCTCAGCTCCACAGCTCTTGCAGTAGTTTTGATATTGTTTTTTATTCCACTGTAACCTCCAGCACTTTTCCAAGGGGGATTGATATTGTCTTTTTATTCCACTGAGACTTTCACCTCTCTTCAAAGGGACATTAAAACCGCATTGTTAAGCTTCTGTGACATCCACGTCTCTTTCACGGGGCATTGATATTGTCTTTTTATTCCACTGTAATCTCCACCACTCTTCCAAGTGGCATTGATATTGTCTTTTTATTCCACTGCCACCTCCACCACTCTTCCAAGGGGCATTGATATTGTCTTTTTAATCCACTGCGAACTCCACCACTTTTCCAAGGGGCATTAAAAATGTCTTTTTAATCTACTGTGACCTCCACGTCACTTCCATTGGGCATTAAAACTGTCTGGCTTAACTACTCTGAACTCCACTGCTCTTCCAAGGGGCATTAAGATTGTCTTTTTAATCCACTGTTATCTCCACCATTCTTCCAAGGGGCATTGATATTGTTTTTTTCTTCCACTGCGACCTCCACTTCTCTTCCAAGGGTCAATGATATTGCCTTTTAATTCCACTGCGACCTCTACCACTCTTCTAAGGGGCATTTATATTGTCTTTTTAATCAACTGCGACCTCCACCACTCTTCCAAGGGCCATTAAAACCGTGTTGCTAAGCTACCTTGACCTCCACGTCAATTCCACGGGGCATTAAAACCGTCAATTTAAACCACTCTGAACTCCACAGCTCTTGCAAGGGGCATTGATATTGTCTTTTTATTCCAATGTTACCTCCAGCACTCTTCCAAGGTGCATTGATATTGTCTTTTTATTCCACTGCAACTTCCACCTCTCTTCCAAGGGGCATTAAAACCGTCTTGTTAAGCTACTGTGACCTCCACGTTTCTTTCACGGGCATTGATATTGTCTTTTTACTCCACTGTAACCTCCACCACTCTTCCAAGGGAGCAATGATATTGTCTTTTTATTCCACTGGGACCTTCACCACTCTTCCAAGTGGCATTGATATTGTCTTTTTAATCCACTGCGACCTCCACCACTTTTCCAAGGGGCATTAAAACCGTATTGTTAAGGTACTGTGACCTCCACGTCTCTTCCAAGGTGCATTAAAACCGTCAATTTAAACCACTCTGAACTTCACAGCTCTTGCAATAGGCATTGATATTGTCTTTTTATTCCACTGTAACCTACAGCACTCTTTCAAGGGGCATTGATATTGTCTTTTTATTCCACTACGACTTCCACCACTCTCCCAAGGTGCATTAAAAACATCTTGCTTAGCTACTGTAACGTCCATGCCTATTCCACGGGGCATTGATATTGTCTTTTTATTCCACTGTATCCTCCACCACTCTTCCAAGGGGTATTGATATTGTCTTTTTATTCCACTGCGAGTTCCACCTCTCTTCTAAGGGGCATTGATATTGTCTTTTTAATCCACTGCGACCTCCACCACTCTTCCAAGGGGCATTGATTTTGTCTTTTTATTCCACTGAGACTTCAACCACTCCTTCAAGGAGCATTGACATTGTCTTTTTAATCCATTTCGACCTCCACCACTCTTCCAAGGGGCATTAAAACAGTCTTGTTAATCAACTGTGACCTTCACCAATCTTCCAAGGGGCATTAAAACCGTCTTGTTAAGCTACTGTGACCTCCACGTCTCTTCCACGGGGCATTAATATTGTCTTTTTTTTTTACTGTAACCTCCACCACTCTTCCATGGGACATTGATATTGTCTTTTTATTCCACTGCGACCTCCACCACTCTTCCTCGAGGCATTGAAATTGTCTTTTTAATCCACTGCGACCTCCAGCACTTTTCCATGTGGCATTAAAACCGTCTTATTAAGCTACTGTGACCTCCACTTCTCTTCCAAGGGGCATTAAAGCCATCAATTTAAACCACTCTGAACTCCACAGCTCTTGCAAGAGGCATTAATATTGTCTTTTTATTCCATTGTAATCTCCAGCACTCTTCGAAGGGGCATTGATATTGTCTTTTCATTCCACTGCGACCTCCACCTCTCTCCCAAGGGGCATTAAAACCATCTTGTTAAGCTGCTGTAACCTCAATGTCTATTCCAAGGGGCATTGATATTGTCTTTTTATTCCAATGTAACCGTCACCTCTCTTCCAAGGGGCATTAGAACAGTCTTGATAAGCTACTGTGACCTCTATGTCTCTTACAAGGGGCAATAAAACCGTCTGGTTAAACCATTCTGTACTCCACAGTTCCTCCAAGGAGCATTGATATTGTCTTTTTATTTGACTGTAACCTCCACCACTCTTCCAAGGGGCATTGATATTGACTTTTCATTCCACAGCGACCACCACCACTCTTCCAAGTGGCATTGATATTGTCTTTTTAATCAACTGCAACCTCCACCTCTCTTCCAAGGGGCATTAAAACCGTCTTGTTAAGCTACTGTGACCTCCACCTCTCTTCCAAGGGGCATTGATTTTGTCTTTTTAATCCACTGTGACCTCCACGTCTCTTCCAAGGGGCTTAAAACGGTCAATTTAAACCACTCTGAACTCTACAGCTCTACCAAGGAGCATTGGTATTGTCCTTTTATTCCACTCTAACCTCCACCACTCTTCCAAGTGGCATTGACATTGTCTTTTTATTCCACTGCGACCTACAACACTCTTCCAAGCGGCATTAAGACCATCTTGTTAAGCTACAGTGACCTCCACAACTCTTCCACGGTGCATTGATATTGTCTTTTATTCTACTGTAACCTCCACCACTCTTCCAAGAGGCATTGATTTTGTCTTTTTATTCCACTGCGACCTCCACCACTCTTCCAAGGGGCATTGATATTGTCTTTTTAATCCACTGCGACCTCCACCACTCTTCCAAGGGGCATAAAACCAGTCTTGTTAAGCTACTGTGACATCGAAGTCTCTGCCAAGGGGCATTAAAACCATCTGGTTAAACCATTTTGAACTCCACAGCTCTTCCAAGGGGCATTTGTATTGTCTTTTTATTCCACTTTAACCTCCACCACTCTTCCAAGGGGCATTGACATTGTCTTTTTATTCCAATGCGACCACCACTACTCTTCCAAGCGGCATTAAGACCATCTTGTTAAGCTACAGTGACCTCCACAACTCTTCCACGGGTCATTGATATTGTCTTTTACTCCACTGTAACCTCCACCACTCTTCCAAGGGGCATTGATATTGTCTTTTAATTCCACTGCGACCTCCACCACTCTTCCAAAGGGCATTGATATTGTCTTTTTAATCAACTGCGACCTCCACCACTCTTCCAAGGGGCATTAAAACCGTCTTGTTAAGCTACTGTCACGTCCATGTCTATTCCACCGGGCATTGATATTGTCTTTTTATTCCACTGTAACCTCCACCACTCTTCCAAGGGGCATTGATCTTGTCTTTTTATTCCACTGCGACTTCTGCCTCTCTTCTAACGGGCATTTATATTGTCTTTTAAATCCACTGCGACCTCGACTACTCTTCCAAGAGCATTAAAACAGTCGTTTTAAGCTACTGTGACCTCCACGTCTCTTCCAAGGGGCATTAAAACCGTCTGGTTAAAACACTCTGAACGCCACAGCTCTTCCAAGGGGCATTGATATTGTCTTTTTTTCCTCTGTAACCTCCAAAACTCTTCCAAGGGGCATTGATTTTGTCTTTTTATTCCACTTCGAACTTAACCACTCTTCCAATGGGCATTGATATTGTCTTTTTAAACCACTGCGACCTCCACCACTCTTCCAAGAGGCATTAAAACCGTCTTGTTAAGCTACTGTCACATCCATGTCTATTCCACCGGGCATTGATATTGTCTTTTTATTCCACTGTAACCTCCACCACTCTTCCAAGGGGCATTCATCTTGTCTTTTTATTCCACTGCGACTTCTACCTCTCTTCTAAGGGGCATTTATATTGTCTTTTAAATCCACTGCGACCTCCACTACTCTTCCAAGGGGAATTAAAACAGTCTTGTTAAGCTACTGTGACCTCCAGGTCTCTTCCAAGGGGCTTTAAAAGCGTCTGGTTAAACCAATCTGAACTCCACAGCTCTTCCGAGGGTCATTGTTATTGTCTTCTTATTCCACTGTAACCTCCACCACTCTTCCAAGGGGCATTAAAATGGTCTTGTTTAGGTACTGTGACGTCGAAGTCTCTTCCAAGGGGCATTAAAACCATCTGGTTAAACCACTCTGAACTCCACAGCTCTTCCAAGGGGCATTTGTATTGTCTTTTTATTCCACTCTAACCTCCACCACTCTTCCAAGGGGCATTCACATTGTCTTTTTATTCTACTGCGACCTCCACCACTCTTCCAAGGGGCATTGATATTGTTTTTTAGTCCACTGCGAACTCCACCCCTCTCCAAGGGGCATTAAAACCATCTTGTTAAGCTACTGTGACCTCCACGTGTCTTCGAAGGGGCATTGATATTGTCTTTTTATTCAACTGTAACCTCCAACAATCTTCCAAGGGGCATTTATATTGTTTTTTTACTCCACTGCAACCTCCACCACTCTTCCAAGGAGCATTAATATTGTCTTTTTAACCCACTGCGACCTCCACTACTCTACCAGGGGGCAATAAAACCGTCTTGATAAGTTACTGTGACCACCACGTCTCTTCCAAGGGGTGTTAAAACCGTCTGGTTATTCCACTCTGAACTCCACAGCTCTTCTAAGGGGCATTATTATTGTCTTTTTATTCCACTGTAACCTCCACCACTCTTCCAAGGGGCATTGATATTGTCTTCTTATTCCACTGCGACCTTCACCATTCCTCCAAGGGGCATTAAAACCATCTTGTTAATCTACTGTGACCTCCACATCTCTTCCACGAGGCATTGGTATTGTCTTTTAATTCCACTGTAACATCCACCACTCGTCCAAGGGGCATTGATATTGTCTTTTTATTCCACTGCGACCTACAGCACTCTTCCATGGGGCATTGATATTGTCTTTTTAATCCACTGTGACCTCCACCACTCTTCCAAGGGGCATTAAAACCGTCTTGCTAAACTACTGTGACCTCAACGTCTCTTCCACGGGCCATTGATATTGTCTTTCTATTACACTGAAACCTCCACCACTCATCCAAGGGGAATTGATATTGTCTTTTTATTCCAATGTAACCTCCTCCACTCTTCCAAGGGGCATTGATATTGTCTTTTTATTCCACGGTAATGTCCACCCCACTTCCAAGGGTCACTGATATTGTCTTTTTATTCCACTGCGACCTCCAACACTCTTCCAATGGGCATTGATATTCTCTTTTAAATCCACTGTGACCTCTACCACTTTTCCAAGGGGCATTAAAACAGTCTTGTTAAGCTACTGTGACCTCCATGTCTCTTCCACGGGGCATTGATATTGTCTTTTTATTCCACTGCGACCTCCACCACTCTTCCAAGGGGCATTGATATTGTCTTTTTAAACCACTGCGACCTTCACCACTCTTCTAAGGGGCATTAAAACAGTCTTGATAAGCTACTGTGACCTCTACGTCTCTTCCAAGGGGCAATAAAACCATCTGGTTAAACCATTCTGTACTCCACAGTTCTTCCAAGGAGCATTGATATTGTCTTTTTATTCGACTGTAACCTCAACCACTCTTCCAAGGGGCATTGATATTGACTTTTTATTCCACTGCGACCTACACCACTCTTCCAAGGGGCATTTATATTGTCTTTCTAATCCACTGCGACCTCCACCACACTTCCAAGTGGCATTAAAACCATCTTGTTAGCTACTGTGACCTCCACGTCCCTTCCACGGGGCATTAATATTGTATTTTAATTCCACTGCGACCTCCACAACTCTTCCAAGGTGCATTGATATTGTCTTTTTAATCCATTGCGACCTCCACCACTTTTCCAAGGGGCATTAAAACCATCTTGTTAAGCTACTGTGACCTCCACGTCTCTTCCAAGGGACAATAAAACCGTCTGGTTAAACCACTCTGAACTCCACAGCTCTTCCAATGGGCATTCGTATTGTCTTTTTATTCCACTCTAACCCTCACCACTCTTCCAAGGGGCATTGACATTGTTCTTTTATTCCACTGCGACCTCCTCCATTCTTCCAAGGGGCATTAAAACTGTCTTGTTAAGCTACAGTGACCTCCACATCTCTTCTACTGGGCATTGATATTGTCTTTTTATTCAAGTGTAACCTCCACCATTCTACCAAGGGGCATTGATATTGTATTTTTATTCCCCTGCGACCTCCACCACTCTTCCAAGGGGCATTGATATTGTCTTTTTAATCCACTGCGACCTCCACCACTATTCCAAGGGGCATTAAAACCATCTTGTTAAGCTATTGTAACCTCGACTTCTCTTCCACTGGGCATTGATATTGTCTTTTTATTCCACTGTAACCTCCACCACTCTTCCAAAGGGAATTGATATTGTCTTTTTATTCCACTGCTACATCCACCACTCTTCCTAGGGGCATTTATATTGTCTTTCGAAACCACTGCGACCTCCACCACACTTCCAAATGGCATTAAAACCGTCTTGTTAGCTACTCTGACCTCCACGTCCCTTCCACGGGGCATTAATATTGTATTTTAATTCCACTGCGACCTCCACAACTCTTCCAAGGGGCATTGATATTGTCTTTTTAATCCACTGCGACCTCCACCTCTTTTCCAAGGGGCATTAAAACCACCTTGTTAAGCTACTGTGACCTCAACGTCTCTTTCAAGCGACAATAAAACCGTGTGGTTAAACCACTCTGAACTCCACAGCTCTTCCAAGGTGCATTGGTATTGTCTTTTTATTCCACTCTAACCCTCACCACTCTTCCAAGGGGCATTGACATTGTTCTTTTATTCCACTGCGACCTCCTCCATTCTTCCAAGGGGCATTAAAACTGTCTTGTTAAGCTACAGTGACCTCCACATCTCTTCTACTGGGCATTAATATTGTCTTTTTATTCAAGTGTAACCTCCACCATTCTACCAAGGGGCATTGATATTGTATTTTTATTCCCCTGCGACCTCCACCACTCTTCCAAGGGGCATTGATATTGTCTTTTTAATTCACTGCGACCTCCACCACTATTCCAAGGGGCATTAAAACCATCTTGTTAAGCTATTGTGACCTCGACTTCTCTTCCACTGGGCATTGATATTGTCTTTTTATTCCACTGTAACCTCCACCACTCTTCCAAGGGGAATTGATATTGTCTTTTTATTCCACTGCTACATCCACCACTCTTCCAAGGGGCATTGATATTGTCTTTTTAATCCACTGCGACTCCCACCACTCTTCCTTGTGGCATTAAAACCGTCTTTCTAAGCTACTGTGACCTCCACATCTCTATCAACGGGCATTAACACCGTATCGTTAAACCACTCTGAACTCCAAAGATCTTCCAAGGGGCATTAATATTGTCTTTTTATTCCACTGTAACCTCCAACACTCTTCCATGGGGAATTGATATTGTCTTTTTATTCAACTGAGACTTCCACCACTCCTTCAAGGAGCATTGACATTGTCTTTTTAATCCACTTCGACCTCCACCACTCTTCCAAGGGGCATTAAAACAGTCTTGTTAATCTACTGTGAACTCCACGTCTCTTCAAAGGGGCATTAAAACCGTCAATTCAAACCACTCTCAACTCCGCAGCTATTGCAAGGGGCATTGATATTGTCTTTTTATTCCACTGTAACCTCCACCACTCTTACAAGGGACATTGATATTGTCTTTTTATTCCACTGCGACCTACACTACTCTTCCAAGGGGCATTGATATTGTCTTTTTAATCCACTTCGACCTCCACCACTTTTCCAAGTGGCATTAAAAAAGTCTTGTCAATCTACTGTAACCTCCATGTCTCTTCCAAGGGGCATTAAAACCATCAATTTAAACCACTCTCAGCTTCACAGCTCTTGCAAGGGGCTTTGATACTGTTTTTTATTCCACTGTAACCTCCAGCATGCTTCCAAGGGGCATTGATATTGTCTTTTTATTCCATTGCGACTTTCACCTCTCTTCCAAGGGACATTAAAACCATCTTGTTAAGCTACTGTGACATCCACGTCTCTTTCACAGGACATTGATATCGTCTTTTATTCCACTGTAACCTCCACCTCTCTTCCAAGGGGCATTGATATTGTCTTTTTATTCCACTGCGACCTCCACCACTCTTCAATGGGACATTAAAACCATCTTGTTAAGCTACTGTGACCTCCATGTCTCTTCCAAGGGCATTGATATTGTCTTTTTATTCCACTGTAACCTCCAACACTCTTCCAAGGGGCATTGATATTGTCTTTTTATTCAACTGAGACTTCCACCACTCCTTCAAGGAGCATTGACATTGTCTTTTTAATCCACTCTAACGTCCAGCACTCTTACAAGGGGCATTGATATTGTCGTTTTATTCCACTGCGACTTCCACCTCTCTTCCAAGGAGCATTAAAACCGTCTGCTTAAGCTACTGTGACATCCAAGTCTCTTTCACGGGGCATTGATAGTGTCTTTTTATTCCACTGTAACCTTCACCACTCTTAGAAGGGGCATTGATATTGTCTTTTTATTCCACTGCGACATGCACCACTCTTCCAAGGGGCATTGATATTGTCTTTATATTCCACTGCGAACTCCACCACTCTTCCAAGAGGCATTGATATTGTATTTTAATCCACTGCGACCTCCATCACTTTTCCAAGGGGCATTAAAATCATTTTGTTAAGCTACTGTGACCTCCACGTCACTTCCAAGGGGCATTAAAACCGTCTGGTTTAACTTCTCTGAACTCCACAGCTCTTCCAAGGGGCATTGATATTGTATTTTTATTCCACTTTAACCTTCACCACTCTTCCAAGCGAAATTGATATTATCTTTTTATTCCACTGCGACCTCCAATACTCTTCCAAGGGGTCATTGATATTGTCTTTTTATTCCACTGCGACCTCCACCACTTTTCCAAGGGGCATAAAAACCGTCTTGTTAAGCTACGGTGACCTCCACGTCTCTTCCAAGGGGCATTAAAACCATCAATTTAAAACACACTGAACTCCACAGCTCTTGCAAGAGGCATTGATATTGTCTTTTTATTCCACTGTAACCTCCACCACTCTTCCAAGGGGCATTGATTTTGTCTTTTTAATCCACTGCGACCTCCATCTCTCTTCCAAGAAGCATTAAAACCGTCTTGTTTAGCTATTGTGACCTCCACGTCTATTCCACGGTGCGTTAAAACCTTCTGGTTAAACCACTGTGAACTCCACAGCTCTTCCAAGGGGCTTTGATATTGACTTTTTATTCCACTGTAACCTCCACCACTCTTCCAAGGGGCATTGATATTGTCTTTTTATTTTACTGCGACGTCCACCACTCTTCCAAGGGGCATTAATATTGTCTTTTTATTCCACTGTAACCTCCAGCACTCTTCCAAGGGGCACTGATATTGTCTTTTTATATCAACTGTGACCTCCACCTCTCTTCCAAGGGGCATTAAAACAGTCTTGTTAAGCTACTGTGACCTCCACTCTCTTCCACGGGGCATTGATATTGTCTTTTTATTCAACTGCGACCACCACCACTCTTCCAAGGGGCATTGATATTGTCTTTTTAATCAACTGTTACCTTCACCACTCTTCCAAGGGGCATTAAAACCGTCATGTTAAGCTACTGTGACCTCCACGTCTCTTCCACGGTGCATTGATATTGTCTTTTTTTTCTACTGTAACCTCCACCACGCTTCCAAAGGGCATTGATATTGTCTTTTTATTCCATTGCGACCTCCACCACTCTTCCAAGGGGCATTGATATTGTCTTATTAATCCACTGAGACCTCCACTACTTTTTCATGTGGCATTAAAACCGTCTTGTTAAGCTACTGTGACCTCCATTTCTCTTCCAAGGGATATTAAAACCGTCAATTTCAACCACTCTGAACTCCAGAGCTCTTGCAAGAGGCATTGATATTGTCTTTTTATTCCATTGTAATTTTCAGCACTCTTCTAAGGGGCAGTGATATTGTCTTTTTAAACCACTGCGACCTCCACCACTCTTCCAAGGGGCATTAAAACAGTCTAGATAAGCTACTGTGACCTCTACGTCTCTTCCAAGGGGCAATAAAACCGTCTGGTTAAACCATTCTGTACTCCACAGTTCTTCCAAGGAGCATTGATATTGTCTTTTTATTCGACTGTAACCTCCACCACTCTTCCAAGGGGCATTGATATTGACTTTTTATTCCACTTCGACCTACACCACTCTTCCAAGGGGCATTGATATTGTCTTTTTAATCCACTGTGACCTCCACCACTCTTCCAAGTGGCATTAAAACCGTCTTGTTAGCTATTGTGACCTCCACGTCCCTTCCACGGGGCATTGATATTGTATTTTAATTCCACTGCGACCTCCAAAACTCTTCCAAGGGGCATTGATATTGTATTTTTAATCCACTGCGACCTCCACCACTTTTCCAAGGGGCATTAAAACCATCTTGTTAAGCTACTGTGACCTCCACGTCTCTTCCAAGGGGCAACAAAACAGTCTGGTTAAACGACTCTGAACTCCACAGCTCTTCCAAGGGGCATTGGTATTGTCTTTTTATTCCACTCTAACCCCCACCAGTCTTCCAAGGGGCATTGACATTGTTTTTTTATTCCACTGCAACCTCCACCATTTTTCCAAGGGGCATTAAAACTGTCTTGTTAAGCTGCAGTGACCTCTACATCTCTTCCACTGGGCATTGATATTGTCTTTTTATTCCAGTGTAACATCCACCACTCTACCAAGGGGCATTGATATTGTATTTTCATTCCACTGCGACCTCCACCACTCTTCCAAGGGCATTGATATTGTCTTTTTAATCCACTGCGACCTCCACCACTATTCCAAGGGGCATTAAAACCAACTTGTTAAACTATTATGACCTCGACGTCTCTTCCACTGGGCATTGTTATTGTCTTTTTATTCCACTGTAACCTCCACCACTCTTCCAAGGGGCATTGATATTGTCTTTTTATTCCACTGCTACCTCCACCACTCTTCCAAGGGGCATTGATATTGTCTTTTTAATCCACTGTGACCGCCACCATTCTTCCTTGTGGCATTAAAACAGTCTTTTTAAGCTACTGCGACCTCCACTTCTCTTCCAAGGGGCATTAAAACCGTCTGGTTAAACAACTCTGAACTCCAAAGTTCTTCCAAGGGGCATTGATATTGTCTTTTTATTCCACTGTAACCTCCAACACTTTTCCATGGGGCATTGATATTGTCTTTTTATTCAACTGAGACTTCCACCACTCCTTCAAGGAGCATTGACATTGTCTTTTTAATCCACTTCGACCTCCACCACTTTTCCAAGGGGCATTAAAACAGTCTTGTTAATCTACTGTGAACTCCACGTCTCTTCAAAGAGGCATTTAAACCATCAATGTAAACGACTCTCAACTCCGCAGCTCTTGCAAGTGGCATTGATATTGTCTTTTTATTCCACTGTAACCTCCACCACTCTTACAAGGGGCATTGATATTGTCTTTTTTTTCCACTGCGACCTCCACCACTCTTCCAAGGGGCATTGATATCGTCTTTTTAATCCACTTCGACCTCCACCACTTTTCCAAGGGGCATTAAAAAAGTCTTGTTAATCTACTGTAACCTCCACTTCTCTTCCAAGGGGCATTAATACCGTCAATTTAAACTACTCTCAGCTCCACAGCTCTTGCAAGGGGCTTTGATATTGTTTTTTTTTCCACTGTAACCTCCAGCACTCTTCCAAGGGGCATTGATATTGTCTTTTTATTCCACTGCGACTTTCACCTCTCTTCCAAGGGACATTTAAACCGTCTTGTTAAGCTACTGTGACATCCACGTCTCTTTCATGGGGCATTGATATTGTCTCTTATTCCACTGTAACCTCCAGCACTCTTCCAAGGGGCATTGATATTGTCTTTTTATTCCACTGCGACTTCCACCTCTCTTCCAAGGGGCATTAAAACCGTCTTCTTAAACTACTGTGACATCCACGTCTCTTTCACTGGGCATTGATATTGTCTTTTTATTCCACTGTAACCTTCACCACTCTTAGAAGGGGCATTGATATTGTCTTTTTATTCCACTGCGACCTCCACCACTCTTCCAAGGGGCATTGATATTGTCTTTTTATTCCACTGCTACCTCCACTACTCTTCCAAGGGGCATTGATATAGTCTTTTTATTCCACTGGGACCTCCACCACTCTTCCAAGGGGCATTTATATTGTCTTTTTAATCCACTTCGACCTCCACCACTTTTCCAAGGGGCATTAAAACCGTCTTGTTAAGCTACTGTGACCTCCACGTCTCTTCCAAGGGGCATTAAAACCATCAATTTAAACCACTCTGAACTCCACAGCTCTTAAAAGAGACATTGATATTGTCTTTTTATTCCACTGTAACATCCACCACTCTTCCAAGGGGCATTGATATTGTCTTTTTATTTTACTGCGACCTCCACCACTCTTCCAAGGGGCATTAATATTGTCTTTTTATTCCACTGCGACCTCCACCACGCTTCCAAGGGTCATTGTTATTGTCTTTTTATACCACTGTAACCTCCACCACTCTTCCAAGGGGCACTGATATTGTCTTTTTATTCCACTGCGACCTCCAGCACTCTTCCAATGGGCATTGATATTCTCTTTTTAATTCACTGTGACCTCCACCACTTTTCCAATGGGCATTAAAATCGTTTTGTTAAGCTACTGTCACCTCCACGTCTCTTCCAAGGGGCATTAAAACCATCAATTTAAACCACTCTGAACTCCACAGCTCTTACAAGAGGCATTGATATTGCCTTTTTAATCCACTGCGACCTCCATCTCTCTTCCAAGAAGCATTAAAACCGTCTTGTTTAGCTACTGTGACCTCCACGTCTATTCCACTGTGCCTTAAAACCTTCTGGTAAAACAACTGTCAACTCCACAGCTCTTCCAAGGGGCATTGATATTGTCTTGTTATTCCACTGTAACCTCCACCACTCTTCAAAGGGTCATTGATATTGTCTTTTTATTCCACTGCGACCTCCACCTCTCTTCCAAGGGGCATTAAAACCATCTTGTTAAGCTACTGTGACCTCCAAGTCTCTTCCACGAGGCATTGATATTGTCTTTTTATTCCACTGCCACCTCCACATCTCTTCCAAGGGGAATTGATATTGTCTTTTTAATCCACTGCGACCTCCACCACTCTTCCAAGGGGCATTAAAACAGTTTTGATAAGCTACTGTGACCTCCACGTCTCTTCCAAGGGGCATTAAAACCGTCTGGTTAAACCACTCTGAACTCCACAGCTCTTCCAAGAGTCATTGATATTGTCTTTTTATTTGACTGTAACCTCCACCACTCTTCCAAGGGGCATTAAAACCGTCTTGTTAAGCTACTGTGACCTCCACTTCTCTTCCAAGGTGCATTAAAACCGTCAATTTAAACCACTCTGAACTCCACAGCTCTTGCAAGAGGCATTGATATGGTCTCTTTATTCCACTGAAACCTCCACCACTATTCCAAGGGGCGTTGATTTTGTCTTTTTAATCCACTGCGACCTCCATCACTCTTCCAAGAAGCATTAGAACCATCTTGTTTAGCTACTGTGACCACCACGTCTATTCCACGGTGCCTTAAAACCTTCTGGTTAAACCACTGTGAACTCCACAGCTCTTCCAAGGTGCATTGATATTGTCATTTTATTCCACTGTAACCTCCACCACTCTTCCAGGGGGCATTGATATTGTCTTTTTATTTTACTGCGACCTCCACCACTCTTCCAAGGGGCATTAATATTGTCTTTTTATTCCAATGCGACCTCCACCACTCTTCCAAGGGTCATTGATATTGTCATTTTATTCCTCTGTAACCTCCACCACTCTTCCAAGGGGCATTGATATTGTCTTTTTATTCCACTGCGACCTCCACCTCTCTTCCACGGGGCATTAAAACCATATTGTTAAGCTACTGTGACCTCCAAGTCTCTTCCACGAGGCATTAATATTGTCTTTTTATTCCACTGCGACCTCCACATCTCTTCCAAGGGGAATTGATATTGTCTATTTATTCCACTGCGACCTCCACCTCTCTTCTAAGGGGCATTGATATTCTCTTTTTAATTCACTGTGACCTCCACCACTCTTCCAAGGGGCATTAAAACCGTCTTGTTAAGCTACTGTGACCTCCACGTCTCTTCCAAGGGGCATTAAAACCATCAATTTAAACCACTCTGAACTCCACAGCTCTTCCAAGAGGCATTGATATTGTCTTTTTATTTGACTGTAACCTCCACCTCTCTTCCAAGGGGCATTAAAACCGTCTTGTTAAGCTACTGTGACCTCCACTTCTCTTCCAAGGTGCATTAAAACCGTCAATTTAAACCACTCTGAACTCCACAGCTCTTGCAAGAGGCATTGATATGGTCTTTTTATTCCACTGAAACCTCCACCACTATTCCAACGGGCGTTGATTTTGTCTTTTTAATCCACTGCGACCTCCATCACTCTTCCAAGAAGCATTAAAACAGTCTTGTTTAGATACTGTGACCACCACGTCTATTCTACGGTGCCTTAAAACCTTCTGGTTAAACCACTGTGAACTCCACAGCTCTTCCAAGGTGCATTGATATTGTCATTTTATTCCACTGTAACCTCCACCACTCTTCCAAGGGGGAATTAATATTGTCTTTTTATTCCACTGCGACCTCCACCACTCTTCCAAGGGTCATTGATATTGTCATTTTATTCCACTGTAACCTCCACCACTCTTCCAAGGGGCATTGATATTGTCTTTTTATTCCACTGCGACCTCCACCTCTCTTCCAAGGGGAATTGATATTGTCTATTTATTCCACTGCGACCTCCACCTCTCTTCTAAGGGGCATTGATATTGTCTTTTTAATCCACTGCGACCTCCACCACTCTTCCAAGGGGCATTAAGACAGTCATGATAAGCTACTGTGACCTCCACGTCTCTTCCAAGGGGCATTAAAACCGTCTGGTTAAACAACTCTGAACTCCAAAGTTCTTCCAAGGGGCATTGATATTGTCTTTTTATTCCACTGTAACCTCCAACACTTTTCCATGGGGCATTGATATTGTCTTTTTATTCAACTGATACTTCCACCACTCCTTCAAGGAGCATTGACATTGTCTTTTTAATCCACTTCGACCTCCACCACTTTTCCAAGGGGCATTAAAACAGTCTTGTTAATCTACTGTGAACTCCACGTCTCTTCAAAGAGGCATTTAAACCATCAATGTAAACGACTCTCAACTCCGCAGCTCTTGCAAGTGGCATTGATATTGTCTTTTTATTCCACTGTAACCTCCACCACTCTTACAAGGGGCATTGATATTGTCTTTTTTTTCCACTGCGACCTCCACCACTCTTCCAAGGGGCATTGATATCGTCTTTTTAATCCACTTCGACCTCCACCACTTTTCCAAGGGGCATTAAAAAAGTCTTGTTAATCTACTGTAACCTCCACTTCTCTTCCAAGGGGCATTAATACCGTCAATTTAAACTACTCTCAGCTCCACAGCTCTTGCAAGGGGCTTTGATATTGTTTTTTTTTCCACTGTAACCTCCAGCACTCTTCCAAGGGGCATTGATATTGTCTTTTTATTCCACTGCGACTTTCACCTCTCTTCCAAGGGACATTTAAACCATCTTGTTAAGCTACTGTGACATCCACGTCTCTTTCATGGGGCATTGATATTGTCTCTTATTCCACTGTAACCTCCAGCACTCTTCCAAGGGGCATTGATATTGTCTTTTTATTCCACTGCGACTTCCACCTCTCTTCCAAGGGGCATTAAAACCGTCTTCTTAAACTACTGTGACATCCACGTCTCTTTCACTGGGCATTGATATTGTCTTTTTATTCCACTGTAACCTTCACCACTCTTAGAAGGGGCATTGATATTGTCTTTTTATTCCACTGCGACCTCCACCACTCTTCCAAGGGGCATTGATATTGTCTTTTTATTCCACTGCTACCTCCACTACTCTTCCAAGGGGCATTGATATAGTCTTTTTATTCCACTGGGACCTCCACCACTCTTCCAAGGGGCATTTATATTGTCTTTTTAATCCACTTCGACCTCCACCACTTTTCCAAGGGGCATTAAAACCGTCTTGTTAAGCTACTGTGACCTCCACGTCTCTTCCAAGGGGCATTAAAACCATCAATTTAAACCACTCTGAACTCCACAGCTCTTACAAGAGACATTGATATTGTCTTTTTATTCCACTGTAACATCCACCACTCTTCCAAGGGGCATTGATATTGTCTTTTTATTTTACTGCGACCTCCACCACTCTTCCAAGGGGCATTAATATTGTATTTTTATTCCACTGCGACCTCCACCACGCTTCCAAGGGTCATTGATATTGTCTTTTTATACCACTGTAACCTCCACCACTCTTCCAAGGGGCACTGATATTGTCTTTTTATTCCACTGCGACCTCCAGCACTCTTCCAATGGGCATTGATATTCTCTTTTTAATTCACTGTGACCTCCACCACTTTTCCAATGGGCATTAAAATCGTCTTGTTAAGCTACTGTCACCTCCACGTCTCTTCCAAGGGGCATTAAAACCATCAATTTAAACCACTCTGAACTCCACAGCTCTTACAAGAGGCATTGATATTGCCTTTTTAATCCACTGCGACCTCCATCTCTCTTCCAAGAAGCATTAAAACCGTCTTGTTTAGCTACTGTGACCTCCACGTCTATTCCACTGTGCCTTAAAACCTTCTGGTAAAACAACTGTCAACTCCACAGCTCTTCCAAGGGGCATTGATATTGTCTTGTTATTCCACTGTAACCTCCACCACTCTTCAAAGGGTCATTGATATTGTCTTTTTATTCCACTGCGACCTCCACCTCTCTTCCAAGGGGCATTAAAACCATCTTGTTAAGCTACTGTGACCTCCAAGTCTCTTCCACGAGGCATTGATATTGTCTTTTTATTCCACTGCCACCTCCACATCTCTTCCAAGGGGAATTGATATTGTCTTTTTAATCCACTGCGACCTCCACCACTCTTCCAAGGGGCATTAAAACAGTTTTGATAAGCTACTGTGACCTCCACGTCTCTTCCAAGGGGCATTAAAACCGTCTGGTTAAACCACTCTGAACTCCACAGCTCTTCCAAGAGTCATTGATATTGTCTTTTTATTTGACTGTAACCTCCACCACTCTTCCAAGGGGCATTAAAACCGTCTTGTTAAGCTACTGTGACCTCCACTTCTCTTCCAAGGTGCATTAAAACCGTCAATTTAAACCACTCTGAACTCCACAGCTCTTGCAAGAGGCATTGATATGGTCTCTTTATTCCACTGAAACCTCCACCACTATTCCAAGGGGCGTTGATTTTGTCTTTTTAATCCACTGCGACCTCCATCACTCTTCCAAGAAGCATTAGAACCATCTTGTTTAGCTACTGTGACCACCACGTCTATTCCACGGTGCCTTAAAACCTTCTGGTTAAACCACTGTGAACTCCACAGCTCTTCCAAGGTGCATTGATATTGTCATTTTATTCCACTGTAACCTCCACCACTCTTCCAGGGGGCATTGATATTGTCTTTTTATTTTACTGCGACCTCCACCACTCTTCCAAGGGGCATTAATATTGTCTTTTTATTCCAATGCGACCTCCACCACTCTTCCAAGGGTCATTGATATTGTCATTTTATTCCTCTGTAACCTCCACCACTCTTCCAAGGGGCATTGATATTGTCTTTTTATTCCACTGCGACCTCCACCTCTCTTCCACGGGGCATTAAAACCATATTGTTAAGCTACTGTGACCTCCAAGTCTCTTCCACGAGGCATTAATATTGTCTTTTTATTCCACTGCGACCTCCACATCTCTTCCAAGGGGAATTGATATTGTCTATTTATTCCACTGCGACCTCCACCTCTCTTCTAAGGGGCATTGATATTCTCTTTTTAATTCACTGTGACCTCCACCACTCTTCCAAGGGGCATTAAAACCGTCTTGTTAAGCTACTGTGACCTCCACGTCTCTTCCAAGGGGCATTAAAACCATCAATTTAAACCACTCTGAACTCCACAGCTCTTCCAAGAGGCATTGATATTGTCTTTTTATTTGACTGTAACCTCCACCTCTCTTCCAAGGGGCATTAAAACCGTCTTGTTAAGCTACTGTGACCTCCACTTCTCTTCCAAGGTGCATTAAAACCGTCAATTTAAACCACTCTGAACTCCACAGCTCTTGCAAGAGGCATTGATATGGTCTTTTTATTCCACTGAAACCTCCACCACTATTCCAACGGGCGTTGATTTTGTCTTTTTAATCCACTGCGACCTCCATCACTCTTCCAAGAAGCATTAAAACAGTCTTGTTTAGATACTGTGACCACCACGTCTATTCTACGGTGCCTTAAAACCTTCTGGTTAAACCACTGTGAACTCCACAGCTCTTCCAAGGTGCATTGATATTGTCATTTTATTCCACTGTAACCTCCACCACTCTTCCAAGGGGGAATTAATATTGTCTTTTTATTCCACTGCGACCTCCACCACTCTTCCAAGGGTCATTGATATTGTCATTTTATTCCACTGTAACCTCCACCACTCTTCCAAGGGGCATTGATATTGTCTTTTTATTCCACTGCGACCTCCACCTCTCTTCCAAGGGGAATTGATATTGTCTATTTATTCCACTGCGACCTCCACCTCTCTTCTAAGGGGCATTGATATTGTCTTTTTAATCCACTGCGACCTCCACCACTCTTCCAAGGGGCATTAAGACAGTCATGATAAGCTACTGTGACCTCCACGTCTCTTCCAAGGGGCATTAAAACCGTCTGGTTAAACAACTCTGAACTCCAAAGTTCTTCCAAGGGGCATTGATATTGTCTTTTTATTCCACTGTAACCTCCAACACTTTTCCATGGGGCATTGATATTGTCTTTTTATTCAACTGATACTTCCACCACTCCTTCAAGGAGCATTGACATTGTCTTTTTAATCCACTTCGACCTCCACCACTTTTCCAAGGGGCATTAAAACAGTCTTGTTAATCTACTGTGAACTCCACGTCTCTTCAAAGAGGCATTTAAACCATCAATGTAAACGACTCTCAACTCCGCAGCTCTTGCAAGTGGCATTGATATTGTCTTTTTATTCCACTGTAACCTCCACCACTCTTACAAGGGGCATTGATATTGTCTTTTTTTTCCACTGCGACCTCCACCACTCTTCCAAGGGGCATTGATATCGTCTTTTTAATCCACTTCGACCTCCACCACTTTTCCAAGGGGCATTAAAAAAGTCTTGTTAATCTACTGTAACCTCCACTTCTCTTCCAAGGGGCATTAATACCGTCAATTTAAACTACTCTCAGCTCCACAGCTCTTGCAAGGGGCTTTGATATTGTTTTTTTTTCCACTGTAACCTCCAGCACTCTTCCAAGGGGCATTGATATTGTCTTTTTATTCCACTGCGACTTTCACCTCTCTTCCAAGGGACATTTAAACCATCTTGTTAAGCTACTGTGACATCCACGTCTCTTTCATGGGGCATTGATATTGTCTCTTATTCCACTGTAACCTCCAGCACTCTTCCAAGGGGCATTGATATTGTCTTTTTATTCCACTGCGACTTCCACCTCTCTTCCAAGGGGCATTAAAACCGTCTTCTTAAACTACTGTGACATCCACGTCTCTTTCACTGGGCATTGATATTGTCTTTTTATTCCACTGTAACCTTCACCACTCTTAGAAGGGGCATTGATATTGTCTTTTTATTCCACTGCGACCTCCACCACTCTTCCAAGGGGCATTGATATTGTCTTTTTATTCCACTGCTACCTCCACTACTCTTCCAAGGGGCATTGATATAGTCTTTTTATTCCACTGGGACCTCCACCACTCTTCCAAGGGGCATTTATATTGTCTTTTTAATCCACTTCGACCTCCACCACTTTTCCAAGGGGCATTAAAACCGTCTTGTTAAGCTACTGTGACCTCCACGTCTCTTCCAAGGGGCATTAAAACCATCAATTTAAACCACTCTGAACTCCACAGCTCTTACAAGAGACATTGATATTGTCTTTTTATTCCACTGTAACATCCACCACTCTTCCAAGGGGCATTGATATTGTCTTTTTATTTTACTGCGACCTCCACCACTCTTCCAAGGGGCATTAATATTGTATTTTTATTCCACTGCGACCTCCACCACGCTTCCAAGGGTCATTGATATTGTCTTTTTATACCACTGTAACCTCCACCACTCTTCCAAGGGGCACTGATATTGTCTTTTTATTCCACTGCGACCTCCAGCACTCTTCCAATGGGCATTGATATTCTCTTTTTAATTCACTGTGACCTCCACCACTTTTCCAATGGGCATTAAAATCGTCTTGTTAAGCTACTGTCACCTCCACGTCTCTTCCAAGGGGCATTAAAACCATCAATTTAAACCACTCTGAACTCCACAGCTCTTACAAGAGGCATTGATATTGCCTTTTTAATCCACTGCGACCTCCATCTCTCTTCCAAGAAGCATTAAAACCGTCTTGTTTAGCTACTGTGACCTCCACGTCTATTCCACTGTGCCTTAAAACCTTCTGGTAAAACAACTGTCAACTCCACAGCTCTTCCAAGGGGCATTGATATTGTCTTGTTATTCCACTGTAACCTCCACCACTCTTCAAAGGGTCATTGATATTGTCTTTTTATTCCACTGCGACCTCCACCTCTCTTCCAAGGGGCATTAAAACCATCTTGTTAAGCTACTGTGACCTCCAAGTCTCTTCCACGAGGCATTGATATTGTCTTTTTATTCCACTGCCACCTCCACATCTCTTCCAAGGGGAATTGATATTGTCTTTTTAATCCACTGCGACCTCCACCACTCTTCCAAGGGGCATTAAAACAGTTTTGATAAGCTACTGTGACCTCCACGTCTCTTCCAAGGGGCATTAAAACCGTCTGGTTAAACCACTCTGAACTCCACAGCTCTTCCAAGAGTCATTGATATTGTCTTTTTATTTGACTGTAACCTCCACCACTCTTCCAAGGGGCATTAAAACCGTCTTGTTAAGCTACTGTGACCTCCACTTCTCTTCCAAGGTGCATTAAAACCGTCAATTTAAACCACTCTGAACTCCACAGCTCTTGCAAGAGGCATTGATATGGTCTCTTTATTCCACTGAAACCTCCACCACTATTCCAAGGGGCGTTGATTTTGTCTTTTTAATCCACTGCGACCTCCATCACTCTTCCAAGAAGCATTAGAACCATCTTGTTTAGCTACTGTGACCACCACGTCTATTCCACGGTGCCTTAAAACCTTCTGGTTAAACCACTGTGAACTCCACAGCTCTTCCAAGGTGCATTGATATTGTCATTTTATTCCACTGTAACCTCCACCACTCTTCCAGGGGGCATTGATATTGTCTTTTTATTTTACTGCGACCTCCACCACTC
The DNA here is from genome assembly GCF_046119375.1 of Phyllobates terribilis. Classification (NCBI taxonomy): domain Eukaryota; kingdom Metazoa; phylum Chordata; class Amphibia; order Anura; family Dendrobatidae; genus Phyllobates; species Phyllobates terribilis. The sequence continues at coordinate 337,047 of NW_027363119.1, forward strand.
TTCCAAGGGTCATTGATATTGTCATTTTATTCCACTGCGACCTCCACCTCTCTTCCACGGGGCATTAAAACCATATTGTTAAGCTACTGTGACCTCCAAGTCTCTTCCACGAGGCATTAATATTGTCTTTTTATTCCACTGCGACCTCCACATCTCTTCCAAGGGGAATTGATATTGTCTATTTATTCCACTGCGACCTCCACCTCTCTTCTAAGGGGCATTGATATTCTCTTTTTAATTCACTGTGACCTCCACCACTCTTCCAAGGGGCATTAAAACCGTCTTGTTAAGCTACTGTGACCTCCACGTCTCTTCCAAGGGGCATTAAAACCATCAATTTAAACCACTCTGAACTCCACAGCTCTTCCAAGAGGCATTGATATTGTCTTTTTATTTGACTGTAACCTCCACCACTCTTCCAAGGGGCATTAAAACCGTCTTGTTAAGCTACTGTGACCTCCACTTCTCTTCCAAGGTGCATTAAAACCGTCAATTTAAACCACTCTGAACTCCACAGCTCTTGCAAGAGGCATTGATATGGTCTTTTTATTCCACTGAAACCTCCACCACTATTCCAACGGGCGTTGATTTTGTCTTTTTAATCCACTGCGACCTCCATCACTCTTCCAAGAAGCATTAAAACAGTCTTGTTTAGATACTGTGACCACCACGTCTATTCTACGGTGCCTTAAAACCTTCTGGTTAAACCACTGTGAACTCCACAGCTCTTCCAAGGTGCATTGATATTGTCATTTTATTCCACTGTAACCTCCACCACTCTTCCAAGGGGGAATTAATATTGTCTTTTTATTCCACTGCGACCTCCACCACTCTTCCAAGGGTCATTGATATTGTCATTTTATTCCACTGTAACCTCCACCACTCTTCCAAGGGGCATTGATATTGTCTTTTTATTCCACTGCGACCTCCACCTCTCTTCCAAGGGGAATTGATATTGTCTATTTATTCCACTGCGACCTCCACCTCTCTTCTAAGGGGCATTGATATTGTCTTTTTAATCCACTGCGACCTCCACCACTCTTCCAAGGGGCATTAAGACAGTCATGATAAGCTACTGTGACCTCCACGTCTCTTCCAAGGGGCATTAAACCGTCTGGTTAAACCACTCTGTACTCCACAGCTCTTCCAAGAGGCAATGATATTGTCTTTTTATTCGACTGTAACCTCCACCACTCTTCCAAGGGGCTTTGATATTGTCTTTTATATCCACTACGACCTCCACCACTCTTCCATTGGGTATTAAAACCGTCTTGTTAAGCTACTGTGAACTCCAAGTCTCTTCCAAGGGGCATTAATACCGTCTGGTTAAACTGCTCTGAGCTCCACAGTTTTTCCAAGGGGCATTGACAATGTATTTTTATTCCATTGTAACCTTCTGCACTCTTCCAAGTGCCTTGATATTGTCTTTTTATTCCTCTGCGACGTCCACGACTCTTCCAAGGGGCATTAAAACCGTCTTGTTAAGCTACTGTGACCTCCAAGTTTCTTACACAGGGCATTGATATTGTCTTTTTATTCCACTGTAACCTCCACCACTCTTTCAAGGGCCATTGATATTGTCTTTTTATTCCACTGTAACCTCCACCAATCTTCCAAGGGGCAATGATATAGTCTTTTTATTCCACTGCGAACTCCACCACTCTTCTAAGGGGTAGTAATATTTTCTTTTAAATCCACAACGAACTCCGCCACTCTTCCAAGGGCAATTAAAACAGTCTTCTTAAGCTACTGTGACCTCCTCATTTCTTCCAAGTGGCATTAAAAACGTCTGGTTAAACACTCTGAACTCCACAGCTCTTACAAGAGGCATTGATATTGTCTTTTTATTCGACTGTAACATCCACCACTCTTCCAAGCGGCATTTATATTGTCTTTTTAATCACTGCGAACTCCACCACTCTTCCAAGGGTCATTAAAACCGACTTGTTATGCTACTGTGACGTCGACTTCTCTTCCAAGGGGCATTAAAACCATCTGGTTAAACCACTCTGAACTCCACAGCTCTTCCAAGGGGCATTTGTATTGTCTTTTTATTCCAGTCTAACCTCCACCACTCTTCCAAGGGGCATTGACATTGTCTTTTTATTCCACTGCGACCTCCACCACTCTTCCAAGGGGCATTAAAACCATATTGTTAAGCTACAGTGACCTCAACATCTCTTCCACGGGGCATTGATATTGTCTTTTTATTCCACTGTAACCTCCACCAATCTTCCAAGGGGCATTGATATTGTTTTTTTATTCCACTGCGACCTCCACCACTCTTGCAAAGGGCATTAAAACCGTCTTGTTAAGTTACTGTGACCTCCAGGTCTCTTCCAAGGAGCGTTAAAACCGTATGGTTATACCACTCTGAACTCCACAGATCTTCCAAGGGGCATTATTATTGTCTTTTTATTCCACTGTAACCTCCACCACTCTTCCAAGGGACATTGATATTGTCATTTTATTCCACTGTGACCTTCACCAGTCCTCCAAGAGGCATTAAAACCATCTTGTTAAGCTACTGTGACCTCCACGTCTCTTCAGCAGGGCATTGAAACTGTCTTTTTATTCCACTGTAAGCTCCACCACTCATCTAAGGGGCATTGATATTGTCTTTTTATTCCACTGCGACCTCCACCACTCTTCCAAGGCGCATTTATAATGTCTTTTTATTCCACTGCGACCTCCACCACTCTTCCAAGGCTCATTGATATTGTCTTTTTAATCCACTGCGACTTCCACCACTCTACTAAGGGGCATTAAAACCGTCTTGTTAAGCTCTTGTGACCTCCACATCTCTTATACGGGGCATTGACATTGTCTTTCTTTTAACTGTAACCTCCACCACTGTTCCAAGGAGCATTGATATTGTCTTTTTATTCCACTGTAACCTCCATCACTCTTCCAAGCGGCATTGATATTGTCTTTTTATTCAACTGTAACCTTCCCCACTCTTCCAAGGGGCATTGATATTGTCTTTTTATTCCACTGTATCCTCCACCACTCTTCCAAGGGGCATTCATATTGTCTTTTTAATCCACTGCGACCTCCACTACTTTTCCAAGGGGCATGAAAAACGTCTTGTTAAGCTACTGTCACCCCCACGTACCTTCCAAGGGGCATGAAAACCGTCAATTTAAACCACTCTGAACTCCACAGCTCTTGCAAGGGACATTGATAATGTCTTTTTTTCCAATGTAACCTCCAGCACTCTTCCAAGGGGCATTGATATTGTCTTTTTATTCCACTGCGACCTCCACCACTCTTCCAATGGGTATTGTCATTGTCTTTTTAATCGCATGCAACCTCCACCACTCTTCCAAGGGGCATTAAAACCGTCTTGTTAAGCTACTGTGACCTCCACGTCCCTTCCACGGGGCATTGATATTGTCTTTTTATTCCACTGCCACCTCCACCACTCTACCAAGGGGCATTGATATTGTCTTTTTAATCCACTGCGAACTCCACCACTCTTCCAAGGGTCATTAAAACCGTCTTGTTATGCTACTGTAACGTCGACTTCTCTTCCAACTGGCATTAAAACCATCTGGTTAAACCAATCTGAACTCCACAGCTCTTCCAAGGGGCATTGACATAGTCTTTTTATTCCACTGCGACCTCCACCGCTCTTCGAAGCTGCATTAAAACCATATTGTTAAGCTACAGTGACCTCCACATTTCTTCCACGGGGCATTGATATTGTCTTTTTATTCCACTGTAACCTCCACCAATCTTCCAAGGGGCATTGATATTGTTTTTTATTCCACTGCGACCTCCACCACTCTTCCAAGGGGCATTAAACCGTTTGGTTAAACCACTCTGTACTCCACAGCTCTTCCAAGAGGCATTGACATTGTCTTTTTATTCCACTGTAACCTCCACCACTCTTCCAAGGGGCATTGATATTGACTTTTTAATCAACTGCGACCTCCACCTCTCTTCCAAGGGGCATTAAAACCGTCTTGTTAAGCTATTTTGACCTCCACATCTCTTCCACGGGGTATTGATATTGTCTTTTTATTCCACTGTAACCTCCACCAATCTTCCAAGGGGCATTGATATTGTCTTTTTAATCAACTGCGACCTCCACTTCTCTTCCAAGGGGCATTAAAACCGTCTTGTTAAGCTATTTTGACCTCCACATCTCTTCCACGGGGCATTGATATTGTCTTTCTTTTAACTGTAACCTCCACCACTGTTCCAAGGGGCATTGATATTGTCTTTTTATTCCACTGTAACCTCCATCACACTTCCAAGCAGCATTGATATTGTCTTTTTATTCAACTGTAACCTTCACGACTCTTCCAATGGGCATTGATATTGTGTTTTTATTCCACTGTAACCTCCTCCACTCTTCCAAGGGGCATTCATATAGTCTTTTTAATCCACTGCGACCTCCACTACTTTTCCAAGGGGCTTTAAAACCGTCTTGTTAAGCTACTGTCACCTCCACGTATCTTCCAAGGGGCATTAAAACCATCGATTTAAACCTCTCTGAACTCCACAGCTCTTGCAAGGGGCATTGATAATGTCTTTTTTTTCCAATGTAACCTCCAGCACTCTTCCAAGGGGCATTGATATTGCCTTTTTAATCCACTGCAACTTCCACCTCTCTTCCAAGGGGCATTAAAACCGTCTTGTTAAGCTACTGTGACCTCCACATCTCTTTCACGGGGCATTGATATTGTCTTTTTATTCCACTGTAACCTCCACCACTCTTCCAAGGGGCATTGATATTGTCTTTTTATTCCACTGGGACCTTCACCACTCTTCCAAATGGCATTGTTATTGTCTTTTTAATCCACTGCGACCTCCACCACTCTTCCAAGGAGCATTAAAACCGTATTGTTAAACTACTGTGACCTCCACGTCTCTTCCAAGGTGCATTAAATCCGTCAATTTAAACCACTCTGAACTCCACAGTTCTTGCAAGAGGCATTGATATTGTCTTTTTACTCCACTGTAACCTACAGAACTCTTTCAAGGGGCAATAATATTGTCTTTTTATTCCACTATGACTTCCACCACTCTCCCAAGGTGCATTAAAAACATCTTGTTTAGCTACTGTAACGTCCATGTCTATTCCACGGGGCATTGATATTGTCTTTTTATTCCACTGCGACTTCCACCTCTCTTCTAAGGGGCATTGATATTGTCTTTTTAATCCACTGCGACCTCCACCACTCTTCCAAGAGGCAATAAAACAGTCTTGTTAAGCTACTGTGACCTCCACGTCTCTTCCAAGTTTCATTAAAACCATCTGGTTAAACCATTCTGAACTCCATAGCTCTTTCAAGGGGCATTGATATTGTCTTTTTATTCCACTGCGACCTCCACCACTCTTCCAAGGGGAATTAAAACTGTCTTGTTAAGCTACTGTGACCTCCACGTGTCTTCCACGGGGCATTGATATTGTCTTTTTAATCCTCTGTGACCTCCACCACTTTTCCAAGGGGCATTAAAACCGTCTTGTTAATCTACTGTGACCTCCACGTCTCTTCCAAGGGGCAATAAAACCATCTGGTCAAACAACTCTGAACTCCACAGCTCTTTCAAGGGGCATTGGTATTGTCTTTTTATTCCACTCTAACCTCCACCACTCTTCCAAGGGGCATTGACATTGTCTTTTTATTCCACTGCGACCTCCATCATTCTTCCAAGGGGCATTGATATTGCCTTTTTATTCCACTGCCACCTCCACCACTCTTCCAAGGGGCATTGATATTGTCTTTTTAATCCACTGCGACCTCCACCACTTTTCCAAGGGGCATTGAAAATGTCTTTTTAAGCTACTGTGACCTCCACGTAACTTCCAATGGGCATTACAACCGTCTGGTTAAACCACTCTGAACTCCACAGCTCTTCCAAGGGGCATTGGTATTGTCTTTTTATTCCACTCTAACTTCCACCACTCTTCCAAGGGGCATTGGCATTGTCTTTTTATTCCACTGCGACCTCCACCATTCTTCCAAGGGGTATTAAAACAGTCTTGTTAAGCTACAGTGACCTCCACATCTCTTCCACGGGGCATTGATTTTGTATTTAAATTCCACTGTAACCTCCACCACTCTACCAAGGGGCATTGATGTTGTCTTTTTATTCCTCTGCGACCTCCATCATTCTTCCAAGGGGCATTGATATTGTCTTTTTATTCCACTGCCACCTCCACCCCTCTTCCAAGGGTCATTGATATTGTCTTTTTAATCCACTGCGACCTCCACCACTTTTCCAAGGGGCATTACAAACGTCTTCTTAAGCTACTGTGACCTCCACGTCACTACCAATGGGCATTAAAAGCGTCTGTTTAAAACACTCTGAACTCCACAGCTCTTCCAAGGGGCAATGGTATTGTCTTTTTATTCCACTCTAACCTCCACCACTCTTCCAAGGGGCATTGACATTGTCTTTTTATTCCACTACGACAACCACCATTCTTCCAAGGGGCATTAAAACTGTCTTGTTAAGCTACAGTGACCTCCATATCTCTTCCACGGGGCATTGATATTGTATTTAAATTCCATTGTAACCTCCACCACTCTACCAAGGGGCATTGATAATGTATTTTTATTACACTGCGACCTCCACCACTTTCCAATGGGCATTGATATTGTCTTTTTAATCCACTGCGACCTCCACCACTCTTCCAAAGGGCATTAAAAACATCTTTTTAAGCTACTGTGACCTCCACGTCTCTTCCACGGGGCATTGATATTGTCTTTTTATTCCACTGCGACCTCCACCACTCTTCCTCGGGCTATTGATATTGTATTTTTAATCCACTGCAACCTCCACCACTCTTCCATGTGGCATTAAAACCATCTTGTTAAGCTACTGTGACCTCCATGTCTCTTCCAATGGGCATTAAAACCGTATGGTTAAACCATTCTGAACTCCACAGAACTTCCAAGGGGCATTGATATTGTCTTTTTATTCCACTCTAACCTCCACCACTCTTCCAAGGGGCATTGATATTGTCTTTTTATTCCTCTGCGACCTCCACCACTCTTCAAAGGTGCTTTAAAACAGTCTTGTTAAGCTACTGTGACCTCCATGTCTCTTCCACAAGGCATTGATATTGTCTTTTTATTCCACTGGAACCTCCAACACTCTTCCAAGGTGCATTGATATTGTCTTTTTAATACACTTCGACCTCCACCACTCTTCCAAGGGGCATTAAAACCGTCTTGTTAAGTTACTGTGACCTCCACGTCTCTTCCAAGGATCGTTAAAACCGTCTGGTTATACCACTCTGAACTCCACAGCTCTTCCAACGGGCATTATTGTTGTCTTTTTATTCCACTGTAACCTCCACCACTCTTCCAAGGGGCATTGATATTGTAATTTTATTCCACTGAGACCTCCACCAGTCCTCCAAGAGGCATTAAAACCGTCTTGATAAGCTACTGTGACCTCCACGTCTCTTCCACGGGGCATTGAAATCGTCTTTTTATTCCACTGTAACCTCCACCACTCGTCCAAGGGGCATTGATTTTGTCTTTTTATTCCACTGCGACCTCCACCACTCTTCCAAGGGGCATTTATAATGTCATTTTATTCCACTGCGACCTCCACCACACTTCCAAGGCTCTTTGATATTGTCTTTTTAATCCACTGCGACCTCCACCACTCTTCCAAGGGGCATTAAAACCATCTTGTTAATCTATTGTGACCTCCACATCTCTTCCACGGGGCATTGATATTGTCTTTATTTTAACTGTAACCTCCACAACTGTTCCAAGGGGCATTGATATTGTCTTTTTATTCCACTGTAACCTCCATCACTCTTCCAAGGGGCATTGATATTGTCTTTTTATTCAACTGTAACCTTCACCACTCTCCCAAGGGGCATTGATATTGTCTTTTTATTCAACTGTAACCTTCACCACTCTTCCAAGGGGCATTGATATTGTCTTTTTATTCCACTGTAACCTCCACCACTCTTCCAAGGGGCATTCATATTGTCTTTTTAATCAACTGCGACCTCCACCACTTTTCCAAGGGGCATTAAAACCGTCTTGTTAAGCTATTGTCACCTCCACGTCCCTTCCAAGGGGCATTAAAACCGTCAATTTAAACCACTCTGAGCTCCACAGCTCTTGCAAGGGGCATTTATATTGTCATTTTTTTTCAATGTAACCTCCAGCACTATTCCAAGGTGCATTGATATTGTCTTTTTATTCCACTGCAACTTCCACCTCTCTTCCAAGGGGCATTAAAACCGTCTTGTTAAGCTACTGTGACCTCCACGTCTCTTTCACGGGGCATTGATATTGTCTTTTTATTCCACTGTAACCTCCACCACTCTTCCAAGGGGCATTGATATTGTCTTTTTATTCCAGTGGGACCTTCACCACTCTTCAAAGTGGCATTGTTATTGTCTTTTTAATCCACTGCGACCTCCACCACTCTTCCAAGGGGCATTAAAACCGTATTGTTAAACTACTGTGACCGCCACGTCTCTTCCAAGGTGCATTAAAACCGTCAATTTAAACCACTCTGAAATCCACAGCTCTTCCAAGTGGCATTTATATTGTCTTTTTATTCCACTGTAACCTCCACCATTCTTCCAAGGGGTATTGATATTGTCTTTTTAATGCACTGCGACATTCACCACTCTTCCAAGGGGCATTAAAACCATCTGGTTAAACAACTCTGAACTCCATAGCTCTTTCAAGAGGCATTGATATTGTCTTTTTATTTCACTGTAACCTCCACCACTCTTTCAAGGGGCATTGATATTGTCTTTTTATTCCACTGCGACCTCCACCACTCTTCCAAGGGGCATTAAAACTGTCTTTTTAAGCTACTGTGACCTCCACGTCACTTCCAATGGGCATTAAAACCATCTGGTTAAACCACTCTGAACTTCACAGCTCTTCCAAGGGGCATTGGTATTGTATTTTTATTCCACTCTAACCTCCACCACTCTTCCAAGGGGCATTAAAACTGTCTTGTTAAGCTACAGTGACCTCCACATCTCTTCCACGGGGCATTGATATAGTATTTTTATTCCACTGCGACCTCCACCACTCTTCCAAAGGGCATTGATATTGTCTTTTTAATCCACTGCGACCTCCACCATTCTTCCAAAGGGCATTAAAACCATCTTGTTAAGCTACTGTGACCTCCTCGTCTCTTCCACGGGGCATTGATATTGTCTTTTTATTCCACTGCGACCTCCACCACTCTTCCAAGGGGCATTGATATTGTCTTTTTAATCCACTGCAACCTCCACCACTCTTCCATGTGGCATTAATACCATCTTGTTAAGCAACTGTGACCTCCACGTCTCTTCCAAGGGGCATTAAAACCGTATGGTTAAACCACTCTGAACTCCACAGCTCTTCCAAGGGGCATTTGTATTGTCTTTTTATTCCAGTCTAACCTCCACCACTCTTCCAAGGGGCATTGACATTGTCTTTTTATTCCACTGCGACCTCCACCACTCTTCCAAGGGGCATTAAAACCATATTGTTAAGCTACAGTGACCTCCAAATCTCTTCCACGGGGCATTGATATTGTCTTTTTATTCCACTGTAACCTCCACCAATCTTCCAAGGGACATTGATATTGCCTTTTTAATCCACAACGATCTCCACCACTCTTCCAAGGGGCATTAAAACCGTCTTGTTAAGTTACTGTGAACTCCAGGTCTCTTCCAAGGAGCGTTAAAACCGTATGTTTATACCACTCTGATCTCCACAGCTCTTCCAAGGGGCATGATTATTGTCTTTTTATTCCACTGTAACCTCCACCACTCTTCCAAGGGGCATTGATATTGTCATTTTATTCCACTGCGACCTCCACCAGTCCTCCAAGAGGCATTAAAACCGTCTTGTTAAGCTACTGTGACCTCCACGTCTCTTCAACAGGGCATTGAAACTGTCTTTTTATTCCACTGTAAGCTCCACCACTCGTCTAAGGGGCATTGATATTGTCTTTTTATTCCACTGCGACCTCCATCACTCTTCCAAGGCGCATTTATAATGTCTTTTTATTCCACTGCGACCTCCACCACTCTTCCAAGGCTCATTGATATTGTCTTTTTAATCCACTGCGACCTCCACCACTCTTCCAAGGGGCATTAAAACCGTCTTGTTTAGATATTGTGACCTCCACATCTCTTCCACGGGGCATTGATATTGTCTTTCTTTTAACTGTAACCTCCACCACTGTTCCAATGGGCATTGATATTGTCTTTTTATTCAACTGTAACCTTCACCACTCTTCCAAGGGGCATTGATATTGTCTTTTTATTCCACTGTAACCTCCACCACTCTTCCAAGGGGCATTCATATTGTCTTTTTAATCCACTGCGACCTCCACCACTTTTCCAAGGGGCATTGTTATTGTCTTTTTAATCGCCTGCAACCTCCACCACTCTTCCAAGGGGCATTAAAACCATATTGTTAAGCTACAGTGACGTCCACATCTCTTCCACGGGGCATTGATATTGTCTTTTTATTCCATTGTAACCTCAACCAATCTTCCAAGGGGCATTGATATTGTTTTTTTATTCCACTGCGACCTCCACCACTCTTCCAAGGGGCATTAAAACCGTCTTGTTAAGTTACTGTGACCTCCACGTCTCTTCCAAGGAGCGTTAAAACCGTATGGTTATACCACTCTGAACTCCACAGCTCTTCCAAGGGGCATTATTATTGTCTTTTTATTCCACTGTAACCTCCACCACTCTTCCAAGGGGCATTGATTTTGTCATTTTATTCCACTGCGACCTCCACCAGTCCTCCAAGAGGCATTAAAACCGTCTTGTTAAGCTACTGTGACCTCCACGTCTCTTCAACGGGGCATTAAAACAGTCTTTTTATTCCACTGTAACCTCCACCACTCTTCCAAGGGGCATTTATAATGTCTTTTTATTCCACTGCGACCTCCACCACTCTTCCAAGGCTCATTGATATTGTCCTTTTAATTCACTGCGACCTCCACCACTCTTCCAAGGGGCATTAAAACCGTCTTGTTAAGCTTATTTGACCTCCACATCTCTTCCACGGGGCATTGATATTGTCTTTCTTTTAACTGTAACCTCTACCACTGTTCCAAGGGGCATTGATATTGTCTTTTTATTCCACTCTAACCTCCATCACACTTCCAAGCAGCATTGATATTGTCTTTTTATTCAACTGTAACCTTCACCACTCTTCCAAGGGGCATTGATATTGTCTTTTTATTCCACTGTAACCTCCACCACTCTTCCAAGGGGCATTCATATTGTCTTTTTAATCCACTGCGACCTCCACTACATTTCCAAGGGGTATTAAAACCGTCTTGTTAAGCTACTGTCACCTCCGCGTACCTTCCAAGGGGCATTAAAACCGTCAATTTAAACCACTCTGAACTCCACAGCTCTTGCAAGAGGCATTGATATTGTCTTTTTACTCCACTGTAACCTACAGCACTCTTTCAAGGGGCAATAATATTGTCTTTTTCTTCCACTACGACTTCCACCACTCTCCCAAGGTGCATTAAAAACATCTTGTTTAGCTACTGTAACGTCCATGTCTATTCTACGGGGCATTGATATTGTCTTTTTATTCCATTGCGACTTCCACCTCTCTTCTAAGGGGCATTGATATTGTCTTTTTAATCCACTGCGACCTCCACCACTGTTCCAAGAGGCAATAAAACAGTCTTGTTAAGCTACTGTGACCTCCACGTCTCTTCCAAGGGGCATTAAAACCATCTGGTTAAACCACTCTGAACTCCATAGCTCTTTCAAGAGGCATTGATATTGTCTTTTTATTTCACTGTAACCTCCACCACTCTTTCAACGGGCATTGATAATGTCTTTTTATTCCACTGCGACCTCCACCACGCTTCCAAGGGGCATGAAAACTGACTTGTTAAGCTACTGTGACCTCCATGTGTCTTCCACGGGGCATTGATATTGTCTTTTTAATCCTCTGTGACCTCCACCACTTTTCCAAGGGGCATTAAAACCGTCTTGTTAATTTACTGTGACCTCCACGTCTCTTCCAAGGGGCAATAAAACCATCTGGTTAAACCACTCTGAACTCCACAGTTCTTTCAAGGGTCATTGGTATTGTCTTTTTATTCCACTCTAACCTCCACCACTCTTCCAAGGGGCATTGACATTGTTTTATTATTCCACTGCGACCTCCATCATTCTTCCAAGGGGCATTGATATTGTCTTTTTATTCCACTGCCACCTCCACCACTCTTCCATGGGGCATTGATATTGTCTTTTTAATCCACTGCAACCTCCACCACTCTTCCAAGGGGCGTTGACATTGTCTTTTTATTCCACTGCGACCTCCACCATTCTTCCAAGGGGCATTAAAATAGTCTTGTTAAGCTACAGTGACCTCCACATCTCTTCCACGGGGCATTGATATTGTATTTAAATTCCACTGTAACCTCCACCACTCTACCAAGGGGCATTGATATTGTCTTTTTGTTCCACTGCGACCTCCATAATTCTTCCAAGGAGCATTGATATTGTCTCTTCATTCCACTGCCACCTCCACACCTCTTCCAAGGGTCATTGATATTGTCTTTTTATTCCACTGCAACTTCCACCTCTCTTCCAAGGGGCATTAAAACCGTCTTGTTAAGCTACTGTGACCTCCACGTCTCTTTCACGGGGCATTGATATTGTCTTTTTATTCCACTGTAACCTCCACCACTCTTCCAAGGGGCATTAATATTGTCTTTTTATTCCACTGGGACCTTCACCACTCTTCCAAGTGGCATTGTTATTGTCTTCTTAATCCACTGCGACCTCCACCACTCTCCCAAGGGGCATTAAAACCGTATTGTTAAACTACTGTGACCTCCACGTCTCTTCCAAGGTGCATTAAAACCGTCAATTTAAACCACTCTGAACTCCACAGCTTTTCCAAGTGGCATTGATATTGTCTTTTTATTCCACTGTAACCTCCACCATTCTTCCAAGGGGTATTGATATTGTCTTTTTAATGCAATGCGACATTCACCATTCTTCCAAGGGGCATTAAAACCATCTGGTTAAACAACTCTGAACTCCATAGCTCTTTCAAGAGGCATTGATATTGTCTTTTTATTTCACTGTAACCTCCACCACTCTTTCAAGGGGTATTGATATTGTCTTTTTATTCCACTGCGACCTCCACCACTCTTCCAAGGGGCATTTATAATGTCTTTTTATTCCACTGCGACCTCCACCACTCTTCCAAGGCTCATTGATATTGTCTTTTTAATCCACTGCGACCTCCACCACTCTTCCAAGGGGCATTAAAACCTTCTTGTTAAGCTATTGTGACCTCCACATCTCTTTCACGGGGCATTGATATTGTCTTTTTGTTCCACTGCGACCTCCATAATTCTTCCAAGGGGCATTGATATTGTCTCTTTATTCCACTGCCACCTCCACACCTCTTCCAAGGGTCATTGATATTGTCTTTTTAATCCACTGCGACCTCCACCACTTTTCCAAGGGGCATTAAAAACGTCTTTTTAAGCTACTGTGACCTCCACGTCACTTCCAATGGGCATGAAAACTGTCTGTTTAAACCACTCTGAACTCCACAGCTCTTCCAAGGGGCATTGGTATTGTCTTTTTATTCCACTCTAACCTCCACCACTCTTCCAAGGGGCATTGACATTGTCTTTTTCATTCCACTACGACCTCCACCATTCTTCCAAGGGGCATTAAAACTGTCTAGTTAAGCTACAGTGACCTCCACATCTCTTCCACGGGGCATTGATATTGTATATAAATTCCACTGTAACCTCCACCACTCTACCAAGGGACATTGATATTGTATTTTTATTCCACTGCGACTTCCACCACTTTCCAATGTGCATTGATATTGTCTTTTTAATCCACTGCGACATCCACCACTCTTCCAAATGGCATTAAAACCATCTTCTTAAGCTACTCTGACCTCGACGTCTCTTCCACGGGGCATTGATATTGTCTTTTTATTCCACTGCGACCTCCACCACTCTTCCTCGGGCTATTGATATTGTCTTTTTAATCCACTGCAACCTCCACCACTCTTCCATCTTGTTAATCTACTGTGACCTCCATGTCTCTTCCAACGGGCATTAAAACCGTATGGTTAAACCAATCTGAACTCCACAGAACTTCCAAGGGGCATTGATATTGTCTTTTTATTCCACTCTAACCTGCACCACTCTTCCAAGGGGCATTGATATTGTCTTTTTATTCCACTGCGACCTCCACCACTCTTCAAAGGTGCATTAGAACAGTCTTGTTAAGCTTCTGTGACCTCCATGTCTCTTCCACAGGGCATTGATATTGTCTTTTTATTCCACTGGAACCTCCAACACTCTTCCAAGGTGCATTGATATTGTCTTTTTATTCCACTGAGACTACAACCACTCCTTCATGGATCATTGACATTGTCTGTTTAATCCACTTCGACCTCCACCACTCTTCCAAGGGGCATTAAAACCGTCTTGTTAAGTTACTGTGACCTCCACATCTCTTCCATGGATCGTTAAAACCGTCTGGTCGCACCACTCTGAACTCCACAGCTCTTCAAAGGGGCATTATTATTGTCTTTTTAATCCACTGTAACCTCCACCACTCTTCCAAGGGGCATTGATATTGTCATTTTATTCCACTGAGACCTCCACCAGTCCTCCAAGAGGTATTAAAACCGTCTTGAAAAGCTACTGTGACCTCCACGTCTCTTCCACGTGGCATTGAAATAGTCTTTTTATTCCACTGTAACCTCCACCACTCGTCCAAGGGGCATTGATATTGTCTTTTTATTCCACTGCGACCTCCACCACTCTTCCAAGGGGCATTTATAATGTCTTTTTATTCCACTGCGACCTCCACCACTCTTCCAAGGCTCATTGATATTGTCTTTTTAATCCACTGCGACCTCCACCACTCTTCCCAGGGGCATTAAAACCTTCTTGTTAAGCTATTGTGACCTCCACATCTCTTCCACGGGGCATTGATATTGTCTTTATTTTATCTGGAACCTCCACAACTGTTCCAAGGGGCATTGATATTGTCTTTTTATTCCACTGTAACCTCCATCACTCTTCCAAGGGGCATTGATATTGTCTTTTTATTCAACTGTAACCTTGAAAACTCTTCCAAGGGGCATTGATATTGTCTTTTTATTCCACTGCAACCTCCACCACTCTTCCAAGGAGCATTCATATTGTCTTTTTAATCAACTGCGACCTCCACCACTTTTCCAAGGGGCATTAAAACCGTCTTGTTAAGCTACTGTCACCACCACATCCCTTCCAAGGGGTATTAAAACCATAAATTTAAACCACTCTGAGCTCCACAGCTCTTGCAAGGGGCATTGATATTGTCTTTTTTTTCCAATGTATCCTCCAGCACTATTCCAAGGGGCATTGATATTGTCTTTTTATTCCACTGCAACTTCCACCTCTCTTCCAAGGGGCATTAAAATCATCTTGTTAAGCTACTGTGACCTCCACGTCTCTTTCACGGGGCATTGATATTGTCTTTTTATTCCACTGTAACCTCCACCACTCTTCCAAGGGGCATTAATATTGTCTTTTTATTCCACTGGGACCTTCACCACTCTTCCAAGTGGCATTGTTATTGTCTTCTTAATCCACTGCGACCTCCACCACTCTTCCAAGGGGCATTAAAACCGAATTGTTAAACTACTGTGACCTCCACGTCTCTTCCAAGGTGCATTAAAACCGTCAATTTAAACCACTCTGAACTCCACAGCTCTTCCAAGTGGCATTGATATTGTCTTTTTATTCCACTGTAACCTCCACCATTCTTCCAAGGGGTATTGATATTGTCTTGTTAATGCACTGCGACATTCACCACTCTTCCAAGGGGCATTAAAACCATCTGGTTAAACAACTCCGAACTCCATAGCTCTTTCAAGAGGCATTGATATTGTCTTTTTGTTTCACTGTAACCTCCACCACTCTTTCAAGGGGCATTGATATTGTCTTTTTATTCCACTACGACCTCCACCACTCTTCCAAGGGGCATTAAAACTGTCTTGTTAAGCTACTGTGACCTCCACGTGTCTTCCACGGGGCATTGATATTGTCTTTTTAATCCTCTGTGACCTCCACCACTTTTCCAAGGGGCATTAAAACCGTCTTGTTAATCTACTGTGATCTCCACGTCTCTTCCAAGGGGCAATAAAACCATCTGGTTAAACCACTCTGAACTCCACAGCTCTTCCAAGGGGCATTGGTATTGTCTTTTTATTCCACTCTAACCTCCACCACTCTTCCAAGGGGCATTGACATTGTCATTTTATTCCTCTGCGACCTCCATCATTCTACCAAGAGGCATTGATATTGTCTTTTTATTCCACTGCCACCTCCACCACTCTTCCAAGGGACATTGATATTGTCTTTTTAATCCACTGCGACCTCCACCACTTTTCCAAGGGGCATTAAAAATGTCTTTTTAAGCTACTGTGACCTCCACGTCACTTCCAATGGGCATTAAAACCGTCTGGTTAAACCACTCTGAACTCCACAGCTCTTCCAAGGGGCATTGGTTTTGTCTTTTTATTCCACTCTAACCTCCACCACTCTTCCAAGGGGCATTGACATTGTCTTTTTATTCCACTGCGACCTCCACCATTCTTCCAAGGGGCATTAAAACTGTCTTGTTAAGCTACAGTGACCTCTACATCTCTTCCACGGGGCAATGATATTGTATTTCAATTCTACTGTAATCTTCACCACTCTACCAAGGGGCATTGATATTGTCTTTTTATTCCACTGCGACCTCCATCATTCTTCCAAGGGGCATTGATATTGTCTTTTCATTCCAATGCCACCTCCACCACTCTTCCAAGGGGCATTGATATTGTCTTTTTAATCCACTGCGACCTCCACCACTTTTCCAAGGGGCATTAAAAACGTCTTTTTAAGCTACTGTGAGCTCCACGTCACTTCCAATGGGCATTAAAACCGTCTGGTTAAACCACTCTGAACTCCACAGCTCTTCCAAGGGGCATTGGCATTGTCTTTTTATTCCACTCTAACCTCCACCACTCTTACAAGGGGCATTGACATTGTTTTTTTATTCCACTGCGACCTCCATCATTCTTCCAAGGGGCATTAAAACTGTCTTGTTAAGCTACAGTGACCTCCACATCTCTTCCATGGGGCATTGATATTGTATTTAAATTCCACTGTAACCTCCACCACTCTACCAAGGGGCATTGATATTGTATTTTTATTCCACTGCGACCTCCACCACTCTTCCAAAGGGCATTGATATTGTCTTTTTAATCCACTGCGACCTCCACCATTCTTCCAAAGTGCATTAAAACCATCTTGTTAAGCTACTGTGACCTCCACGTCTCTTCCACGGGGCATTGATATTTTCTTTTTATTCCACTGCAACCTCCACCACTCTTCCAAGGGGCATTGATATTGTCTTTTTAATCCACTGCAACCTCCACCACTCTTCCATGTGGCATTAAAACCATCTTGTTAAGCTACTGTGACCTCCACGTCTCTTCCAAGGGGCATTAAAACCGTATGGTTAAACCAATCTGAACTCCACAGATCTTTCAAGGGTCACTGATATGGTCTTTTTATTCCAAGGTATCCTCCACCACTCTTCCAAGGGGCATTGATATTGTCTTTTTATTCCACTGCGACCTCCACCACTCTTCAAAGGTGCATTAAAACCGTCTTGTTAAGCTACTGTGACCTCCATGTATCTTCCACAGGACATTGATATTGTCTTTTTATTCCACTGGAACCTCCAACACTCTTCCAAGGTGTATTGATATTGTCTTTTTATTCCACTGAGACTTCAACCACTCCTTCAATTAGCATTGACATTGTCTTTTTAATCCACTTTGACCTCCACCACTCTTCCAAGGGGCATTAAAATAGTCTTGTTAATCTACTGTGACCTCAACGTCTCTTCCAAGGGAGTTAAAACCGTCAATTTAAACCACTCTCAACTCCACAGCTCTTGCAAGGGGCTTTGATATTGTTTTTTATTCCACTGTAACCTCCAGAACTCTTCCAAGGGGCATTGATATTGTCTTTTTATTCCACTGCGACTTTCACCTCTCTACCAAGGGACATTAAAACCGTCTTGTTAAGCTATTGTGACATCCACGTCTCTTTCACGGGGCATTGATATTGTCTTTTTATTCCACTGCCACCTCCATTAAAAACGTCTTTTTAAGCTACTGTGACCTCCACGTCACTTCCAATGGGCATTAGAACCATCTGGTTTAACTACTCTGAACTCCACTGCTCTTCCAAGGGGCATTGATATTGTCTTTTTAATCCACTGTTACCTCCACCACTCTTAAAAGGGGCATTGATATTGTTTTTTTATTCCACTGCGACCTAAACTACTTTTCCAAGGGGCATTGATATTGTCTTTTTATTCCACTGCGACCTCCACCACTCTTCTAACGGGCATTTATATTGTCTTTTTAATCCACTGCAACCTCCAACACTCTTCCAAGGGGCATTAAAACTGTATTGTTAAACTACTGAGACCTCCACGTCTCTTCCAAGGTGCATTAAAACCGTCAATTTAAACCACTCTGAACTCCACTGCTCTTGCAAGAGGCATTGATATTGTCTTTTTACTCCACTGTAACCTACAGCACTCTTTCAAGGGGCAATAATATTGTCTTTTTATTCCACTACGACTTCCACCACTCTCCCAAGGTGCATTAAAAACATCTTGTTTAGCTACTGTAACGTCCATGTCTATTCCAAGGGGCATTGATATTGTCTTTTTATTCCATTGCAACTTCCACCTCTCTTCTAAGGGGCATTGATATTGTCTTTTTAATCCACTACGACCTCCACCACTCTTCCAAGAGGCAATAAAACAGTATTGTTAAGCTACTGTGACCTCCACGTCTCTTCCAAGGGGCATTAAAACCATCTGGTTAAACCACTCTGAACTCCATAGCTCTTTCAAGAGGCATTGATATTGTCTTTTTATTTCACTGTAACCTCCACCACTCTTCCAAGGGGCATTGACATTGTCTTATTATTCCACTGCGACCTCCATCATTCTTCCAAGGGGCATTGATATTGTCTTTTTATTCCACTGCCACCTCCACCACTCTTCCAAGTTGCATTGATATTGTCTTTTTAATCCACTGCAACCTCCACCACTTTTCCAAGGGGCATTAAAAACGTCTTTTTAAGCTACTGTGACCTCCACGTCACTTCCAATGGGCATTAAAACCGTCTGGTTAAACCACTCTGAACTCCACAGCTCTTGCAAGGGGCATTGGTACTGTCTATTTATTCCACTCTAACCTCCACCACTCTTCCAAGGGGCATTGACATTGTCTTTTTATTCCACTGCGACCTCCACCATTCTTCCAAGGGGCATTAAAATAGTCTTGTTAAGCTACAGTGACCTCCACATCTCATCCACGGGGCATTGATATTGTATTTAAATTCCACTGTAACCTCCACCACTCTGCCAAGGGGCATTGATATTGTCTTTTTGTTCCACTGCGACCTCCATAATTCTTCCAAGGGGCATTGATATTGTCTTTTTATTCCACTGCCACCTCCACACCTCTTCCAAGGGTCATTGATATTGTCTTTTTAATCCACTGCGACCTCCACCACTCTTCCAAGGGGCTTTAAAACCGTCTTGTTAAGCTACTGTGACCTCCACGTCTCTTCCAAGGGGCATTAAAACCGTCAATTTAAACCACTCTGAATTGCACAGCTCTTGCAAGAGGCATTGATATTGTCTTTTTATTCCACTGTTACTTCCACCACTCTTCCAAGGGGCATTGATTTTGTCTTTTTTATCCACTGCGACCTCCATCACTCTTCCAAGAAGCATTAAAACCGTCTTGTTTAGCTACTGTGACCTCCACGTCTATTCCACGGTGCCTTAAAACCTTCTTGTTAAACCACTGTGAACTCCACAGCTCTTCCAACGGGCATTGATATTGTCTTTTTATTCCACTGTAACCTCCACTACTCTTCCAAGGGGCATTGATATTGTCTTTTTATTTTACTGCGACCTCCACCACTCTTCCAAGGGGCATTAATATTGTCTTTTTATTCCACTGCGACCTCCACCACTCTTCTACGGGTCATTGATATTGTCTTTTTATTCCACTATAACCTCCACCACTCTTCCAAGGGGCATTGATATTGTCTTTTTATTCCACTGCGACCTCCACCTCTCTTCCAAGGGGCATTAAAACCATCTTGTTAAGCTACAGTCACCTCCACATCTCTTCCACGGGGCATTGATATTGTCTTTAAATTCCACTGTAACCTCCACCACTCAACCAAGGGGCATTGATATTGTATTTTTATTCCACTGCGACCTCCAACACTCTTCCAAAGGTCATTGATATTGTCTTTTTAATCCACTGCGACCTCCACCACTCTTCCAAAGGGCATTATAACCATCTTGTTAAGCTACTGTGACCTCCACTTCTCTTCCACGGAGCATTGATATTGTCTTTTTATTCCACTGCGACCTCCGCTACTCATCCAAGGGGCATTGATATTGTCTTTTATTCCACTGCGACCTCCACCACTCTACCAAGGTGCATTGATATTGTCTTTTTATTCCACTGTAACCTACACCACTCTTCCAAGGGGCATTGATTTTGTCTTTTTATTCCACTGCGACATCCGCTACTCTTCCAAGGGGCATTGATATTGTCTTTTTTTTCACTGCGACCTCCACCAATCTTACAAGGGGCATTTATATTGTCTTCTTAATCATTGCGACCTCCACCACTCTTCATAGGGGCAAGAAAACCATCTTCTTAACCTACTTTGACATCCACATCAATTCCATGGTGCATTGATATTGTCTTTTTATTCCACTGCGACCTCCACCACTCTACCAAGGGGCATTGATATTTTCTTTTTATTCCACTGTGACCTACACCACTCTTCCAAGGGTCATTGATATTGTCTTTTTTATTAACTGTGACCTCCACCACTCTTCCAAGGGGCTTTAAAACTGTCTGGTTAAACCACTCTGAACTCCACAGCTCTTCCAAGGGGCATTGATATTGTCGTTCTTTTCCACTGTAACCTCCACCACTCTTCCAAGGGGCATTGATTTTGTCTTTTTCTTCCACTGCGACCTTAACCACTCTTCCAAAGGGCATTGATATTGTCTTTTTAATCCACTGCGACCTCCACCACTGTTCCAAGGGGCATTAAAACCGTATTGTTAAATTACTGTGACCTCCACGTCTCTTCCAAGGTGCATTAAAAACATCAATTTAAACCACTCTGAACTCCACAGGTCTTGCAAGAGGCATTGATATTGTCTTTTTACTCCACTGTAACCTACAGCACTCTTTCAAGGGGCATTGCTTTTGTCTTTTTATTCCATTACGACTTCCACCACTCTCCCAAGGTGCATTAAAAACATCTTGTTTAGCTACTGTAACGTCCATGTCTATTCCACCGGGCATTGATATTGTCTTTTTATTCCACTGTATCCTCCACCACTCTTCCAAGGGGTATTGATATTGTCTTTTTTTTCCACGGTGACTTACACCTCTCTTCTAAGGGGCATTGATATTGTCTTTTTAATCCACTGCGACCTCCACCACTCTTCCAAGGGGCATTGAAACAGTCTTGTTAATCTACTGTGACCTCCACGTGTCATCCAATGGGCATTGAAACCGTCAATTTAAACCACTCTCAACTCCACAGCTCTTGCAAGGGTCTTTGATATTGTTTTTTATTCCACTGTAACCTCCACCACTCTTCTAAGGGGCATTGATATTGTCTTTTTAATCCACTGCGACCTCCACCACTCTTCCAATGGGCATTAAAATAGTCTTGTTATGCTACTGTGACCTCAACGTTCCTTCCACGGGCCATTGATATTGTCTTTTTATTCCATTGCGACCTCCACCACTCTTCCAATGGGCATTAAAACCGTCTTGTTAAGCTACTTTGACCTCCAAGTCTCTTCCAAGTGGCATTAAAACCGTCTTGTTAAGCTACTTTGACCTCCAAGTCTCTTCCAAGGGGCATTAAAACCGTCTGGTTAAACCGCTCTGAGCTCCACAGCTCTTCCAAGGGGCATTGACAATGTCTTTTTATTCCATTGTAACCTTCTGCACTCTTCCAAGTGCATTGATATTGTCTTTTTATTCCTCTGATACGTCCACGACTCTTCCAAGGGGCATTGAAACCGTCTTGTTAAGCTACTGTGACATTCAAGTTTCTTACACAGTGCATTGATATTGTCTTTTTATTCCACTGTAACCTCCACCATTCTTCCAAGGGGCATTGATATTGTCTTTTTATTCCACTGTAACCTCCACCAATCTTCCAAGGGGCATTGATATTGTCTTTTTATTCCACTGCGACCTCCACCATTCTTCTAAGGGGTATTGATATTGTGTTTTAAATCAACAATGATCTCCACCACTCTTCCAAGGAGCATTAAAACAGTCTTGTTAAGCTACTGCTACCTCCTCGTCTCTTCCAAGGGGCATTAAAACCGTCTGGTTAAACACTCTGAACTCCACGCCTCTTACAAGAGGCATTGATATTGTCTTTTTATTCGACTGTAACATCCACCACTCTTCCAAAGGGCATTGATATTGTCTTTTTAATCAACTGCGACCTCCAACACTCTTCCAAGGGGCATTAAAACCGTCATGTGAAGCTACTGTGACATCCACGTCCCTTCCACGGGGCATTGATATTGTCTTTTTATTCCACTGCAACCTCCACCACTCTTCCAAGGGTCGTTGGTATTGTCTTTTTAATCCACTGCGACCTCCACCACTCTTCCAAGGGGCATTGATATTGTCTTTTTAATCCACTGTGACCTCCACGTCTCTTCCAAGGGACATTAAAACCGTCAATTTAAACCACTCTGTACTCCACAGCTCTTCCAAGGAGCACTGGTATTGTCTTTTTTTTCCACTCTAACCTCCACCACTCTTCCAAGGGGCATTAAAACTGTCTTGTTATGCTACTGTCACGTCGACTTCTCTTCCAAGGGGTATTAAAACCATCTGGTTAAACCACTCTGAACTCCACAGCTCTTCCAAGGGGCATTTGTATTGTCTTTTATTCCACTCTAACCTCCACCACACTTACAAGGTGCATTGACATTGTCTTTTTATTCCACTGCGACCTCCACCATTCTTCCAAGGGGCATTAAAACCATATTGTTAAGCTACAGTGACCTCAACATCTCTTCGATGGGGCATTGATATTGTCTTTTAATTCCACTGCGACCTCCAAAACTCTTCCAAGGGGCATTGATATTGTCTTTTTAATCCACTGCGAACTCCACCACTCTTCCAAGAGGCATTAAAACCGTCTTGTTATGCTACTGTGACGTCGACTTCTCTTCCAAGGGGCATTAAAACCATCTGGTTAAACCACTCTGAACTCCACAGCTCTTCCAAGGGGCATTATTATTGTCTTTTTTTCCACTGTAACCTCCACCACTCTTCCAAGGGGCAGTGATATTGTCTTTTTATTCCACTGCGACCTCCACCAGTCCTCCAAGAGGCATTAAAACCATCTTGTTAAGCTACTGTGACCTCCACCTTTCTTCCACGGGGCATTTATATTGTATTTTTATTCCACTGCGACCTCCACCACTCTTCCAAGGGGCATTCATATTGTCTTTTTAATCCACTGCGAACTCCACCAATCTTCCAAGGGGCATTAAAACCATCTTGTTATGCTACTGTGACGTCGACTTCTCTTCCAAGGGGCATTAAAACCATCTGGTTAAACCACTCTGAACTCCACAGCTCTTCCAAGGGGCGTTATTATTGTCTTTTTATTCCACTGTAACCTCCCCCACTCTTCCAAGGGGCATTGATATTGTCTTTTTATTCCACTGCGACCTCCACCAGTCCTCCAAGAGGCATTAAAACCATCTTGTTAAGCTACTGTTACCTCCACGTCTCTTCGACGGGGCATTTAAATTGTCTTTTTATTCCACTGTAACCTCCACCACTTGTCCAAGGGGCATTGATATTGTCTTTTTATTCCACTGCGACCTCCACCACTCTTCCAAGGGGCATTGATAATGTCTTTTTATTCCACTGCGACCTCCACCACTCTTCCAAGGTTCATTGATATTGTCTTTTTAATCCACTGCGACCTCCACCACTCTTCAAAGGGGCATTAAAACCGTCTAGTTAAGCTATTGTGACTTCCACATCTCTACCACGGGGCATTGATATTGTCTTTTTATTTAACTGTAACCTCCACCACTTTTCCAAGGGGCATTGATATCGTCTTTTTATTCCACTGTAACCTCCATCACTCTTCCAAGGGGCATTGATATTGTCTCTTTATTCAACTGTAACCTCCACAACTCTTCCAAGGGGCATTGATATTGTCTTTTTAATCCACTGCGACCTCCACCACTCTTCCAATGGGCATTGATATTGTCTTTTTAATCCACTGTGACCTCCACGTCTCTTTCAACGGGCATTAAAACCGTCAATTTAAACCACTCTGTACTCCACAGCTCTTCCAAGGAGCACTGGTATTGTCTTTTTTTTCCACTCTAACCTCCACCTCTCTTCCAAGGGGCATTGACATTGTCTATTTTTTTCCACTGCGACCTCCTCCACTCTTCCAAGGGGCATTAAGACCATCTTGATAAGCTACAGTGACCTCCACAACTCTTCTATGGGGCATTGATATTGCCTTTTTATTCCACTGTACTCTCTACCACTCTTCCAATGTGCATTGATATTGTCTTTTTAATCCACTGCGACCTCCACCACTCTTCCAAGGCTCATTGATATTTTCTTTTTAATCCACTGCGACCTCCACCACTCTTCAAAGGGGCATTAAAACCGTCTAGTTAAGCTATTGTGACTTCCACATCTCTACCACAGGGCATTGATATTGTCTTTTTAATCCACTGCAACCTCCACCACTCTTCCAAGGGGCATTAAAGCCGTCTTGTTAAGCTACTGTCACGTCCATGTCTATTCCACGGGGCATTGATATTGTCTTTTTATTCAACTGTAACCTCCACCTCTCTTCCAAGTGGCATTGACATTGTCTTTTTATTCCACTGCGACTTCCACCACTCTTCCAAGGGGCATTAAAACTGTCTTGTTAAGCTACTGTGACCTCCACGTCTCTTCCAAGGGGGATTAAAAGTGTCTGGTTAAACCACTCTGAACTCCACAGCTCTTCCAAGGGGCATTGATATTGTCTTTTGATTCCACTGTAACCTCCACCACTCTTCCAAGGGTCATTGATTTTGATTTTTTATTCCACTGCGACCTCCACCTCTCTTCCAATGGGCATTGTTATTGTCTTTTTAATTCACTGCGACCTCCAACACTCTTCCAAGGGGCATTAAAACCATCTGGTTAAACCACTCTGAACTCCACAGCTCTTCCAAGGGGCATTATTATTGTCTTTTTATTCCACTGTAACCTCCCCCACTCTTCCAAGGGGCATTGATATTGTCTTTTTATTCCACTGCGACCTCCACCAGTCCTCCAAGAGGCATTAAAACCGTCTTGTTAAGCTACTGTCACCTCCACGTCCCTTCCAAGGGGCATTAAAACCATCAATTTAAACCACTCTGAACTTCGCAGCTCTTGCAAGGGGCATTGATATTGTCTTTTTATTCCAATGTAACCTCCAGCACTCTACCAAGGGGCATTGATATTGTCTTTTTATTCCACTGCAACTTCCACCTCTCTTCCAAGGGCATTAAAACCGTCTTGTTAAGCTACTGTGACCTCCACGTCTCTTTCACGGGGCATTGATATTGTCTTTTTATTCCACTGTAACCTCCACCACTCTTCCAAGGGGCATTAATATTGTCTTTTTATTCCACTGGGACCTGCACCACTCTTCCAAGTGGCATTGATACTGTCTTTCTAATCCACTGCGACCTCCACCACTCTTCCAAGGGGCATTAAAACCGTATTTTTAAGCTACTGTGACCTCCACGTCTCTTCCAAGGTTCTTAAAAACCGTCAATTTAAACCACTCTGAACTCCACAGCTCTTGCAAGAGGTACTGATATTGTCTTTTTACTCCACTGTAACCTACAGCACTCTTTCAAGGGACATTGATATTGTCTTTTTATTCCACTACGACGTCCTCCACTCTACCAAGGTGCATTAAAAACATCTTGGTTAGCTACTGTAACGTCCATATCTATTCCACGGGATATTGATAATTGTCTTTTTATTCCACTGCGACTTCCACCTCTCTTCTGAGGGGCATTGGTATTGTCTTTTTAATCCACTGCGACCTCCACCACTCTTCCAAGAGGCATTAAAACAGTTTTGTTAAGCTACTGTGACCTCCACATCTCTTCCAAGGGGCATTAAAACCGTCTGGTTAAACCACTCTGAACTCTACAGCTCTTCCAAGGGGCATTGATATTGTCTTTTTATTCCACTGTAACCTCCACAATTCTTCCAAGGGGTATTGATATTGTCTTTTTAATGCAATGTGACCTCCACCACTCTTCCAAGGGTCATTAAAACCATCTGGTTAAACCACTCTGAACTCCATAGCTCTTTCAAGAGGCATTGATATTGTCTTTTTATTTCACTGTAACCTCCACCACTCTTTCAAGGGGCATTGATATTGTTTTTTTATTCCACTGCGACCTCCACCACTCTTCCAAGGGGCATTAAAGCTGTCTTTTTACGCTACTGTGACCTCCACGTGTCTTCCACGGGGCATTGATATTGTCTTTTTAATCCAATGTGACCTCCACCACTATTCCAAGGGGCATTAAAACCGTCTTGTTAATCTACTGTGACCTCCACGTCTCTTCCAAGGGGCAATAAAACCATCTTGTTAAACCACTCTGAACTCCACAGCTCTTCCAAGGGGCATTGGTATTGTCTTTTTATTCAACTCTAACTTCCACCACTATTCCAAGGGGCATTGACATTGTCTTTTAATTCCACTGCGACCTCCATCATTCTTTACCAAGGGGCATTGATATTGTCTTTTTATTCCACTGCCTCCTCCACCACTCTTCCAAGGGGCATTGATATTGTCTTTTTAATCCTCTGCGACCTCCACCACTTTTCCAAGGGGCATTAAAAAGGTCTTTTTAAGCTACTGTGACCTCCACGTCAATTCGAATGGGCATTAAAACTGTCTGGTTAAACCACTCTGAACTCCACAGCTCTTCCAAGGGGCATTGGTATTGTCTTTTTATTCCACTTTAACCTCCACCACTCTTCCAAGGGGCATTAAAACTGTCTTGTTAAGCTGCTGTAACCTCAATGTCGTTTCCACGGGGCATTGATATTGTCTTTTTATTCCAATGTAACCTCCACCACTCTTCTAAGGGGCAGTGGTATTGTATTTTTAAACCACTGCGATCTCCACCTCTCTTCCAAGAGGCATTAAAAACATCTTATTAAGCTACTATGACCTCCACGTCTCTTCCAAGGGGCATTAAAACCGTCTGGTTAAACCACTCTGAATTCCACAGCTCATCAAAGTGGCATTGATATTGTCTTTTTATTCCACTGTAACCTCCACCACTTTTCCTATGGGAATTGATATTGTCTTTTTATTATTATTATTATTTATTATTATTATAGCTGCATTTATTCCATGGCGCTTTACATGTGATAGGGATATACATAACAAAAGCATTTACATAATCTTAACAAAACGAGTCAGCGACTGGTACAGGGGGAGCGAGGACGCTGCCCGCGAGTGCTCACATTCTAGAAGGGATGGGTGAGGATACATTAGGTGAGGGTAGAGCTGGTCGTGCAGCGGTGGTTACTGCAGGTTGTAGGCTTGTCGGAAGAGGTGGGTCTTCAGGTTTCTTTTGAAGGTTTCCACGGTCGGTGAGAGTCTGATGTGTTGGGATGAGAGTTCCAGAGTAGGGGGGATGCACGGGAGAAATTTTGTATACGATTGTGGGAGGAGGAGATAAGAGGGGAGTAGAGAAAGAGATTTTGTGAGGATCGGAGGTTGCATGCAGGTCAGTACCGGGAGACAACGTCACAGATGTATGGGGGAGACAGGTTGTGGATGGCTTTGTATGCCATGGTTAGAGTTTTGAACTGGATTCTCTGGGCAATGGGGAGCCAGTGAAGAGATTGACAGAGAGGAGAGGCCGGGGAACAGCGGGGGGACAGGTGAATTAGTCGAGCAGCAGAGTTTAGGATAGATTGGAGAGGCGCAAGAGTGTTGTAGGGGAGGCCACGGAGCAGGAGGTTGCAGTAGTCGAGGCGGGATATGATGAGGGCATGCACTAGTGTTTTTGCAGAGTCTTTGCTGAGGAATGCACGGATCCGGGAGATGTTTTGAGTTGGAGTCGGCAGGAAGTGGAAAGGGCTTGGATATGTGGCTTGAAGGAGAGATCAGCGTCCAGGGTTACTCCAAGGCAGCGAGCTTGTGGGACTGGGGAGAGTGAACAGCCATTGACGTTGATGGCTAGGTCAGATGGGGGATGTGAATGAGAGGGTGGAAAGATGATGAACTCTGTTTTATCCATGTTGAGTTTTAGAAATCTGTCAGAGAAGAAGGATGACATGGCAGACAGATATTTTGGGATTTTGGTTAGTAGGGAGGAGATATCAGGTCCAGAGAGGTAGATCTGTGTGTCGTCAGCATAGAGGTGATACTGAAAACCGTGAGACTCTATGAGCTGTCCCAAGCCAAAGGTGTAGATGGAGAAGAGCAGAGGTCCTAGAACTGAACCTTGGGGGACACCGACAGATAGGAGGCAAGATGAGGAGGTGGTGCGTGAGTGGGAGACGCTGAATGTCCTGTCTGTTAAATATGAGTAAATTCAAGATAGAGCCAAGTCCGTGATGCCAAGAGATGAGAGAATCTGGAGTAAGAGGGAATCGTCCACTGTGTCAAAGGCAGATGACAGGTCCAGAAGGAGGAGGATGGATTAGTGTCGCTTGGATTTGGCATTTAGTAGGTCGTTGGTGACTTTGGTCAGGGCAGTTTCAGTCAAGTGATGCGGTCGGAAGCCAGATTGCAGGCGGTCGAAGAGGGAGCAGGAGGAGAGGTGGGAGGACAGTTCAAGGTGGACATGTTGTTCTAGTAGTTTTGAGGCAAAGGGGAGGAGTGATATGGGGCGGTAGCTAGTCAGAGAGGAAGGGTCAAGGGAGGGCTTTTTGAGGATGGGTGTGATTGCGGCATGTTTGAAACATGAGGGGAAGACACCGGTTGTTAGGGATAGATTGAAGAGGTGGGTTAGGGTTGGGATGAAGACTGTGGTAAGGTTAGTGATGAGGTGGGATGGGATTGGGTCAAGTTCGCAGGTGGTGAGGTGTGATTTGGAGAGTAAAGAGGAGACTTGACCTTCTGTAATGGTGGAGAAGTGGGGTTTGGAGGAGGAGGGTTGAATAGATATGAGGAGGGGTTGTGTGGACTTTAGGCAAAAGTTTTGTCTGATGGTGTCAATCTTCTGTTTGAAGAATGAGGTAAAGTCGTCGGCTGAGATGAGAGAAGAGATAAGAGGTGCT
This sequence comes from Phyllobates terribilis, assembly GCF_046119375.1. Lineage (NCBI taxonomy): Eukaryota > Metazoa > Chordata > Amphibia > Anura > Dendrobatidae > Phyllobates > Phyllobates terribilis. The sequence goes on from NW_027363119.1 coordinate 366,503, forward strand.
GGGGGACGAAGGAGAGAGTTGAAAGTGTTAAATAGCTGTTTAAGGTTGTGAGATAGGGAGGATATGAGAGATGAGAAGTAGGTTTGTTTTGCTATAGTGAGTGCAGACTTGAAATTAGTGAGGGATTGCTTGAATGCGATGAAGTGCTCGATGGAGTGAGACCTTTTTACATCTCCGCTCTGCAACCCTGGAGGCCCGGCGCAGTTCTTTAGTAAGTTTAGTGTGCCAGGGTTGCCTGTTGAATGTGCGAGATGTGGTGTGTGCGAGAGGGGCGATCGAGTCTAGAGCTGCAGCTATTGTGGTGTTAAATGAAGCAGCAGCAACGTCTGCATCGTGTAAGGAATTTATGTCTGTAAGAGGGAGGAGGGATTCAGAGAGTGAGTGTAAGTCAAGGTGTTTGAGATTTCTGCGAGGGTATGCAAGTTTGTGGAGTGGGGATTGTTGCCCCAGGGAGGAGAGAGAAGAGAATGTAAGTAGGCAGTGATCAGAGAGAGGGAGAGGTGAGTTAGAGAGGTTAGATAGGGAACAGAGGTGGGTGAAAATGAGGTCCAGTGTGTGGCCATCTTTGTAGGTGGGTGTGGAAGACCATTGAGTGAGTCCGAAGGAGGAAGTGAAAGATAGAAACTTAGAGACAGACGAGTGGGAAGTGTTAATGGGGATGTTGAAGTCACCCATTATGATAGTGGGGATGTCAGTTGAGAGGAAGTGAAGCAGCCAGGTGGTGAAGTGGTCTAAGAAGGTGGTGACTTGCCCTGGGGGTCGGTAAACGACGGCCAGATGGAGGTTGGAGGGGGAATAGATGCGCACACAGTGCACCTCAAAAGAGGGGAGTGTAACGGAGGGTGGCAGTGGCATTTGGGTGAAAGCGTGTTCTGATAGGAGAAAACCTACGCCTCCGCCATGTTTGCCATTGGGGCGGGGTGTGTGGGAAAGGTGGAATCCGCCATATGAAAGTGCAGCTGGGGAGGCTGTGTCAGAGGGGGTGAGCCAGGTTTCAATGATGGCGAGGAAGGAAAGTTTGATTGTAATGAAAAGATCGTGGATGAAGGAAAGTTTGTTGCAGACAGAGCGAGCGTTCCATAGAGCTCCTGTTAGAGCAACTAAGGGAGTGGGGATTGGTTGGATGGGTATGAGGTTAGAAGGGTTGCGACAGTTTGTGGAAGGTCGTGGATAGGAGGAAGAAGTAACTGTGGGGATATGGCGAGGAGGACCAGGATTTGGAGACACATCTCCAGCAGTGAGGAGGAGCAGAGAAAGTGTTAGCAGGTGGGAGCAAGAGAGAGCATGAGGTGGCTGTCTGTGTTTGGAGATCCAGGATTGAATGTTTAGGAATAATTTGGAGGAGGAGGTGAGATGAATGGGGAGGATGGAGGGAGAGATGAAGAGTTTCTTACTAGGTGTAGGGATTTGAGTGGTTACTAGAAAGTGGAGGACTACAGAGGAAAAAGTGAGAGCTAACAGAAACATAGTTAAAAGAGAGTAAGTGGTCAAAGTGTTGGTTACCTGACTCCTGCCCTGACTAATTGCCTCTGAAATAACTGCCACTTATCTCCGATGCCACTTTGCACTAGAAGACGTGTGCACACCCCAGCACAAGTGCACCCCTTACAGAGCTTCTAAATATATAGGGCACATTAAACTATCAGGTGAAGGGCATTGTGGGAGCTGCAAATGGCTAAATTAGCAGCTGGTCGTCTCACCAGGAGATGGCTGGGTGATCAAACACAGAGCTAGGACTCTAGTATCTGCAGTTTAGCACCTCTAAAAATCAGATAAGATCTATAGTGAGGAAGGGACAGACATATGTGGGTATTGAATGGAGTGGGACACATAAAGCAGAGAAGTTATGCAGAGCATGTACCAGTGAGGTGAATCAGCAAAGCAGAGCATTAGATTACAGCAGACACAGCAAGCAGAGAAGTTATGCAGAGCATGTACCAGTGAGGTTATTCCACTGCGACCTCCACCACTCTTCCAAGGGGCATTGATATTGTCTTTTTATTCCACTACGACCTCCGCCACTCTTCCAAAGGGCATTGATATTGTCTTTTATTCCACTGTCACCTCCACCACTGTTCTAAGGGGCATTAAAACCATCTTGTTAAGCTACTGTGACCTCCACGTCTCTTCCACAGGGCATTGTTATTGTCTTTTTATTCCACTGCGACCTCCACCACTCTGCCAAGGGGCATTAAAACTGTCTTGTTAAGCTACTGTGATGTCCACGTCTCTTCCACGCGGCATTGATGTTGTCTTTTTATTCCTCTGCGACCTCCACCACTCTTTCAAGTGGCATCGATAATGTCTATTTAATCCACTGCGACCTCCACCAATCTTCCAAGGGGCATTAAAACCGTCTTGTTAAGCTACTGTGACCTCCACGTCTCTTCCACAGGGCATTGTTTTTGTCTTTTTATTCCTCTGCGACCTCCACCACTCTGCCAATTGGCATTAAAACCATCTTGTTAAGCTACTGTGACCTCCACGTCTCTTCCACAGGGTATTCTTATTGTCTTTCTGTTCCACTGTAACCTCCAACACTCTTCCAAGAGGCATTGATATTGTATTTTTATTTCACTCTAACCTCCACCACTCTTCCAAGGGGCATTGATATTGTCTTTCTATTCCACTGCGACCTCCACCACTCTTCCAAGGTTCATTGATATTGTCTTTTTAATCCACTGCGACCTCCACCACTCTTCCAAGGGGCATTAAAACAATCTTGTTAAGCTACTGTGATCTCCAAGTCTCTTCCAAGGGGCTCTAAAACCGTTTGGTTAAACCACTCTGTACTCCACAGCTCTTCCAAGGGGCATTGATATTGTCTTTTTATTTCACTGTAACTTCCACCACTCTTTCAAGGGGCATTGATATTGTATTTTTATTCCACTGTGACCTCCATCACTCTTCCAAGGGGAATTAAAACAGCCTTGTTAAGCTACTGTGAACTCCACGTCCCTTCCACGGGGCATTGATATTGTCTTTTTATTCCACTGCGACCTCCACCACTCTTCCAAGGGTCATTGATATTGTCTTTTTAATCCACTGCGAACTCCACCACTCTTCCAAGGGGCATTAAAACCGTCTTGTTATGCTACTGTGACGTCGACTTTTCTTCCAAGGGTCATTAAAACCATCTGGTTAAACCCCTCTGAACTCTACAGCTCTTCCAAGGAGCATTGGTATTGTCTTTTTATTCCACTCTAACCTTCACCACTCTTCCATGGGGCATTGATATTGTCTTTTTATTCCACTGCGACCTCCACCACTCTTCCAAGCGGCATTAAGACCATCTTGTTAAGCTACAGTGACCTCCACTACTCTTCCAAGGGGCATTGATATTGTCTTTTCATTCCACTGTGACCTCCACCACTTTTCTAAGGGCCATTTATATTGTCTTTTTAATCAACTGCGACCTCCACCACTCTTCCAAGGGCCATTAAAACCGTGTTGTTAAGCTACTTTGACCTCCATGTCAATTCCACAGGTCATTAAAACCGTCAATTTAAACCACTCTGAACTCCACAGCTCTTGCAAGGGGCATTGATATTGTCTTTTTATTCCAATGTAACCTCCAGCACTATTCCAAGGGCATTGATATTGTCTTTTTATTCCACTGCAACTTCAACCACTCTTCCAAGGGGCATTAAAACCGTCTTGTTAAGCTACTGTGACCTCCACGTCTCTTTCACGGGGCATTGATATTGTCTTTTTATTCCACTGTAACCTCCACCACTCTTCCAAGAGGCTTTGATATTGTCTTTTTATTCCGCTGGGACCTTCACCACTCTTCCAAGTGGCATTGATATTGTCTTTTTAATCCACTGCGACCTCCACCACTCTTCCAAGGGGCATTAAAACCGTATTGTTATGCTACCGTGACGTACACGTCATTTCCACGGGGCATTAAAACCGTCAATTTCAACCAGTCTGAACTCCACAGCTCTTACAAGAGGCATTGATATTGTCTTTTTATTCCACTCTAACCTACAGCACTCTTTCAAGGGGCATTGATATTGTCTCTTTATTCCACTACGACTTTCACCACTCTCCCAAGGTGGATTAAAAACATCTTGTTTAGATAATGTAACGTCCATGTCTATTCCACGGGGCATTGGTATTGTCTTTTTATTCCACTGTATCCTCCACCACTCTTCCAAGGGGTATTGATATTGTCTTTTTATTCCACCGTGACTTCCACCTCTCTTCTAAGGGGCATGGATATTGTCTTTTTAATCCACTGTAACGTCCACCATTCTTCCAAGGGGTATTGATAATGTCTTTTTAATGCACTGCGACCTCCACCACTCTTCCAAGGGGCATTAAAACCATCTGGATAAACCACTCTGAACTCCATAGCTCTTTCAAGAGGCATTGATATTGTCTTTTTATTTCACTGTAACCTCCACCACTCTTTCAAGGGGCATTGATATTGTCTTTTTATTCCACTGCGACCAACATCACTCTTCCAAGAGGCATTAAAACTGTCTTGTTAAGCTACTGTGACCTCCACGTGTCTTCCACGGGGCATTGATATTGTCTATTTAATCCACTGAGACCTCCACCACTTTTCCAAGGGGCATTAAAAACGTCTGGTTAAAACACTCTGAACTCCATAGCTCTTCCAAAGGGCATTGATATTGTCTTTTTATTCCACTGTAACGTCCACCATTCTTCCAAGGGGTATTGATAATGTCTTTTTAATGCACTGCGACCTCCACCACTCTTCCAATGGGCATTAAAACCATCTGGTTAAACCACTCTGATCTCCATAGCTCTTTCAAGAGTCATTGATATTGTCTTTTTATTTCACTGCAACCTCCAACCCTCTTTCAAGGGGCATTGATATTGTCTTTTATTCCACTGCGACCTCCACCACTCTTCCAAGAGGCATTAAAACTGTCTTGTTAAGCTTCTGTGACCTCCACGTGTCTTCCACGGGGCATTGATATTGTCTTTTCAATCCACTGTGACCGCCACCACTTTTCCAAGGGGCATTAAAACCGTCTTGTTTAACTACTGTGACCTCCACGTCTCTTCCAAGGGGCAATAAAACCATCTGGTTAAACCACGCTGAACTCCACAGCTCTTCCAAGGGGCATTAGTATTGTCTTTTTATTCCACTCTAACCTCCACCACTCTTCCAAGGGGCATTGACATTGTCTTTTTATTCCACTGCGACCTCCATCATTCTTCCAAGGGGCATTGATATTGTCTTTTTATTTCAATGCCACCTCCACCACTCTTGAAAGGGCCATTGATATTGTCTTTTTAATCCACTGCGACCTCCACCACTATTCCAAGGGGCATTAAAAACATCTTTTTAAGCTACTGTGACCTCCACGGCTCTTCCAATGGGCATTAAAACCATCTCGTTATACCACTCTGAACTCCACAGCTCTTCAAAGGTGCATTGGTATTGTCTTTTTATTCCACTCTAACCTCCACCACTCTTCTAAGGGGCATTGATATTGTATTTTTAATCCACTGTAACCTCCACCACTTTTCCTATGGGAATTGATATTGTCAAGTTTGCAGGTGGTGAGGTGTGATTTGGAGAGTAAAGAGGAGACTTGACCTTCTGTAATGGTGGAGAAGTGGGGTTTGGAGGAGGAGGGTTGAATAGATATGAGGAGGGGTTGTGTGGACTTTAGGCAAAAGTGTTGTCTGATGGTGTCAATCTTCTGTTTGAAGAATGAGGCAAAGTCGTCGGCTGAGATGAGAGAAGAGGGAGGAGGTGCTGGGGGATGAAGGAGAGAGATGAAAGTGTTAAATAGCTGTTTCGGGTTGTGAGATAGGGAGGATATGAGAGATGAGAAGTAGGTTTGTTTTGCTGTAGTGAGTGCGGACTTGAAATTAGTGAGGGATTGCTTGAATGCGATGAAGTGCTCGATGGAGTGAGACCTTTTCCATCTCCTCTCCGCAACCCTGCAGGCCCGGCGCAGTTCTTTAGTAAGTTTAGTGTGCCAGGGTTGCCTGTTGAATGTGCGAGATGTGGTGTGTATGAGAGGGGCGATCGAGTCTAGAGCTGCAGCTATTGTGGTGTTATTTGAAGCAGCAGCAACGTCTGCATCGTGTAAGGAATTTATGTCTGTAAGAGGGAGGAGGGATTCAGAGAGTGAGTGTAAGTCAAGGTGTTTGAGATTTCTGCGAGGGTATGCAAGTTTGTGGAGTGGGGATTGTTGCCCCGGGGAGGAGAGAGAAGAGAATGTAAGTAGGCTGTGATCAGAGAGAGGGAGAGGTGAGTTAGAGAGGTTAGATAGGGAACAGAGGCGGGTGAAGATGAGGTCCAGTGTGTGGCCATCTTTGTGGGTGGATGTGGAAGACCATTGAGTGAGTCCGAAGGAGGAAGTGAGAGATATGAACTTAGAGACAGATGAATGGGAAGTGTTAATGGGGATGTTAAAGTCACCCATTAGGATAGTGGGGATGTCAGTTGAGAGGAAGTGAAGCAGCCAGGTGGTGAAGTGGTCTAAGAAGGTGGTGGCTTGCCCTGGGGGTCGGTAAACGTCGGCCAGTTGGAGGTTGGAGGGGGAATAGATGCGCACATAGTGCACCTCAAAAGAGGGGAGTGTAACGGAGGGTGGCAGTGGGTTTTGGGTGAAAGCGCAGTGCTCTGATAGGAGAAAACCTACGCCTCCGCCATGTTTGCCATTGGGGCGGGGGGTGTGGCAAAGGTGGAATCCGCTTTATGAAAGTGCAGCTGGGGAGGCTGTGTCAGAGGGGGTGAGCCAGGTTTCAGTGATGGCGAGGAAGGAAAGTTTGTTTGTAATGAAAAGATCGTGGATGAAGACAGAGCGAGCGTTCCATAGAGCTCCTGTTAGAGCAACTAAGGGAGTGGGGATTGGTTGGATGGGTATGAGGTTAGAATGATTGCGACAGTTTGTGGAAGGTCGTGGATAGGAGGAAGAAGTAACTGAGAGGATATGGCGAGGAGGACCAGGATTTGGAGAGATATCTCCAGCAGTGAGGAGGAGCAGAGAAAGTGTTAGCAGGTGGGAGCAAGAGAGAGCATGAGGTGGCTGTCTGTGTTTGGAGATCCAGGATTGAATGTTTAGGAATAATTTGGAGGAGGAGGTGAGATGAATGGGGAGGATGGAGGGAGAGATGAAGAGTTTCTTACTAGGTGTAGGGATTTGAAGGGTTACTAGAAAGTGGAGGACTATAGAGGAAAAAGTGAGAGCTAACAGAAACATAGTTAAAAGAGAGTAAGTGGTCAAAGTGTTGGTTACCTGACTCCTGCCCTGACTAACTGCCTCTGAAATAATTGCCACTTATCTCCGAAGCCACTTTGCACAAGAAGATGCGTGCACACCCCTTCACGCGTGCACCCCTTACAGAGCTTCTAAATATATAGGGCACATTAAACTATCAGGTGTAGGGCATTGTGGGAGCTGCAAATGGCTAAATTAACAGCGGGTCGTCTCACCAGGAGATGGCTGGGTGATCAAACACAGAGCTAGGACTCTAGTCTCTGCAGTTTAGCACCTCTAAAAATCAGATAAGATCTATAGTGGGGAAGGGACAGACATATGTGCCTATTGAATGGAGTGGGACAGATAAAGCAGAGAAGTTATGCAGAGCATGTACCAGTGAGGTGAATCAGCAAAGCAGTGCATTAGATTACAGCAGACACAGCAAGCAGAGAAGTTATGCAGAGCATGTACCAGTGAGGTGAATCAGCAAAGCAGAGCATTAGATTACAGCAGACACAGCAAGCAGAGAAATTATGCAGAGCATGTACCAGTGAAGTTATTCCACTGCGACCTCCACCACTCTTCCAAGGGGCATTGATATTGTCTTTTTATTCCACTGAGACCTCCGTCACTCTTCCAAAGGGCATTGATATTGTCTTTTATTCCACTGTAACCTCCACCACTGTTCTAAGGGGCATTAAAACCGTCTTGTTAAGCTACTGTGACCTCCACGTCTCTTCCACAGGGCATTGTTATTGTCTTTTTATTCCACTGCGACCTCCACCACTCTGCCAAGGGGCATTAAAACCGTCTTGTTAAGCTACGGTGATGTCCACGTCTCTTCCATGGGGCATTAATATTGTCTTTTTATTCCACTGTAACCTCCACCACTCTTCCAAGAGGCATTGATATTGTCTTTTTATTCCACTGCAACCTCCACCACTCTTCCAAGGGGCATTGATATTGTCTTTTTATTCCACTGCGACCTCCACCACTCTTCCAAGGTTCATTGATATTGTCTTTTTAATCCACTGCGACCTCCACCACTCTTCCAAGGGGCATTAAAACCATCTTGTTAAGCTACTGTGACCTCCACGCCTCTTCCAAGGGGCACTAAAACCGTTTGGTTAAACCACTCTGTACTCCACAGCTCTTCCAAGGGGCATTGATATTGTCTTTTTATTTCACTGTAACTTCCACCACTCTTTCAAGAGGCATTGATATTGTATCTGTTTTCCACTGCGACCTCCACCACTCTTCCAAGGGGCTTTGATATTGTCTTTTTTATCCACTTCGACCTCCACCACTCTTCCAATGGGCATTTAAGCCATCTTGTTATGCTACGGTGACCTCCACGTCCCTTCCACGGTGCATTGATATTGTCTTTTTATTCCATTGCGACCTCCACCTCTCTTCCAAGGGGCATTAAAACCGTCTTGTTAAGCTACTGTGACCTACAAGTCTCTTCCAAGGGGCATTAAAACCGTCTGGTTAAACCGCTCTGAGCTCCACACCTCTTCCAAGGGGCATTGACAATGTCTTTTTATTCCATTGTAACCTTCTGCACTCTACCAAGTGCATTGATATTGTCTTTTTATTTCTCTGCGACGTCCACGACTCTTCCAAGGGGCATTAAAACCATCTTGTTAAGCTACTGTGACCTCCAAGTTTCTTCCACAGGGCATTGATATTGTCTTTTTATTCCACTGTAACCTCCTCCACTCTTCCAAGGGGCATTGATATTGTCTTTTTATTCCACTGCGACCTCCACCACTCTTCTAAGGGGCATTGATATTGTCTTTTAAATCCACAACGATCTCCACCACTCTTCCAAGGGGCATTAAAACAGTCTTGTTAAGCTACTGTGACCTCCTCGTCTCTTCCATGGGGCATTAAAACCATCTGGTTAAACACTCTGAACTCCACAGCTCTTACAAGAGGCATTGATATTGTCTTTTTATTCGACTATAACATCCACCACTCTTCCAAGCGGCATTGATATTGTCTTTTGATTCCACTGCGACCTCCACCACTCTTCTAAGGGGCATTTGTATTGTCTTTTTAATCCACTGCGACCTCCACCACACTTCCAAGGGGCATTAAAACAGTTTTGATAAGCCACTGTGACCTCCACGTCTCTTCCAAGGGGCATTAAAACCATCTGGTTAAACCACTCTGAACGCCACAGCTCTTCCAAGAGGCATTGATATTGTCTTTTTATTCGACTGTAACCTCCACCACTCTTCCAAGTGGCATTAAAACCGTCTTGTTAAACTACGGTTACCTCCACGTCTCTTCCAAGGGGCATTAAAACCGTCAATTTAAACAACTCTGAACTCCACAGCTCTTGTAAGATGCATTGATATTGTCTTTTTATTCCACTGTAACCTCCACCACTCTTCCAAGGGGCATTGATTTTGTCTTTTTAATCCACTGCGACCTCCATCACTCTTTGAAGAAGCATTAAAACCGTCTTGTTTAGATACTGTGACCTCCAGGTCTATTCAATGGTGCCTTAAAACCTTCTGGTTAAACCACTGTGAACTCCACAGCTCTTCCAAGAAGCATTGATATTGTCTTTTATTCCACTGTAACCTCCACCACTCTTCCAAGGGGCATTGATATTGTCTTTTTATTTTACTGCTACCTCCACCACTCTTCCAAGGGGCATTAATATTGTCTTTTATTCCACTGCGACCTCCTCCACTCTTCCAAGGGTCATTGATATTGTCTTTTTATTCCACGGTAACCTCCACCACTCTTCCAAGGGGCATTGATATTGTCTTTTTATTCCACTGCGAGCTCCACCTCTCCTCCAAGGGGCATTAAAACCATCTTGTTAAGCTACTGTGACCTCCAAGTCTCTAACACGAGGCATTGATATTGTCTTTTTATTCCACTGCAACCTCCACATCTCTTCCAAGGGGAATTGATATTGTCTTTTTATTCCACTGCGACCTCCACCACTCTTCTAAGGGGCATTGAAATTGTCTTTTTAATCCACTGCGACCTCCACACTCTTCCAAGGGGCATTTAAACAGTCTTGATAAGCTACTGTGACCTCCACATCTCTTCCAAGGGGCATTAAACCGTCTGGTTAAACCACTCTGTACACCACAGCTCATCAAAGGGGCATTGATATTGTCTTTTTATTCCAATGTAACCTCCACCACTTTTCCTATGGGAATTGATATTGTCTTTTTATTATTATTATTATTATTATTATTTATTATTATTGCGCCATTTATTCCTTGGCGCTTTACATGTGATAGGGATATACATAACAAAAGCATTTACATAATCTTAACAAAACAAGTCAGCGACTGGTACAGGAGGAGCGAGGACCCTGCCCGTGAGGGCTCACATTCTTGAAGGGATGGGTGAGGATACATTAGGTGAGGGTAGAGCTGGTCGTGCAGCGGTGGTTACTGCAGGTTGTAGGCTTGTCGGAAGAGGTGGGTCTTCAGGTTTCTTTTGAAGGTTTCCACGGTCGGCGAGAGTCTGATGTGTTGGGGTAGAGAGTTCCAGAGTAGGGGGCATGCACGGGAGAAATCTTGTATACGATTGTGGGAGGAGGAGATAAGAGGGGAGTAGAGAAGGATATCTTGTGAGGATCGGAGGTTGCGTGCATGTAAGTACCGGGAGACTAGGTCACAGATGTATGGGGGAGACAGGTTGTGGATGGCTTTGTATGCCATGGTTAGAGTTTTGAACTGGATTCTCTGGGCAATGGGTGGCCAGTGAAGAGATTGACAGAGAGGAGAGGCCGGGGAATAGCTGGGGGAGAGGTGTATTAGTCGAGCAGCAGAGTTTAGGATATATTGGAGAGGTGCAAGAGTGTTGTAAGGGAAGCCACGGAGCAGGAGGTTGCAGGAGTTGAGGCGGGATATGATGAGGGCATGCACTAGTGTTTTTGCAGAGTCTTTGCTGAGGAATGCACGGATCCGGGAGATGTTTTTGAGTTGGAGTTGGCAGGAAGTGGAAAGGGCTTGGATATGTGGCTTGAAGGAGAGATCAGAGTCCAGGGTTACTCCAAGGCAGCGAGCTTGTGGGACTGGGGAGAGTGAACAGCCATTGACGTTGATGGCTAGGTCAGATGGGGGATGTGAATGAGAGGGTGGAAAGATGATGAACTCTATTTTATCCATGTTGAGTCTTAGAAATCTGTCAGAGTAGAAGGATGACATGGCGGACAGACAGTGTGGGATTTTGGTTAGTAGGGAGGAGATATCGGGTCCAGACAGGTAGATCTGTGTGTCGTCAGCATAGAGGTGATACTGAAAACCGTGAGACTCTATTAGCTGTCCCAGGCCAAAGGTGTAGATGGAGAAGAGCAGAGGTCCTAGAACTGAACCTTGGGGGACACCGACAGATAGGGGGCGAGATGAGGAGGCGGTGCGTGAGTGGGAGACGCTGAATGTCCTGTCTGTTAAGTATGAGGAGAACCAAGATAGAGCCAAGTCCGTGATGCCAAGAGATGAGAGAATCTGGAGTAAGAAGGAATGGTCCACTGTGTCAAAGGCAGATGACAGGTCCAGAAGGAGGAGGATGGAGTAGTGTCGCTTGGATTTGGCATTTAGTAGGTCGTTGGTGACTTTGGTCAGGTCAGTTTCAGTCGAGTGATGCGGTCGGAAATCAGATTGCAGCGGGTCGAAGAGGGAGCAGGAGGAGAGGTGGGAGAACAGTTCAAGGTGGACATGTTGTTCTAGTAGTTTTGAGGCAAAGGGGAGGAGTGATATGGGGTGGTAGCTAGTCAGAGAGGAAGGGTCAAGGGAGGGCTTTTTGAGGATGGGTGTGATTGCGGCATGTTTGAAACATGAGGGGAAGACACCGGTTGTTAGTGACATATTGAAGAGGTGGGTTAGGGTTGGGATGAAGACTGTGGCAAGGTTAGTGATGAGGTGGGATGGGATTGGGTCAAGTTCGCAGGTGGTGAGGTGTGATTTGGAGAGTAAAGAGGAGACTTGACCTTCTGTAATGGTGGAGAAGTGGGGTTTGGAGGAGGAGGGTTGAATAGATATGGGGAGGGGTTGTGTGGACTTTAGGCAAAAGTTTTGTCTGATGGTGTCAATCTTCTGTTTGAAGAATTAGGCAAAGTCGTCGGCTGAGATGAGAGAAGAGGGAGGAGGTGCTGGGGGACGAAGGAGAGAGTTGAAAGTGTTAAATAGCTGTTTAGGGTTGTGAGATAGGGAGGATATGAGAGATAATAAGTAGGTTTGTTTTGCTGTAGTGAGTGCGAACTTGAAATTAGTGAGGGATTGCTTGAATGCGATGAAGTGCTCGATGGAGTGAGACCTTTTCCATGTCCGCTCTGCAACCCTGGAGGCCCGGCGCAGTTCTTTAGTAAGTTTAGTGTGCCTGGGTTGCCTGTTGAATGTGCGAGATGTGGTGTGTGTGAGAGGGGCGATCAAGTCTAGAGCTGCAGCTATTGTGGTGTTATATGAAGCAGCAGCAATGTCTGCATCGTGTAAGGAGTTTATGTCTGTAAGAGGGAGGAGGGATTCAGAGAGTGAGTGTAAGTCAAGGTGTTTGAGATTTCTGAGAGGGTATGCAAGTTTGTGGAGTGGGGATTGTTGCCCCGGGGAGGAGAGAGAAGAGAATGTAAGTAGGCTGTGATCAGAGAGAGGGAGAGGTGAGTTAGAGAGGTTAGATAGGGAACAGAGGCGGGTGAAGATGAGGTCCAGTGTGTGGCCATCTTTGTGGGTGGGTGTGGAAGACCATTGAGTGAGTCCGAAGGAGGACGTGAGAGATAGGAACTTAGAGACAGATGAGTGGGAAGTGTTAATGGGGATGTTGAAGTCACCCATTATGATAGTGGGGATGTCAGTGGAGAGGAAGTGAAGCAGCCAGGTGGTGAAGTGGTCTAAGAAGGTGGTGGCTTGCCCTGGGGGTCGGTAAACGACGGCCAGTTGGAGGTTGGAGGGGAAATAGATGTGCACACAGTGCACCTCAAAAGAGGGGAGTGTAACGGAGGGTGGCAGTGGGATTTGGGTGAAAGCGCAGTGTTCTGATAGGAGAAAACCTACGACTCCGCCATGTTTGCAGTTGGGGCAGGGGGTGTGGGGAAGGTGGAATCCGCCATATGAAAGTGCAGCTGGGGAGGCTGTGTCAGAGGGGGTGAGCCAGGTTTCAGTGATGGCGAGGAAGGAAAGTTTGTTTGTAATGAAAAGATCGTGGATGAAGGAAAGTTTGTTGTAGACAGAGCGAGCGCTCCATAGTGCTCCTGTTAGAGCAACTAAGGGAGTGGTTGGATGGGTATGAGGTTAGAAGGGTTGCAACACTTTTGTGGAAGGCCGTGGATAGGAGGAAGAAGTAACTGTGCGGATATTGCGAGGAGTACCAGGATTTGGAGAGATATCTCCAGCAGTGAGGAGAAGCAGAGAAAGTTTTAGCAGGTGGGAGCAAGAGAGAGCATGAGGTGGCTGTCTGTGTTTGGAGATCCAGGATTGAATGTTTAGGAATAATTTGGAGGAGGAGGTGAGATGAATGGGGAGGATGGAGGGAGAGATGAAGAGTTTCTTACTAGGTGTAGGGATTTGAGGGGTTACTAGAAAGTGGAGGACTATAGAGGAAAAAGTGAGAGCTAACAGAAACATAGTTAAAAGAGAGTAAGTGGTCAAAGTGTTGGTTACCTGACTCCTGCCTTGACTAACTGCCTCTGAAATAATTGCCACTTATCTCCGAAGCCACTTTGCACAAGAAGATGCGTGCACACCCCTTCACGCGTGCACCCCTTACAGAGCTTCTAAATATATAGGGCACATTAAACTATCAGGTGAAGGGCATAGTGGGAGCTGCATATGGCTAAATTAGCAGCGGGTTGTCTCACCAGGAGATGGCTGGGTGATCAATCACAGAGCTAGGACTCTAGTCTCTGCAGTTTAGCACCTCTAAAAATCAGATAAGATCTATAGTGGGGAAGGGACGGACATATGTGGGTATTGAATGGAGTGGCACAGATAAAGCAGAGAAGTTATGCAGAGCATGTACCAGTGAGGTGAATCAGCAAAGCAGAGCATTAGATTACAGCAGACACAGCAAGCAGAGAAGTTATGCAGAGCATGTACCAGTAAGGTGAATCAGTAAAGCAGAGCATTAGATTACAGCAGACACAGCAAGCAGAGAAGTTATGCAGAGCATCTACCAGTGAGGTTATTCCACTGCGACCTCCACCACTCTTCCAAGGGGCATTGATATTGTCTTTTTATTCCACTGAGACCTCCGTCACTCTTCCAAAGGGCATTGATATTGTCTTTTATTCCACTGTAACCTCCACCACTGTTCTAAGGGGCATTAAAACCGTCTTGTTAAGCTACTGTGACCTCCACGTCTCTTCCACAGGGCATTGTTATTGTCTTTTTATTCCACTGCGACCTCCACCACTCTGCCACGGGGCATTAAAACCGTCTTGTTATGCTACTGTGATGTCCACGTGTCTTCCACGTGGCATTGATATTGTCTTTTTATTCCACTGTAACCTCCACCACTCTTCCAAGAGGCCTTGATATTGTCTTTTTATTCCACTGTAACCTCCACCACTCTTCCAAGGGGCATTGATATTGTCTTTTTATTCCACTGCGACCTCCACCACTCTTCCAAGGTTCATTGATATTGTCTTTTTAATCCACTGCTACCTCCACCACACTTCCAAGGGGCATTAAAACCGTCTTGTTAAGCTACTGTGACCTCCACGTCTCTTCCAAGGGGCACTAAAACCGTTTGGTTAAACCACTCTGTACTCCACAGCTCTTCCAAGGGGCATTGATATTGTCTTTTTATTTCACTGTAACTTCCACCACTCTTTCAAGGGGCATTGATATTGTCTCTGTTTTCCACTGCGACCTCCACCACTCTTCCAAGGGGCTTTGATATTGTCTTTTTTATCCACTGCGACCTCCACCACTCTTCCAATGGGCATTTAAACCATCTTGTTATGCTACTGTGACCTCCACGTCCCTTCCACCGGGCATTGATATTGTCTTTTTATTCCATTGCGACCTCCACCACTCTTCCAAGTGCCATTGACATTGTATTTTTATTCCACTGCGACTTCCACCTCTCTTCTAAGGGGCATTGATATTGTCTTTTTAATCCACTGCGACATCCACCACTCTTCCAAGGGGCATTAAAACAGTCTTGTTAAGCTACTGTGACCTCCACGTCTCTTCCAAGGAGCATTAAAACTGTCTGGTTAAACCACTCTGAACTCCACAGCTCTTCCAAGGGGCATTGATATTGTCTTTTTATTCCACTGTAACCTCCACGACTCTTCCAAGGGGCATTGATTTTGTCTTTTTATTCCACTGCGACCTCCACCACTCTTCCAATGGGCATTGTTATTGTCTTTTTAATCCCCTGCATCCTCCACCACTCTTCCAAGGGGCATTAAAACCGTGTTGTTAAGCTACTGTGACCTCTACGTCACATCCACGGGGCATTGATATTGTCTTTTTATTCCACTGCGTCCTCCACCACTATTCCAAGGGGCACTGATATTGTCTTTTTAATCCACTGCGAACTCCACCACTCTTCCAAGGGGCATTAAAACTGTCTTGTTATGCTACTGTGACGTCTACTTCTCTTACAATGGGCATTGAAACCATCTGGTTAAACCACTCTGATCTCCACAGCTCTTCCAAGGGGCATTTGCATTGTCTTTTTATTCCACTCTAACCTCCACCACTTTTCCAAGGGGCATTGACATTATCTTTATATTCCACTGCGACCTCCACCACTCTTCCAAGGTGCATTAAAACCATATTGTTAAGCTACTGTGACCTCCACGTCTCTTCCACGGGGCATTTAAATTGTCTTTTTATTCCACTGTAACCTCCACATCTCTTGCACGGGGCATTAATATTGTCTTTTTATTCCACTGTAACCTCCACCTATCTTCCAAGGGGCATTGATATTGTTTTTTTATTCCACTGCTACCTCCACCACTCTTCCAAGGGGCTTTAAAACCGTCTTGTTAAGTTACTGTGACCTCCACGTCTCTTCCAAGGAGCGTTAAAACCATCTGGTTATACCACTCTGTACTCCACAGCTCTTCCAAGGGGCATTATTATTGTCTTTTTATTCCACTATAACCTCCACCACTCTTCCAAGGGGCATTAATATTGTCTTTTTATTCCACTGCGACCTCCACCAGTCCTCCAAGAGGCATTAAGATGGTCTTGTTAAGCTACTGTGACCTCCACGTCTTTTCCACGGGGCATTGAAATTGTCTTTTTATTCCACTGTAACCTACACCACTCGTCCAAGGGGCATTGATATTGTCTTTTTATTCCACTGCGACCTCCACCACTCTTCCAAGTGGCATTGATAATGTCTTTTTTAGAGTTGAGCCACCCCCGTAGTGTTCGAGTTCGGTTCGTCGAACACCCGTGTGTTCGCCGAACTGTTCGTCGAACTGTTCGTCGAACACCTTCGAACACCGTTAATACCACATAGAAACACATAGAAAACACCTTCAAAGTTGTCCAAAAGCTGACAAACTGCTCAGAAGACATAACTAACACATGGAAAAGTGACAAGTACATATAGTCATGCGAAAAGAAAAGAGGTGGAGGAGTAAAGGAGGGGGAGATATCGATATAGGCATGTTATGCCCTTCTAAAATGCAAAAAGTGAGAAGCCGACACCGCCAGTCCGTTCCTGCCCGTGCCACCTCCGTGTCGCCGGGTTTGTGCCAGAGCCGCGGTGGACCCTGACGGCCAGCCCCCCTCTCCCAATACTGGTGCCTGTCCGCTGGTGGGTCGAGCCCCCCCTCGGTGGGGGGGTAGTAACATCTGAAGAAGAAAGACCATCTTCCAGCCAAACTAACATGTCGACTTCTTTTCGTGGACAATGTGATACGATCCCTTTGTTACGGACACGCC
Organism: Phyllobates terribilis; assembly: GCF_046119375.1. Lineage (NCBI taxonomy): Eukaryota > Metazoa > Chordata > Amphibia > Anura > Dendrobatidae > Phyllobates > Phyllobates terribilis. The sequence continues at coordinate 383,580 of NW_027363119.1, forward strand.
CATCGCTACAAATTCCAGATGAGACACAAAAACAGCAGGTGCTTCAGCGGATATCAAGTGCTCCTTCAAGTGGGCTCTCCTCCACCTCAATTTCAACATCACAAATACTTCAGTCCTCAGAGGTGTCACCCCAATCGCATTTGCTTCCTCACAGCTCCCAAGTCTCCAGCTGCCCGTCTGAGTATGGGGTAACACAGATGGTTGAGTCTGCAGAGCTGTTTACTCATACTATAGCCTGGGAAACGGAGGTCTGCTCCAGAGCTTCTGTTAATCCAGATGAGGAAATGATCTGCACTGATGCCCAGAATCTTTATAAGTCGGATCCAGGACCAGATGAAGAAGGTTCTGAGCATAATGTAGACCCTCGTTCCCAAACTGTAGCTCCTGTTGGTGGAGACAATGATGAAGACGATGATGAGACTCAAATACCTGATTGGAGCGACAACTTGACTTTTCGGTCAGGGCAGGAAGAGGTTGGCTTTGAGGACGACGGGTGTGATAACACACAGGGTGATGATGGCAAGGTTGGAGATCCCACTTACTGTCAACCCACAGTCAGCCAGTCGATGAGGTCACCCGGGCCTTTGCCTGGCCTTGGGGATGTCACGGTGGTCGGCTCCCTGGCCCGTACCCTGGGGTCACTCTTTAAAAAGATGGATAATTGTTAATTTTATAAGAGTTCGTGACGCCACCTGTGGTATCTGGTGAGAAGCACCAGCGCTGCAGCAGTCCACTGAGGCTCGTGATAAGGCAGCTCGATGGTTTAGCTCCCCACAGGTGGAGCTAGGTCTCAGGGCAGCGTATGCAGGGGGAATGCAGGACAGGCGAGACCCAGCTGGGTCAGAGCAAGAACGGGAACGGACACGGTAGTCACTTCAGTACCTTTTACTGGAGGAAACTCAGGCACATCCCGGAGCACTGTAGGGTGAAGGGTGCATATCAGGATCCTCCCCAATGAGCGGGTGTAGGGCCTCCTGTTTCCTTCCTCTGCGTAGTAAGTTTCTGACCTGCCTGGAGCTAGGCCTAACTTTGTCTCTGTCCTGCGCTGGCTGACCTTGTGGTAGAGCCTTCTCTTGGAGTTCACGCTCCCAGTATGTGGGGCCTAAGCGTCTCCTGGCTCTGTTACGTATCAGCACCTTAGCGATCCTGGGACTTGTAGTTCTCCAGGGATTCCGGTTATTCCTTACTGGGTCATAGAGATCCCAGTAAGCTCGGATCCGGTGTCCGGTAAATGCTTCGGGTGAGCTGGTTAAGCTCCTCTGCCCCTTATGTACTAACTCGCCACTCGCCTTCGGCCTACTCGGGCCCTCACTAGGCTATACACACTAACGGCAACTTGCCGAGCTTCACCGATCTTATGGCGCCGGCACACCTTAAGCTCTATCTGGGCTCCCTGAATCTAGCTAGCAGGAGCCTCGTGCTCCACTGCTGAACTATTAACTGAGTTCTCTAGACTAGACTGAGCTCCACTGCAGACTGACCTCTCTTAGGCTTCTCTACTGCAGGAACTCTTCAGAGGAACTGAACTGCCTAGCTCCACCTTCCCTATTTATATCCCTAACGGGCTCCCTCTGCTGGTCTGAGGTGGAAGGTGGAGATGTGTGAATGTTTATGGGGGCCTCTTGTGGAGGATTCCATCAATACACTCTTCTAGGATCTGTGATACCAAGCGCAGCGGGGCGTCACAGATGCTTTTGACGACGAGGTTAGGTTGCGCCTTCCTGGACAGAGACGGAGTACTGGAAGCACATCAACAACTGCATCCTCAACCACAACTCTGCCTCTGACCACAAGTCGTAGCGGCTCTTCAGGTCGCATGTGCTCTAAGCCTTGCATAGCCTGGGCATTTATTCAGATCGATAAGGATGACCCAACTCGTGTTATCTGTAATATTTGTCACCAAAAGCTAAGTAGAGGCCAAAAAATCCATAGTTTGAGTACTTCATGCATGTACCGTCACATGGATATGAAGCATAAGTTGCAGTGGGAAGCTCACTGTGCTACAATGCGGCCTAGCAGGCTGGGCCAACCACCGTCTGCCCCATCTTGTGCATCCGCGGCCTCTTCATCCTCTGTGACTGGGGGGACAGCAGTCACACATGTTTTTGGATGCAGACCTGCCACCTCTTTACCTGCAACAGTCAGTGTGATTGGCAGGTCGTCAGTTCATTGGGAAGTGGAAACACCTGCTGGTGTTGAGCACTCTCTGACATCGAGAGCACCACCTTTGGATCAAGGCAACCTAACATGTCCACCTGCATCTTCCTCACAGACCGGCAGTTTGCCGGGGACACCCTACTCAACCCCGTCAAAGCACAACAGCCAGCCCTCGGTCCCTCAGATGAGGAAAAGTAAAAGACCATTTCCTCCTAGCCATGAGAAAGCTAAGAGGTTGAATTTCACCATCTGCAAGCTGTTGGCTACAGAAATGCTGCCTTTCCGCCTGGAGGACACAGTGGATTTTCGAGACCTTACGTCCGTCGCAGTGTCCCAGTACCAGATGCCCAGTCGGCACTACTTCTCAAAGAAAGGTGTGCCTGCGCTCCATCAGCATGTCGCACACAACATCACCGCTTCTTTGAGAAACTCTGTGTGTGACAGGGTGCATTTCACCACAGACACTTGGACGAGTAGGCATGGACAGGGGCGTTACATGTCGCTGACTGGGCACTGGGTAACTATGGTGACAGCAGGACAAGGGGCTGCTGTCCAAGTCTTACCGTCCCCACGAGTTTTGCGTCAATCCTCTTTATCTCGAAGTTCCTCCACTGCTTCTGCCTCCTCAACCTCCTCTCGGTCCTCCACCTGCACCCAAAGCCTGTCTGGTAATGCCACCTGCTTTCTAACTGCGCAGAAGGAATCCTGCACACCTCCTTACTATGCTGGCAGCAGGGCTCAACGGCCTCAGTGTTTACTTTGAAATGTCTGGGAAATGTGAGTCACACAGCTGAGGACTTGTGGTCAGCTCTGGAGACCCAGTTTCATGAATGGTTGTCTCCACTGGACCTGCAACCAGGGAAGGCCGTGTGCGACAATGCTGCAAACCTGGGTGCGGCCCTTCGCCGGGGCAATGTCACACACGTGCCTTGTATAGCTCACGTGTTGAACCAGGTTGTCCATAAATTTTTAGCCCACTATCCCGGACTAGATGGCCTTCTGCAGAGGGCACGGTCGCTGTGTGCTCACTTCCGCCGTTTGCATCCCGCAGCTCAACGACTTACATCTCTACAGAAGTCGTTGGGCCTGCCAGTTCACCGGCTGAAATGCGATGTGCCGACACGGTGGAAATCAACTCTGCACATGTTGCAGCGACTGTGGCAGCACCGACAAGCCCTGGTGCAATACGTTCTGACGTATAGCCTGGGCCAACGAGATCCAGAGGTGGGGCAAATCACGCTGCAGGAGTGGTCTCAGATCAGGGACCTATGAAGGTGATGCGCCCCCTGGGCTGTGGGGTACCCTGAGCCGGGCCGGTAGACGCTGGGGGTTGTAGTCACTGTGGCGGTGACCCGATCCGTGACCCAGGGCGGTCAATCCAACGGTAATTTGTATATATGGATTTTATTATGTCCGACTACGCCACCTGTGGAGTGCGGCCAAAGGGGCCGCCGCTGCGGAACAGTCCTCTGAAGCTGGTGGTTTTGCAGCAATGGTATTATTACTCACCACAGGAAGAGTGTAGCTTCAGGGCAGTGTGGGTGGATGATGGTGGTTGTAGTGCAGGGAGTCAGTAATGAACACAGAGTCCGTGTGATGCAGTCCCAATATCTTTACTCACAGTTGTTGCAGTCCAGATTACAGGTACCAGAGCAATCTCACCCGTCGTGCTGTGCGTACTCAGTGAGGGGCTCAGTCCACCCCCAGATAGCTCCGGAGTACTTAGCAGGACCCCCTTCTGTGTGTCCTTTCTCTGGCCTTCTCCCTGCACCTCACACCCAGTGACACTTCTATCCGGTATCCTCGGGCCTTGGCGGGCGACTTGTGTTCTGTCCCCTGGGTCCTATGTGGCTACCTTCTTAGTGAGACTGGTGTGGACTTTTGCCTGCAGTACATGAAATGCTGCAGCCTCCGGTTTCTAGTTGAGCCTTGCTGTTTCTCCTCTAGTTGAGGGACCGCTTCCCCTTATCTGGCCTGACCCCTCTACCTCCTGGTAGCAGCGGGAGTACGGGTGGCCTTCTGCACAGCCCGTAGCCCTAGTTTCCCGTCGGTTCCTGGAGCCTTCCTGCTCCCACTCCTCTCTTCCCTCCTTCAGTCCTGGGCCTCCCAGGCTAGGCCCGCCTCCGGAGCAGAGCTCATGCTAAGCCTCTGCTCCTGTCACTTTTCCTCCTCTGACTGGCTTGCTCTTTCTAAGATGGCTTCCTATTTATACTCTCCCTGTCATGTGCTCCCCTAAGCTGCTCCCCTAAGCACCCACTACATAGGACCCTCCCACCAGCTAGGGACCTGGGACTGTGCTCTCCCTTAGGATCAATCTCGCCCTACCCCCAGTGTGGGTATGTGTTGGATGCAGGTGTTAGGGTCCCGAGCCATACGCTTTCCTTACCTGAGGGTGAGATACCACACCTCTGGGTGAGATGCAGTAACTCTGTGGCGACTGAACCCTCAGGGGCGCCACACACCCTTCTGCACAGTTTTGAAATGGCGACGAAGATGTTTAGTGCCGACGATGATGCCATTATCAGCATGACTATTCCGGTGATTTACATGCTGGAGCACACATTAAACAGAATTCAGAGTCAGGTGGTGGGAGAAGAGGAGGTGGAGGAAGTAGAGGAGGAGTCGTATGCGGAAGGGATAACATCTCCAAGGTCCAGACGGTTGGCAGCACCAAGGCGGCAGGCATGGGAGGGTGGGGGAGAGGGATTAACCAGGGCGCATGGTAGCAGCCAAACTGTTGAGGAAGGTGCAGGAGCCGATGAAGAAGTGGAGGATGAACTTGCGATGGGCATGGAAGACTCATCAGATGAGGGAGACCTTGATCACATTTCTGTTGTGCGAGGTTGGGGGGAGAGGGCAGAGGAAGGAAGCATGATTCTTACCTCGCTACCAACACAACAAGGACTTGGTCCTCCTGGATGCGCAAGACACATGAGTGCCTTCTTGCTGCACTACCTGCAACATGACCCTCAGATTGCAGAATTCAAAGTAATCCCGACTACTGGGTTGCCACACTCTTAGATCCCCGGTACAAAAGTAAATTTGCCGAAATAATTCCTGCCGTAAAAAGGGATTGACGCATGCAGGAGTATCTGCAGACGCTGTTGCAGAATCTTACATGTGCTTTTCCACAAAACACCAGTGGTGCACGAAGTGAATCTCACAGTTCTAACTTGCCAACCGTGAGACTGTCGAGTCTTCATCACTCAAACCGTAACAGTAACACAGTATCTGCTGGTAACAGCAATTTTGTGGAATCGTTTCACCACTTTTTTAGACCAGCCTTTGCAAGGCCACAGGAGACAAGAAGTCTGACACATAGTCAACGCCTAGAGAGGATGGTGCAGGAGTATCTCCAAGTGAACATCGAAGCCATGACTGTGTCACTGGACCCTTGCTCATTTTGGTATTCCAATCTGGAAAAATGGCCGGAGCTCGCCACTCACGCCTTGGAGATCTTGTCATGCCCTGCAGCCAGTGTTCTCTCTAAACGTGTGTTCAGCGCTGCAGATGGTGTGCTGACAGATAAGCGCACGCGGCTGTCCACTGAGAATGTAGACAGACTCACGTTCATAAAGATGAACAAATCATGGATTTGCAAGGACATTTCTACCCCTGTGTCATCCTTGGGAGACTAAAAGCTTGGGGATTTGGTAATATCACCTCACCAACCGTTTTAAGCAACTGTGGGGCAATTGATGCCACTTAACCCTAGAACGCATGACCATAAAAATCTACACTTTCATATACCTGGGGACTTTTAGGCCCGTGTGCAAATAACATGGAATAACTCAAACTCAAATGACAAACAACTATATACATGAAGAATACCTAGAGTTTCAAAATTCTAACTAAAGTAATCTTGCAGAAAATAGAAAACAATTACTGCGAGGCCCCAGGTATGCGTTCTAGGGTTAAGTGGTGTCTGTGCCACAATTTTGGGAAAAAATGGAGACTCTTTTTGGAGTCCCCTTGTTGTGTCTTACGTGACGTTGGCATCGTTAATTCCAGGTGGGTTGGGTCGCTCCCCCCCCCTTTTAACTGTAAGAAACTACATACACTATGGCTTGGGGTAACACAGATGGTTGAGTCTGAAGAGCTGTTTACTCAGAGGTCTGCTCCAAATCTTCAGTGTCTGCTAGTCAGCGTAGAATTTTTAACTGCATCTAGCCTAGGCAATACTTTGGGCGTAGTAGCCCAGCTGCGAAGCAAGCTGCACTGCCTGTGTATCCAATAAGAATTTTTAAATGCATCTAGCCTAGGCAGACTGTGGGGACCCCCAACCAAACCCAAATGCTCAGCCCCCCTACCGCCCCCCTTTCCTTGACAATACAATAATGTAACTCTTACAACTGGATGGGTGAGGATCGGTCACAGCTTTATTAACTCTTTATACTCATTCCATTAGAAAGGCATTTTATTTCTAATTAATTCAGCTTGTTGCAGCATGCCCTGGGTCTCCACTCCGGCAACTTGGCCAACAAGTGTAACTCTCCAACATGTCCTTTCTATTTCCAGGCCACGGAGGATCCTGTGTACTCGTATGCAGGACTCTGACCCCCACCCATCACTCTTAACGCTTGTTCCACTCCGTCCTGGAGTCCTGACAGGAATATGTCCAGTCCAATATCCATTAAGTGAACACCGTCGGGCCGTATGAGGCCTGCTTTATCTCCTTCCAGTTGTCAGTGTCGTACCACTACACCGCCTGTGTCTCTTCTAAATTTTGCCATCTGAATATTTATTACCCGCCTTGTCCGTTCGATGGCCGTGATGTCTCGCGCACCTTGCCATACCGCTATCGGAACAATCTCTGACCATACTATAGCTAGTTTTGTGAAAAATTCTCTGAAGCGCTCAGTTTCTAGTTTCATTATTGCCATTAGTTATGCGCTCTTGTGATGACCTAGGTTGTTTCCCCCGGCCTGTATAACTAAGATGACCGGACATCTTGCCTCTCTCCCTACCTTGATTACCTCCATTAGTACCTGTGGCCATAGCAGGCCTCTAATACCTCTCCAGTTGAAATATGTGTTATGAAACTCTAATTTCCTCCCGCCTGGGGGGACTTTCACCCTTTTTTCTGCCCAATATATATACGAGTGGCCTATCACCCACACTGTTGGCTTAGTGTCACCTGTAAAAGAAACAAACCACGTTAGGATAACAAGTCCGGTCTTATGTATCTTGCCAAACACGTGGATCGCTATCTCCCTATCCTCTGAACTTCCGTTTCTGACAGTCCTGCTCTTGCTGCTTCCGTGGCCGCGCCTATGCGGAATGAGTGTGTCCCGTAATCTTTGGGGTGGTTCCCTGCCGATGTTATGCATTTATTAAATATAGCTTGGAACTGGTATCTTGATAATGGCGTTCCATCAATGTGTGATAGGAAGAAATTACTGTGTGATCTGATGGTTAGATATGTTTTTACTATTGTTACCCGACTCAGTGTACCGTTTGTGGGTTGTAGAAGTACCCAAGTGCCCCTGCCCGCTGGAACCGTTTTCGATTTGTGTATGCGTAGACGTATTGCATTATTGGCTATGACTACGTCCTGGTGTAATAAGCGGCCACTGGTGGTAATTTTGGATTGAGGGACTAATTCGCTTATGCATAGCGCCCCGAAGAAGGCGATCACAAATGCAGTAGACGTAGTGTTGCTTCAAATTGTGAGTGTCATGTTAATGGTGTTAGGGATATGATGTGAGAAATCAGTTTTAGTGACACGGGACGGGACGTCTACATTCCTGACTTGGCTGACCCCTTTTCCACCCTTTTATGGATTGTCTGATGATGAATCTTTGTCACATCTCCCCAATTCAGTAGTTGGAAGTGAAATGCTACTCCGGTCAGACACCGCTGCGCTGACGCCCCTGATATGCCCCTCATCATTAGCTGGTGGAGAAATTCTATGGTGACTTGTGATCTGGCTTGTTCACATTGGTCAACCCGTCTGCCTGCTACTAGTCGTGTCCATTCTTCCCATGCCTTACCGTATGCTTGCCACATCGACGGGGCAACTGACGCTCTGATTAATGGCATCAACTATTCGCCACTAGATCCCATAGGGAAGGTGGGCAACTGTTGCCCGATGGGTGGGCGTTGTGTAAGAGCTCTGTGAAAATCTGCTAATTGAATTGTTATAAAGCGTTAGCAGCAGCTTTAGACAACTCAACATAGTGGCTAGCGCAGACCCATACATTGTGTTTTAGGCACAGGAATGCTAGCCTGGGTAGTAGGCCTGGCACTGGGAGAGACGATGATGCCATCTTATTAATGCAGTGCGTTAGGCTGGTGTTTTTTGTTATGAAGCGTATATTTTTGTAAGCCAGGCGCGCGCCCCATATTTCTATTGCTACCACTATTGGGAAGAAAGATTATTTTCAGGGCTAGATGCAGCTAAAAATTATTATTAATTTAAAAGCTGGTGGAGCTTGGTATAGATGGCCTAATACAATGAGTACCGCACACTGATACAAGCCCAAATATTTTTTCAGAGGTAGATGCAGATAAAAATTATAATGAATTTGCAACCTGATGGAGGTCAGTATAGATGGACTAATAGAACAAGTCCCACACACTGCTAGAAGCCCAAATATTTTTTCAGAGCTAGATGCAGAAAAAAAATGTAATGAATTTGCAACCTGATGGAGGTCAGTATAGATGGCCTAATACAATGAGTCCCACACACTGCTAGAAGGCCAAATATTTTTTCAGAGGTAGATACAGATAAAAATTATAATGAATTTGCAACCTGATGGAGGTCAGTATAGATGGACTAATAGAACAAGTCCCACACACAGTTAGAAGCCCAAATATTTTTTCAGAGGTAGATGCAGATAAAAATTATAATGAATTTGCAACCTGATGGAGGTCAGTATAGATGGACTAATAGAACAGGTCCCACACACTGCTAGAAGCCCAAATATTTTTTTAGAGCTAGATGCCGAAAAAAAATATAATGAATTTGCAACCTGATGGAGGTCAGTATAGATGGACTAATAGACCAAGTCCCACACACTGCTAGAAGCCGAAATATTTTTTCAGAGCTAGATGCATAAAAAAATTATATTCAATTTGCAACCTGATGGAGGTCAGTATAGATGGACCAATAGAACAAGCCCCACACAGCTACAAGCCCAAATATTTTTTCAGAGGTAGATGCAGAAAAAAATTATATTCAGTTTGCAACCTGATGGAGGTCAGTATAGATGGACTAATAGACCAAGTCCCACACACTGCTAGAAGCCCAAACATTTTTTCAGAGCTAGATGCAGATAAAAATTATTTTGAATTTGCAACCTGATGGAGGTCAGTATAGATGGATTAATAGAACAAGTCCCACACACAGCTAGAAGGCCAAATATTTTTTCAGAGCTAGATGCAGAAAAAAATTATATTCAATTTGCAACCTGATGGAGGTCAGTATAGATGGACTAATAGAACAAGTCCCACACACTGCTAGAAGGCCAAATATTTTTTCAGAGCTAGATGCAGAAAAAAATTATATTCAATTTGCAACCTGATGGAGGTCAGTATAGATGGACCAATAGAACAAGCCCCACACAGCTACAAGCCCAAATATTTTTTCAGAGGTAGATGCAGAAAAAAATTATATTCAGTTTGCAACCTGATGGAGGTCAGTATAGATGGACTAATAAACCAAGTCCCACACACTGCTAGAAGCCCAAATATTTTTTCAGAGCTAGATGCAGATAAAAATTATTTTGAATTTGCAACCTGATGGAGGTCAGTATAGATGGACTAATAGAACAAGTCCCACACACTGCTAGAAGGCCAAATATTTTTTCAGAGATAGATGCAGAAAAAAATTATATTCAATTTGCAACCTGATGGAGGTCAGTATAGATGGACTAATAGAACAAGTCCCACACACTGCTAGAAGCCCAAATATTTTTTCAGAGGTAGATGCAGAAAAAAATGATATTCAGTTTGCAACCTGATGGAGGTCAGTATAGATGGACTAATAGAACAAGTCCCACACACTGCTAGAAGGCCAAATATTTTTTCAGAGCTAGATGCAGATAAAAATTATATTCAATTTTCAACCTGATGGAGGTCAGTATAGATGGACTAATAGAACAAGTCCCACACACTGCTAGAAGGCCAAACATTTTTTCAGAGCTAGATGCAGATAAAAATTATATTCAATTTGCAACCTGATGGAGGTCAGTATAGATGGACTAATAGAACAAGTCCGACACACTGCTAGAAGCCCAAATATTTTTTCAGAGGTAGATGTAGAAAAAAATTATATTCAGTTTGCAACCTGATGGAGGTCAGTATAGATGGACTAATAGAACAAGTCCCACACACTGCTAGAAGGCCAAATATTTTTTCAGAACTAGATGCAGAAAAAAATTATATTCAATTTGCAACCTTATTGAGGTCAGTATAGATGGACTAATAGAATGATGCTATGCCCAAAAGGTTTTACTTCACTAGGTGCAGTAAAAAAATTGGTATTCTATACACAGGTGGTGTATCTTGCAACACAGATAGGCTACTCCACTGACTAACACACTCTGCAATAGGCCAAAAAGGATTAGCTTTGCTAGATTCAGCCAAATGCTGTGAAAAAAACTTGCACAGCACTGGCACAGACCTGCCTGGCAAAAACTGATAGGAAGTGATGTAACCTAGCCCTGAAAAGGACTGCAATTACAATTAGTCTTTACTCCCACAACCTATCTATTTAAAAGCACAGACCTGCCTGATAAAAGTCGTAGGAAATGCTGTAACCTAGTTCTTAAAAGGACTGCAATCACAACTATTCCCTACTCCCAAGCTATCTGTAGATTTGTGCGAAAATTGGCTTGAAATTAACAAGGTATAGCGCACTCAGCAACAGCGGTGCCGTCTAACACGCAGCTGTAGCAGTGAGAAAATGGTGGCGACGGGGAAAATGGCTGGGTCTTATAGGGCAAGGACATGTGACATACACTGCCAATGACACATGCCCTTGCTGGTGTGAAAAAAAGCAGTTCGCTCCGTGTGTGCGCTGCTGATAGGCTGACAGATTGCACCTCCCCACTGTAAATGCGGGAAAGAGAAAAAAAAAATGGAGATCTTCATTATTCCTGCAGAGATCCATCCACTGCCCCTCCCCTCGCCCCGCTGTACACTCAAACTGCGTATTAACATTAATTTTCATCATTACTGAGAAAAAATCCAGTTATGATTTTGGTGCACGAACAGTTATCGAACATAACCTCGAACAGCCGAATTTTTTTCAAATCGTTCGTGTTCGCCGAACGGCTCGAACACCGCCCAAAACAGCTCGAATTTGAGATTGGCAAACAGTTCGAGTCGAGCAACGCTCATCTCTAGTCTTTTTATTACACTGCGACCTCCACCACTCTTTCAAGGCTCATTGATATTGTCTTTTTAATCCACTGAGACCTCCACCACTCTTCAAAGGGGCATTTAAACCGTCTTGTTAAGCTATTGTGACCTCCACATCTCTTCCACGGGGCATTGATATTGTCTTTTTATTTAACTGTAACCTCCACCACTGTTCCAAGGGGCATTGATATTGTCTTTTTATTCCACTGTAACCTCCATCACTCTTCCAAGGGGCATTGATATTGTCTTTTTATTCCACTGTAACCTCCATCACTCTTCCAAGTGGCATTGATATTGTCTTTTTAATCCACTGCGATCTCCACCACTCTTCCAAGGGGCATTAAAACCGTATTGTTAAGTTACTGTGACCTCCACGTCTCTTCCAAGTTGCATTAAAACCGTCAATTGAAACCACTCTGAACTCCACAGCTCTTGCAAGAGGCATTGATAATGACTTTTTACTCCACTGTAAGCAACAGCTCTCTTTCAAGGAGCATTGATATTGTCTTTTTAATCCACTGCGACCTCCACCACTCTTCCATGAGGCATTAAAACAGTCTTGTTAAGCTACTGTGATGTCCACATCTCTTCCAAGGGGCATTAAAACCGTCTGGTTAAATGACTCTGAACTCCACAGCTCTTCCAATGGGCATTGATATTGTTGTTTTATTCCACTGTAAACTCCACCATTCTTCCAAGGGGTATTGATATTGTCTTTTTAATGCACTGCGACCTCCACCACTCTTCCAAGGGGCATTAAAACCATCTGGTTAAACCACTCTGAACTCCATAGCTCTTTCAAGAGGCATTGATATTGTCTTTTTATTTCACTGTAACCTCCACCACTCTTTCAAGGGGCATTGATATTGTCTTTTTATTCCACTGCGACCTCCACCACAATTCCAAGGGGCATTAAAACTGTGTTGCTAAGCTACTGTGACCTCCTCGTGTCTTCCACGGGGCATTGATATTGTCTTTTTAATCCACTGTGACCCCCACCACTTTTCCAAGGGGCATTAAAACCATCTTGTTAATCTACTGTGACCTCCACGTCTCTTCCAAGGGGCAATAAAACCATCTGGTTAAACCACTCTGAACTCCACAGCTCTTCCAAGGGGCATTGGTATTGTCTTTTTATTCCACTCTAACCTCCACCACTCTTTTAAGGGGCATTGACATTGTCTTTTTATTCCACTGCAACCTCCATCATTATTCCAAGAGGCATTGATATTGTCTTTTTATTCCACTGTCACCTCCACCACTCTTCCAAGGGGCAATGATATTGTCTTTTTAATCCACCGCGGCCTCCACCTCTTTTCCAAGGGGCATTAAAAACGTCTTTTTAAGCTACTGTGACCTCCACGTCACTTCCAATGGTCATTAAAACCATCTGGTTAAACCACTCTGAACTCCACAGCTCTTCCAAGGGGCATTGGTATTGTCTTTTTATTCAACTCTAACCTCCACCACTCTTCCAAGGGGCATTGACATTGTCTTTTTATTCCACTTCGACCTCCACCATTCTTCCAAGGGGCATTAAAACTGTCTTGTTATACTACAGTGACCTCCACATCTCTTCCACGGGGCATTGATATTGTCTTTAAATTCCACTGTAACCTTTACCACTCTACCTAGGGGCATTGATATTGTATTTTTAATCCACTGCGACCTCCACCACTCTTCCAAAGGGCATTGATATTGTCTTTTTAATCCACTGCGACCTCAACCACTCCTCCAAAGGGCATTAAAACCATCTTGTTAAGCTACTGTGACCTCCACGTCTCTTCCATCGGGCATTGATATTGTCTTTTTATCCCACTGCGACCTCCACCACTCTTCCTCGGGGCATTGATATTGTCTTTTTAATCCACTGCAACCTCCACCACTCCTCCATGTGGCATTAAAACCATCTTGTTAAGCTACTGTGACCTCCACGTCTCTTCCAAGGGGCATTAAAACCATATGGTTAAACCAATCTGAACTCCACAGATCTTCCAAGGGGCATTGATATTGTCTTTTTATTCCACTGTATCCTCCACCACTTTTCCAAGGGGCTTTGATATTGTCTTTTTATTCCACTGCGACCTCCACCACTTTTCCAAGGGGCATTAAAACCGTCTTGGTAAGCTACTGTGACCTCCATGTCTCTTCCACAGGGCATTGATATTGTCTTTTTATTCCATTGGAACCTCCAACACTCTTCCAAGGTGCATTGATATTGTCTTTTTATCCCACTGAGACTTCAGCGACTCCTTCAAGAAGCATTGACATTGTCTTTTTAATGCACTTCGACCTCCACCACTCTTCCAAGGGGCATTAAAACAGTCTTGTTAAGCTACTGTGACCTCCACGTCTCTTCCAAGGGGCATTAAAAGCATCAACTTAAACGACTCTCAACTCCACAGCTCTTGTAAGGGGCTTTGATATTGTTTTTTATTCCACTGTAACCTCCAGCACTTTTCCAAGGGGCATTGATATTGTCTTTTTATTCCACTGCGACTTTCACCTCTCTTCCAAGGGACATTAAAACCGTCTTGTTAAGCTACTGTGACATCCGCGTCTCTTTCACAGGGCATTGATATTGGCTTTTTATTACACTGTAAACTCCACCACTCTTCCAAGGGGCATTGATATTGTCTTTTTATTCCACTGCCACCTCCACCACTCTTCCAAGGGGCATTAATATTGTATTTTTAATCCACTGCGACCTCCACCACTTTTCCAAGGGGCATTAAAAGCGTCTTTTTAAGCTACTGTGACCTCCACGTCACTTCCAATAGGCATTAAAACCGTGTAGTATAACTACTCTGAACTCCACTGCTCTTCCAAGGGGCATTGATATTGACTTTTTAATCCACTGTTACCTCCACCACTCTTCCAAGGGGCATTGATATTGTTTTTTATTGCACTGCGACCTCCACTACTCTTCCAAGGGGCATTGATATTGTCTTTTTATTCCACTGCGACCTCCACCACTCTTCTAAGGGGCATTTATATTGTCTTTCTAATCAACTGCGACCTCCACCACTCTTCCAAGGGCCATTAAAACCGTGTTGTTAAGTTACTTTGACCTCCACGTCAATTCCACGCGGCATTAAAAAAGTCAATTTATACCACTCTGAAATCCACAGCTCTTCCAAGGGGCATTGGTATTGTCTTTTATTCCACTTTAACCTCCACCACTCTTCCAAGGGGCATTAAAACTGTCTTGTTAAGCTGCTGTAACCTCCATGTCTATTCCACTGGGCATTGATTTTGTCTTTTTATTCCAATGTAACCTCCCCCACTCTTCTAAGGGGCAGTGATATTGTCTTTTTAAACCACTGTGACCTCCAACACTCTTCCAAGAGGCATTAAAACCATCTTATTAAGCTACTATGACCTCCTCGTCTCTTCCAAGGCTCTTTAAAGCCGTCTTCTTAAGCTACTGTGACCTCCATGTCTCTTCCAAGGGGCATTAAAACCGTCAATTTAAACCACTCTGTACTCCACAGCTCTAGCAAGAGGCATTGATATTGTCGTTTTATTCCACTGTAACCTCCACCACTCTTCCAAGAGGCATTAAAACAGTCTTGTTAAGCTACTGTGACCTCCACATCTCTTCCAAGGGGCATTAAAACCATCTGGTTAAACCACTCTGAACTCCACAGCTTTTCCAAGGGGCATTGATATTGTCTTTTTAATCCCCTGCGACCTCCATCACTCTTCCAAGAAGCATTAAAACCGTTTTGTTTAGCTACTGTGACCTCCACGTCTATTCCACGGTGCCTTAAAACCTTCTGGTTAAAACCCTGTGAACTCCACATCTCTTCCAAGGGGCATTGATATTGTCTTTTTATTGTTCTGTAAACTCCACCAATCTTCCAAGGGGCATTGATATTGTCTTTTTATTTTACTGCGACCTCCATCACTCTTCCAAGGGTCATTGATATTGTCTTTTGATTCCACTGTAAACTCCACCACTCTTCCAAGGGGCATTGATATTGTCTATTTATTCCAATGCGACCTCCACATCTCTTCCAAGGGGAATTGATATTGTCTTTTTATTCCACTGCGACCTCCACCACTCTTCTAAGGGGCATTGATATTGTCTTTTTAATCCACTGCGACCTCCAGCACTCTTCCAAGGGGCATTAAAACAGTCTTGATAAGCTACTGTGACCTCCTCGTCTCTTCCAAGGGGCATTAAACCATCTGGTTAAACCACTCTGTACTCCACAGCTCTTCCAAGAGGCATTGATATTGTCTTTTTATTCTACTGTAACCTCCACCACTCTTCCAAGGGGCATTGATATTGTCTCTGTTTTCCACTGCGACCTCCACCACTATTCCAAGGGGCATTGATATTGTCTTTTTATTCCACTGCGACCTCCACCACTCTGCCAAGGGGCATTAAAACCGTCTTGTTTAGCTACTGTGACCTCCACGTCTTTTCCACAGGGCATTGTTATTGTCTTTTTATTCCACTGCGACCTCCATCACTCTGCCAAGGGGCATTAAAACAGTCTTGTTAATCTATTGTGACCTCCACGTCTCTTTCACAGCGCATTGTTATTGTCTTTTTATTCCACTGCAACCTTCACCACACTTCCAAGGGGCATTGATATTGTCTTTTTATTCCACTACGACCTCCACCACCCTTCCAAGGTTCATTGATATTGTCTTTTTAATCCACTGCGACCTCCACCACTCTTCCAAGGGGCATTAAAACCGTCTTGTTAAGCTACTGTGACCTCCACGTCTCTTCCAAGGGGCACTAAAACCATTTGGTTAAACCACTCTGTACTCCACGGCTCTTCCAAAGGGCATTAAAACCGTCTAGTTAAACCGCTCTGAGCTCCACAGCTCTTCCAAGGGGCATTGACAATGTCTTTTTATTCCATTGTAACCTTCTGCACTCTTCCAAGTGCATTGATATTGTCTTTTTATTCCTCTGCGACGTCCACGACTCTTCCAAGGGGCATTAAAAACGTCTTGTTAAGGTACTGTGACCTCCAAGTTTCTTACACAGGGCATTGATATTGTCTTTTTATTCCACTGTAACCTCCACCACTCTTCCAAGGGGCATTGATATTGTCTTTTATTCCACTGTAACCTCCACCACTGTTCTAAGGAGCATTAAAACCGTCTTGTTAAGCTGCTGTGACCTCCACGTCTATTCCACAGGGCATTGTTATTGTCTTTTTATTCCACTGCGACCTCCACCACTCTGCCGAGGGGCATTAAAACCGTCTTGTTAAGCTAATGTGATGTCCACATCTATTCCACGGGGCATTGATATTGTCTTTTTATTCCACTGTAACCTCCACCACTCTTCCAAGAGGCATTGATATTGTCTTTTTATTCCACTGCGACCTCCACCACTCTTCCAAGGTTCATTGATATTGTCTTTTTAATCCACTACGACCTCCACCACTCTTTCAAGGGGCATTAAAACCGTCTTGTTAAGCTACTGTGACCACCATGTCTCTTCCAAGGGGCACTAAAACCGTTTGGTTAAACCACTCTGTACTCCACAGCTCTTCAAAGGGGCATTGATATTGTCTTTTTATTTCACTGTAACTTCCACCACTCCTTCAAGGGGCATTGATATTGTATTTTTATTCCACTGTGACCTCCTCCACTCTTCCAAGGGACATTAAAACCGTCTTGTTAAGCTACTGTGACCTCCAAGTCTCTTCCAAGGGGCATTAAAACCGTCTGGTTAAACTGCTCTGAGCTCCACAGCTCTTCCAAGGGGCATTGGCAATGTCTTTTTATTCCATTGTAATCTTCTGCACTCTTCCAAGTCCATTGATATTGTCTTTTACTCCTCTGCGACGTCCACGACTCTTCCAAGGGGCATTAAAACCGTCTTGTTAAGCTACTGTGACCTCCAAGTTTCTTACACAGGGCATCTATATTGTCTTTTTATTTCACTGTAACCTCCACCACTCTTCCAAGGGGCATTGATATTGTCTTTTAAATCCACTGCGACCTCCATCACTCTTCCAAGAAGCATTGAAACCGTCTTGTTAAGCTACTGTGATCTCCACGTTTATTCCACGGTGCATTAAAACTTTCTGGTTAAACCACTGTGAACTCCACAGCTCTTCCAAGGGGCATTGATATTGTCTTTTTGTTCCACTGTGACCTCAACGTCTCTTCCAAGGGGCATTGATATTGTCTTTTTATTTAATTGGAACCTCCACCACTCTTCCAAGGGGGCATTGATATTGTCTTTTTATTCCACTGTAACCTCCACCATTCTTCCAAGGGACATTGATATTGTATTTTTATTCCACTGTAAACTCCACCACTCTTCCAAGGGGCATTGATATTGTCTTTTTATTCCACTGTAACCTCCACCACTCTTCCAAGGGACATTGATATTGTCTTTTTACTCCACTGCGACCTCTATCACTCCTCCAAGTGGCTTTAAAACAGTCTTGATAAGCTTCTGTGACCTTCACGTCCCTTCCATGGGGCATTGATATTGTCTTTTTATTCCAATGCGACCTCCACATCTCTTCCAAGGGGAATTGATATTGTCTTTCTATTCCACTGCGACCTCCACCACTCTTCTAAGGGGCATTGATATTGTCTTTTTAATCCACTGCGACCTCCACCACTCTTCCAAGGGGCATTAAAACAGCCTTGATAAGCTACTGTGACCTCCTCGTCTCTTCCAAGGGGCATTAAACCGCATGGTTAAACCACTCTGAACTCCACAGCTCTTCCAAGAGGCATTGATACTGTCTTTTTTTTCAACTGTAACCTCCACCACTCTTCCAAGGGGCATTGATATTGTCTTTTTTTTCCACTGTGACCTCCACCACTCTTACAAGGGGATTTGATAGTCTTTTTAATCCACTGCGACCTCCACCACTCTTCCAAGGGGCATTAAAACCGTCTTGTTAAGCTACTGTGACCTCCACGTCCCTTCCATGGGGCATTGATATTGTCTTTTTATTCCACTGCGACCACCACCACTCTTCCAAGGGGCATTGATATTGTCTATTTATTCCACTACGACCTTCACCCCTCTTCCAAGGAACATTGATATTGTCTTTTTTTTCCACTGTAACCTCCACCACTCTTCTAAGGGGCATTGATATTTTCTTTTTATTCCACTGCGACCTCCACCACTCTTCCAAGGGGCATCGATAATGTCTTTTTAATCCACTGCGACCTCCACCACTCTTCCAAGGGGCATTAAAACCATCTTGTTAAGCTACTGTGACCTCCACGTCTCTTCCAAGGGGCATTAAAACCGTCAATTTAAACGACTCTGAACTCCACAGCTCTTGCAAAAGGCATTGATATTGTTTTTTTATTCCACTGTTACCTCCACCACTCTTCCAAGGGGCATTGATTTTGTCTTTTTAATCTACTGCGACCTCCATCTCTCTTCCAAGAAGCATTAAAACCATCTTGTTTAGCTACTGTGTCCTCCACGTCTATTCCACTGTGCCTTAAAACCTTCTGGTTAAACCACTGTGAACTCCTCAGCTCTTCCAAGGGGCATGGATATTGTCTTTTTATTCCAATGTAACCTCCACCACTCATCCTAGGGGCAATGATATTGTCTTTTTATTTTACTACGACCTCCACCACTCTTCCAAGGGGCATTAATATTGTCTTTTTATTCCACTGCGACCTCCACGTCTCTTCCAAGGGTCATTGATATTGTCTTTTTATTCCACTGTAACCTCCACTACTCTTCCAAGGGGCATTGATATTGTTTTTTAATTCCACTGTAACCTCCACCACTCTTCCAAGGGGCATTGATTTTGTCTTTTTAATCCACTGCGACCTCCATCACTCTTCCAAGAATCATTAAAACCGTCTTGTTTAGCTACTGTGACCTCCACGTCTATTCCACGGTGTATTAAAACCTTCTGGTTAAACCACTGTGAACTCCTCAGCTCTTCCAAGGGGCATGGATATTGTCTTTTTATTCCACTGTAACCTCCACCACTCATCCTAGGGGCATTGATATTGTCTTTTTATTTTACTGCGACCTCCACCACTCTTCCAAGGGGAATTAATATTGTCTTTTTATTCCACTGCGACCTCCACCACTTTTCCAAGGGTCATTGATATTGTCTTTTTATTCCACTGTAACCTCCAATATTCTTCCAAGGGGCATTGATATTGTCTTTTTATTCCACTGCGACCTCCACCTCTCTGCCAAGGGGCATTAGAACCATCTTGTTAAGGTACTGTGTCCTCCAAGTCTCTTCCACGAGGCATTGATATTGTCTTTTTATTCCAGTGCGACCTCCACATCTCTTCCAAGGGGAATTAATATTGTCTTTTTATTCCACTGCGACCTCCACCACTCTACTAAGGTTCATTGATATTGTCTTTTTAATCCACTGTGACCTCCACGTCTCTTCCAAGGGGCATTAAACCGTATTGTTAAACCACTCTGTACTCCACTCTTTTTATTCCACTGTAACCTCCACCACTCATCCTAGGGGCATTGATATTGTCTTTTTATTTTACTGCGACCTCCACCACTCTTCCAAGGGGAATTAATATTGTCTTTTTATTCCACTGCGACCTCCACCACTTTTCCAAGAGGCATTGATATTGTCTTTTTTTTCGACTGTAACCTCCAACACTCTTCCAAGGGGCATTGATATTGTCTCTGTTTTCCACTGCGAACTCCACCACTCTTCCAATGGGCATTAAAACCGTCTTGTTATGCTACTGTGACCTCCACGTCCCTTCCACGGGGCATTGATATTGTCTTTTTATTCCATTGCGACCTCCACCACTCTTCCAAGGGGCATTAAAACCGTCTTGTTAAACTGCTCTGAGCTCCACAGCTCTTCCAAGGGGCATTGACTATGTCTTTTTATTCCATTGTAACCTTCTGCACTCTTCCAAGTGCATTGATATTGTCTTTTTATTCCTCTGTGATGTCCACGACTCTTCCAAGGGGCATTAAAACCATCTTGTTAAGCTACTGTGACCTCCAAGTTTCTTACACAGGGCATTGATATTGTCTTTTTATTCCACTGTAACCTCCACCACTCTTCCAAGGGGCATTGATATTGTCTTTTTATTCCACTGTAACCTCCACCAATATTCCAAGGGGCATTGATATTGTCTTTTTATTCCACTGCGACCTCCACCACTCTTCTATGGGGCATTGATATTGTCTTTTAAATCCACAACGATCTCCACCACTCTTCCAAGGGGCATTAAAACAGTCTTGATAAGCTACTGTGACCTCCACGTCTCTTCCAAGGGGCATTTAACCATCTGGTTAAACCACTCTGTACTCCACAGCTCTTCGAAGAGGCATTCATATTGTCTTTTTATTCGACTGTAACCTCCACCACTCTTCCAAGGGGTATTGATATTGTCTCTGTTTTCCACTGCGACCTCCACCACTCTTCCAAGGGGCATTGATATTGTCTTTTTATTCCAATGCGACCTCCACCACTCTGCCAAGGCGCATTAAAACCGTCTTGTTTAGCTACTGTGACCTACACGTCTTTTCCACAGGGCATTGTAATTGTCTTTTTATTCCACTGCGACCTCCACCACACTGCCAAGGGGCATTAAAACAGTCTTGTTAACCTACTGTGACCTCCACGTCTCTTTCACAGGGCATTGTTATTGTCTTTTTATTCCACTGCGACCTCCACCACTCTTCCAATTGGCATTGATATTGTCTTTTTATTCCACTGCGACCTCCACCACCCTTCCAAGGTTCATTGATATTTTCTTTTTAATCCACTGCAACCTCCACCACTCTTCCAAGGGGCATTAAAACTGTCTTGTTAAGCTACTGTGACTTCCACGTCTCTTCCAAGGGGCACTAAAACCACTTGGTTAAACCACCCTGTTCTCCACAGTTCTTCCAAGCGGCATTAATTTTGTCTTTTTATTTCACTGTAACTTCCACCACTCTTTCAAGGGGCATTGATATTGTATTTTAATTCCACTGTGATCTCCACCACTCTTCCATGGGGCATTAAAACTTCTTGTTAAGCTACTGTGACCTCCAAGTCTCTTCCAAGGGGCATTGACAAAGTCTTTTTATTCCATTGTAACCTTCTGCACTCTTCCAAGTGCATTGATATTGTCTTTTTATTCCTCTGCGATGTCCACGACTCTTCCAAGGGGCATTAAAACCGTCTTGTTAAGCTACTGTGACCTCCAAGTTTCTTACACAGGGCATTGATATTGTCTTTTTATTCCACTGTAACCTCCACCACTCTTCCAAGGGGCATTGATATTGTCTTCTATTCCACTGTAACCTCCACCACTGTTCTAAGGGGCATTAAAACCGTCTTGTTAAGCTACTGTGACCTCCACGTCTTTTCCACAGGGCATTGTTATTGTCTGTTTATTCCACTGCGACCTCCTCCACTCTGCCGAGGGCATTAACACCGTCTTGTTAAGCTACTGTGATGTCCACATCTCTTCCACGTGGCATTGATATTGTGTTTTTATTCCACTGTAACCTCCACCACTTTTCCAAGGGGCATTGATATTGTATTTTTATTCCACTGCGACCTCCACCACTCTACCAAGGTTCATAGATGTTGTCTTTTTAATCCACTTCGACCTCCACCACTCTTCCAAGGGGCATTAAAACAGTCTTGTTAAGCTACTGTGACCTCCACGTCTCTTCCAAGGGGCACTAAAACCGTTTGGTTAAACCACTCTGTACTCCACAGCTCTTCCAAGGGGCATTGATATTGTCTTTTTATTTCACTGTAACTTCCACCACTCTTTCAAGGGGCATTGATATTGTGTTTTTATTCCACTGTAACCTCCACCACTCTTCCAAGGTTCATTGATATTGTCTTTTTAATCCACTGCGACCTCCACCACTCTTCCAAGGGGCATTAAAACCATCTTGTTAAGCTACTGTGACCTCCACGTCTCTTCCAAGGGGCACTCAAACCGTTTGGTTAAGCCACTCTGTACTCCACAGCTCTTCCAAGGGGCATTGATATTGTCTTTTTATTTCACTGTCACTTCCACCACTCTTTCAAGCGGCATTGATATTGTATTTTTATTCCACTGTGACCTCCACCTCTCTTCCAAGGGGCATTAAAACCGTCTTGTTAAGCTACTGTGACCTCCAAGTCTCTCCCAAGGGGCATTAAAACCGTCTGGTTAAACCGCTCTGAGCACCACAGCACTTCCAAGGGGCATTTACAATGTCTTTTTATTCCATTGTAACGTTCTGCACTCTTCCAAGTGCATTGATATTGTCTTTTTATTCCTCTGCGACGTCCACGACTCTTCCATGGGGCATTAAAACCGCATTGTTAAGCTACTGTGACCTCCAAGTTTCTTACACAGGGTATTGATATTGTCTTTTTATTCCACTGTAACCTCCACCACTCTTCCAAGGGGCATTGATATTGTCTTTTTAATCCACTGCGACCTCCCTCACTCTTCCAAGAAGCATTGAAACTGTCTTGTTAAGCTACTGTGACCTCCACGTCTCTTCCACAGGGCATTGTTATTGTCTTTTTATTCCACTGCGACCTCCACCACTCTGCCAAGCGGCATTAAAACCGTCTTGTTAAGCTACTGTGATGTCCACGTTTCTTCCAAGAGGCATTGATATTGTCTTTTTATTCCACTGCAACCTCCACCACTCTTCCAAGGTTCATTGATATTGTCTTTTTAATCCACCGCGACCTCCACCACTCTTCCAAGGGGCATTAAAACCGTCTCGTTAAGCTACTGTGACCTCCACGTCTCTTCCAAGGGGCACGAAAACCGTTTGGTTAAACCACTCTTTACTCCACAGCTCTTCCAAGGGGCATTGATATTGTCTTTTTATTTCACTATAACTTCCACCACTCCTTCAAGGGGCATTGATATTGTATTTTTATTCCTCTGTGACCTCCACCACTCTTCCAAGGGGCATTAAAACAGTCTTGTTAAGCTACTGTGACCTCCACGTCTCTTCCAAGGGGCACTAAAACCGTTTGGTTAAACCACAATGTACTCCACAGCTCTTCCAAGGGGCATTGATATTGTCTTTTTATTTCACTGTAACTTCCACCAATCTTTCAAGGGGCAGTGATATTGTATTTTTATTCCACTGTGACCTCCACCACTCTTCCAAGGGGCATTAAAACAGTCTTGTAAAGCTACTGTGACCTCCACGTCTCTTCCAAGGGGCATTAAAACCGTCTGGTTAAACCGCTCTGAGCTCCACAGCACTTCCAAGGGGCATTTACAATGTCTTTTTATTCCATTGTAACCTTCTGCTCTCTTCCAAGTGCATTGATATTGTCTTTTTATTCCTCTGGGACGTCCACGACTCTTCCAAGGGGCATTAAAACCGTCTTGTTAAGCTACTGTGACCTCCAAGTTTCTTACACAGGGCATTGATATTGTCTTTTTATTCCACTGTAACCTCCATCACTCTTCCAAGGGGCATTGATATTATCTTTTTAATCCACTGCGACCTCCACCACTCTTACAAGGTTCATTGAAATTGTCTTTTTAATCCACTGCGACCTCCACCACTCTTCTAAGGGGCATTAAAACCGTCTTGTTAAGCTACTGTGACCTCCACGTCTCTTCCAAGGGGCACGAAAACGGTTTGGTTAAACCACTCTGTACTCCACAGCTCTTCCAAGGGGCATTGATATTGTCTTTTTATTTCACTGTAACTTCCACCACTCCTTCAAAGGGCATTGATATTGTATTTGTATTCCACTGTGACCTCCACCAGTCTTCCAAGGGGCATTAAAACAGTCTTGTTAATCTACTGTGACCTCCAAGTCTCTTCCAAGAAGCATTGAAACCATCTTGTTAAGCTACTGTGACCTCCACGTCTCTTCCACAGGGCATTGTTATTGTCTTTTTATTCCACTGCGACCTCCACCACTCTGACAAGCGGCATTAAAACCGTCTTGTTAAGCTACTGTGATGTCCACGTCTCTTCCAAGAGGCATTGATATTGTCTTTTTATTCCACTGCAACCTCCACCACTCTTCCAAGGTTCATTGGTATTGTATTTTTAATCCACTGCGACCTCCACCACTCTTACAAGGGGCATTAAAACCGTCTTGTTAAGCTACTGTAACATCCACGTCTCTTCCAAGGGGCACGAAAACCGTTTGGTTAAACCACTCTTTACTCCACAGCTCTTCCAAGGGGCATTGATATTGTCTTTTTATTTCACTATAACTTCCACCACTCCTTCAAGGGGCATTGATATTGTATTTTTATTCCTCTGTGACCTCCACCACTCTTCCAAGGGGCATTAAAACAGTCTTGTTAAGCTACTGTGACCTCCACGTCTCTTCCAAGGGGCACTAAAACCGTTTGGTTAAACCACAATGTACTCCACAGCTCTTCCAAGGGGCATTGATATTGTCTTTTTATTTCACTGTAACTTTCACCACTCTTTCAAGGGGCATTGATATTGTATTTTTATTCCACTGTGACCTCCACCACTCTTCCAAGGGGCATTAAAACCATCTTGTAAAGCTACTGTGACCTCCAAGTCTCTTCCAAGGGGCATTAAAACCGTCTGGTTAAACCGCTCTGAGCTCCACAGCACTTCCAAGGGGCATTTACAATGTCTTTTTATTCCATTGTAACCTTCTGCTCTCTTCCAAGTGCATTGATACTGTCTTTTTATTCCTCTGCGACGTCCACGACTCTTCCAAGGGGCATTAAAACCGTCTTGTTAAGCTACTGTGACCTCCAAGTTTCTTACACAGGGCATTGATATTGTCTTTTTATTCCACTGTAACCTCCATCACTCTTCCAAGGGGCATGGATATTGTCTTTTTAATCCACTGTGACCTCCACCACTGTTCCAAGGTTCATTGAAATTGTCTTTTTAATCCACTGCGACCTCCACCACTCTTCTAAGGGGCATTAAAACCGTCTTGTTAAGCTACTGTGACCTCCACGTCTCTTCCAAGGGGCACGAAAACCGTTTGGTTAAACCACTCTGTACTCCACAGCTCTTCCAAGGGGCATTGATATTGTCTTTTTATTTCACTGTAACTTCCACCACTCCTTCAAAGGGCATTGATATTGTATTTTTATTCCACTGTGACCTCCACCACTCTTCCAAGGGGCATTAAAACAGTCTTGTTAATCTACTGTGACCTCCAAGTCTCTTCCAAGAAGCATTGAAACCGTCTTCTTAAGCTACTGTGACCTCCACGTCTCTTCCACAGGGCATTGTTATTGTCTTTTTATTCCACTGCGACCTCCACCACTCTTCTAAGGGGCATTAAAACCGTCTTGTTAAGCTACTGTGACCTCCACGTTTCTTCCAAGGGGCACGAAAACCGTTTGGTTAAACCACTCTGTACTCCACAGCTCTTCCAAGGGGCATTGATATTGTCTTTTTATTTCACTGTAACTTCCACCACTCCTTCAAAGGGCATTGATATTGTATTTTTATTCCACTTTGACCTCCACTAGTCTTCCAAGGGGCATTAAAACAGTCTTGTTAATCTACTGTGACCTCCAAGTCTCTTCCAAGGGGCATTAAAACCGTCTTGTTAAACCGCTTTGAGCTCCAAAGCACTTCCAAGGGGCATTGACAATGTCTTTTTATTCCATTGTAACCTTCTGCACTCTTCCAAGTGCATTGATATTGTCTTTTTATTCCTCTGCGACGTCCACGACTCTTCCAAGGGGCATTAAAACCGTCTTGTTAAGCTACAGTGACCTCCAAGTTTCTTACCCAGGGCATTGATATTGTCTTTTTATTCCACTGTAACCTCCACCACTGTTCCAATGGGCATTGATATTGTCTTTTTAATCCACTGCGACCTCCATCACTCTTCCAAGAAGCATTGAAACCGTCTTGATAAGCTACTGTGACCTCCACGACTATTCCACGGTGCATTAAAACTTTCTGGTTAAACCACTGTGAACTCCACAGCTCTTCCAAGGGGCATTGATATTGTCTTTTTATTCCACTCTAACCTCCACCACTCTTCCAAGGGGCATTGATATTGTCTCTTTATTTTACTGCGACCTCCACCACTCTTCCAAGGGGCATTAATATTGTCTTTTTGTTCCACTGTGACCTCCACGTCTCTTCCAAGGGGCATTGATATTGTCTTTTTATTTAATTGGAACCTCCACCACTCTTCCAAGGGGCATTGATATTGTCTTTTTATTCCACTGTAACCTCCACCATTCTTCCAAGGGACATTGATATTGTCTTTTTATTCCACTGTAACCTCCACCACTCTTCCAAGGGGCATTGATATTGTCTTTTTATTCCACTGTAACCTCCACCACTCATCCAAGGGGCATTGATATTGTCTTTTTAATCCACTGCGACCTCCACCACTCCTCCAAGAGGCTTTTAAACAGTCTTGATAAGCTTCTGTGACCTTCACGTCTCTTTCAAGGGGCATTAAAACCGCATGGTTAAACCACTCTGAACTCCACAGCTCTTCCAAGAGGCATTGATATTGTCTTTTTTTTCTACTGTAACCTCCACCACTCTTCCAAGGGGCATTGATATTGTCTTTGTTTTCCACTGCGACCTCCACCACTCTTCAAAGGGGATTTG
Source organism: Phyllobates terribilis (assembly GCF_046119375.1). Taxonomy (NCBI): domain Eukaryota; kingdom Metazoa; phylum Chordata; class Amphibia; order Anura; family Dendrobatidae; genus Phyllobates; species Phyllobates terribilis. Next base: position 410,635 of record NW_027363119.1, read on the forward strand.
ACAGTCTTTTCAATCCACTGCGACCTCCACCACTCTTCCAAGGGGCATTAAAACCGTCTTGTTAAGCTACTGTGACCTCCACGTCCCTTCCACAGGGCATTGATATTGTCTTTTTATTCCACTGCGACCTCCACCACTCTTCCAAGGGGCATTGATATTGTCGTTTTAATCCACTGCGACCTCCACCACTGTTCCAAGGGACATTGATATTGTCTTTTTATTCCTCTGCGACCTTCACGTCTCTTCCAAGTAACATTGATATTGTCTTATTTTTCCACTGTAACCTCCACCACTCTTCTAAGGGGCATTGATATTTTCTTTTTATTCCACTGCGACCTCCACCACTCTTCCAAGGGGCATCGATAATGTCTTTTTAATCCACTGAGACCTCCACCACTCTTCCAAGGGGCATTAAAATCGTCTTGTTAAGCAACTGTGACCTCCATGTCTCTTCCACAGGGCATTGATATTGTCTTTTTATTCCACTGTAACCTCCACCACTTTTCCTATGGGAATTGATATTGTCTTTTTATTATTACTATTATTATTATTATTATTATCTATTATTATAGCGCCATTTATTCCATGGCGCTTTACATGTGATAGGGATATACAGAACAAATTCATTTACATAATCTTAACAAAATGAGTCAGCGACTGGTACAGGACGAGCGAGGACCCTGCCCGCGAGGGCTCACATTCTAGAAGGGATGGGTGAGGATACATTAGGTGAGGGTAGAGCTGGTCGTGCTGCGGTGGTTACTGCAGGTTGTAGGCTTGTCGGAAGAGGTGGGTCTTCAGGTTTCTTTTGAAGGTTTCCACTGTCGGTGAGAATCTGATGTGTTGGGGTAGAGAGTTCCAGAGTAGGGGGGATGCACGGGAGAAATCTTGTATACGATTGTGGGAGGAGGAGATAAAAGGGGAGTAGAGAAGGAGGTCTTGTGAGGATCGGAAGTTGCGTGCAGGTAAGTACCGGGAGACTAGGTCACAGATGTATGGGGGATACAGGCTGTGGATGGCTTTGTATGCCATGGTTAGAGTTTTGAACTGGATTCTCTGGGCAATGGGGAGCCATTGAAGAGATTGACAGAGAGGAGAGGCCGGGAAATTATGGGGGGACAGGTGAATTAGTCGAGCAGCAGAGTTTAGGATAAAACCGTCTTGATAAGCTACTGTGACCTCCAAGTCCCTTCCAAGGGGCATTAAAACCGTCTGGTTAAACCTCTCTAAGCTCCACAGCTATTCCAAGGGGCATTGACAATGTCTTTTTATTCCATTATAACCTTCTGCACTCTTCCAAGTGCATTGATATTGTCTTTTTATTCCTCTGCGACGTCCACGACTCTTCCAAGGGGCATTAAAACCGTTTTGTTAAGCTACTGTGACCTCCAAGTTTCTTACACAGGGCATTGATATTGTCTTTTTATTCCACTGTAACCTCCACCACTCTTCCAAGGGAAATTGATATTGTCTTTTTATTCCACTTTAACCTCCACCAATCTTCCAAGGGGCATTGATATTGTCTTTTTATTCCACTGCGACCTCCACCACTCTTCTAAGGGGCATTGATATTGTCTTTTAAATCCACAACGATCTCCACCCCTCTTCCAAGGGGCATTAAAACAGTCTTGTTAAGCTACTTTGACCTTCTCGTCTCTTCCAAGGGGCATTAAAGCCGTCTGGTTAAACACTCTGAACTCCACAACTCTTACAAGAGGCATTGATATTGTCTTTTTATTCGACTGTAGCATCCTCCACTCTTCCAAGTGGCATTGATATTGACTTTTTATTCCACTGCGACCTCCACCACTCTTCCAAGGGGCATTGATATTGTCTTTTTAATCACCTGCGACCTCCACCTCTCTTCCAAGGGCCTTTAAAACCATATTGTGAAGCTACTGTGACCTCAACGTCCCTACCAAGGGGCATTGATATTGTCTTTTTAATCCACTGCAACCTCCACCACTCTTTCAAGGGGCATTGATATTGTCTTTTTATTCCACTGTGACCTCCACGTCTCTAACAAGGGGCATTAAAACCGTCAATTTAAACCACTCTGAACTCCACAGCTCTTCCAAGGAGCACTGGTATTGTCTTTTTATTCCACTCTAACCTCCACCACTCTTCCAAGGGGCATTGACATTGTCTATGTATTCCACTGCGACCTCCACCACTCTTCCAAGGGGCATTAAGACCATATTGTTAAGCTACAGTGACCTCCATAACTCTTCCATGGGGCATTGATATTGTCTTTTTATTCCACTGTAACCTCCACCACTCTTCCAAGGGGCATTGATTTTGTCTTTTTATTCCACTGCGAACTCTACCACTCTTACAATGGGCTTTGATATTGTCTTTTTAATCCACTGCCACCTCCACCACTCTTCCAAGGGGCATTGATTTTGATTTTTATTCCACTGCGACCTCTACCACTCTTCCAATGGGCATTGATATTGTCTTTTTAATCCACTGCAACCTCCACCAGTCTTCCAAGGGGCATTAAAGCAGTCTTGTTAAGCTACTGTCACGTCCATGTCTATTCCATGGGGCATTGATATTGTCTTTTTATTCCACTGTAACCTCCACCACTCTTCCCAGTGGCATTGACACTGTCTTTTTATGCCACTGCGACTTCCACCTCTTTTCTAAGGTTCATTGATATTGTCTTTTTAATCCACTGCGGCGTCCACTACTCTTCCAACGGGCATTAAAGCAGTCTTGTTAAGCTACTGTGACCTCCACGTCTCTTCCAAGGGGCATTAAAACCGTCTGGTTAAACCACTCTGAACTCCACAGCTCTACCAAGGGGCATTGATATTGTCTTTTTATTCCACTGTAACCTCCACCACTCTTCCAATGGGCATTGTTATTGTCTTTTTAATCCCCTGCAACCTCCACCACTCTTCCAAGGGGCATTAAAACGGTCTTGTTAAGCTACTGTGACCTCCACGTCCCTTCCACGGGGCATTGATATTGTCTTTTTATTCCACTGCGACCTCCACCACTCTTCCAAGGGGCATTGATATTGTCTTTTTAATCCACTGCGAACTCCACCACTCTTCCAAGGGGCATTAAAACCGTCTTGTTATGCTACTGTGACGTCGACTTCTCTTCCAAGGGGCATTAAAACCAACTGGTTAAACCACTCTGAACTCAACAGCTCTTCCAAGGGGCATTTGTATTGTCTTTTTATTCCACTCTAACCTCCACCACCCTTCCAAGGGGCATTAAAACCATATTGTTAAGCTACAGTGACCTCCACATCTCTTCCACGGGGCATTGATATTGTCTTTTTATTCCACTGCGACCTCCACCACTCTTCCAAGGGGAATTCATATTGTCTTTTTAATCCACTGCGACCTCCACCATACTTCCAAGGGGCATTAAAATCGTCTTGTTAAGCTACTGTCACCTCCACGTCCCTTCCAAGGGGCATTAAAACCGTCAATTTAAACCACTCTGAACTCCACAGCTCTTGCAAGGGGCATTGATATTGTCTTTTTATTCCAATGTAACCTCCACCACTCTTCCAAGGGGCACTGATATTGTCTTTTTATTCCACTGCAACTGCCACCTCTCTTCCAAGGGGCATTAAAACAGTCTTTTTAAGCTACTGTGACCTCCACTTCTCTTTCACGCGGCATTGATATTGTCTTTTTATTCCACTGTGACCTCCATCACTCTTCCAAGGGGCATTGATATTGTCTTTTTATTCCACTGGGACCTTCACCACACTTCCAAGGGGCATGAAAACCGTATTGTTAAGCTACTGTGACCTCCACGTCTCTTCCAAGGTGCATTAAAACCGTCAATTTAAACCACTCTGAACTCCACAGCTCTTGCAAGAGGCATTGATATTATCTTTTTACTCCACTGTAACCTACAGCACTCTTTCAAGGTGCATTAATATTGTCTTTTTATTTCACTACGACTTCCATCACTCTCCCAAGGTGCATTAAAAACATCTTGTTTAGCTACTGTAACGTCCATGGCTATTCCAAGGGGCATTGATATTGTCTTTTTATTCCACTGTATCCTCCACCACTCTTCCAAGGGGTATTGATATTGTCTTCTTATTCCACTGCGACTTCCACCTCTCTTCTAAGGGGCTTTGATATTGTCTTTTTAATCCACTGCGACCTCCACCACTCTTCCAAGAGGCATTAAAACAGTCTTGTTAAGCTACTGTGACCTCCACATCTCTTCCAAGGGGCATTAAAACAGTCTGGTTAAACCACTCTGAACTCCACAGCTCTTCCTAGGGGCATTGATATTGTCTTTTTTTTCCAATGTAATCTCCACCATTCTTCCAAGCGGTATTGATATTGTCTTTTTAATGCACTGCGACCTCCACCACTCTTCCACGAGGCATTAAAGCCATCTGGTTAAACCACTGTGAACTCCATAGCTCTTTCAAGAGGCATTGATATTGTCTTTTTATTTCACTGTAACCTCCACCACTCTTTCAAGGGGCATTGATATTGTCTTTTTATTCCACTGCGACCTCCACCACTCTTCCAAGGGGCATTAAAACTGTCTTGTTAAGCTACTGTGACCTCCACGTGTCTTCCACGGGGCATTGATATTGTCTTTTTAATCCACTGTGACCTCCACCACTTTTTCAAGGGGCATTAGAACTGTCTTGTTAATCTACTGTGACCTCCACATCTCTTCCAAGGAGCTATAAAACCATCTGGTTAAACCACTCTGAACTCCACAGCTCTTCCAAGGGGCATTGATATTGTCTTTTTATTCCAATGTAACCTCCACCACTCTTCCAAGGGGCACTGATATTGTCTTTTTATTCCACTGCAACTACCACCTCTCTTCCAAGGGGCATTAAAACAATATTTTTAAGCTACTGTGACCTCCACTTCTCTTTCACGCGGCATTGATATTGTCTTTTTATTCCACTGTGACCTCCACCACTCTTCCAAGGGGCATTGATATTGTCTTTTTATTCCACTGGGACCTTCACCACACTTCCAAGGGGCATTAAAACAGTATTGTTATGCTACTGTGACCTCCACGTCTCTTCCAAGGTGCATTAAAACCGTCAATTTAAACCACTCTGAACTCCACAGCTCTTGCAAGAGGCATTGATATTGTCTTTTTACTCCACTGTAACCTACAGCACTCTTTCAAGGTGCATTAATATTGTCTTTTTATTCCACTACGACTTCCATCACTCTCCCAAGGTGCATTAAAAACATCTTGTTTAGCTACTGTAACGTCCATGGCTATTCCAAGGGGCATTGATATTGTCTTTTTATTCCACTGTATCCTCCACCACTCTTCCAAGGGGTATTGATATTGTCTTCTTATTCCACTGCGACTTCCACCTCTCTTCTAAGGGGCTTTGATATCGTCTTTTTAATCCACTGCGACCTCCACCACTCTTCCAAGAGGCATTGAAACAGTCTTGTTAAGCTACTGTAACCTCCACATCTCTTCCAAGGGGCATTAAAACAGTCTGGTTAAACCACTCTGAACTCCACAGCTCTTCCAAGGGGCATTGATATTGTCTTTTTATTCCAATGTAACCTCCACCATTCTTCCAAGGGGTATTGATATTGTCTTTTTAATGCACTGCGACCTCCACCACTCTTCCACGGGGCATTAAAGCCATCTGGTTAAACCACTGTGAACTCCATAGCTCTTTCAAGAGGCATTGATATTGTCTTTTTATTTCACTGTAACCTCCACCACTCTTTCAAGGGGCATTGATATTGTCTTTTTATTCCACTGCGACCTCCACCACTCTTCCAAGGGGCATTAAAACTGTCTTGTTAAGCTACTGTGACCTCCACATGTCTTCCACGGGGCATTGATATTGTCTTTTTAATCCACTGTGACCTCCACCACTTTTTCAAGGGGCATTAGAACTGTCTTGTTAATCTACTGTGACCTCCACGTCTCTTCCAAGGGGCAATAAAACCATCTGGTTAATCCACTCTGAACTCCACAGCTCTTCCAAGGGGCATTGGTATTGTCTTCTTATTCCACTCTAACCTTCACCACTCTTCCAAGGGGCATTGACATTGTCTTTTTATTCCACTGCGACCTCCATCATTCTTCCAAGGGGCATTGATATTTTCTTTTTATTCCACTGCCACCTTCACCACTCTTCCAAGGGGCATTGGTATTGTCTTTTTAATCCACTGCAACCTCCACCACTTTTCCTAGGTGCATTAAAAACGTCTTTTAAGCTACTGCGACCTCCAGGTCACTTCCAATGGGCATTGAAACCGTCTGGTTAAACCACTCTGAACCCCACAGCTCTTCCAAGGGGCATTGGTATTGTCTTTTTATTCCACTCTTACCTCCACCACTCTTCCAACGGGCATTAAACTGTCTTGTTAAGCTGCTGTAACCTCCATGTACATTCCACGGGGCATTGATGTTGTCTTTTTATTCCAATGTAACCTCCACCACTCTTCTACGGGGCAGTGATATTGTCTTTTTAAATCATGCGACCTCCACCACTCTTCCAAGAGGCATTAAACACATCTTATTAAGCTACTATGACCTCCACGTCTCTTCCAAGGGGCATTAAAACAGTCTGGTTAAATCACTCTGAATTCCACAGCTCATCAAAGGGGCATATGATATTGTCTTTTTATTCCACTGCGACCTCCATCATTCTTGCAAGGGGCATTGATTTTGTCTTTTTATTCTACTGCCACCTCCACCACTCTTCCAAGTGGCATTGACATTGTCTTTTTATTCCACTGCGACTTCCACCTCTCTTCTAACGGGCATTGATATTGTCTTTTTATTCCACTGTAACCTCCACCACTTTTCCTATGGGAATTGATATTGTCTTTTTATTATTTTTATTATTATTTATTATTATTATAGCGCCATTTATTCCATGGCGCTTTACATGTGATAGGGATATACATAACAAATGCATTTACATAATCTTAACAAAACGAGTCAGCGACTGGTACAGGAGGAGCGAGGACCCTGCCTACGAGGTCTCACATTCTAGAAGGGATGGGTGAGGATACATTAGGTGAGGGTAGAGCTGGTCGTGCAGCGGTGGTTACTGCAGGTTGTAGGCTTGTCAGAAGAGGTGGGTCTTCAGGTTTCTTTTGAAGGTTTCCACGGTCAGCGAGAGTCTGATGTGTTGGGGTAGAGAGTTCCAGAGTACGGGGGATGCACGGGAGAAATCTTGTATACGATTGTGGGAGGAGGAGATAAGAGGGGAGTAGAGAAGGAGATCTTGTGAGGATCGGCGGTTGCGTGCAGGTAAGTACCGGGAGACTAGGTCACAGATGTATGGGAGAGACAGGTTGTGGATGGCTTTGTATGCCATGGTTAGAGTTTTGAACTGGATTCTCTGGGCAATGGGGAGCCAGTGAAGAGATTGACAGAGAGGAGAGGCCGGGGAATAGCGGGGGAACAGGTGAATTAGTCGAGCAGCAGAGTTTAAGATTGATTGGAGAGGCGCAAGAGTGTTGTAAGGGAGGCCACGGAGCAGGAGGTTGCAGTAGTCGAGGCGGGATATGATGAGGGCATGCACTAGTGTTTTTGCAGAGTCTTTGCTGAGGAATGCACGGATCTAGGAGATGTTTTTGAGTTGGAGTCGGCAGGAAGTGGAAAGAGCTTGGATATATGGCTTGAAGGAGAGATCAGAGTCCAGGGTTACTCCAAGGCAGCGAGCTTGTGGGACTGGGGAGAGTGAACAGCCATTGACGTTGATGGCTAGGTCATATGGGGGATGTGAATGAGAGGGTGGAAAGATGATGAACTCTGTTTTATCCATGTTGAGTTTTAGAAATCTGTCAGAGAAGAAGGGATGACATGGTGGACAGACATTGTGGGATTTTGTTTGTAGGGAGGAGATATCGGGTCCAGAGAGGTAGATCTGTGTGTCGTCAGCATAGAGGTGATATTGAAAACCGTGAGACTCTATGAGCTGTCCCAGGCCAAAGGTGTAGATGGAGAAGAGCAGAGGTCCTAGAACTGAACCTTGGGGGACACCGACAGAAAGAGGGCGAGAGGAGGAGGTGGTGCGTGAGTGGGAGACGCTGAATGTCCTGTCTGTTAAGTATGAGGAGATCCAAGATAGAGCCAAGTCCGTGATGCCAAGAGATGAGAAAATCTGGAGTAAGAGGGAATGGTCCACTGTTTCAAAGGCAGATGACAGGTCCAGTAGGAGGAGGATGGAGTAGTGTCACTTGGATTTGGCATTTAGTAGGTCGTTGGTGGCTATGGTCAGGGCAGTTTCAGTCGAGTGATGCGGTCGGAAGCCAGATTGCAGGCGGTCGAAGAGGTTGCTGGAGGAGAGGTGGGAGGACAGTTCAAGGTGGACATTTTGTTCTAGTAGTTTTGAGGCAAAGGGGAGGAGTGATATGGGGCAGTAGCTAGTCAGAGAGGAAGGGTCAAGGGAGGGATTTTTGAGGATGGGTGTGATTGCGGCATGTTTGAAACATGAGGGGAAGACACTGGTTGTTAGTGACAGATTGAAGAGGTGGGTTAGGGTTGGGATGAAGACTGTGGTAAGGTTAGTGATGAGGTGGGATGGGATTGGGTCAAGTTCGCAGGTGGTGAGGTGTGATTTGGAGAGTAAAGAGGAGACTTGACCTTCTGTAATGGTGGAGAAGTGGGGTTTGGAGCAGGAGGGTTGAATAGATATGAGGAGGGGTTGTGTGGACTTTAGGCAAAAGTTTTGTCTGATGTGTCAATCTTCTGTTTGAAGAATGAGGCAAAGTCGTCGGCTGAGATGAGAGAAGAGGGAGGAGGTGCTGGGGGACGAAGGAGAGAGTTGAAAGTGTTAAATAGCTGTTTAGGGTTGTGAGATAGGGAGGATATGAGAGATGGGAAGTAGGTTTGTTTTGCTGTATTGAGTGCGGACTTGAAATTAGTGAGGGATTGCTTGAATGCGATGTAGTGCTCGATGGAGTGAGACCTTTTCCATCTCCGCTCCGCAACCCTGGAGGCCCGGCGCAGTTCTTTAGTAAGTTTAGTGTGCCAGGATTGCCTGTTGAATGTGCGAGATGTGGTGTGTGTGAGAGGGGCGATCGAGTCTAGAGCTGCAGCTATTGTGGTGCTATATGAAGCAGCAGCAACGTCTGCATCGTGTAAGGAATTTATGTCTGTAAGAGGGAGGAGGGATTCAGAGAGTGAGTGTAAGTCAAGGTGTTTGAGATTGATGCCCCGGGGAGGAGAGAGAAGAGAATGTAAGTAGGCTGTGATCAGAGAGAGGGAGAGATGAGTTAGAGAGCTTAGATAGGGAACAGAGGCGGGTGAAGATGAGGTCCAGTGAGTAGCTATCTTTGTGGGTGGGTGTGGAAGACCATTGAGTGAGTCCGAAGGAGGAAGTGAGAGATAGGAACTTAGAGACAGACGAGTGGGAAGTGTTAATGGGGATGTTGAAGTCACCCATTATGATAGTGGGGATGTCAGTGGAGAGGAAGTGAAGCAGCCAGGTGGTGAAGTGGTCTAAGAAGGTGGTGGCTTGCCCTGGGGGTCGCAAAACGATGGCCAGTTGGAGGATGGAGGGGAAATAGATGCGCACACTGTGCACCTCAAAAGAGGGGAGTGTAACAGAGGGTGGCAGTGGGATTTGGGTGAAAGCGCAGTGTTCTGATAGGAGAAAACCTATGCCTCCGCCATGTTTGCCGTTGGGGCGGGGGGTGTGGGAAAGGTGGAATCCGCCATATGAAAGTACAGCTGGGGAGGCTGTGTCAGAGGGGGTGAGCGAGGTTTCATTGATGGCGAGGAAGGAAAGTTTGTTTGTAATGAAAAGATCGTGGATGAAGGAAAGTTTGTTGCAGACAGAGCGAGTGTTCCATAGAGCTCCTGTTAGAGCAACTAAGGGAGTGGGGATTGGTTGGATGGGTATGAGGTTAGAAGGGTTGCGACAGTTTGTGGAAGGTTGTGGATAGGAGGAAGAAGTAACTGTGGGGATATGGCAAGGAGGACCAGGATTTGGAGAGATATCTCCAGCAGTGAGGGGGAGCAGAGAAAGTGTTAGCAAGTGGGAGCAAGAGAGAGCATGAGGTGGCTGTCTGTGTTTGGAGATCCAGGATTGAATGTTTAGGAATAATTTGGAGGAGGAGGTGAGATGAATGGGGAGGATGGAGGGAGAGATGAAGAGTTTCTTACTAGGTGTAGGGATTTGAGGGGTTACTAGAAAGTGGAGGACTATAGAGGAAAAAGTGAGAGCTAACAGAAACATAGTTAAAAGAGAGTAAGTGGTCAAAGTGTTGGTTACCTGACTCCTGCCCTGACTAACTGCCTCTGAAATAACTGCCACTTATCTCCGAAGCCACTTTGCACAAGAAGCTTCTAAATATATAGGGCACATTAAACTATCAGATGAAGGGCATTGTGGGAGCTGCATATGGCTAAATTAGCAGCTGGTTGTCTCACCAGGAGATGGCTGGGTGATCAAACACAGAGCTAGGACTCTAGTCTCTGCAGTTTAGCACCTCTAAAAATCAGATAAGATCTATAGTGGGGAAGGGACAGACATATGTGGGTAATGAATGGAGTGGGACAGATAAAGCAGAGAAGTTATGCAGATCATGTACAGGTGAGGTGAATCAGCAAAGCAGAGCATTAGATTACAGCAGACACAGCAAGCAGAGAAGTTATGAAGAGCATGTACCAGTGAGGTGAATCAGCAAAGCAGAGCATTAGATTACAGCAGACACAGCAAGCAGAGAAGTTATGCAGAGCATGCACTAGTGAGGTGAATCAGCAAAGCAGAGCATTAGATTACAGCAGACACAGCAAGCAGAGAAGTATTGCAGAGCATGTACCAGTGAGGTTATTCCACTGCGACCTCCACCCCTCTTCCAAGGGGCACTGATATTGTCTCTTTATTCCACTGCGACCTCCGCCACTCTTCCAAAGCGCATTGATATTGTCTTTTATTCCACTGTAACCTCCACCACTGTTCTAAGGGGTATTAAAACCATCTTGTTAAGCTACTGTGATCTCCACGTCTCTTCCACAGGCCATTGTTATTGTCTTTTTATTCCACTGTGACCTCCACCACTCTGCCAAGGGGCATTAAATCCATCTTGTTAAGCTACTGTGATGTCCATGTCTCTTCCACTTGGCATTGATATTGTCTTTTTATTCCACTGTAACCTCCACTACTCTTCCAAGGGGCATTGATATTGTCTTTTTATTCCACTGCGACCTCCACCACTCTTCCAAGGTTCATTGATATTGTCTTTTTAATCCACTGCGACCTCCACCACTCTTCCAAGGGGCATTAAAACCGTCTTGTTAAGCTAATGTGACCTCCACGTCTCTTCCAAGGGGCATTAAAACCGTCAATTTAAACCACTCTGAACTCCACAGCTCTTGCAAGAGGCATTGATATTGTCTTTTTATTTCACTGTAACCTCCACCAATCTTCCAAGGGGCATTGATTTTGTCTTTTTAATCCACTGCGACCTCCATCCCTCTTCCAAGAAGCATTAAAACCGTCTTGTTAAGCTACTGTGACCTCCAAGTCTCTTCCAAGGGGCATTAAATCCGTCTGGTTAAACCGCTCTGAGCTCCACAGCTCTTCCAAGGATTGTTGATATTGTCTTTTTATTCCACTGTGACACTCACCACTCTTCCAAGGGGCATTGATATTGTCTTTTTATTTTACTGCGTCCTCCACCACTCTTCCAAGGGGCACTAATATTGTCTTTTTATTCCACTGCGACCTCCACCACTCTTCCAAGGGTCATTGATATTGTCTTTTTATTCCACTGTAACCTCCACCACTCTTCCAAGGGGCATTGATATTGTCTTTTTAATCCACTGCGACCTCCACCAGTCTTCCAAGGGGCATTGATATTGTCGTTTTAATCCACTGCGATCTCCACCACTCTTCCAAGGGGCATTAAAACCGTCTTGTTATGCTACTGTGACATCGACTTCTCTTCCAAGGGGCATTAAAACCATGTGGTTAAACCACTCTGAACTCCACAGCTCTTCCAAGTGGCATTGATATTGTCTTTTTAATCCACTGCGACCTCCACCACTCTTCCAAGGGGCATTAAAACCGTATTGTTAAGCTACTGTGACCTCCATGTCTCTTCCAAGGTGCATTAAAACCATCAATTTAAACCACTCTGAACTCCACAGCTCTTGCAAGAGGTATTGATATTGTATTTTTATTCCACTGTAACCTACAGCACTCTTGCAAGGGGCATTGATATTGTCTTTTTATTCCACTACGACTTCCACCACTCTCCCAATGTGCATTAAAAACATCTTGTTTAGCTACTGTAACGTCCATGTCTGTTCCACTGGGAATTGATGTTGTCTTTTTATTCCACTGTATCCTCCACCACTCTTCCAAGGGGTATTGATATTGTCTTTTTATTCCACTGCGACTTCCACCTCTCTTCTAAGGAGCATTAATATTGTCTTTTTAATCCACTGCGACCTCCACAACTCTTCCAAGAGGCATTAAAACAGTCTTGTTAAGCTACTGTGACCTCCACATCTCTTTCAAGGGGCATTAAAACCGTCTGGTTAAACCACTCTGAACTCCACAGCTCTTTCAAGAGGCATTGATATTGTCTTTTTATTTCACTGTAACCTCCACCACTCTTTCAAGGGGCATTGATATTGTCTTTTTATTCCACTGCGACCTCCACCACTCTCCAAGGCGCATTGATATTGTCTTTTTAATCCACTGCGACCTCCACCACTCTTCCAAGCGGCATTAAACCGGTCTTGTTAAGCTACTGTGACGTCGAAGTCTCTTCCAAGGGGCATTAAAACCATCTGGTTAAACCACTCTGAACTCCGCAGCTCTTCCAAGGGGCATTTGTATTCTCTTTTTATTCCATTCTAACCTCCACCACTCTTCCAAGGGGCATTGACATTGTCTTTTTAATCCACTGCGACCTCCACCACTCTTCCAAGGTGCATTGATATTGTCTTTAAAGTCCACTGCGAACTCCACTCCTCTCCAAGGGGCATTAAAACCTCCTTGTTATGCTACTGTGACCTCCACGTTTCTACGAAGGGGCATTGATATTGTCTTTTTATTCAACTGTAACCTCCACCAATCTTCCAAGGGGCATTGATATTGTTTTTTTGCTCCACTGCGACCTCCACCACTCTTCCAAGGGGCATTAATATTGTCTGTTTAATCCACTGCAACCTCCACCACTCTACCAGGGGGCAATAAAACCGTTGTGATAAGTTACTGTAACCGCAACGTCTCTTCCAAGCGGCGTTAAAACTGTCTGGTTATTCCACTCTGAAATCCACAGCTCTTCTAAGGGGCATTATTATTGTCTTTTTATTCCACTGTAACCTCCACCACTCTTCCAAAGGGCATTGATATTGTCTTTTTATTCCACTGCGACCTTCACCAGTCCTCCAATGGGCATTAAAACCATCTTGTTTAGCTACTGTGACCTCCACGTCTCTTCCACGGGGCATTGGTATTGTCTTTTAATTCCACTGTAACATCCACCACTCGTTCAAGGGGCATTAAAACCGTGTTGTTAAGCTACTTTGACCTCCACGTCAATTCCACGGGGCATTAAAACCGTCAATTTAAACCACTCTGAACTCCACAGCTCTTACAAGGGGCATTGATATTGTCTTTTTATTCCAATGTAACCTTCAGCACTCTTCCAAGGGGCATTGATATTGTCATTTTATTCCACTGCAACTTACACCTCTCTTCCAAGGGGCATTAAAACCGTCTTGTTAAGCTACTGTGACCTCCACGTCTCTTTCACGGGGCATTAATATTGTCTTTTTATTCCACTGTAACCTCCACCACTCTTCCAAGGGGCATTGATACTGTCTTTTTATTCCACTGGGACCTTCAGCACTCTTCCAAGTGGCATTGATATTGTCTTTTTAATCCACTGCGACCTCCACCACTCTACCAGGGGGCATTAAAACCCTATTGTTAAGCTACTGTGACCTCCACGTCTCTTCCAATGTGCATTAAAACCGTCAATTTAAATCACTCTGAACTCCACAGCTCTTGCAAGAGGCATTGATATTGTCTTTTTATTCCACTGTAACCTACAGCACTCTTTCAAGGGGTATTGGTATTGACTTTTTATTCCACTATGACTTCCACCTCTCTCCCAAGGTGCATTAAAAACATCTTGTTTAGCTACTGTAACGTCCATGTCTGTTCCACTTTGCATTGATATTGTCCTTTTATTCCACTGTATCCTCTACCACTCTTCCAAGGGGTATTGATATTGTCTTTTTATTCCACTGCAACTTCCACCTCTCTTCTAAGGGGCATTGATATTGTCTTTTTAATCCACTGCGACCTCCACCACTCTTCCAAGGGGCATTAAAACCGTCTGGTTAAACCACTCTGAACTCCATAGCTCTTTTAAGAGGCATTGATATTGTCTTTTTTTTTCACTGTAACCTCAACCACTTTTTCAAGGGGCATTGATATTGTCTTTTTATTCCACTGCGATCTCCACCACTTTTCCAAGGGGCATTAAAACTGTCTTGTTATTCTACTGTGACCTCCACGTGTCTTCCTCGGGGCATTGATATTGTCTTTTTAATCCACTGTGACCTCCACCACTTTTCCAAGGGGCATTAAAACCATCTTTTTAATCTACTGTGACCTCCACGTCTCTTCCAAAGGGCAATAAAACCATCTGGTTAAACCACTCTGAACTGCACAGCTCTTCCAAAGGGCATTAGTATTGTCTTTTTATTCCACTCTAACCTCCACCACTCTTCCAAGGGGCATTGACATTGTCTTTTTATTCCACTGCGACCTCCATCATTCTTCCAAGGGGCATTGATATTGTCTTTTTATTCTACTGCCACCTCCACCACTCTTCCAAGGGGCATTGATATTGTCTTTTTATTCCAGTGCGACCTCCACCACTTTTCCAAGGAGCATTAAAATTGTCTTTTTAAGCTACTGTGCCCTCCACGTGACTTCCAATGGCTATTAAAACCATCTGGTTAAACCACTCTGAACTTCACAGCTCTTCCAAGGGGCATTGGTATTGTCTTTTTATTCCGCTCTAACCTCCACCACTCTTCCAAGGGGCATTGACATTGTCTTTTTATTCCACTGCGACCTCTACCATTCTTCCAAGGGGCATTAAAACTGTCTTGTTAAGCTACAGTGACCTTCACATCTCTTCCATGGGGCTTTGATATTGTCCTTAAATTCCAAAGTAACCTCCACCACTCTACCAAGGGGCATCGATATTGTATTGTTATTCCACTGCGACCTCCACCACTCTTCCAAAGGGCATTGATATTGTCTTTTTAATCCACTGCAACCTCCATCACTCTTCTAAGGGGCATTAAAACGGTCTTGTTAAGCTACTGTGACATCCAAGCTTCTTACACAGGGCATTGATATTGTCTTTTTATTCCACTGTAACCTCCACCACTCTTCCAAGGGGCATTGATATTGTCTTTTTAATCCACTGCAACCTCCATCACTCTTCCAAGAAGCTTTGAAACCGTCTTGTTAAGCTACTGTGACCTCCTCGTCTATTCCACGGTGCATTAAAACTTTCTGGTTAAACCACTGTGAACTCCACAGCTCTTCCAAGGGGCATTGATATTGTCTTTTTATTCCCCTCTAACCTCCACCACTCTTCCAAGGGGCATTGATATTGTCTTTTTATTTTACTGCATCCTCCACCACTCTTCCAAGGGGCATTAATATTGTCTTTTTATTCCATTGTGACATCCACGTCTCTTCCAAGTGGCATTGATATTGTCTTTTATTTAATTGGAACCTTCTCCACTCTTCCAAGGGGCATTGATATTGTCTTTTTATTCCACTGTAACCTCCACCATTCTTCCAAGGGACATTGATATTGTCTTTTTATTCCACTGTAACCACCACCACTCTTCCAAGGGGCATTGATATTGACTTTTTATTCCACTGTAAACTCCACCACTCTTCCAAGGGGCATTGATATTGTCTTTTTAATCCACACCGACCTCTACCACTCCACAAAGGGGCTTTAAAACAGTCTTGATAAGCTTCTGTGACCTCCACGTCTCTTCCAAGCGGCATTAAAATCGCATGGTTAAACCACTCTGAACTCCACAGCTCTTCCAAGAGGCATTAATATTGTCTTTTTATTCAACTGTAACCTCCAACACTCTTCCAAGGGGCATTGATATTGTCTTTTTTTCCCACTGCGACCTCCACCACTCTTCCAAGGGGATTTGATAGTCTTTTTAATCCACTGCAACCTCCACAACTCTTCCAAGGGGCATTAAAACCGTCTTGTTAAGCTACTGTGACCTCCACGCCGCTTCCACGGGGCATTGATATTGTCTTTTTATTCCACTGCGACCTCCACCACTCTTCCAAGGGGCATTGATATTGTTTTTTTAATCCACTGCGACCTCCACCACTCTACCAAGGAACATTGATATTGTCTTTTTTTTCCACTGTAACCTCCACCACTCTTCTAAGGGGCATTGATATTTTCTTTTTATTCCACTGCGACATCCACCACTCTTCCAAGGGCATTAAAACAGTCTTGTTAAGCTACTGTGATCTCCACGTCTCTTCCAAGGGCCATTAAACCCGTCAATTTAAACTACTCTGAACTCCACAGCTCTTGCAAGAGGCATTGATATTGTCTTTTTATTCTACTGTAACCTCCACCACTCTTCCAAGGGGCATTGATTTTGTCTTTTTAATCCACTGCGACCTCCATCTCTCTTCCAAGAAGCATTAAAACCATCTTGTTTAGCTACTGTGACCTCCACGTCTATTCCACGGTGCCTTAAAACCTTCTGGTTAAACCACTGTGAACTCCACAGCTCTTCCAAGGGGCATTGATATTGTGGTTTTATTCCACTGTAACGTCCACCACTCTTCCAAGGGGCATTGATATTGTCTTTTTATTTTACTGCGACCTGCACCACTCTTCCAAAGGGTATTAATATTGTCTTTTTATTCCACTGTGACCTCCACCACTCTTCCAAGGGGCATTGATATTGTCTTTTTATTCCACTGCGACCTCCACTTCTCTTCCAAGGGGCATTAAAACCATCTTGTTAAGCTACTGTGACCTCCAAGTCTCTTCCACGAGGCATTGATATTGTCTAATTATTCCACTGCGACCTCCACATCTCTTCCAAGTGGAATTGATATTGTCTTTTTATTCTACTGCGACCTCCACCACTCTTCTAAAGGGCATTGATATTGTCTTTTTAATCCACTGCGACCTCCACCACTCTTTCAAGGGGCATTAAAACAGTTTTGATAAGCTACTGTGACCTCCACGTCTCTTCCAAGGGGCATTAAAACCGTGTGGTTAAAACACTCTGAAATCCACAACTCTTCTAAGGGGCATTATTATGGTCTTTTTATTAAACTGTAACCTCCACCATTCTTCCAAAGGGCATTGATATTGTCTTTTTATTCCACTGCGACCTTCACCAGTCCTCCAAGGGGCATTAAAACTATCTTGTTAAGCTACTGTGACCTCCACGTATCTTCCACGGGGCATTGGTATTGTTTTTTAATTCCACTGTAACATCCACCACTCGTCCACGGGGCATTTAAACCGTGTTGTTAAGCTACTTTGACCTCCACGTCAATTCCACGGGGCATTAAAACCGTTAATTTAAACCACTCTGAACTCCACAGCTCTTGCAAGGGGCATTGATATTGTCTTTTTATTCCAATGTAACCTCCAGCACTCTTCCAAGGGGCATTGATATTGTCTTTTTATTCCACTGCAACTTCCACCTCTCTTCCAAGGGGCATTAAAACCGTCTTGTTAAGCTTCTGTGACCTCCACGTCTCTTTCACGGGGCATTGATATTGTCTTTTTATTCCACTGTAACCTCCACCACTCTTCCAAGGGGCATTGATATTGTCTTTTTATTCCACTGGGACCTTCACCACTCTTCCAAGTGGCATTGATATTGTCTTTTTAACCACTGCGACCTTCACCACTCTACCAAGGGGCATTAAAACCGTATTGTTAAGCTACTGTGACCTCCACTTCTCTTCCAAGGTGCATTAAAACCGTCAATTTAAACCACTCTGAACTCCACAGCTCTTGCAAGAGGCATTGATATTGTCTTTTTATTCCACTGTAATCTACAGCACTCTTTCAAGGGGCATTGATATTGTCTTTTTATTCCACTATGACTTCCACCACTCTCCCAAGGTGCATTAAAACACCTTGTTTAGCTACTGTTATGTCCATGTCTGTTCCACTGGGCATTGATATTGTCTTTTTATTCCACTGTATCCTCCACCACTCTTCTAAGGGGCATTGATATTGTCTTTTTAATCCACTGCGACCTCCATCACTCTTCCAAGAGGCATTAAAACCGTCTTGTTAAACCACTCTGAACTCCATAGCTCTTTATAGAGGCATTGATATTGTCTTTTTATTTCACTGTAACCTCCACCACTCTTTCAAGGGGCATTGATATTGTCTTTTTATTCCACTGCGACCTCCATCACTCTTCCAAGGGGCATTAAAACTGTCTTGTTAAGCTACTGTGACCTCCACGTGTCTTCCACGGGGCACTGATATTGTCTTTTTAATCCACTGTGACCTCCACCACTTTTCCAAGGGGCATTAAAACAATCTTTTTAATCTACTGTGACCTCCACGTCTCTTCCAAGGGGCAATAAAACCATCTGGTTAAACCACTCTGATCTCCACAGCTCTTCCAAGGGGCATTAGTATTGTCTTTTTATTCCACTCTAACCTCCACCACTCTTCCAAGGGGCATTGACATTGTCTTTTTATTCCACTGCGACCTCCATCATTCTTCCAAGGGGCATTGATATTGTCTTTTTATTCCACTGCGACCTCCACCACTTTTCCAAGGGGCATTAAAAACGTCTTTTTAAGCTACTGTGTCCTCCACGTCACTTCCAATGGGCGTTAAATCCGTCTGGTTAAACCACTCTGAACTCCACAGCTCTTCCAAGGGGCATTGGTATTGTCTTTTTATTCCACTCTAACCTCCATCACTCTTCCAAGGGGCATTGACATTGTCTTTTTATTCCACTGCGACCTCCACCACTCTTCCAAGGGGCATTAAAACTGTCTTGTTAAGCTACAGTGATCTCCACATCTCTTCCATGGGGCATTGATATTGTCTTTAAATTCCACTGTAACCTCCACCACTCTTCCAAGGGGCATTGAAATTGTATTTTTACTCAACTCTAACCTCCACCATTCTTCCAAGGGGCATTGATATTGTCTTTTTAATCCACTGCAACCTCCATCACTCTTCCAAGAAGCATTGAAACCATCTTGTTAAGCTACTGTGACCTCCACGTCTATTCCATGGTGCATTAAAACTTTCTGGCTAAACCACTGTGAACTCCACAGCTCTTGCAAGGGGCATTGATATTGTCTTTTTATTCCACTCTAACCTCCACCACTCTTCCAAGGGGCATTGATATTATCTTTTTATTTTACTGCATCCTCCACCACTCTTCCAAGGGGCATTAATATTGTCTTTTTATTCCACTGTGACCTCCACGTCTCTTCCAAGGGGCATTGATATTGTCTTTTTATTTAATTGGAACCTCCACCACTCTTCCAAGGGGCAATGATATTGCCTTTTTATTCCACTGTAACCTCGACCATTCTTCCAAGGGACATTGATATTGTCTTTTTATTCCACTGTAACCACCACCACTCTTCCAAGGGGCATTGATATTGTCTTTTTATTCCACTGTAACCTCCACCACTCTTCCAAGGGGCATTGATATTGTCTTTTTAATCCACTGCGACCTCTACCACTCCTCCAAGGGGCTTTAAAATAGTCTTGATAAGCTTCTGTGACCTCTATTTTTCTTCCAAGGGGCATTAAAACCGCATGGTTAAACAACTCTGAACTCCACAGATTTTCGAAGAGGCATTGATATTGTCTTTTTATTCAACTGTAACCTCCACCACTCTTCCAAGCGGCATTGATATTGTCGTTTTTTTCCACTGCGACCTCCACCGCTCTTACTAAGGGATTTGATAGTCTTTTTAATCCACTGCGACCTCCACAACTTTTCCAAGGGGCATTAAAACCGTCTTGTTAAGCTACTGTGACCTCCACGTCTCTTCCAAGGGGCATTAAACCCGTCAATTTAAACCACTCTGAACCCCACAGCTCTTGCAAGAGGCATTGATATTGTCTTTTTATTCCACTGTAACCTCCACCACTCTTCCAAGGGGCATTGATTTTGTCTTTTTAATCCAATGCGACCTCCATCTCTCTTTCAAGAAGCATTAAAACCGTCTTGTTTAGCTACTGTGACCTCCACGTCTATTCCACGGTGCCTTAAAACCTTCTGGTTAAACCACTGTGAACTCCACAGCTCTTCCAAGGTGCATTGATATTGTCGTTTTATTCCACTGTAACCTCCACCACTCTTCCAAGGGCATTGATATTGTCTTTTTATTTTACTGCGACCTGCACCACTCTTCCAAAGGGCATTAATATTGTCTTTTTATTCCACTGCGACCTCCACCACTCTTCCAAGGGTCATTGATATGGTCTTTTTATTCCACTGTAACCTCCACCACTCTTCCAAGGGACATTGATATTGTCTTTTTATTCCACTGCGACCTCCACCGCCCTTCCAAGGGGCATTAAAACCATCTTGTTAAGCTATTATGACCTCCAAGTCTCTTCCACGAGGCATTGATATTGTCTTATTATTCCACTGCGACCTCCAGATCTCTTCCAAGTGGAATTGATATTGTCTTTTCATTCCACTGCGACCTCCTTCACTCTTCTAAGGGGCATTGATATTGTCTTTTTAATCTACTGCGACCTCCACCACTCTTCCAAGGGGCATTAAAACAGTTTTGATAAGCTACTGTGACGTCCACGTCTCTTCCAAGGGGCATTAAAACCGTCTGGTTAAAACACTCTGAAATCCACAGCTCTTCTAAGGGGCATTATTATTGTCTTTTTATTCCACTGTAACCTCCACCACTCTTCCAAAGGGCATTGATATTGTCTTTTTATTCCACTGCGACCTTCACCCGTCCTCCAAGGGGCATTAAAACCATCTTGTTAAGCTACTGTGAACTCCACGTCTCTTCCAGGGGGCATTAGTATTGTCTTTTAATTCCACTGTAACATCCACCACTCGTCCAAGGGGCATTAAAACCGTGTTGTTAAGCTACTTTGACCTCCACGTCAATTCCACGGGGCATTAAAACCATCAATTTAAATCACTCTGAACATCACAGCTCTTGCAAGGAGCATTGATATTGTCTTTTTATTCCAATGTAACCTCCAGCACTCTTCCAAGGGGCATTGATTTTGTCTTTTTATTCCACTGCAACTTCCACCTCTCTTCCAAGGGGCATTAAAACCGTCTTGTTAAGCTTCTGTGACCTCCACGTCTCTTTCACGTGGCATTGATATTGTCTTTTTATTCCACTCTAACCTCCACCACTCTTCCAAGGGGCATTGATATTGTCTTTTTATTCCACTGGGACCTTCACCACTCTTCCAAGTGGCATTGATATTGTCTTTTTAAACACTGCGACCTTCACCACTCTACCAAGGGGCATTAAAACCGTATTGTTAAGCTACTGTGACCTCCATGTCTCTTCCAAGGTGCATTAAAACCGTCAATTTAAACCACTCTGAACTCCACAGCTCTTGCAAGAGGCATTGATATTGTCTTTTTATTCCACTGTAAACTACAGCACTCTTTCAAGGGGCATTGATATTGTCTTTTTATTCCACTATGACTTCCACCACTCTCCCAAGGTGCATTAAAACACCTTGTTTAGCTACTGTTATGTCCATGTCTGTTCCACTGGGCATTGATATTGTCTTTTTATTCCACTGTATCCTCCACCACTCTTCCAAGGGGTATTGATATTGTCTTTTTATTCCACTGCGACTTCCACCTCTCTTCTAAGGGGCATTGATATTGTCTTTTTAATCCACTGCGACCTCCATCACTCTTCCAAGAGGCATTAAAACCGTCTGGTTAAACCACTCTGAACTCCATAGCTCTTTATAGAGGCATTGATATTGTCTTTTTATTTCACTGTAACCTCCACCACTCTTTCAAGGGGCATTGATATTGTCTTTTTATTCCACTGCGACCTCCATCACTCTTCCAAGGGGCATTAAAACTGTCTTGTTAAGCTACTGTGGCCTCCACGTGTCTTCCACGGGGCACTGATATTGTCTTTTTAATCCACTGTGACCTCCACCACTTTTCCAAGGGGCATTAAAACAATCTTTTTAATCTACTGTGACCTCCACGTCTCTTCCAAGGGGCAATAAAACCATCTGGTTAAACCACTCTGATCTCCACAGCTCTTCCAAGGGGCATTAGTATTGTCTTTTTATTCCACTCTAACCTCCACCACTCTTCCAAGGGGCATTGACATTGTCTTTTTATTCCACTGCGACCTCCATCATTCTTCCAAGGGGCATTGATATTGTCTTTTTATTCCACTGCGACCTCCACCACTTTTCCAAGGGGCATTAAAAACGTCTTTTTAAGCTACTGTGTCCTCCACGTCACTTCCAATGGGCGTTAAATCCGTCTGGTTAAACCACTCTGAACTCCACAGCTCTTCCAAGGGGCATTGGTATTGTCTTTTTATTCCACTCTAACCTCCATCACTCTTCCAAGGGGCATTGACATTGTCTTTTTATTCCACTGCGACCTCCACCACTCTTCCAAGGGGCATTAAAACTGTCTTGTTAAGCTACAGTGATCTCCACATCTCTTCCATGGGGCTTTGATATTGTATTTTTACTCAACTCTAACCTCCACCATTCTTCCAAGGGGCATTGATATTGTCTTTTTAATCCACTGCAACCTCCATCACTCTTCCAAGAAGCATTGAAACCGTCTTGTTAAGCTACTGTGACCTCCACGTCTATTCCATGGTGCATTAAAACTTTCTGGCTAAACCACTGTGAACTCCACAGCTCTTCCAAGGGGCATTGATATTGTCTTTTTATTCCACTGTAACCTCCACCACTCTTCCAAGGGGCATTGATATTGTCTTTTTAATCCACTGCGACCTCTACCACTCCTCCAAGGGGCTTTAAAAGAGTCTTGATAAGCCTCTGTGACCTCCATTTTTCTTCCAAGGGGCATTAAAACCGCATGGTTAAACAACTCTGAACTCCACAGATTTTCGAAGAGGCATTGATATTGTCTTTTTATTCAACTGTAACCTCCACCACTCTTCCAAGGGGCATTGATATTGTCGTTTTTTTCCACTGCGACCTCCACCGCTCTTACTAAGGGATTTGATAGTCTTTTTAATCCACTGCGACCTCCACAACTTTTCCAAGGGGCATTAAAACCGTCTTGTTAAGCTACTGTGACCTCCACGTCTCTTCCAAGGGTCATTAAAACTGTCTTGTTAAGGTACTGTGACCTCCACGTGTCTTCCACGGGGCACTGATATTGTCTTTTTAATCCACTGTGACCTCTACCACTCCTCCAAGGGGCTTTAAAATAGTCTTGATAAGCTTCTGTGACCTCCACGTCTCTTCCAAGGGGCATTAAAACCGCATGGTTAAACAACTCTGAACTCCACAGATTTTCCAAGAGTCATTGATATTGTCTTTTTATTCAACTGTAACCTCCACCACTCTTCCAAGGGGCATTGATATTGTCGTTTTTTCCACTGCGACCTCCACCGCTCTTACTAGGGGATTTGATAGTCTTTTTAATCCACTGCGACCTCCTAAACTTTTCCAAGGGGCATTAAAACCGTCTTGTTAAGCTACTGTGACCTCCACGTCTCTTCCAAGGGGCATTAAACCCGTCAATTTAAACCGCTCTGAACTCCACAGCTCTTGCAAGAGGCATTGATATTGTCTTTTTATTCCACTGTAACCTCCACCACTCTTCCAAGGGGCATTGATTTTGTCTTTTTAATCCACTGCGACCTCCATCTCTCTTCCAAGAAGCATTAAAACAGTCTTGTTTAGCTACTGTGACCTCCACGTCTATTCCACGGTGCCTTAAAACCTTCTGGTTAAACCACTGTGAACTCCACAGCTCTTCCAAGGTGCATTGATATTGTCGTTTTATTCCACTGTAACCTCCATCACTCTTCTAAGGGGCATTGATATTGTCTTTTTATTTTACTGCGACCTGCACCACTCTTCCAAAGGGCATTAATATTGTCTTTTTATTCCACTGCGACCTCCACCACTCTTCCAAGGGTCATTGATATGGTCTTTTTATTCCACTGTAACCTCCACCACTCTTCCAAGGGACATTGATATTGTCTTTTTATTCCACTTCGACCTCCACCGCTCTTCCAAGGGGCATTAAAACCATCTTGTTAAGCTACTATGACCTCCAAGTCTCTTCCACAAGGCATTGATATTGTCTTATTATTCCACTGCGACCTCCACATCTCTTCCAAGTGGAATTGATATTGTCTTTTCATTCCACTGCGATCTCCTTCACTCTTCTAAGGGGCATTGATATTGTCTTTTTAATCTACTGCGACCTCCACCACTCTTCCAAGGGGCATTAAAACAGTTTTAATAAGCTACTGTGACCTCCACGTCTTTTCCAAGGGGCATTAAAACCGTCTGGTTAAAACACTCTGAAATCCACAGCTCTTCTAAGGGGCATTATTATTGTCTTTTTATTCCACTGTAACCTCCACCACTCTTCCAAAGGGCATTGATATTGTCTTTTTATTCCACTGCGACCTTCACCCGTCCTCCAAGGGGCATTAAAACCATCTTGTTAAGCTACTGTGAACTCCACGTCTCTTCCACGGGGCATTAGTATTGTCTTTTAATTCCACTGTAACATCCACCACTCGTCCAAGGGGCATTAAAACCGTGTTGTTAAGCTACTTTGACCTCCACGTCAATTCCACAGGGCATTAAAACCATCAATTTAAACCACTCTGAACTTCACAGCTCTTGCAAGGGGCATTGATATTGTCTTTTTATTCCAATGTAACCTCCAGCACTCTTCCAAGGGGCATTAAAACCGTCTTGTTAAGCTACTGTGACCTCAACGTCTCTTTCACGGGGCATTGATATTGTCTTTTTATTCCACTGTAACCTCCACCACTCTTCCAAGGGGCATTGATATTGTCTTTTTATTCCACTGGGACCTTCACCATTCTTCCAAGTGGCATTGATATTGTCTTTTTAATCCACTGCGACCTCCACCACTCTTCCAAGGGGCATTAAAACCGTATTGATAAGCTACTGTGACCTCCACGTCTCTGCCAAGGTGCATTAAAACCGTCAATTTAAACCACTCTGAACTCCACAGCTCTTGCAAGAGGCATTGATATTGTCTTTTTATTCCACTGTAACCTACAGCACTCTTTCAAGGGGCATTGATATTGTCTTTTTATTCCACTATGACTTCCACCACTCTCCCAAGGTGCATTAAAAACATCTTGTTTAGCTACTGTAACGTCCATGTCTGTTCCACTGGGCATTGATATTGTCTTTTTATTCCACTGCAACTTCCACCTCTCTTCTAAGGGGCATTGATATTGTCTATTTAATCCACTGCGACCTCCACCACTCTTCCAAGAGGCATTAAAACCGTCTGGTTAAACCACTCTGAACTCCATAGCTCTTTATAGAGGCATTGATATTGTCTTTTTATTTCACTGTAACCTCCACTACTCTTTCAAGGGTTATTGATATTGTCTTTTTATTCCACTGCGACCTCCACCACTCTTCCAAGGAGCATTAAAACTGCCTTGTTAAGCTACTGTGACCTCCACGTGTCTTCCACGGGGCACTGATATTTTCTTTTTAATCCACTGTGACCTCCACCACTTTTCCAAGGGGCATTAAAACCATCTTTTTAATCTACTGTGACCTCCATGTCTCTTCCAAGGGGCAATAAAACCATCTGGTTAAACTACTCTGAACTCCACAGCTCTTCCAAGGGCCATTGGTATTGTCTTTTTATTCCTCTCTAACCTCCACCACTCTTCCAAGAGGCATTGACATTGTCTTTTTATTCCACTGCGATCTCCATCATTCTTCCAAGTGGCATTGATATTGTCTTTTTATTCCACTACCACCTCCACCACTCTTCCAAGGGGCATTGATATTGTATTTTTATTCCACTGCGACCTCCAACACTTTTCCAAGGGGCATTAAAAACGTCTTTTTAAGCTATTATGTCCTCCACGTCACTTCCAATGGGCATTAAAACCGTCTGGTTAAACCACTCTGAACTCCACAGCTCTTCCAAGAGGCATTGATATTGTCTTTTTATTCCACTCTAACCTCCACCACTCTTCCAAGGGGCATTGACATTGTCTTTTTATTCCACTGCGACCTCCACCATTCTTCCAAGTGGCATTAAAACTGTCTTGTTCAGCTACAGTGACCTCCACATCTCTTCTACGTGGCTTTGATATTGTCTTTAAATTCCACTGTAACCTCCACCACTCTTCCAAGGGGCATTGATATTGTATTTTTATTCCACTGCGACCTCCACCACTCTTCCAAAGGGCATTGATATTGTCTTTTTAATCCACTGCGACCTCCATCACTCTTCTAAGGGGCATTAAAACCATCTTGTTAAGCTACTGTGACCTCCAAGTTTCTTACACAGGGCATTGATATTGTCTTTTTATTCCACTGTAACCTCCACCACTCTTCCAAGGGGCATTGATTTTGTCTTTTTAATCCACTGCGACGTCCGTCTCTCTTCCAAGATGCATTGAAACCGTCTTCTTAAGCTACTGTGACCTCCACGTCTATTCCAGGGTGCATTAAAACTTTCTGGTTAAACCACTGTGAACTCCACAGCTCTTCCAAGGGGCATTGATATTGTCTTTTTATTCCACTCTAACCTCCACCACTCTTCCAAGGGGCATTGATATTATCTTTTTATTTTACTGTGTCAGCCACCACTCTTCCAAGGGGCATTAATATTGTCTTTGTATTCCACTGTGACCTTCACGTCTCTTCCAAGGGGCATTGATATTGTCTTTCTATTTAATTGGAACCTCCACCACTCTTCCAAGGGGCATTGATATTGTCTTTTTATTCCACTGTAACCTCCACCATTCTTCCAAGGGACATTGATATTGTCTTTTTATTCCGCTGTAACCACCACCACTCTTACAAGGGGCATTGATATTGTCTTTTTATTCCACTGTAACCTCCACCACTTTTCCAAGGGGCATTGATATTGTCTTTTTAATCCACTGCGACCTCTACCACTCCTCCAAGGGGCTTTAAAAGAGTCTTGATAAGCTTCTGTGACCTCCACCTCTCTTCCAAGGGACATTAAAACCGCATGGTTAAACAACTCTGAACACCACAGCTCTTCCAAGAGGCATTGATATTGTCTTTTTATTCAACTGTAACCTCCACTACTCTTCCAAAGGGCATTGATATTGTCTTTTTACTCCACTACGACCTCCACAACTCTACCAAGGGGCATAAAAACCGTCTTGTTAAGCTACTGTGACCTCGACGTCCCTTCCACGGGGCATTGATATTGTCTTTTTATTCCACTGTGACCTCCACGTCTATTCCACGGTGCCTTAAAACCTTCTGGTTAAACCACTGTGAACTCCACAGCTCTTCCAAGGGGTATTTATATTGTCTTTTTATTTTACTGCGACCTCCACCACTCTTCCAAGGGGCATTAATTTTGTCCTTTTATTCCACTGCGACCTCCACCACTCTTTCAAGGGTCATTGATATTGTCTTTTTATTCCACTGTAACCTCCACCACTCTTCCAAGGGGCATTGATATTGTCTTTTTATTCCACTGCGACCTCCACCTATCTTCCAAGGGGCATTAAAACCATCTTGTTAAGCTACTGTGAACTCCAAGTCTCTTCCACGAGGCATTGATATTGTCTTTTTATTCCACTGCGACCTCCACATCTCTTCCAAGGGAAATTGATATTGTCTTTTTATTCCACTGCGACCTCCACCACTCTTCTAAGGGGCATTGATATTGTCTTTTTAATCCACTGCGACCTCCACTACTCTTCCAAGGGGCATTAAAACAGTTTTGATAAGCTACTGTGACCTCTACGTCTCTTCCAAGGGGCATTAAAAGTGCCTGGTTAAAACACTCTGAACTCGACAGCTCTTCCAAGAGGCATTGATATTGTCTTTTTATTCAACTGTAACCTCCACCACTCTTCCAAGGGGCATTAAAACCGTCTTGTTAAGCTACTGTGACAACCACCTGTCTTTCAAGGGGCATTAAAACCGTCAATTTAAACCACTCTGAACTCCACAGCTCTTGCAAGAGGCATTGATATTGTCTTTTTATTCCACTGTAACCTCCACCATTCTTCCAAGGGGCATTGATTTTGTCTTTTTAATCCACTGTGACCTCCATCACTCTTCTAAGAAGCATTAAAACTGTCTTGTTTAGCTATTGTGACCTCCACGTCTATTCCACGGTGATTTAAAACCTTCTGGTTAAACCACTGTGAACTCCACAGCTCTTCCAAGGGGCATTGATATTGTCTTTTTATTCCACTGTAACCTCCACCACTCTTCCAAGGGGCATTGATATTGTCTTTTTATTCCACTGCGACCTCCACCTCTCTTCCAAGGGGCATTAAAATCATCTTGTTAAGCTAGTGTGAACTCCAAGTCTCTTCCACGAGTCATTGATATTGTCTTTTTATTCCACTGCGACGTCCACATCTCTTCCAAGGGGAATTGATATTGTCTTTTTATTCCTCTGCGACCTCCACCACTCTTCTAAGGGGCATTGATATTGTCTTTTTAAACCACTGCGACCTCCACCACTCTTCCAAGGGGCATTAAAACAGACTTGATAAGCTACTGTGACCTCCACGTCTCTTCCAAGGGGCATTGATTTTGTCTTTTTAATCCACTGTGACCTCCATCACTCTTCTAAGAAGCATTAAAACTGTCTTGTTTAGCTACTGTGACCTCCACGTCTATTCCACGGTGCCTTAAAACCTTCTGGTTAAACCACTGTGAACTCCACAGCTCTTCCAAGGGGCATTGACATTGTCTTTTTATTCCACTGCGACCTCCACCATTCTTCCAAGTGGCATTAAAACTGTCTTGTTCAGCTACAGTGACCTCCACATCTCTTCCACAGGGCTTTGATATTGTCTTTAAATTCCACTGTAACCTCCACCACTCTTCCAAGGGGCATTGATATTGTATTTTTATTCCACTGCGACCTCCACCACTCTTCCAAAGGGCATTGATATTGTCTTTTTAATCCACTGGGACCTCCATCACTCTTCTAAGGGGCATTAAAACCATCTTGTTAAGCTACTGTGACCTCCAAGTTTCTTACACAGGGCATTGATATTGTCTTTTTATTCCACTGTAACCTCCACCACTCTTCCAAGGGGCATTGATTTTGTCTTTTTAATCCACTGTGACGTCCATCTCTCTTCCAAGATGCATTGAAACCGTCTTGTTAAGCTACTGTGACCTCCACGGCTCTTCCAAGGGGCAATGATATTGTCTTTTTATTCCACTCTAACCTCCACCACTCTTCCAAGGGGCATTGATATTATCTTTTTATTTTACTGTGTCAGCCACCACTCTTCCAAGGGGCATTAATATTGTCTTTGTATTCCACTGTGACCTTCACGTCTCTTCCAAGGGGCATTGATATTGTCTTTTTATTCCAATATAGCCTCCACCACTCTTCCAAGGGGCATTGATATTGTCTTTTTATTCCACTGTAATGTCCACCACTCTTCCAAGGGGCTCTGATATTGTCCTTTTATTCCACTGCGACCTCCACCACTCTTCGAAGGGGCATTGATAATGTCTTTTTATTCCACTGCGACCTCCACCACTCTTCCATGGGACATTAAAACCATCTTGTTAAGCTTCTGTGACCTCCATGTCTCTTCCACATGGCATTGATATTGTCTTTTTATTCCACTGTAACCTCCATCACTCTTCGCAGGGGCATTGATATTGTCTTTTTATTCAACTGAGACTTCCACCACTCCTTCAAGGAGCATTGACATTGTCTTTTTAATCCACTTCGACCTCCAACACTCTTCCAAGGGGCATTAAAACAGTCTTGTTAATCTACTGTGAACTCTTCGTCTCTTCCAAGGGGCATTTCAACCGTCTATTTAAACCACTCTCATCTCCGCAGCTCTTGCAAAGTGCATTGATTTTGTCTTTTTACTCCACTGTAACCTCCAGCACTCTTCCAAGGGGCATTGATATTGTCTTTTTATTCCACTGCGACTTCCACCTCTCTTCCAAGGGGCATTAAAACCGTCTTGTAAAGCTACTGTGACCTCCACAGCTCATCCAAGGGGCATTGATATTGTCTTTTTATTCCACTGTCACCTCCACCACTCTTCCAAGGGGCATTGATACTATCTTTTTATTCCACTGCGACCTTCACTACTCTTCCAAGGGGCATTGATATTGTCTTTTTATTCCACTGTGACCTCCACCACTCTACCAAGGGGCATTTATATTGTTTTTTTAATCAACTGCGACCTCCACCACTCTTCCAAGGGGCATTAAAACCGTGGTGTTAAGCTACTTTGACCACCACGTCAATACCATGGGGCTTTGATATTGTCTTTTATTCCACTGCGACCTCCACCGCTCTACCAAGGGGCATTGATATTGTCTTTTTAATCCACTGCGACATCCACCACTCTTCCAAGGGACATTAAAACCGGCTAGTTAAGCTATTGTGACCTCCACGTCTCTTCCAAGGGGCATTAAAACCGTCTATTTAAACCACTCTGAACTCCACAGCTCTTCCAAGGGGCATTGATATTGTCTTTTTTTTCCACTGTAACCTTCACCACTCTTCCAAAGGGCATTGATATTGTCTTTTTATTCCATTGCGACCTCCACCCCTCTTCCAAGGGGCATTGATATTGTCTTTTAAATACACTGCGACCACCACCACTCTTCCAAGGGGCATTGATATTGTCTTTTTAATCCACTGTGACCTCCACGTCTCTTCTAAGGGGCATTAAAACCATCAATTTAAACAACTCTGAACTCTACAGCTCTTCCAAGGAGCATTGGTATTGTCTTTTTATTCCACTCTAACTTCCACCACTCTTCCAAGGGGCATTGACATTGTCTTTTTTTTCCACTGCGACCTCCACCACTCTTCCAAGCGGCATTAAGACCATCTTGTTAAGCTACAGTGACCTCAACAACTCTTCCACTGGGCATTGATGTTGTCTTTTATTCCACTGTAACCTCCACCACTCTTCCAAGGGGCATTGATATTGTCTTTTTATTCCACTGCGACGTCCACCACTCTTCCAAAGGGCATTAATATTGTCTTTTTAATCCACTGCGACCTCCACCACTCTTCCAAGGGCATTAAAACAGTCTTGTTAAGCTACTGTGACCTCCACGTCTCTTCCAAGGGGCATTAAAACCATCTGGTTAAACCGCTCTGAACTCCAAAGCTCTTCCAAGGGGCATTGATATTGTCTTATTTTTTCACTGTAACTTCCACCACTCTTCCAAGGGGCATTGATTTTGTCTTTTTATTCCACTGCGACCTTAACCACTCT
Organism: Phyllobates terribilis; assembly: GCF_046119375.1. Lineage (NCBI taxonomy): Eukaryota > Metazoa > Chordata > Amphibia > Anura > Dendrobatidae > Phyllobates > Phyllobates terribilis. The sequence continues at coordinate 442,119 of NW_027363119.1, forward strand.
TCCATTGGGCATTGATATTGTCTTTTTAATTTACTGTGACCTTAACCACTCTTCCAATGGGCATCGATATTGTCTTTTTATTCCACTGTCACCTCCACCACTCTTCCAAGGGGCATTGATATTGTCTTATTTTTTCACTGTAACTTCCACCACTCTTCCAAGGGGCATTGATTTTGTCTTTTTATTCCACTGCGACCTTAACCACTCTTCCATTGGGTATTGATATTGTCTTTTTAATTTACTGTGACCTTAACCACTCTTCCAATGGGCATCGATATTGTCTTTTTATTCCACTGTCACCTCCACCACTCTTCCAAGGGGCATTGATATTGTCTTTTTATTCCACTGCGATTTCAACCTCTCTTCTAACAGGCATTAATATTGTCTTTTTAATCCACTGCGACCTCCACCACTCTTCCAAGGGGCATTAAAACAGTCTTGTTAAGCTACTGTGACCTCCACGTCTCTTCCAAGGGGCATTAAAACCGTCTGGATAAACCACTCTGAACTCCACAGCTCTTCCGATGGTTATTGATATTGTCTTTTTATTCCACTGTAACCTCCACTGCTCTTCCAAGGGGCATTGGTTTTGTCTTTTTATTCCACTGTAACCTCCACCACTCTTCCAAGGGGCATTGATACTGTCTTTTTAATCCACTGCGACCTCCACAACTCTTCCAAGAGGCATTGATATTGTCTTTTTATTCCACTGTAACCTCCACCATTCTTCCAAGGGGTATTGATATTGTCTTTTTAATGCACTGTAACCTCCACCACTCTTCCAAGGGACATTAAAACTATCTTGTTAAACCACTCTGAACACCATAGCTCTTTCATGAGGCATTGATATTATATTTTTATTTCACTGTAATCTCCAACACTCTTTCAAGGGGCATTGATATTGTCTTTTTATTCCACTGCGACCTCCACCACTCTTCCAATTGGCATTAAAACCGTCTTGTTAAGCTACTGTGACCTCCACTTGTCTTCCCCGGGGCATTGATATTGTCTTTTTAATCCACTGTGACGTCCACCACTTTTCCAAGAGGCATTAAAACCGTCTTGTTAATCTACTTTGACCTCCACGTCTCTTCCAAGGGGCAATAAAACCATCTGGTTGAACCATTCTGAACTCCACAGCTCTTCCAAGGGGCATAGGTATTGTCTTTTTATTCCATTGAGACCTCCATCATTCTTTCAAGGGGCATTGATATTGTCTTTTTAATCCACTGCGACCTCCACCACTTTTCCAAGGGGCATTAAAAACGTCTTTTTAAGCTACTGTGACCTCCACGTCACTTCCAATGGGCATTAAAACCGTCTGATTAAACCACTCTGAACTCCACAGCTCTTTCAAGGGGCATTGGTATTGTCTTTTTATTCCACTCTAACCTCCACCACTGTTCCAAGGGGCATTGACATTGTCTTTATATTCCACTGCGACCTCCACCACTCTTCCAAGGGGCATTAAAACTGTCTTGTTAAGCTACAGTGACCTCTACATCTCTTCCACTGGGCATTGATATTGTCTTTAAATTCCACTCTAACCTCCACCACTCTTCCAAGGGGCATTGACATTGTCTTTTTATTCCACTGCGACCTCCACCATTCTTCCAATGGGCATTAAAACTGTCTTGTTAAGCTACTGTGACCTCCACTTCTCTTCCAAGGGGCATTGAAACCGTCAATTTCAAACACACTGAACTCCACAGTTCTTGCAAGAGGCATTGATATTGTCTTTTTATTCCATTGTAATCTCCAGCACTCTTCCACAGGGCATTGATATTGTCTTTTTATTCCACTGCGTCTTCCACCACTCTCCCAAGGGGCATTAAAACTGTCTTGTTAAGCTGCTGTAACCTCCATGTCTATTTCACGGGGCATTGATATTGTCTTTTTATTCAAATGTAACCTCCACCACTCTTCTAAGGGGCAGTGATATTGTCTTTTTAAACCACTGCGACCTCCACCACTCTTCCAAGGGGCATTAACACAGTCTTGATAAGCTACTGTGACCTCTATGTCTCTTTTAAGGGGCAATAAAACCGTCTGGTTAAACCATTCTGTATTCCACAGTTCTTCCAAGGAGCATTGATATTGTCTTTTTATTTGACAGTAACCTCCACCACTCTTCCAAGGGGCATTGATATTGACTTTTTATTCCACTGTGACCTCCACCACTCTTCCAAGGGGCATTGATATTGTCTTTTTAATCCACTGCGACCTCCACCACTCTTCCAAGTGGCATTAAAACCGTCTTGTTTAGCTACTGTGACCTCCACGTCCCTTCCACGGGGCATTGATATTGTTTTTTAATTCCACTGCGACCTCCACAACTCTTCCATAAGGCATTGATATTGTCTTTTTAATCCAATGCGACCTCCACCACTTTTCCAAGGGGCATTAAAACCATCTTGTTAAGCTACTGTGACCTCCAGGTCTCTTCCAAGGGGCAATAAAACCGTCTGGTTAAACCACTCTTAACTCCACAGCTCTTCCAAGGGGCATTGGTATTGTATTTTTCTTCCACTCTAACCTCCACCACTCTTCCAAAGGGCATTGACACTGTTTTTTTATTCCTCTGCGACCTCCACCACTCTTCCAAGGGGCATTAAAACTGTCTTGTTAAGCTACAGTGACCTCCACATCTCTTCCACTGGGCATTGATATTGTCTTTTTATTCTACTGTAACCTCCACCTCTCTTCCAAGGGGCATTGATATTGTCTTTTTATTCCACTGTGACCTCCACCACTCTTCCAAGGGGCAATAATATTGTATTTTTAATCCAGTGCGACCGCCACCACTCTTCCTTGTGGCATTAAAACTGTATTGTTAAACCACTCTGAACTCCACAGATCTTCCAAGGGGCATTGGTATTGTCTTTTTATTTAATTGAAACCTCCACTACTCTTCCAATGGGCATTGATATTGTCTTTTTATTCCACTGTAACCTCCACCATTCTTCCAAGGGACATTGATATTGTCTTTTTATTCCACTGTAACCTCAACCACTCTTCCTAGGGGCATTGATATTGTCTTTAAATTCCACTGTAACCACCACCACTCTTCCAAGGGGCATTGATATTGTCTTTTTAATCCACTGTGACCTCTACCACTCCTCCAAGGGGCTTTAAAACAGTCTTGATGAGCTACTGTGACCTCCACGTCTCTTCCAAGGGGCATTAAAACCGCATGGTTATGCCACTCTGAACTCCACAGCTCTTCCAAGAGGCATGGATGTTGTATTTTTATTTAACTGTAACCTTCACTACTCTTCCAAGTGGCATTGATATTGTTTTTTTTTTCCACTGCGACCTCCACCACTCTTCCAAGGGGCATTGATATTGCCTTTTTATTCCACTGCGACCTCCACCACTCTTCCAAGGGACATTGATATTGACTTTTTATTCCACTGCAACCTTCACCCCTCTTCCAAGGAACATTGATATTGTCTTTTTTTTCCACTGTAACCTCCACCACACTTCTAAGGGGCATTGATATTGTCTTTTTAATCCACTGCGACCTCTTCCACTCCTCCAAGGGCTTTAAAACAGTCTTGATAAGCTACTGTGACTTCCACGTCTCTTCCAAGTGGCATTAAAACCGTCAATTTAAACCTCTCTGACCTCCACAGCTCTTGCAAGAGGCATTGATATTGTCTTTTTATTCCACTGTAACCTCCACCATTCTTCCAAGGGACATTGATATTGTCTTTTTATTCCACTGTAACCTCCACCACTCTTCAAAGGGGCATTGATATTGTCTTTTTATTCCACTGTAACCACCACCACTCTTCCAAGGGGCATTGATATTGTCTTTTTAATCCACTGCAAACTCTTCCACTCCTCCAAGGGCTTTAAAACAGTCTTGATAAGCTACTGTGACCTCCAGGTCTCTTCCAAGTGGCATTAAAACCGTCAATTTAAACCTCTCTGAGCTCCACAGCTCTTGCAAGAGGCATTGATATTTTCTTTTTATTCAACTGTAACCTCCACCACACTTCTAAGGGGCATTGCTATTTTCTTTTTATTCCACTGCGACCTCCACGACTCTTCCAAGGGGCACCGATAATGTCTTTTTAATCCACTGCAACCTCCACCACTCTTCCAAGGGGCATTAACACAGTCTTGATAAGCTACTGTGACCTCTATGTCTCTTTTAAGGGGCAATAAAACCGTCTGGTTAAACCATTCTGTATTCCACAGTTCTTCCAAGGAGCATTGATATTGTCTTTTTATTTGACAGTAACCTCCACCACTCTTCCAAGGGGCATTGATATTGACTTTTTATTCCACTGTGACCTCCACCACTCTTCCAAGGGGCATTGATATTGTCTTTTTAATCCACTGCGACCTCCACCACTCTTCCAAGTGGCATTAAAACCGTCTTGTTTAGCTACTGTGACCTCCACGTCCCTTCTACGGGGCATTGATATTGTTTTTTAATTCCACTGCGACCTCCACAACTCTTCCATAAGGCATTGATATTGTCTTTTTAATCCAATGCGACCTCCACCACTTTTCCAAGGGGCATTAAAACCATCTTGTTAAGCTACTGTGACCTCCAGGTCTCTTCCAAGGGGCAATAAAACCGTCTGGTTAAACCACTCTTAACTCCACAGCTCTTCCAAGGGGCATTGGTATTGTCTTTTTCTTCCACTCTAACCTCCACCACTCTTCCAAAGGGCATTGACATTGTTTTTTTATTTCTCTGCGAACTCCACCACTCTTCCAAGGGGCATTAAAACTGTCTTGTTAAGCTACAGTGACCTCCACATCTCTTCCACTGGGCATTGATATTGTCTTTTTATTCTACTGTAACCTCCACCTCTCTTCCAAGGGGCATTGATATTGTCTTTTTATTCCACTGTGACCTCCACCACTCTTCCAAGGGGCAATAATATTGTATTTTTAATCCAGTGCGACCGCCACCACTCTTCCTTGTGGCATTAATACTGTATTGTTAAACCACTCTGAACTCCACAGATCTTCCAAGGGGCATTGGTATTGTCTTTTTATTTAATTGAAACCTCCACTACTCTTCCAATGGGCATTGATATTGTCTTTTTATTCCACTGTAACCTCCACCATTCTTCCAAGGGACATTGATATTGTCTTTTTATTCCACTGTAACCTCAACCACTCTTCCTAGGGGCATTGATATTGTCTTTAAATTCCACTGTAACCACCACCACTCTTCCAAGGGGCATTGATATTGTCTTTTTAATCCACTGTGACCTCTACCACTCCTCCAAGGGGCTTTAAAACAGTCTTGATGAGCTACTGTGACCTCCACGTCTCTTCCAAGGGGCATTAAAACCGCATGGTTATGCCACTCTGAACTCCACAGCTCTTCCAAGAGGCATGGATGTTGTATTTTTATTTAACTGTAACCTTCACCACTCTTCCAAGTGGCATTGATATTGTTTTTTTTTTCCACTGCGACCTCCACCACTCTTCCAAGGGGCATTGATATTGCCTTTTTATTCCACTGCGACCTCCACCACTCTTCCAAGGGACATTGATATTGACTTTTTATTCCACTGCAACCTTCACCCCTCTTCCAAGGAACATTGATATTGTCTTTTTTTCCACTGTAACCTCCACCACACTTCTAAGGGGCATTGATATTGTCTTTTTAATCCACTGCGACCTCTTCCACTCCTCCAAGGGCTTTAAAACAGTCTTGATAAGCTACTGTGACCTCCACGTCTCTTCCAAGTGGCATTAAAACCGTCAATTTAAACCTCTCTGACCTCCACAGCTCTTGCAAGAGGCATTGATATTGTCTTTTTATTCCACTGTAACCTCCACCATTCTTCCAAGGGACATTGATATTGTCTTTTTATTCCACTGTAACCTCCACCACTCTTCAAAGGGGCATTGATATTGTCTTTTTATTCCACTGTAACCACCACCACTCTTCCAAGGGGCATTGATATTGTCTTTTTAATCCACTGCATCCTCTTCCACTCCTCCAAGGGCTTTAAAACAGTCTTGATAAGCTACTGTGACCTCCAGGTCTCTTCCAAGTGGCATTAAAACCGTCAATTTAAACCTCTCTGAGCTCCACAGCTCTTGCAAGAGGCATTGATATTTTCTTTTTATTCAACTGTAACCTCCACCACACTTCTAAGGGGCATTGCTATTTTCTTTTTATTCCACTGCGACCTCCACGACTCTTCCAAGGGGCACCGATAATGTCTTTTTAATCCACTGCAACCTCCACCACTCTTCCAAGGGGCATTAACACAGTCTTGATAAGCTACTGTGACCTCTATGTCTCTTTTAAGGGGCAATAAAACCGTCTGGTTAAACCATTCTGTATTCCACAGTTCTTCCAAGGAGCATTGATATTGTCTTTTTATTTGACAGTAACCTCCACCACTCTTCCAAGGGGCATTGATATTGACTTTTTATTCCACTGTGACCTCCACCACTCTTCCAAGGGGCATTGATATTGTCTTTTTAATCCACTGCGACCTCCACCACTCTTCCAAGTGGCATTAAAACCGTCTTGTTTAGCTACTGTGACCTCCACGTCCCTTCCACGGGGCATTGATATTGTTTTTTAATTCCACTGCGACCTCCACAACTCTTCCATAAGGCATTGATATTGTCTTTTTAATCCAATGCGACCTCCACCACTTTTCCAAGGGGCATTAAAACCATCTTGTTAAGCTACTGTGACCTCCAGGTCTCTTCCAAGGGGCAATAAAACCGTCTGGTTAAACCACTCTTAACTCCACAGCTCTTCCAAGGGGCATTGGTATTGTCTTTTTCTTCCACTCTAACCTCCACCACTCTTCCAAGGGGCATTGACATTGTTTTTTTATTCCTCTGCGACCTCCACCACTCTTCCAAGGGGCATTAAAACTGTCTTGTTAAGCTACAGTGACCTCCACATCTCTTCCACTGGGCATTGATATTGTCTTTTTATTCTACTGTAACCTCCACCTCTCTTCCAAGGGGCATTGATATTGTCTTTTTATTCCACTGTGACCTCCACCACTCTTCCAAGGGGCAATAATATTGTATTTTTAATCCAGTGCGACCGCCACCACTCTTCCTTGTGGCATTAAAACTGTATTGTTAAACCACTCTGAACTCCACAGATCTTCCAAGGGGCATTGGTATTGTCTTTTTATTTAATTGAAACCTCCACTACTCTTCCAATGGGCATTGATATTGTCTTTTTATTCCACTGTAACCTCCACCATTCTTCCAAGGGACATTGATATTGTCTTTTTATTCCACTGTAACCTCAACCACTCTTCCTAGGGGCATTGATATTGTCTTTAAATTCCACTGTAACCACCACCACTCTTCCAAGGGGCATTGATATTGTCTTTTTAATCCACTGTGACCTCTACCACTCCTCCAAGGGGCTTTAAAACAGTCTTGATGAGCTACTGTGACCTCCACGTCTCTTCCAAGGGGCATTAAAACCGCATGGTTATGCCACTCTGAACTCCACAGCTCTTCCAAGAGGCATGGATGTTGTATTTTTATTTAACTGTAACCTTCACCACTCTTCCAAGTGGCATTGATATTGTTTTTTTTTTCCACTGCGACCTCCACCACTCTTCCAAGGGGCATTGATATTGCCTTTTTATTCCACTGCGACCTCCACCACTCTTCCAAGGGACATTGATATTGACTTTTTATTCCACTGCAACCTTCACCCCTCTTCCAAGGAACAGTGATATTGTCTTTTTTTTCCACTGTAACCTCCACCACACTTCTAAGGGGCATTGATATTGTCTTTTTAATCCACTGCGACCTCTTCCACTCCTCCAAGGGCTTTAAAACAGTCTTGATAAGCTACTGTGACCTCCACGTCTCTTCCAAGTGGCATTAAAACCGTCAATTTAAACCTCTCTGACCTCCACAGCTCTTGCAAGAGGCATAGATATTGTCTTTTTATTCCACTGTAACCTCCACCATTCTTCCAAGGGACATTGATATTGTCTTTTTATTCCACTGTAACCTCCCACCACTCTTCAAAGGGGCATTGATATTGTCTTTTTATTCCACTGTAACCACCACCACTCTTCCAAGGGGCATTGATATTGTCTTTTTAATCCAGTGCAACCTCTTCCACTCCTCCAAGGGCTTTAAAACAGTCTTGATAAGCTACTGTGACCTCCACGTCTCTTCAAAGTGGCATTAAAACCGTCAATTTAAACCTCTCTGAGCTCCACAGCTCTTGCAAGAGGCATTGATATTTTCTTTTTATTCAACTGTAACCTCCACCACACTTCTAAGGGGCATTGCTATTTTCTTTTTATTCCACTGCGACCTCCACGACTCTTCCAAGGGGCACCGATAATGTCTTTTTAATCCACTGCAACCTCCACCACTCTTCCATGGGGCATTAAAACCGTCTTGTTAAGCTACTGTGACCACCACTCTTCCAAGGGGCACTGATTTTGTCTTTTTAATCCACTGCGACCTCCATCTCTCTTCCAAGAAGCATTAAAACCATCTTGTTTAGCTACTGTGACCTCCACGTCTATTCCACGGTGCCTTAAAACCTTCTGGTTAAACCACTGTGAACTCCACAGCTCTTCCAAGGGGCATTGATATTGTCTTTTTACTTCACTGTAAACTCCACCACTCTTCCAAGGGGCATTGATATTGTCTTTTTATTCCACTGTAACCTCCACCATTCTTCCAAGGGACATTGATATTGTCTTTTTATTCCACTGTAACCTCCCACCACTCTTCAAAGGGGCATTGATATTGTCTTTTTATTCCACTGTAACCACCACCACTCTTCCAAGGGGCATTGATATTGTCTTTTTAATCCAGTGCAACCTCTTCCACTCCTCCAAGGGCTTTAAAACAGTCTTGATAAGCTACTGTGACCTCCACGTCTCTTCAAAGTGGCATTAAAACCGTCAATTTAAACCTCTCTGAGCTCCACAGCTCTTGCAAGAGGCATTGATATTTTCTTTTTATTCAACTGTAACCTCCACCACACTTCTAAGGGGCATTGCTATTTTCTTTTTATTCCACTGCGACCTCCACGACTCTTCCAAGGGGCACCGATAATGTCTTTTTAATCCACTGCAACCTCCACCACTCTTCCATGGGGCATTAAAACCGTCTTGTTAAGCTACTGTGACCACCACTCTTCCAAGGGGCACTGATTTTGTCTTTTTAATCCACTGCGACCTCCATCTCTCTTCCAAGAAGCATTAAAACCATCTTGTTTAGCTACTGTGACCTCCACGTCTATTCCACGGTGCCTTAAAACCTTCTGGTTAAACCACTGTGAACTCCACAGCTCTTCCAAGGGGCATTGATATTGTCTTTTTACTTCACTGTAAACTCCACCACTCTTCCAAGGGGCATTGATATTGTCTTTTTATTTTACTGAGACCTCCACCACTCTTCCAAGGGGCATTAATATTGTCTTTTTCTTCCACTGCGACCTCCACCACTCTTCCAAGGGGCATTAAAACAGTCTTGTTAAGCTACTGTGACCTCCATGTCTCTTCCACAGGGCATTGATATTGTCTTTTCATTCCACTGGAACCTCCAAAACTCTTCCAAGGTGCATTGATATTGTCTTTTTACTCCACTGAGACCTCAAACACTACTTCAAGTAGCATTGACATTGTCTTTTTAGTCCACTTCGACCTCCACCACTCTTCCAAGGGGCATTAAAACAGTCTTTTTAATCTACTGTGACCTCCACGTCTCTTCCAAGGGGCATTAAAAAAGTCAATTTAAACCACTCTCAACTCCTCAGCTCTTCCAAGGGGCATTGATATTGTCTTTTTATTCCACTGCGAACTCCACCTCTCTTCCAAGGGGCATTAAAACCGTCTTGTTAAGCTACTGTGACCTCCAAGTCTCTTCCACGAGGCATTGATATTGTTTTTTTATTCCACTGCGACCTCCACATCTCTTCCAAGTGGAATTGATATTGTCTTTTTATTCCACTGCGACCTCCACCACTCTTCTAAGGGGCATTGATATTGTCTTTTTAATTCACTGCGACCTCCACCACTCTTCCAAGGGGCATTAAAACAGTTTTGATAAGCTACTGTGACCTCCACGTCTCTTCCAAGGGGCAATAAAACCGTCTTGTTAAACCATTCTGAACTCCACAGCTCTTCCAAGAGGCATTGATATTGTATTTTTATTCGACTGTAACCTCCACCACTCTTCCAAGGGGCATTAAAACTGTCTTGTTAAGCTACTGTTACCTCCACGTCTCTTCCAAGGGGCATTAAAACCGTCAATTTAAACCACTCTGAACTCCACAGCTCTTGCAATAGGCATTGATATTGTCTTTTTATTCCACTGTAACCTCCACCACTCTTCCAAGGGGCATTGATTTTGTCTTTTTACTCCACTGCGACCTCCATCACTCTTCCAAGGAGCATTAAAACCGTCTTGTTTAGCACCTGTGACCTCCACGTCTATTCCACGTGACTTAAAACCTTCTGATTAAACCATTGTGAGCTCCACAGCTCTTCCAAGGGGCATTGATATTGTCTTTTTAATCCACTGCGACCTCCACCACTTTTCCAAGGGGCATTAAAAACGTCTTTTTAAGCTACTGTGACCTCCACGTCACTTCCAATGGGCATTAAAACCGTCTGATTAAACCACTCTGAACTCCACAGCTCTTTCAAGGGGCATTGGTATTGTCTTTTTATTCCACTCTAACCTCCACCACTCTTCCAAGGGGCATTGACATTGTCTTTTTATTCCACTGCGACCTCCACCATTCTTCCAATGGGCATTAAAACTGTCTTGTTAAGCTACTGTGACCTCCACTTCTCTTCCAAGGGGCATTGAAACCGTCAAATTCAAACACACTGAACTCCACAGTTCTTGCAAGAGGCATTGATATTGTCTTTTTATTCCATTGTAATCTCCAGCACTCTTCCACAGGGCATTGATATTGTCTTTTTATTCCACTGCGTCTTCCACCACTCTTCCAAGGAGCATTAAAACTGTCTTGTTAAGCTGCTGTAACCTCCATGTCTATTTCACGGGGCATTGATATTGTCTTTTTATTCAAATGTAACCTCCACCACTCTTCTAAGGGGCAGTGATATTGTCTTTTTAAACCACTGCGACCTCCACCACTCTTCCAAGGGGCATTAACACAGTCTTGATAAGCTACTGTGACCTCTATGTCTCTTTTAAGGGGCAATAAAACCGTCTGGTTAAACCATTCTGTATTCCACAGTTCTTCCAAGGAGCATTGATATTGTCTTTTTATTTGACAGTAACCTCCACCACTCTTCCAAGGGGCATTGATATTGACTTTTTATTCCACTGTGACCTCCACCACTCTTCCAAGGGGCATTGATATTGTCTTTTTAATCCACTGCGACCTCCACCACTCTTCCAAGTGGCATTAAAACCATCTTGTTTAGCTACTGTGACCTCCACGTCCCATCCACGGGGCACTGATATTGTTTTTTAATTCCACTGCGACCTCCACAACTCTTCCAAGAGGCATTGATATTGTCTTTTTAATCCAATGCGACCTCCACCACTTTTCCAAGGGGCATTAAAACCATCTTGTTAAGCTACTGTGACCTCCAGGTCTCTTCCAAGGGGCAATAAAACCGTCTGGTGAAACCACTCTTAACTCCACAGCTCTTCCAAGGGGCATTGGTATTGTCTTTTTCTTCCACTCTAACCTCCACCACTCTTCCAAAGGGCATTGACATTGTTTTTTTATTCCTCTGCAACCTCCACCACTCTTCCAAGGGGCATTAAAACTGTCTTGTTAAGCTACAGTGACCTCCACATCTCTTCCACTGGGCATTGATATTGACTTTTTATTCTACTGTAACCTCCACCTCTCTTCCAAGGGGCATTGATATTGTCTTTTTATTCCACTGTGACCTCCACCACTCTTCCAAGGGGCAATAATATTGTATTTTTAATCCAGTGCGACCGCCACCACTCTTCCTTGTGGCATTAAAACTGTATTGTTAAACCACTCTGAACTCCACAGATCTTCCAAGGGGCATTGGTATTGTCTTTTTATTTAATTGAAACCTCCACTACTCTTCCAATGGGCATTGATATTGTCTTTTTATTCCACTGTAACCTCCACCATTCTTCCAAGGGACATTGATATTGTCTTTTTATTCCACTGTAACCTCAACCACTCTTCCTAGGGGCATTGATATTGTCTTTAAATTCCACTGTAACCACCACCACTCTTCCAAGGGGCATTGATATTGTCTTTTTAATCCACTGTGACCTCTACCACTCCTCCAAGGGGCTTTAAAACAGTCTTGATGAGCTACTGTGACCTCCACGTCTCTTCCAAGGGGCATTAAAACTGCATGGTTATGCCACTCTGAACTCCACAGCTCTTCCAAGAGGCATGGATGTTGTATTTTTATTTAACTGTAACCTTCACCACTCTTCCAAGTGGCATTGATATTGTTTTTTTTTTCCACTGCGACCTCCACCACTCTTCCAAGGGGCATTGATATTGCCTTTTTATTCCACTGCGACCTCCACCACTCTTCCAAGGGACATTGATATTGTCTTTTTATTCCACTGCAACCTTCACCACTCTTCCAAGGGGTATTAAAACTGTCTTGTTAAGCTACTGTTACCTCCAGGTCTCTTCCAAGGGGCATTAAAACCGTCAATTTAAAAAACTCTGAACTCCACAGCTCTTGCAATAGGCATTGATATTGTCTTTTTATTCCTCTGTAACCTCCACCACTCTTCCAAGGGGCATTGATTTTGTCTTTTTAATCCACTGCGACCTCCATCACTCTTCCAAGGAGCATTAAAACCGTCTTGTTTAGCACCTGTGACCTCCACGTCTATTCCACGGTGACTTAAAACCTTCTGGTTAAACCATTGTGAGCTCCACAGCTCTTCCAAGGGGCATTGATATTGTCTTTTTATTCCACTGTAACCTCCACCACTCTTCCAAGGGGCATTGATATTGTCTTTTTATTTTACTGCGACCTCCACCACTCTTCCAGGGGGCATTAATATTGTCTTTTTATTCCACTGCGACCTCCACCACTCTTCCAAGGGTCATTGATATTGTCTTTTTATTCCACTGAGACTTCAACCACTCTTCCACAAGGCATTGATATTGTACTTTTTATTCCACTGTGACCTCCACGTCTCTTCCAAGGGGAATTAAAACCGTCAATTTAATCCACTCTGAACTCTACAGCTCTTCCAAGCAGCATTGGTAATGTCTTTTTATTCCACTCTAACCTCCACCACTCTTCCAAGGGGGCATTGACATTGTCTTTTTATTCCACTGCGACCTCCACCACTCTTCCAAGGGGGTCATTGACATTGTCTTTTTATTCCACTGCGACCTCCACAACTCTTCCACGGGGCATTGATATTGTCTTTTTATTCCAATGAAACCTCCACCACTCTTCCAAGGGGCATTGATATTGTCTTTTTATTCCACTGCGAACTCCACCACTCTTCCGAAGGGCATTGATATTGTCTTTTTAATCCACTGCGACCTCCACCACTCTTCCAAAGTCATTAAAACAGTCTTGTTAAGCTTCTGTGACCTCCACGTCTCTTCCAAGGGGCATTAAAACAGTCTGGCTAAAAAACTCTGTACTCCACAGCTCTTCCAAGGGGCATTGATTTTGTATTTTTATTCCACTGCGACCTTAACCACTCTTCCAATGGGCATTGATATTGTCTTTTTAATGCACTGCGACCTTAACCACTTTCCACTGGGCATTGATATTGTCTTTTTATTCCACTGTAACCTCCACCACTCTTCCAAGGGGCATTGATATTGTCTTTTAATTCCACAGTAACATCCACCACTCGTCCAAGGGGCATTGATATTGTCTTTTTATTCCACTGCGACCTACACCACTCTTCCAAGGGGCATTGATATTTTCTTTTTAATCCACTGTGACCTCCACCACTCTTCCAAGGGGCATTAAAACCGCCTTGCTAAACTACTGTGACCTCAAAGTCTCTTCCACGGGCCATTGATATTGTCTTTGTATTCCACTGTAACCTCCAACAATCTTCCAAGGGGCATTGATATTGTCTTTTTATTCCACTGCGACCTCCACTACTCGTACAAGGGTCATTGATATTGTCTTTTTATTCCACTGTAGCCTCCACCATTCTTCCAAGGGGCATTGGTATTGTCTTTTTAATCCACTGCGAACTCCACCACTCTTCCAAAGGGCATTAAAATCATCTGGTTAAACCACTCTGAACTCCACAGCTCTTCCAAAGGGCATTGATATTGTCTTTTTATTCCACTGCGACCTCCACCACTCTTGCAAGGGGCATTAAAACCAACTTGTTAAGCTACTGTGAATTCCACATCTCTTCCACGGATCATTAATATTGTTTTTTTAATCCACTGTAACCTCCACCACTCTTTCAATGGGCATCGATATTGTCTTTTTATTCCATTTCGACCTCCACATCTCTTCCACGGATCATTGATATTGTTTTTTTAATCCAATGCGACCTCCACCACTCTTCCAAGGGGCATTAAAACCATCTTTTTAAGCTATTGTGACCACCATATCTCTTCCACGGGGCATTGATATTCTCTTTTTATTCCACTGTAACCTCCAACACTCTTCCAAGGGGCATGGATATTGTCTTTTTATTCAACTGCGACCTCCACAACTCTTCCAAGGGGCATTGATATTGTCTTTTTAATCCACTGAAACCTCCACCACTCTTCCAAAGAGCATTAAAACCAACTTATTAAGCCACTGTGACCTCCACGTCTCTTCCAAGGAGCATTAAAACTTTATGGTTAAACCACAGTGAACTCCACATGTCTTCCAATTGGCATTGATATTGTCTTTTTATTCCACTGTACCCTCCACCACTCTTCCAAAGGGCATTGAAATGGTCTTTTTATTCCACTGCGACCTCCACCACTCTTTCAAGGGGCATTGATATTGTCTTTTTATTCCACTGCGACCTCCACTACTCGTCCAAGGGTCATTGATATTGTCTTTTTTTTCCACTGTAGCCTCCACCACTCTTCCAAGGGGCATTGATATAATCCTTTTTATCCACTGCGACCTCCACCACTCGTCCAAGGGGCATTAATACCATCTGGTTAAACCACTCTGAACTCCACAGCTCTTCCAAAGGTCATTGATATTGTCTTTCTATTCCACTGAGACCTCCACCACTCTTCCAAGGGGCATTAAAACCAACTTGTTAAGCTACTGTAAACTCCACATCTCTTACACGGGGCATTGATATTGTCTTTTTCTTCCACTGTAACCTCCACCACTCTTTCAATGAGCATTGATATTGTCTTTTTATTCCACTTTGACCTCCACCATTATTCCAAGGGACATTGATATTGTCTTTTTAATCCACTGCGACCTCCACCACTCTTCCAAGGGGCATTAAAACCATCTTTTTAAGCTATTGTGGCCTCCACATCTCTTCCATGGGGCATTGATATTGTCTTTTTATTCCACTGTAACCTCCACCACTCTTCCATGGTGCATTGATATTGTCTTTTTATTCCACTGCGACCTCCACCACTCTTCCAAGGGGCATTGATATTGTCTTTTTAATCCTCTGCGACCTCCACCACTCTTCCAAGGGGCATTAAAACCATTTTGTTAAGGTAGTGTGACCTCCTGGTCTCTTCCTAAGGGCATTAAAACCGTCAATTTAAACCACTCTGAATTCCACAGCTCTTGTAAGGGGCATTGATATTGTCTTTTTATTCCACTGTAAGCTCCAGCACTTTTCCTAGGGGCATTGATATTGTATTTTTATTCCACTGCGACTTCCACCTCTCTTCTAAGGCGCATTAAAATCGTCTTGTTAAGCTACTGTGACCTCCACGTCTTTTTCACGGGGTATTGATATTGTCTTTTTATTTCACTGTAACCTTCAACACTCTTCCAAGGGGCATGGATATTGTCTTTTTATTCAACTGCGACCTCCACAACTCTTCCAAGGGGCATTGATATTGTCTTTTTAATCCACTGAAACCTCCACCACTCTTCCAAAGAGCATTAAAACCAACTTATTAAGCCACTGTGACCTCGACGTCTCTTCCAAGGAGCATTAAAACTTTATGGTTAAACCACAGTGAACTCCACATCTCTTCCAATTGGCATTGATATTGCCTTTTTATTCCACTGTACCCTCCACCACTCTTCCAAAGGGCATTGAAATGGTCTTTTTATTCCACTGCGACCTCCACCACTCTTCCAAGGGGCATTGATATTGTCTTTTTATTCCACTGCAACCTCCACTACTCGTCCAAGGGTCATTGATATTGTCTTTTTATTCCACTGTAGCCTCCACCACTCTTCCAAGGGGCATTGATATTGTCTTTTTAATCCACTGAGACATCCAACACCCTTCCAAGGGGCATTAAAACCGTCTTGTTAAGATATTGTGATCTCCACATCTCTTCCACGGGGCATTGATAATGTCTTTTTATTTAACTGTATCCTCCACCACTATTCCAAGGGGCATTGATATTGTCTTTTTATTCCACTGTAAACTCCACCACTCTTCCAAGGGGCATTGATATTGTCATTTTATTCCACTGTAACCTCCACCACTCTTTCAAGGGGCATTGATATTGTCTTTTTATTCCACTGCAACCTCTACCACTCTTTTAAGGGGCATTGATATTGTCTTTTTAATCCACTGCAACCTCCACCACTCTTCCAAGGGTGATTAAAACCGTCTTGTTAAGCTACTGTGACCTCCAAGTCTTTTCCATGGGGCATTGATATTGTCTTTTTAATCGACTGCGACCTCCATCACTCTTCCAAGGAGCATTAAAACCGTCTTGTTTAGCACCTGTGACCTCCACGTCTATTCCACGGTGACTTAAAACCTTCTGGTTAAACCATTGTGAGCTCCACAGCTCTTCCAAGGGGCATTGATATTGTCTTTTTATTCCACTGTAACCTCCACCACTCTTCCAAGGGGCATTGATATTGTCTTTTTATTTTACTGCGACCTCCACCACTCTTCCAGGGGGCATTAATATTGTCTTTTTATTCCACTGCGACCTCCACCACTCTTCCAAGGGTCATTGATATTGTCTTTTTATTCCACTGAGACTTCAACCACTCTTCCACAAGGCATTGATATTGTACTTTTTATTTCACTGTGACCTCCACGTCTCTTCCAAGGGGAATTAAAACCGTCAATTTAATCCACTCTGAACTCTACAGCTCTTCCAAGCAGCATTGGTAATGTCTTTTTATTCCACTCTAACCTCCACCACTCTTCCAAGGGGGCATTGACATTGTCTTTTTATTCCACTGCGACCTCCACCACTCTTCCAAGGGGGCATTGACATTGTCTTTTTATTCCACTGCGACCTCCACAACTCTTCCACGGGGAATTGATATTGTCTTTTTATTCCAATGAAACCTCCACCACTCTTCCAAGGGGCATTGATATTGTCTTTTTATTCCACTGCGACCTCCACCACTCTTCCGAAGGGCATTGATATTGTCTTTTTAATCCACTGCGACCTCCACCACTCTTCCAAGGTCATTAAAACAGTCTTGTTAAGCTTCTGTGACCTCCACGTCTCTTCCAAGGGGCATTAAAACAGTCTGGCTAAAAAACTCTGTACTCCACAGCTCTTCCAAGGGGCATTGATTTTGTATTTTTATTCCACTGCGACCTTAACCACTCTTCCAATGGGCATTGATATTGTCTTTTTAATTCACTGCGACCTTAACCACTTTCCACTGGGCATTGATATTGTCTTTTTATTCCACTGTAACCTCCACCACTCTTCCAAGGGGCATTGATATTGTCTTTTAATTCCACAGTAACATCCACCACTCGTCCAAGGGGCATTGATATTGTCTTTTTATTCCACTGCGACCTACACCACTCTTCCAAGGGGCATTGATATTTTCTTTTTAATCCACTGTGACCTCCACCACTCTTCCAAGGGGCATTAAAACCGCCTTGCTAAACTACTGTGACCTCAAAGTCTCTTCCACGGGCCATTGATATTGTCTTTTTATTCCACTGAAACCTCCACTACTCATCCAAGGGGCATTGATATTGTCTTTTTATTCCAATGCAACCTCCACCACTCTTCCAAGGGGCATTGATGTTGTCTTTGTATTCCACTGTAACCTCCAACAATCTTCCAAGGGGCATTGATATTGTCTTTTTATTCCACTGCGACCTCCACTACTCGTACAAGGGTCATTGATATTGTCTTTTTATTCCACTGTAGCCTCCACCATTCTTCCAAGGGGCATTGGTATTGTCTTTTTAATCCACTGCGAACTCCACCACTCTTCCAAAGGGCATTAAAATCATCTGGTGAAACCACTCTGAACTCCACAGCTCTTCCAAAGGGCATTGATATTGTCTTTTTATTCCACTGCGACCTCCACCACTCTTGCAAGGGGCATTAAAACCAACTTGTTAAGCTACTGTGACCTCCACATCTCTTCCACGGATCATTAATATTGTTTTTTTAATCCACTGTAACCTCCACCACTCTTTCAATGGGCATCGATATTGTCTTTTTATTCCATTTCGACCTCCACATCTCTTCCACGGATCATTGATATTGTTTTTTTAATCCAATGCGACCTCCACCACTCTTCCAAGGGGCATTAAAACCATCTTTTTAAGCTATTGTGACCACCATATCTCTTCCACGGGGCATTGATATTCTCTTTTTATTCCACTGTAGCTTTCAACACTCTTCCAAGGGGCATGGATATTGTCTTTTTATTCAACTGCGACCTCCACAACTCTTCCAAGGGGCATTGATATTGTCTTTTTAATCCACTGAAACCTCCACCACTCTTCCAAAGAGCATTAAAACCAACTTATTAAGCCACTGTGACCTCCACGTCTCTTCCAAGGAGCATTAAAACTTTATGGTTAAACCACAGTGAACTCCACATGTCTTCCAATTGGCATTGATATTGTCTTTTTATTCCACTGTACCCTCCACCACTCTTCCAAAGGGCATTGAAATGGTCTTTTTATTCCACTGCGACCTCCACCACTCTTTCAAGGGGCATTGATATTGTCTTTTTATTCCACTGCGACCTCCACTACTCGTCCAAGGGTCATTGATATTGTCTTTTTTTTCCACTGTAGCCTCCACCACTCTTCCAAGGGGCATTGATATAATCCTTTTTATCCACTGCGACCTCCACCACTCGTCCAAGGGGCATTAATACCATCTGGTTAAACCACTCTGAACTCCACAGCTCTTCCAAAGGTCATTGATATTGTCTTTCTATTCCACTGCGACCTCCACCACTCTTCCAAGGGGCATTAAAACCAACTTGTTAAGCTACTGTAAACTCCACATCTCTTACACGGGGCATTGATATTGTCTTTTTCTTCCACTGTAACCTCCACCACTCTTTCAATGGGCATTGATATTGTCTTTTTATTCCACTGTGACCTCCACCATTATTCCAAGGGACATTGATATTGTCTTTTTAATCCACTGCGACCTCCACCACTCTTCCAAGGGGCATTAAAACCATCTTTTTAAGCTATTGTGGCCTCCACATCTCTTCCATGGGGCATTGATATTGTCTTTTTATTCCACTGTAACCTCCACCACTCTTCCATGGTGCATTGATATTGTCTTTTTATTCCACTGCGACCTCCACCACTCTTCCAAGGGGCATTGATATTGTCTTTTTAATCCTCTGCGACCTCCACCACTCTTCCAAGGGGCATTAAAACCATTTTGTTAAGGTAGTGTGACCTCCTGGTCTCTTCCTAAGGGCATTAAAACCGTCAATTTAAACCACTCTGAATTCCACAGCTCTTGTAAGGGGCATTGATATTGTCTTTTTATTCCACTGTAAGCTCCAGCACTTTTCCAAGGGGCATTGATATTGTATTTTTATTCCACTGCGACTTCCACCTCTCTTCTAAGGCGCATTAAAATCGTCTTGTTAAGCTACTGTGACCTCCACGTCTTTTTCACGGGGTATTGATATTGTCTTTTTATTTCACTGTAACCTTCAACACTCTTCCAAGGGGCATGGATATTGTCTTTTTATTCAACTGCGACCTCTACAACTCTTCCAAGGGGCATTGATATTGTCTTTTTAATCCACTGAAACCTCCACCACTCTTCCAAAGAGCATTAAAACCAACTTATTAAGCCACTGTGACCTCGACGTCTCTTCCAAGGAGCATTAAAACTTTATGGTTAAACCACAGTGAACTCCACATCTCTTCCAATTGGCATTGATATTGCCTTTTTATTCCACTGTACCCTCCACCACTCTTCCAAAGGGCATTGAAATGGTCTTTTTATTCCACTGCGACCTCCACCACTCTTCCAAGGGGCATTGATATTGTCTTTTTATTCCACTGCGACCTCCACTACTCGTCCAAGGGTCATTGATATTGTCTTTTTATTCCACTGTAGCCTCCACCACTCTTCCAAGGGGCATTGATATTGTCTTTTTAATCCACTGAGACATCCAACACCCTTCCAAGGGGCATTAACACCGTCTTGTTAAGATATTGTGATCTCCACATCTCTTCCACGGGGCATTGATAATGTCTTTTTATTTAACTGTATCCTCCACCACTATTCCAAGGGGCATTGATATTGTCTTTTTATTCCACTGTAAACTCCACCACTCTTCCAAGGGGCATTGATATTGTCATTTTATTCCACTGTAACCTCCACCACTCTTTCAAGGGGCATTGATATTGTCTTTTTATTCCACTGCAACCTCTACCACTCTTTTAAGGGGCATTGATATTGTCTTTTTAATCCACTGCAACCTCCACCACTCTTCCAAGGGTGATTAAAACCGTCTTGTTAAGCTACTGTGACCTCCAAGTCTTTTCCATGGGGCATTGATATTGTCTTTTTATTCCACTGCGACCTCCACCACTCTTCCAAGGTGCATTAATATTGTCTTTTTAACACATTGTCACCTCCACCACTCTTCCAAGGGGCATTAAAACCGTCTTGTTAAGCTATTGTGACCTCCACATCTCTTCCACG
Organism: Phyllobates terribilis; assembly: GCF_046119375.1. NCBI lineage: Eukaryota > Metazoa > Chordata > Amphibia > Anura > Dendrobatidae > Phyllobates > Phyllobates terribilis. The sequence goes on from NW_027363119.1 coordinate 463,123, forward strand.
GGGCATTGAAATTGTCTTTTTATTCCACTGTAACCTCCACCACTAGTCCAAGGGTCACTGATATTGTCTTTATTATTCCACTACGACTTCCATCTCTCTTCCACGGGGCATTTAAACCGTCTTGTTAAGCTACTGTGACCTCCACCTCTCTTTCACTTGGCATTGATATTGTCATTTTTTTCCACTGTTACCTCCACCACTCTTTTAAGGGGCATTGATATTGTCTTTCTAATCCACTGCAACCTCCACCACTCCTCCAAGGGGCATTAAAACCGTCTTGTTAAGCTATTGTAACCTCCACATCTCTTCCACGGGGCATTGATATTGTCTTTTTAATCCACTGTGACCTCAACCACTCCTCCAAGGGGCATTAAAACCGTCTTGTTAAGCTATTGTAAGCTCCACATCTCTTCCATGGGGCATTGATATTGTCTTTTTATTCCACTGCGACCTCCACCACTGTTCCAAGGGACATTAAAACTGTCTTGTTAAGCTACAGTGACCTCCAATTCTCTTCCACGGGGCATTGATATTGTCTTTTTATTCAACACCGACCTCCACCACTCTTCCAAGGGGCATTGATATTGTCTTTTTAATCCACTGTGACCTCCACCACTCTTCCAAGGGGCATTAAAACCATCTTGTTAAGCTATTGTGACCTCCACATCTCTTCCACGGGGCAGTGATATTGTCTTTTTATTCCACTGTAACCTCCACCACTCTTCTACGGGGCATTGATATTGTCTTTTTATTCCACTGCGACCTCCACCACTCTTCCAAGGGGCATTGATATTGTCTTTTTAATCCACTGCGACCTCCAGCACTCTTCCAAGGGGCAATAAAACCGTCTTGTTACGCTATTGTGACCTCCACATCTCTTCCATGGGGCATTGATATTGTCTTTTTACTCCACTGTAACCTCCACCACTCTTCCACGGGGCATTGATATTGTCTTTTTATTCCACTGCGACCTCCACCACTCTTCCAAGGGGCATTGATATTGTCTTTTTAATCCACTGCGACCTCCAGCACTCTTCCAAGGGGCATTAAAACCATCTTGTTAAGCTATTGTGACCTCCACATCTCTTCCACGGGGCATTGCTATTGTCTTTTTAATACACTGTGACCTCCACCACTCTTCCAAGGGGCATTAAAACCGTCTTGTTAAGCTATTGTGACCTCCACGTCTCTTCCACGGGGCATTGATATTGTCTTTTTATTCCACTGTAACCTCCACCACTCTTCCACGGGGCATTGATATTGTCTTTTTATTCCACTGCGACCTCCACCACTCTTCCAAGTGGCATTAATATTGTCTTTTTAATCCACTGAGACCTCCATCACACTACCAATGGGCATTAAAACCATCTTGTTAAGCTACTGTGACCTCCACGTCTCTTCCAAGGGGCAATAAAACCGTCTGGTTAAACCTATTTGAAATCCACAGTTCTTCCAAGTGGCATTAATATTGTCTTTTTATTCCAATGTAACCTACACCACTCTTCCAAGGAGCACTGATATTGTCTTTTTATTCCACTGAGACCTCCACCACTTTTCCAAGGGGCATTGATATTGTCTTTTTAATCCTCTGCGACCTCCACCACTCTACCAAAGGGCATAGAAACCGTTTTGTTAAGCTACTTTGACCTCCACGTCTCTTCCTAGGGTCATTAAAACCGTCAATTTAAACCACTTCGAACTCCACAGCTCTTGCAAGGGGCATTGATATTGTCGTTTTATTCCACTGTAACCTCCAGCACTAGTCCAAGGGGCATTGATATTTTCTTTTTATTCCACTACGACTTCCACCTCTCTTCCAAGGGGCATTAAAACCGTCTTGCTAAACTACTGTGACCTCAAAGTCTCTTCCACGGGCCATTGATATTGTCTTTTTATTCCACTGAAACCTCCACTACTCATCCAAGGGGCATTGATATTGTCTTTTTATTCCACTGTGACCTCCACCATTATTCCAAGGGACATTGATATTGTCTTTTTAATCCCCTGCGACCTCCACCACTCTTCCAAGGGGCATTAAAACCATCTTTTTAAGCTATTGTGGCCTCCACATCTCTTCCATGGGGCATTGATATTGTCTTTTTATTCCACTGTAACCTCCACCACTCTTCCATGGTGCATTGATATTGTCTTTTTATTCCACTGCGACCTCCACCACTCTTCCAAGGGGCATTGATATTGTCTTTTTAATCCTCTGCGACCTCCACCACTCTTCCAAGGGGCATTAAAACCATTTTGTTAAGGTAGTGTGACCTCCTGGTCTCTTCCTAAGGGCATTAAAACCGTCAATTTAAACCACTCTGAATTCCACAGCTCTTGTAAGGGGCATTGATATTGTCTTTTTATTCCACTGTAAGCTCCAGCACTTTTCCAAGGGGCATTGATATTGTATTTTTATTCCACTGCGACTTCCACCTCTCTTCTAAGGCGCATTAAAATCGTCTTGTTAAGCTACTGTGACCTCCACGTCTTTTTCACGGGGTATTGATATTGTCTTTTTATTTCACTGTAACCTTCAACACTCTTCCAAGGGGCATGGATATTGTCTTTTTATTCAACTGCGACCTCTACAACTCTTCCAAGGGGCATTGATATTGTCTTTTTAATCCACTGAAACCTCCACCACTCTTCCAAAGAGCATTAAAACCAACTTATTAAGCCACTGTGACCTCGACGTCTCTTCCAAGGAGCATTAAAACTTTATGGTTAAACCACAGTGAACTCCACATCTCTTCCAATTGGCATTGATATTGCCTTTTTATTCCACTGTACCCTCCACCACTCTTCCAAAGGGCATTGAAATGGTCTTTTTATTCCACTGCGACCTCCACCACTCTTCCAAGGGGCATTGATATTGTCTTTTTATTCCACTGCGACCTCCACTACTCGTCCAAGGGTCATTGATATTGTCTTTTTATTCCACTGTAGCCTCCACCACTCTTCCAAGGGGCATTGATATTGTCTTTTTAATCCACTGAGACATCCAACACCCTTCCAAGGGGCATTAACACCGTCTTGTTAAGATATTGTGATCTCCACATCTCTTCCACGGAGCATTGATAATGTCTTTTTATTTAACTGTATCCTCCACCACTATTCCAAGGGGCATTGATATTGTCTTTTTATTCCACTGTAAACTCCACCACTCTTCCAAGGGGCATTGATATTGTCATTTTATTCCACTGTAACCTCCACCACTCTTTCAAGGGGCATTGATATTGTCTTTTTATTCCACTGCAACCTCTACCACTCTTTTAAGGGGCATTGATATTGTCTTTTTAATCCACTGCAACCTCCACCACTCTTCCAAGGGTGATTAAAACCGTCTTGTTAAGCTACTGTGACCTCCAAGTCTTTTCCATGGGGCATTGATATTGTCTTTTTATTCCACTGCGACCTCCACCACTCTTCCAAGGTGCATTAATATTGTCTTTTTAACACATTGTCACCTCCACCACTCTTCCAAGGGGCATTAAAACCGTCTTGTTAAGCTATTGTGACCTCCACATCTCTTCAACGGGGCATTGAAATTGTCTTTTTATTCCACTGTAACCTCCACCACTAGTCCAAGGGTCACTGATATTGTCTTTATTATTCCACTACGACTTCCATCTCTCTTCCACGGGGCATTTAAACCGTCTTGTTAAGCTACTGTGACCTCCACCTCTCTTTCACTTGGCATTGATATTGTCATTTTTTTCCACTGTTACCTCCACCACTCTTTTAAGGGGCATTGATATTGTCTTTCTAATCCACTGCAACCTCCACCACTCCTCCAAGGGGCATTAAAACCGTCTTGTTAAGCTATTGTAACCTCCACATCTCTTCCACGGGGCATTGATATTGTCTTTTTAATCCACTGTGACCTCAACCACTCCTCCAAGGGGCATTAAAACCGTCTTGTTAAGCTATTGTAAGCTCCACATCTCTTCCATGGGGCATTGATATTGTCTTTTTATTCCACTGCGACCTCCACCACTGTTCCAAGGGACATTAAAACTGTCTTGTTAAGCTACAGTGACCTCCAATTCTCTTCCACGGGGCATTGATATTGTCTTTTTATTCAACACCGACCTCCACCACTCTTCCAAGGGGCATTGATATTGTCTTTTTAATCCACTGTGACCTCCACCACTCTTCCAAGGGGCATTAAAACCATCTTGTTAAGCTATTGTGACCTCCACATCTCTTCCACGGGGCAGTGATATTGTCTTTTTATTCCACTGTAACCTCCACCACTCTTCTACGGGGCATTGATATTGTCTTTTTAATCCACTGCGACCTCCAGCACTCTTCCAAGGGGCAATAAAACCGTCTTGTTACGCTATTGTGACCTCCACATCTCTTCCATGGGGCATTGATATTGTCTTTTTACTCCACTGTAACCTCCACCACTCTTCCACGGGGCATTGATATTGTCTTTTTATTCCACTGCGACCTCCACCACTCTTCCAAGGGGCATTGATATTGTCTTTTTAATCCACTGCGACCTCCAGCACTCTTCCAAGGGGCATTAAAACCATCTTGTTAAGCTATTGTGACCTCCACATCTCTTCCACGGGGCATTGCTATTGTCTTTTTAATACACTGTGACCTCCACCACTCTTCCAAGGGGCATTAAAACCGTCTTGTTAAGCTATTGTGACCTCCACGTCTCTTCCACGGGGCATTGATATTGTCTTTTTATTCCACTGTAACCTCCACCACTCTTCCACGGGGCATTGATATTGTCTTTTTATTCCACTGCGACCTCCACCACTCTTCCAAGTGGCATTAATATTGTCTTTTTAATCCACTGAGACCTCCATCACACTACCAATGGGCATTAAAACCATCTTGTTAAGCTACTGTGACCTCCACGTCTCTTCCAAGGGGCAATAAAACCGTCTGGTTAAACCTATTTGAAATCCACAGTTCTTCCAAGTGGCATTAATATTGTCTTTTTATTCCAATGTAACCTACACCACTCTTCCAAGGAGCACTGATATTGTCTTTTTATTCCACTGAGACCTCCACCACTTTTCCAAGGGGCATTGATATTGTCTTTTTAATCCTCTGCGACCTCCACCACTCTACCAAAGGGCATAGAAACCGTTTTGTTAAGCTACTTTGACCTCCACGTCTCTTCCTAGGGTCATTAAAACCGTCAATTTAAACCAGTTCGAACTCCACAGCTCTTGCAAGGGGCATTGATATTGTCGTTTTATTCCACTGTAACCTCCAGCACTAGTCCAAGGGGCATTGATATTTTCTTTTTATTCCACTACGACTTCCACCTCTCTTCCAAGGGGCATTAAAACCGTCTTGCTAAACTACTGTGACCTCAAAGTCTCTTCCACGGGCCATTGATATTGTCTTTTTATTCCACTGAAACCTCCACTACTCATCCAAGGGGCATTGATATTGTCTTTTTATTCCAAAGTAACCTCCACGACTCTTCCAAGGGGCATTGATATTGTCTTTGTATTCCACTGTAACCTCCAACAATCTTCCAAGGGGCAGTGATATTGTCTTTTTATTCCACTGCGACCTCCACTACTCGTATAAGGGTCATTGATATTGTCTTTTTATTCCACTGTAGCCTCCACCATTCTTCCAAGGGGCATTGATATTGTCTTTTTAATCCACTCCGACCTCCACCACTCTTCCAAAGGGCATAAAAACCATCTGGTTAAACCACTCTGAACTCCACAGCTCTTCCACGGGGCATTGATATTGCCTTTTTATTCCACTGCGACCTCCACCACTCTTCCAAGGGGCATTGATATTGTCTTTTTAATCCACTGCGACCTCCAGCACTCTTCCAAGGGGCATTAAAACCATCTTGTTAAGCTATTGTGACCTCCACATCTCTTCCACGGGGCATTGCTATTGTCTTTTTAATACACTGTGACCTCCACCACTCTTCCAAGGGGCATTAAAACCGTCTTGTTAAGCAATTGTGACCTCCAAGTCTCTTCCACGGGGCATTGATATTGTCTTTTTATTCCACTGTAACCTCCACCACTCTTCCACGGGGCATTGATATTGTCTTTTTATTCCACTGCGACCTCCACCACTCTTCCAAGAGGCATTAATATTGTCTTTTTAATCCACTGAGACCTCCATCACACTACCAATGGGCATTAAAACCATCTTGTTAAGCTACTGTGACCTCCACGACTCTTCCAAGGGGCAATAAAACCGTCTGTTTAAACCTCTTTGAAATCCACAGTTCTTCCAAGTGGCATTGATATTGTCTTTTTATTCCAATGTAACCTACACCACTCTTCCAAGGAGCACTGATATTGTCTTTTTATTCCACTGAGACCTCCACCACTTTTCCAAGGGGCATTGATATTGTCTTTTTAATCCTCTGCGACCTCCACCACTCTACCAAAGGGCACAGAAACGGTTTTGTTAAGCTACTTTGACCTCCACGTCTCTTCCTAGGGGCATTAAAACCGTCAATTTAAACCACTTCGAACTCCACAGCTCTTGCAAGGGGCATTGATATTGTCGTTTTATTCCACTGTAACCTCCAGCACTAGTCCAAGGGGCATTGATATTTTCTTTTTATTCCACTACGACTTCCACCTCTCTTCCAAGGGGCATTAAAACCGTCTTGCTAAACTACTGTGACCTCAAAGTCTCTTCCACAGGCCATTGATATTGTCTTTTTATTCCACTGAAACCTCCACTACTCATCCAAGGGGCATTGATATTGTCTTTTTATTCCAATGTAACCTCCACCACTCTTCCAAGGGGCATTGATATTGTCTTTGTATTCCACTGTAACCTCCAACAATCTTCCAAGGGGCAGTGATATTTTCTTTTTATTCCACTGCGACCTCCACTACTCGTTTAAGGGTCATTGATATTGTCTTTTTATTCCACTGTAGCCTCCACCATTCTTCCAAGGGGCATTGATATTGTCTTTTTAATCCACTGCGACCTCCACCACTCTTCCAAAGGGCATAAAAACCATCTGGTTAAACCACTCTGAACTCCACAGCTCTTCCAAAGGGCATTGATATTGCCTTTTTATTCCACTGCGACCTCCACCACTCTTGCAAGGGGCATTAAAACCAACTTGTTAAGCTATTGTGACCACCATATCTCTTCCACGGGGCATTGATATTCTCTTTTTATTCCACTGTAACCTCCAACACTCTTCCAAGGGGCATGGATATTGTCTTTTTATTCAACTGCGACCTCCACAACTCTTCCAAGGGGCATTGATATTGTCTTTTTAATGCACTGAATCCTCCACCACTCTTCCAAAGAGCATTAAAACCAACTTATTAAGCCACTGTGACCTCCACGTCTTTTCCAAGGAGCATTAAAACTTTATGGTTAAACCACAGTGAACTCCACATCTCTTCCAATTGGCATTGATATTGTCTTTTTATTCCACTGTACCCTCCACCACTCTTCAAAAAGGGCATTGAAATGGTCTTTTTATTCCACTGCGACCTCCACCACTCTTCCAAGGGGCATTGATATTGTCTTTTTATTCCACTGCGACCTCCACTACTCGTCCAAGGGTCATTGATATTGTCCTTTTATTCCACTGTAGCCTCCACCACTCTTCCAAGGGGCATTGATATAATCGTTTTAATCCACTACGACCTCCACCACTCTTCCAAGGAGCATTAAAACCATCTGGTTAAACCACTCTGAACTCCACAGCTCTTCCAAAGGGCATTGATATTGTCTTTCTATTCCACTGCGACCTCCACCACTCTTCCAAGGGGAATTAAAACCAACTTGTTAAGCTACTGTAACCTCCACATCTCTTACACGGCGCATTGATATTGTCTTTTTATTCCACTGTAACCTCCACCACTCTTTCAATGAGCATTGATATTTTCTTTTTATTCCACTGTGACCTCCACCATTATTCCAAGGGACATTGATATTGTCTTTTTAGTCCACTGCGACCTTCACCAGTCTTCCAAGGGGCATTAAAACCGTCTTTTTAAGATATTGTGACCTCCACATCTCTTCCACGGGGCATTGATATTGTCTTTTTATTCCACTGTAACCTCCACCACTCCTCCAAGGGGCATTGATATTGTCTTTTTAATCCTATGCGACCTCCACCACTCTTCCAAGGGGCATTAAAACCATGTTGTTAAGGTAGTGTGACCTCCAAGTCTCTTCCTAAGGGCATTAAAACCGTCAATTTAAACCAATCTGAACTTCACAGCTCTTGCAAGGGGCATTGATATTGTCTTTTTATTCCACTGTAAGCTCCAGCACTTTTCCAAGGGGCATTGATATTGTCTTTTTATTCCACTGCGACTTCCACCTCTCTTCCAAGGCGCATTAAATCCGTCTTGTTAAGCTACTTTGACCTCCACGTCTTTTTCACGGGGTATTGATATTGTCTTTTTATTCCACTGTAACCTCCAACACTCTTCCAAGGGGCATTGATATTGTCTTTTTATTCCACTGCGACCTCCACCACTCTTCTAAGGGGCATTGATATTGTCTTTTTAATCCTCTGCGACCTCCACCACTCTTCCAAGGGGCATTAAAACCATTTTGTTAAGGTAGTGTGACCTCCAGGTCTCTTCCTAGGGGCATTAAAACCGTCAATTTAAACCACTCTGTACTCCACAGCTCTTGCAAGGGGCATTGATATTGTCTTTTTATTCCACTATAGCCTCCACCACTCTTCCAAGGGGCATTGATATTGTCTTTTTAATCCACTGAGACCTCCACCACCCTTCCAAGGGGCATTAAAACCGTCTTGTTAAGATATTGTGATCTCCACATCTCTTCCACGGGGCATTGATATTGTCTTTTTATTTAACTGTATCCTCCACCACTATTCCAAGGGGCATTAATATTGTTTTTTTATTCCACTGTAAACTCCACCACTCTTCCAAGGGGCATTGATATTGTCATTTTATTCCACTGTAACGTCCACCACTCTTTCAAGGGGCATTGATATTGTCTTCTTATTCCACTGCAACCTCCACCACTCTTTTAAGGGGCATTGATATTGTCTTTTTTATCCACTGCAACCTCCACCACTCTTCCAAGGGTTATTAAAACCGTCTTGTTAAGCTACTGTGACCTCGAAGTCTTTTCCATGGGGCATTGATATTGTCTTTTTATTCCACTGCGACCTCCACCACTCTTACAAGGGTAATTAAAACAGTCTTGTTAAGCCACTGTGACCTCCACGTCTCTTCCAAGGGGCATTAAAACCGTCTGGTTAAACCACTCTGAACTCCACAGCTCTTCCAAAGGGCATTGATATTGTCTTTTTATTCCACTGCGAACTCCACCACTCTTCCAAGGGGCATTAATATTGTCTTTTTAACACATTGTGAACTCCACCACTCTTCCAAGGGGCATTAAAACCGTCTTGTTAAGCTATTGTGAACTCCACATCTCTTCCACGGGGCATTGAAATTGTCTTTTTATTCCACTATAACCTCCACCACTAGTCCAAGGGTCACTGATATTGTCTTTTTTATTCCACTACGACTTCCAACTCTCTTCCACGGGGCATTTAAACCGTCTTGTTAAGCTACTGTGACCTCCACGTCTCTTTCACTTGGCATTGATATTGTCATTTTTTTCCACTGTTACCTCCACCACTCTTCCAAGGGGCATTGATATTGTCTTTTTATTCCACTGGTACCTCCACCACTTTTCCAAGGGGCATAGATATTGTCTTTTTATTCCACTGCGACCTCCACCACTGTTCCAAGGGACATTAAAACTGTCTTGTTAAGCTACAGTGACCTCCAATTCTTTTCCACGGGGCATTTATATTGTCTTTTTATTCCACACCGACCTCCACCACTCTTCCAAGGGGCATTGATATTGTCTTTTTAATCCACTGTGACCTCCACCACTCCTCCAAGGAGCATTAAAACCGTCTTGTTAAGCTATTGTAACCTCCACATCTCTTCCACGGGGCATTGATATTGTCTTTTTATTCCACACCGACCTCCACCACTCTTCCAAGGGGCATTGATATTGTCTTTTTAATCCACTTTGACCTCCACCACTCTTCCAAGGGGCATTAAAACCATCTTGTTAAGCTATTGTGACCTCCATATCTCTTCCACGGGGCAGTGATATTGTCTTTTTATTCCACTGTAACCTCCACCACTCTTCTACGGGGCATTGATATTGTCTTTTTATTCCACTGCGACCTCCACCACTCTTCCAAGGGGCATTGATATTGTCTTTTTAATCCACTGCGACCTCCTGCACTCTTCCAAGGGGCAATAAAACCGTCTTGTTACGCTATTGTGACCTCCACATCTCTTCCACGGGGCATTGATATTGTCTTTTTATTCTACTGTGACCTCCACCACTCTTCCAAGGGGCATTGCTATTGTCTTTTTAATACACTGTGACCTCCACCACTCTTCCAAGGGGCATTAAAACCGTGTTGTATTGTGACCTCCACGTCTCTTCCATGGGGCATTGATATTGTCTTTTTATTCCACTGCGACCTCCACCACTCTTCCAAGGGGCATTGATTTTGTCTTTTTAATCCATTGCAACCTCCATTACTCTTCCAAGGGGCATTAAAACCGTCTTGTTAAGTTACTTTGACCTCCACATCTCTTCCAATGGGCATTGAAACCGTCTGGTTAAACCGCTCTGAACTCCATAGATCTTCCAAGGGGCATTGATATTATCTTTTTATTTCACTGAGAATTCCACCACTCTTCTAAGGGGCACTGATTTTGTCCTTTTAATCCACTGCGACCTCCACCACTCTTCCAAGGGGCATTAAAATTATCTTCTTAATCTACTGTGACCTCCACGTCACTTCCAAGGGGCATTAAAATCATCAATTTAAACCACTCTGAACTCCACAGCTCTTGCAAGGGGCATTGATATTGTCTTTTTATTCCACTGAGACTTCCACCACTCTTCCAAGGGGCATTGATATTGTCTTTCTATTCTACTTTGACATCCACCTCTCTTCCAAGGGGAATAAAAACCGTCTTGTTAAGCTAAAGTGACCTCCACGTCTCTTTCACGGGGCATTGATATTGTCTTTTCATTCCACTGTAACCTCCACCACTCTTCCAAGGGGCATTGATATTGTGTTTTTATTCCATTGCGACCTCCACCTCTTTTCCAAGGGGCATTAAAACCTTCTTGTTAAGCAACTGTGACCTCCACGTCACTTCCAGTGGGCATTAAAACCGTCTGGTTAAACCACTCTGAACTCCACAGCTCTTCCAAGGTGCATTGATATTGTCCTTTCATTCCACTGCGACCTCCACCACTCTTCCAAGGGGCACTGACATTGTATTTTTAATCCACTGCGACCTCCACCACACTTCTAATGGGCATTAATACCGTGTTGTTAAGCTACTGTGACCTCCACGTCAATACCACGGGGCATTGATATTGTCTTTTTATTCCACTGCGACCTCTACCACTTTTCCAAGTTGCATTGATATTGTCTTTTTATTCCACTGTGACCTTCACCACTCTTCCAAGTGGCATTGATATTGTCTTTTTAATTAACTGCGACCTCCACCACTTTTCCAAGGAGCATTAAAACCATTTTGTTAAGCTGCTGTGACCTCCACTGATATTGAAGTTTTATTCCACTGCAACCTCCACCACTCTTCCAGGGGGCATTGATATTGTCTTTTTAATCCACTTCTACCTCCACCACTCTTCCAAGGGGCATTAAAACCGTCTTGTTAAGCTACTGTGACATCCACGTCTCTTCCAATGGGCATTAAAAATGTCTGGTTAAGCCACTCTGAACTCCACAGCTCTTCCAAGGGGCATTGATATTGTCTTTTCATTCGACTGTAACCTTCACCACTCTTCCAAGTGGTATTGATATTGTCATTTTATTCCACTGCGACCTCTACCACTCTTCCAAGGGGCATTAAAACCATCTTGTTAAGCTACAGTGAGCTCCACATCTCTTCCACGGGGCACTGATATTGTCTTTTTAATCCACTGCGACCTCCACCACTCTTCCAAGTTACATTGAGATTGTCTTTTTAATCCACTGTGACCTCCACCACCTTGCCAAGGGGCATTAAAACCATCTTGTTAAGCTACTGTGACGTCAACGTTTCTTCCAAGGGGCATTAAAACAGTCTGGTTTAACCACTCTGTACTCCACTGCTCTTCCAAGGGGCATGGATGCCGTCTTTTTATTCCACTCCGACCTCCACCACTTTTCCAAGGGGCATTAAAACCGTCTTGCCTACCGACTCCTGTCAGTCTGTCTAAGGACCAGCTTGCCCGCTCACCTGGGAGCGCTCCTCTGCTACCTGCCTGCTAGCCTGAGGTCCGACGGTCTGCCCTCCAACTCCTGTCAGTCTGTCTATTGACCAGCTTGCCCGCTCACCTGGGAGCGCACATCTGCTACCTGCCTGCTAGCCTACCTGGAGGCTCCGCCGTCACGTGCTGTGACCACCTGCCATTCCAGAGACTCTCGCTTGCTCACCTGGGAGCACACATCTACCATCTGCCTGCTAGCCTACCGGGAGGCTCTGCCATCACAGGTCGTACCTACCCTTTACCCAGAGACTGCCCCGGTCACTTGCCGTGACCTCCTGCCCGTTCATCCAGAGACTGCCCCGGTCACTTGCCGTGACCTCCTGCCCGTTCATCCAGAGACTGCCCCGGTCACTTGCCGTGACCTCCTGCCCGTTCATCCAGAGACTGCCCCGGTCACTTGCCGTGACCTCCTGCCCGTTCATCCAGAGACTGCCCCGGTCACTTGCCGTGACCTCCTGCCCGTTCATCCAGAGACTGCCTCGGTCACTTGCCGTGACCTCCTGCCCGTTCATCCAGAGACTGCCCCGGTCACTTGCCGTGACCTCCAGCCCGTTCACTCAGAGACTGTCCCGGTCACCTGCTGTGACTGCCTGCCCGTCTTCCCTGGTCGCCACCAGCTTCCCTTACAAGGACCGCCCCCTTGTATAGTAGCTCAGAGGTTCCGCCTCCCAGACCCGTTACACACAGCTCTTCAAAGGGGCAGTGATATTGTCTTTTTTTTCCACTGTAACCTTCACCACTCTTCCAAGAGGCATTGATATTGTCATTTTATCCACTGTAACCTCCACCACTCTTCCAAGGGGCATTGATATTGTCTTTTTATTCCACTGCGACCTCCACCACTCTTCCAAGGGGCATTGATATTGTCTTTTTAATTCACTGCGACCTCCACCACTCTTCCAAGTGCATTACAACCATCTTGTTAAGCTACTGTGACCTCCACATCTATTCCAAGGGGCATTAAATCCGTCTGATTAATAGAGATGAGCGTTGTTCTACTCGAACTGTTCGCCAATCTCAAATTCGAGCTGTTTTGGGCGGTGTTCGAGCCGTTCGGCGAACACGAACAATTTGAGAAAAATTCGGCTGTTCGAGGTTATGTTCGATAACTGTTCGTGCACCAAAATCATAACTGGATTTTTTCTCAGTAATGATGAAAATTAATGTTAATACGCAGTTTGAGTGTACAGCGGGGTGGGGGGAGGGGCAGGGGATGGATCTCTGCAGGAACAATGAAGATCTCCATTTTTTTTTTCTCTTTCCCGCATTTACAGTGGGGAGGTGCAATCTGTCAGCCTATCAGCAGCGCACACACGGAGCGAAGTGCTTTTTTTCACACAAGCAAGGGCATGTGTCATTGGCAGTGTATGTCACATGTCCTTGCCCTATAAGACCAAGCCATTTTCCCCGTCGCCACCATTTTCTCACTGCTGCAGCTGCGTGTTAGACGGCACCGCTGTTGCTGTGTGCGCTATACCTTGTTAATTTCAAGCCAATTTTCGCACAAATCTACAGATAGCTTGGGAGTAGGCAATAGTTGTGATTGCAGTCCTTTTAAGGACTAGGTTACAGCATTTCCTATGACTTTTATCAGGCAGGTCTGTGCTCTTAAATAGATAGATTGTGGGAGTAAAGACTAATTGTAATTGGAGTCCTTTTCAGGACTAGGTTACATCAGTTCCTATCAGTTTTTGCCAGGCAGGTCTGTGCCAGTGCTGTGCAAGTTTTTTTCACAGCATTTGGCTGAATCTAGCAAAGCTAATCCTTTTTGGCCTATTGCAGAGTGTGTTAGTCAGTGGAGTAGCCTATCTGTGTTGCAAGATATACCACCTGTGTATAGAATACCAATTTTTTTACTGCACCTAGTGAAGTAAAATCTTTTGGGCATAGCATCATTCTATTAGTCCATCTATACTGACCTCCATCAGGTTGCAAATTGAATATAATTTTTTTCTGCATCTAGCTCTGAAAAAATATTGGGCTTCTAGCTGTGTGTGGGACTTGTTGTATTAGTCCATCTATACTGACCTCCATCAGGTTGCAAACTGCATATATTTTTTTCTTCATCTACCTCTGAAAAAATATTGGGCTTCTAGCTGTGTGTGGGACTTGTTCTATTAATCCATCTATACAGACCTCCATCAGTTTGCAAACTGAATATATTTTTTTCTGCATCTACCTCTGAAAAAATATTGGGCTTCTAGCTGTGTGTGGGACTTGTTGTATTAGTCCATCTATACTGACCTCCATCAGGTTGCAAACTGAATATATTTTTTTCTGCATCTACCTCTGAAAAAATATTGGGCTTCTAGCTGTGTGTGGGACTTGTTCTATTAATCCATCTATACAGACCTCCATCAGGTTGCAAACTGAATATATTTTTTTCTGCATCTACCTCTGAAAAAATATTGGGCTTCTAGCTGTGTGTGGGACTTGTTGTATTAGTCCATCTATACTGACCTCCATCAGGTTGCAAACTGAATATATTTTTTTCTGCATCTACCTCTGAAAAAATATTGGGCTTCTAGCTGTGTGTGGGACTTGTTCTATTAATCCATCTATACAGACCTCCATCAGGTTGCAAACTGAATATATTTTTTTCTGCATCTACCTCTGAAAAAATATCGGGCTTCTAGCTGTGTGTGGGACTTGTTGTATTAGTCCATCTATACTGACCTCCATCAGGTTGCAAACTGAATATATTTTTTTCTGCATCTACCTCTGAAAAAATATTGGGCTTCTAGCTGTGTGTGGGACTTGTTGTATTAGTCCATCTATACTGACCTCCATCAGGTTGCAAACTGAATATATTTTTTTCTGCATCTACCTCTGAAAAAATATTGGGCTTCTAGCTGTGTGTGGGACTTGTTCTATTAATCCATCTATACAGACCTCCATCAGGTTGCAAACTGAATATATTTTTTTCTGCATCTACCTCTGAAAAAATATTTGGCCTTCTAGCAGTGTGTGGGACTTTCTCTATTAGTCCATCTATACTGACCTCCATCAGGTTGCAAATTAAAAATAATTTTTATCTGCATCTAGCTCTGAAAAAACATTTGGCCTTCTAGCAGTGTGTGGGACTTTCTCTATAAGTCCATCTATACTGACCTCCATCAGGTTGCAAATTAAAAATAATTTTTATCTGCATCTAGCTCTGAAAAAATATTTGGCCTTCTAGCAGTGTGTGGGACTTTCTCTATTAGTCCATCTATACTGACCTCCATCAGGTTGCAAATTGAATATAATTTTTTTCTGCATCTAACCCAGCTAATAGTTTTGGCCTAATACCACAGTTTGGCCACTCAGCTCTGCTCGGTTCCCATCCATTGTTTTTTTGTGCAAACAACTCCAGAGTTGTGAATTAGTTAACCACCAAAATGAGTGGAAAAAGGCCTGCTGCTGGTGGAAAGGGTAATAGGCGTGTTGGGAAGGGGAAAAAAGGTTGTGTCTGTGGGGTAGGTGTTAAAGCAACAGTAACATCTGCAGAAGAAAGACCATTTTCCAGCCAAACTAAAATGTCTACTTCTTTTAGCGGACAATGTGATAAGATCCCTTTCTTACGGCCACGCCAATCGCTACAAATTCCAGATGAGGCACAAAAACAGCAGGTGCTTCAACGGATATCAAGTGCTCCTTTAAGTGGGCTCTCCTCCACATCAACTTCAACATCACAAATACTCCAGTCCTCAAAGGTGTCACCCCAATCGCACTTGCTTCCTCACAGCTCCCAAATCTCCAGCTGCCCGTCTGAGTATGAGGTAGAACAGATGGTTGAGTCTGCAGAGCTGTTTACTCATACTATAGCCTGGGAATCAGAGGTCGACTCCAGCGCTTCTGTGAATCCAGACGAGGAAATGATCTGCACTGATGGCCAGAATCTTTATGAGTCGGATCCAGGACCAGACGCAGAAGGTTCTGACCATAATGTAGACCCTCATTCCCAAACTGTAACTCCTGTTGGTGGAGACAATGAGGAAGACGATGATAAGACTCAAATACCTGATTGGAGCGACAACTTTAGTTTTTTGTCAGGGCAGGAACAGGTTGGCTCTGAGGACGACGGGTGTGATAACGCACAGGGTGATGATGATGAGGTTGGAGATCCCACTTACTGTCAACCCACAGTCAGCCAAGAGATGAGGTCAGCAGAGGAGGTGGAGGAAGATGCTAGTGATGACGAGGTCAGGTTGCGCCTTCCTGGACAGAGACGTAGTACTGGAAGCACGTCAACAACTGCATCCTCAAACACAACTCTGCCTCTCACCACAAGTCGTGGTGGCTCTTCAGGTCGCATGGGTGCTAAGCCTTGCATAGCCTGGGCATTTTTTCAGATCGATAAAGATGACCCAACTCGTGTTATCTGTAACATTTGTCAGCAAAAGCTAAGTAGAGGCCAAAAAATACATAGTTTGAGTACTTCATGCATGAACCGGCACATGGACATGAAGCATAAGTTGCAGTGGGAAGCTCAGTGTGCTACAATGCGGCCTAGCCGGCCGGGCCAACCACCGTCTGCCATATCTTGTGCATCCGCGGCCTCTTCATCCTCTGTGACTGGGGGGACAGCAGTCACACCTGTTTTGGGGTGCAGACCTGCCACCTCTTTACCCGCAACAGCCAGCGTGATTGGCAGGTCATCATTTTCTTTGGAGGTGGTAACACCAGCTGGTGTTGAGCGCTGTCCGACATCGATAGCACCACCTTTGGATCAAGGCAACCTAACATGTCCGCCTGCATCTTCCTCACAGACCGGCAGTTTGCCGGGGACACCCTTATCAACCCCGTCTAAGCACAATAGCCAGCCCTCGGTCCCTCAGATGTGGACAAGTAAAAGACCATTTCCTCCTAGCCATGAGAAAGCTAAGAGGTTGAATTTCACCATCTGCAAGTTCTTGGCTACAGAAATGCTGCCTTTCCGCCTGGTGGACACAGAGGATTTTCGAGACCTTATGTCCGTCGCAGTGCCCCAGTACCAGATGCCCAGTCGGCACTACTTCTCAAAGAAAGGTGTGCCTGCGCTCCACCAGCATGTCGCACACAACATCACCGCTTCTTTGAGAAACTCTGTGTGTGACAGGGTGCATTTCACCACAGACACTTGGACGAGTAGGCATGGACAGGGGCGTTACATGTCGCTGACTGGGCACTGGGTAACTATGGTGTCAGCAGGACAAGGGGCTGCTGTCCAAGTCTTGCCGTCCCCACGAGTTGTGCGTCAATCCTCTTTATGTCAAAGTTCCTCCACTGCTTCTGCCTCCTCAACCTCCTCTCGGTCTTCCACCTGCACCCAAAGCCTGTCTGGTCATGCCACAAGCTTTCTAACTGCGCAGAAGGGATCCTGCACACCTCCTTACTATGCTGGCAGTAGGGCTCAACGTCATCAGGCGGTTTTTACATTGAAATGTCTGGGAAATGTGAGTCACACAGCTGAGGAGTTGTGGTCAGCTCTGGAGAACCAATTTCATGAATGGTTGTCTCCACTGGACCTGAAACCAGGGAAGGCCGTGTGCGACAATGCTGCAAACCTGGGTGCGACCCTTCGCCGGGGCAATGTCACACACGTGCCTTGTATGGCTCACGTGTTGAACCTGGTTGTCCAGCAATTTTTAGCCCACTATCCCAGACTAGATGGCCTTCTGCAGAGGGCATGGTCGCTGTGTGCTCACTTTCGCCGTTCGCATCCCGCAGCTCAGCGACTTACATCTCTACAGAAGTCGTTGGGCCTGCCACTTTACCGGCTAAAATGCGATGTGCCTACCCGGTGGAATTCAACTCTGCACATGTTGCAGTGACTGTGGCAGCACCGACAAGCCCTGGTGCAATACGTTCTGACGTATAGCCTGGGCCAACGAGATCCAGAGGTGGGGCAAATCACGCTGGAGGAGTGGTCTCAGATCAGGGACCTATGCACCCTTCTGCACAGTTTTGAAATGGCGACGAAGATGTTTAGTGCTGACGATGCCATTATCAGCATGACTATTCCGGTGATTTACATGCTGGAGCACATGTTAAACAGAATTCGGAGTCAGGTGGTGGCACAAGAGGAGGTGGAGGAAGTAGAGGAGGAGGAGTTGTATGCGGAAGGGCTAACATCTGCAAGGTCCAGACGGTCGGCAGCACCAAGGCGGCAGGCATGTGAGGGTGGGGGAGATGGTTTTACCAGGGCGCATGGTAGCAGCCAAACTAGTGAGGAAGGTGCAGGAGCCCAGGAAGAAGTGGAGGACGAACTGATGGAAGACTCATCAGATGAGGGAGACCTTGATCACATTTCTGTTGTGCGAGGTTGGGGGGAGAGGACAGAGGAAGGAAGCATGATTGTTACCTCGCCACCAACACAACAGGGACTTGGTGCTCCTGGATGCGCAACACACATGAGTGCCTTCTTGCTGCACTACCTGCAACATGACCCTCGAATTGTGAGAATTAGAAATAATCCTGACTACTGGGTTGCCACACTGTTAGATCCCCGGTACAAAAGTAAATTTGCAGAAATTATTTCTGTCATAGAAAGGGATGCACGCATGCAGGAGTATCAGCAGAGACTGTTGCAGAATCTTACATGTGCTTTTCCACAAAATACCAGTGGTGCACGTAGTGAATCTCACAGTTCCAACTTGCCAACCGTGGGACCGTCAAGTGTTCAGCACTCAAACCGTAACAGAACCACAGTATCTGCTGGTAACATCAATTTTGCGGAATCATTTCACCACTTTTTTAGCCCATCCTTTGCAAGGCCACAGGAGACAAGAAGTCTGACACATAGTCAACGCCTAGAGACGATGGTACAGGAGTATCTCTAAGTAAACATTGAAGCCACGACTGTGTCACTGGACCCTTGCTCTTTTTGGGCTTCCAATCTGGATAAATGGCCGGAGCTAGCCACTTACGCCTTGGAGATCTTGTCATGCCCCGCAGCCAGCATTCTGTCTGAACGTGTGTTCAGCGCTGCTGGTGGTGTGCTGACAGATAAGCGCACGCGGCTCTCCACTGATAATGTAGACAGACTCACGTTCATAAAGATGAACAAATGGATCCGAAACGACTTTTCTACCCCTGTGTCATCCTGGGGAGAGTAAAAGCTTGATGATTGGTTAAAATCACCCTCCCAACCGTTTTAAGCTTTCAAATTACTAATCATGTTTATCTGTATCTTGGCTGGAAAATAATTTGGGCTTTGTAGCAGTGTGCAGCACTGATTCTATTAGGCCATCTATAATAAGCTCCACCAGATTTAAAATTACTAATCATGTTTATCTGTATCTTGACTGGAAAATAATTTGGGCTTTGTAGCAGTGTGCAGCACTGATCCTATTAGGCCATCTATACTAAAGCTTCACCAGATTTAAAATTAATAATAATTTTTAGCTGCATCTAGCCCGGAAAATAATTTTGGGGCTCCGAGATGCGCAAGACACATAAGTGCCTTCTTGCTGCACTACCTGCAGCATGACCCTCATATTGTCAGAATTCGAAGTAATCATGACTACTGGGTTGCCACACTCTTAGATCCCCCAAACTTTTCGATCAACCTTTTCATTTTAATAAAGACCAAAAAAATGGTCATTTTTGAAATTATAAGCATTAGCAGGTTGTTAGAAACTGAAATCAAACAGTTTTCAACTCAGAACTTTATTCTAGCTGATGTTACATTTTCACATAGGACCCCTTGTTCGAAAGGAGCTTCTGAACTCTCTTGTCCATTGAATTTGTCAGGTTTTGGATGGTTTCTGCTTCAATTGTTTTGCATGAGGACAGAATACCCTCCCAGAGCTGTTGCTTAGATGTGATATATACTAGGACATCATCAGCAAATAGAGAGCACTTGTACTCGGTGCCTCCCACCTCAATCCACCTAATATTGGGGTTATGGCGAATTGATGAGAGCAGGTGCTCCGTCACTAGGATGTATAAGAGAGGGGACAGAGAACATCCCTGCCTTGTCCCATTGGTGATTGCGAAAGGTGATGAAAATGTTCTGACGCGCCCCCTGGGCCTTGGGACACCCGGAGCCGGACCCTTTTTGGTGGATGCTGGTGGTTGTAGTCTCCGTGGCGGCAACCCGGTTCCGTGGCTCAGGGCAGTCAAACCAGTGGCGGAACTATTTATGTGGTTTTGATGTTTAAATGTCCGACTACGCCACCCGTGGATTGCGGTCAGAGTGAACCGCCGCTCCAGGGCAGACCGCTGAGGCTGGTGTTGTGGGTGCAGCAGAGCGTAGCATAACTCCCCACGGGAGGAGTATAGCCTCAGGGCAGTGTATGCGGAGGATGGGGGTGATGGTGCAGGGCAGCAGCAGTAATGACACGGAGTCAGTGATGCAGTCCAGGGCCTTTACTCACAGTTCTTATTATCCAGACCACGTCTGCAGGTAACGGCTGCCCACGTCGTACTGTGCTCACCAGGTGAGGGGCTCAGACAACTCCCAGATAACTTTGGAGTGCTTCACAGGACCCCCTTTGTGTGTCCTTTGTCTGGCCTTTCTTACCAACCCTTCTGTCCGGCTGCCTCGGGCCTCCTCTTGGTAAACTTTGCGCCAGTTTCCCTGACCCTATGTGGTGCCTTCCTAGCGGGTGTAGCGAGGGGCTGCGCCACATAAAATGTCACAGCCTCCTGTTTCTAGCTGAGGGTCGTTTCCTGCCTCCACTAGTTTCGGGGACCGGTCTCCCCCTTTGGCCTGACCCCTCCACGTAGGTGGATTCGGGCGTGCGGTGGCGACTCGCCCGTCCGCACCCCTGAGATCCCTTCATTCCTCGTTCCTGGAGCCTTCTCCGCTCCTCTTCCTTCCTTCTCCCTCTTCCAGGCCTGGGCCTCTGTTACTAGGCCCGCCTCCGGAGCAGAGCTCATGCAGAGCCCCTGCTCCCTGCCACTTCTGCTCAGACTTCTCTGCACTGAACTAAGATGGTGCCCACCTTTTATACTCCCTTCTCAATGCACCCAGGAACTGCTTCCTCCCTGCTCCTGCACTACAGGGTTCCCCTTCCTCAGTGTTCCCTCCCCCCACTCCAGCCAGGGACAGGGACTGTCGTGCCCATCTCAGGGGCATATTGGTCGCCCTGCCCCACGGCAATGTGGTGTAATGCATGCAGGTGTCGGGTCCTGATCCACACTACATCCTTACCTGAGAGTGAGATATCACACCTCTGGGTGAGGTGCAATACCTCTGTAGCAACCGAGCCCTCAGGGTGCTACAGTTCCATTTATCTTCAGCCTAGGTGACGTATTGCGATACAGGGCCGTGATTTTGGCTATAAAAGGGTCCCCTAGACCCCTACCCCAAGCTTTTTAAGAGAATCATATATGGCGTGCCAGGAGACTCTATGGAATGCTTTCTCAGCATCCAACGAGAGTATCTAATTACAAATTTTTAACTGCATCTAGCCCAGGAAATACTTTGTGCCTAGTAGCAGTGTCTGCTAGTCAGCAGATTATCCCGGCTGTTAACCAAGCTACACCACCTGTAGTTTGGACACTTAATTTTTTCAAAGGAAATGCTTCGGGACCACGGGATACTCAGTGAAGAGCATCAGGAGGCACCCCAAGGCATAGGGGCTGGGACTGGCAGTAGGATGCCTTGCGGTGGACAGCCGAGCTCGATCCTTATAAAAGCTTTTTAACTGCAGCAGCTTTAGTGGACGCTACTGGAGCTGGAATTACGCGGCTGCTGGCATGAGACTTGCCTTCCAATAGATCCTTGTAAATGGATTTAAAGTGTATTCATTCAAATTAGAGAGACAATTTAAATTAAAAAGCTTAGAGCTGCCTCCACCACAGGGGGGCTCGCTCGACCCACCAGCGGACAGGCACCAGTATTGGGAGAGGGGGGCTGGCCGTCAGGGTTCACCGCGGCTCTGGCACAAACCCGGCGACGCGGAGGTGGCACGGGCAGGAGCGGACTGAACGTGTCGGCTTCTCACTTTTTGGATTTTAGAAGGGCATGACATGCCTATATCTGTGTCTCCCCCTCCTTTTACTCCTCCACCTCTTTTCTTTTCGCATGACTATATGTACTTGTCACTTTTCCATGTGTTAGTTGTGTCTTCTGAGCAGATTGTCAGCTTTTGGACACCTTTGAAGGTGTTTTCTATGTGTTTCTATGTGTTTTTGTTTGCCTGCCATTGGTTTTAACGGTGTTCGA
The DNA here is from genome assembly GCF_046119375.1 of Phyllobates terribilis. Lineage (NCBI taxonomy): Eukaryota > Metazoa > Chordata > Amphibia > Anura > Dendrobatidae > Phyllobates > Phyllobates terribilis. Next base: position 485,558 of record NW_027363119.1, read on the forward strand.
AGGTGTTCGACGAACAGTTCGACGAACAGTTCGGCGAACACACGGGTGTTCGACGAACCGAAGCGAACTCGAACACTACGGGGGTGGCTCAACACTACTGATTAAACCACTCTGAACTCCACAGCTCTTGCAAGGAACATTGATATTGTCTTTTCATTCCAATTAAACCTCCACCACTCTTCCAAGGGGCATTGATATTGTCTTTTTATTCCACTGCGACTTCCACCACTCTTCCAAGGGGCATTAAACCGTCTTGTTAATCTACTTTGACCTTCACGTCTCTTCCACGGGGCATTGATATTGTCTTTTTATTCCCCTGCGATCTCCACCACTTTTCCAAAGGGCATTGATATTGTCTTTTTAATCCACTGCGACCTCCACCACTCTTCCAACGGGCGTTAAAACCATCTTGTTAAGCTACTGTGACCCCCATGTCTCTTCCACGGGGCAATGATATTCTCTTTTTATTCCACTGCGACCTCCACAAATCTTCCAAGGGGCATTGATATTGTCTTTTTATTCCACTGCGACCTCCACCACTCTTCCCATGGGCATTGATATTGTCTTTTTAATCCACTGCGACCTCCACTACTCTTCCAAGGGGCATTAAAACTTTGTTGTTAAGCTACTGTGACCTCATCGTCAATTCCATGGGGCATTGATATTGTCTTTTTATTCCACTGCGACCTCCACCACTCTTCCAAAGGGCATTGCTATTGTCTTTTTAATGCACTTCGACCTCCATCACTCTTCTAAGGGGCATTAAAACCGTCTTGTTAAGCTAATGTGACCTCAATGTCTCTTCCAAGGGGCAATAAAACCGTCTGGTTAAACTACTCTGAGCTAGACAGCTCTTCCAAGGAGCATTGATATAGTCTTTTTATTCCTCTGTAACCTCCACCACTCTTCCAAGGGGCATTGATATTTTCTTTTTATTCCACTGTAACCTTCACCGCTCTTCCAAAGGGCATTGACATTGTCTTTTTATACACTGTTACCTCCACCACTCTTCCAAGGGGCATTGATATTGTCTTTTTATTCCACTGCGACCTCCACCACTCTTCCTAGCGGCATTGATATTGTCTTTTTAATAAACTGCAACCTCCACCACTCTTCCAAGGGCATTACAACCATCATTTTAAGCTACTATGACCTCCACGTCTCTTCCAAGGGGCATTAAAACCGTCTGGTTAAACCACTCTGAGCTCCACAGCTCTTCCAAGGAGCATAGATATAGTCTTTTTATTCCTCTGTAACCTCCACCACTCTTCCAAGGGGCATTGATATTGTCTTTTTATTCCACTCCGACCTTCACCACTTTTCCAAGGGGCATTAAAACAGTCTTGTTAAGCTACTGTGACCTCCACATCTCTTCCACGGGGCATTGATATTGTCTTTTTATTCCACTGTAACCTCCACCACTCTTCCAAGGGGCATTGATATTGTCTTTTTATTCCACTGCGACCTCCACCACTCTTCCAAGGGGCATTAAAACCGTCTTGTTAAGCTAGTGTAACCTCCACGTCTCTTTCACGGGGCATTGATATTGTCTTTTTATTCCACTGTAACCTCCACCACTCTTCAAAGGGGCATTAAAACCGTCAATTTAAACCACTCTGAACTCCACAGCTCTTGCAAGGGGCATTGATATTGTCTTTTTATTCCACTGCGACCTCCACCACTCTTCCAAAGGGCATTAAAACCGTCTTGTTAAGCTAATGTGACCTAGACGTCTTTCCCAAGGGGCATTAAAACCGTCTGGTTAAACCACTCTGACGTCCACGTCTCTTCCTCTGGGCATTGATATTGTCTTTTTATTCCATTGAAACCTACACCACTCTTCCAAGGGGCATTTATATTGTCTTTTTATTCCACTGCGAACTCCACCACTCTTCCAAGGGGCACTGATATTGTCTTTTTAATCCACTGCGACATCCACCACTCTTCCAAGGGGCATTAAAACCATCTTCTTAAGCTAATGTGACCTCCACGTCACTACCAAGGGGCATAAAACCGTCTGGTTAAACCACTCTGAACTCCACAGCTCTTCCAAGGGGCATTGATATTGTATTTTTATTCCACTGGGACCTCCACAACTCTTCCAAGGGGCATTCATATTGTCTTTTCATACTACTGCGACCTCCACCACTCTTCCAAGGGGCATTGATATTGTCTTTTTAATCCACTTCGACCTCCATCACTCTTCCAAGGGGAATTAAAACCGTCTGGTTAAACCACTCTGAACTCCACAGCTCTTCAAAGGGGCAGTGATATTGTCTTTTTTTTCCACTGTAACCTTCACCACTCTTCCAAGGGGCATTGATATTGTCTTTTTAATCCACTTCGACCTCCATCACTCTTTCAAGGGGCATGAAAACCGTCTAGTTAAACCACTCTGAACTCCACAGCTCTTCAAAGGGGCAGTGATATTGTCTTTTTTTTTCACTGTAACCTTCACAACTCTTCCAAGGGGCATTGATATTGTCATTTTATCCACTGTAACCTCCACCACTCTTAAAAGGGGCATTGATATTGTCTTTTTATTCCACTGCGACCTCCACCACTCTTCCAAGGGGCATTGATATTGTCTTTTTAATTCACTGCGACCTCCACCACTCTTCCAAGTGCATTACAACCATCTTGTTAAGCTACTGTGACCTCCACATCTCTTCCAAGGGGCATTAAAACCGTCTGATTAAACGACTCTGAACTCCACAGCTCTTGCAAGGAGCATTGATATTGTCATTTCATTCCAATTAAACCTCCACCACTCTTCCAAGGGGCATTGATATTGTCTTTTTATTCCACTGCGACTTCCACCACTCTTCCAAGGGGCATAAAACCGTCTTGTTAATCTACTTTGACCTCCACGTCTCTTCCACGGGGCATTGATATTGTCTTTTTATTCCCCTGCAATCTCCACCACTTTTCCAAAGGACATTGATATTGTCTTTTTAATCCACTGCGACCTCCACCACTCTTCCAACGGGCGTTAAAACCATCTTGTTAAACTACTGTGACCTCCATGTCTCTTCCACGGGGAAATGATATTGTCTTTTTATTCCACTGCGACCTCCACAAATCTTCCAAGGGGCATTGATATTGTCTTTTTATTCCACTGCGACCTCCACCACTCTTCCCATGGGCATTGATATTGTCTTTTTAATCCACTGCGACCTCCACTACTCTTCCAAGGGGCATTAAAACTGTGTTGTTAAGCTACTGTGACCTCATCGTCAATTCCATGGGGCATTGATATTGTCTTTTTATTCCACTGCGACCTCCACCACTCTTCCAAAGGGCATTGATATTGTCTTTTTAATGCACTTCGACCTCCATCACTCTTCCAAGGGGCATTAAAACCGTCTTGTTAAGCTAATGTGACCTCAATGTCTCTTCCAAGGGGCATTAAAACCGTCTGGTTAAACTACTCTGAGCTAGACAGCTCTTCCAAGGAGCATTGATATAGTCTTTTTATTCCTCTGTAATCTCCACCACTCTTCCAAGGGGCATTGATATTTTCTTTTTATTCCACTGTAACCTTCACCACTCTTCCGAAGGGCATTGATATTGTCTTTTTATACACTGTTACCTCCACCACTCTTCCAAGGTGCATTGATATTGTCTTTTTATTCCACTGCGACCTCCACCACTCTTCGTAGAGGCATTGATATTGTCTTTTTAATCCACTGCGACCTCCACAGCTCTTCCAAGGGCATTACAACCATCATTTTAAGCTACAATGACCTCCATGTCTCTTCCAAGGGGCATTAAAACAGTCTGGGTAAACCACTCTGAGCTCCACAGCTCTTCCAAGGAGCATAGATATAGTCTTTTTATTCCTCTGTAACCTCCACCACTCTTCCAAGGGGCATTGATATTGTCTTTTTATTCCAGTGCGGCCTACACCACTTTTCCAAAGGGCATTGATATTGTCTTTTTAATCCACTGCGACCTCGACGTCTCTACCACGGGGCAATGATATTGTCTTTTTATTCCACTGCGACCTCCACCACTCTTCCAAAGGGCAATTATATTGTCTTTTTTTTCCACTGTAACCTCCCCCACTCTTCCAAGGGGCATTGATATTGTCTTTTCAATCCACTGCGACCTTCGCCATTCTTCCAAGGGGCATTAAAACCATTTTGTTAAGCTACTGTGACCTCCACGTCTCTTCCAAGGGCATTAAAACCGCCTGGTTAAACCATGCTGAACTCCCCAGCTCTTTCAAAGGTCATTGATATTGTCTTTTTATTTCACTGTAACGTCCACCACTCTTCAAACGGGCATTCATATTGTATTTTTATTCCACTGCGACCTCCACCACTCTTCCAAGGAGCATTAAAACTGTCTTGTTAAGCTACTGTGACCTCCACGTCTCTTCCTCGGGGCATTGATATTGTCTTTTTATTCCACTGCGACCTCCACCACTTTTCCAAAGGGAATTGATATTGTCTTTTTAATCCACTGCGACCTCCACCACTCTTCCAAGGGGCATAAAAACCGTCTTGTTAAGCTACTGTGGCCTCCATGTATCTTCTACCGGGCAATGATATAGACTTTTTATTCCACTGCGACCTCCACCATTCTTCCAAGGAGCATTGCTATTGTCTTTTAAATCCACTGTGACCTCCACCACTTTTCCAAGTTGCATTAAACCCGTGTTGTTGAGCTACTGTGACCTCCACGTCTCTTCCACGGGGCATTGATATTGTCTTGTTATTCCACTGCGACCTCCCCAACTCTTCCAAGGGGCATTGATATTGTCTTTTTAAACCACTGCGATCTCCACCACTCTTCCAAGGGGCATTAAAACCGTCTTGTTAACCTACTGTGACCTCCACGTCTTTTCCAAGGGGCATTAAAACCATCTGGTCAAACCACACTGAACTCCACATCTCTTCCATGGGGCATTCAAATTGTTTTTTTGTTCCACTGCGACCTCCACCACTCTTCCAAAGGGCATTGATATTGTCTTTTTAATGCACTTCGACCTCCATCACTCTTCTAAGGGGCATTAAAACCGTCTTGTTAAGCTAATGTGACCTCAATGTCTCTTCCAAGGGGCATTAAAACCGTCTGGTTAAACTACTCTGAGCTAGACAGCTCTTCCAAGGAGCATTGATATAGTCTTTTTATTCCTCTGTAACCTCCACCACTCTTCCAAGGGGCATTGATATTTTCTTTTTATTCCACTGTAACCTTCACCACTCTTCCAAAGGGCATTGACATTGTCTTTTTATACACTGTTACCTCCACCACTCTTCCAAGGGGCATTGATATTGTCTTTTTATTCCACTGCGACCTCCACCACTCTTCCTAGCGGCATTGATATTGTCTTTTTAATCCACTGCGACCTCCACCACTCTTCCAAGGGCATTACAACCATCATTTTAAGCTACTATGACCTCCACGTCTCTTCCAAGGGGCATTAAAACCGTCTGGTTAAACCACTCTGAGCTCCACAGCTCTTCCAAGGAGCATAGATATAGTCTTTTTATTCCTCTGTAACCTCCACCACTCTTCCAAGGGGCATTGATATTGTCTTTTTATTCCACTCCGACCTCCACCACTTTTCCAAGGGGCATTAAAACAGTCTTGTTAAGCTACTGTGACCTCCACATCTCTTCCACGGGGCATTGATATTGTCTTTTTATTCCACTGTAACCTCCACCACTCTTCCAAGGGGCATTGATATTGTCTTTTTATTCCACTGCGACCTCCACCACTCTTCCAAGGGGCATTAAAACCGTCTTGTTAAGCTAGTGTAACCTCCACGTCTCTTTCACGGGGCATTGATATTGTCTTTTTATTCCACTGTAACCTCCACCACTCTTCAAATGGGCATTAAAACCGTCAATTTAAACCACTCTGAACTCCACAGCTCTTGCAAGGGGCATTGATATTGCCTTTTTATTCCACTGCGACCTCCACCACTCTTCCAAAGGGCATTAAAACCGTCTTGTTAAGCTAATGTGACCTAGACGTCTTTCCAAAGGGGCATTAAAACCGTCTGGTTAAACCACTCTGACTTCCACGTCTCTTCCTCTGGGCATTGATATTGTCTTTTTATTCCATTGAAACCTACACCACTCTTCCAAGGGGCATTTATATTGTCTTTTTATTACACTGCGACCTCCACCACTCTTCCAAGGGGCACTGATATTGTCTTTTTAATCCACTGCGACATCCACCACTCTTCCAAGGGGCATTAAAACCATCTTGTTAAGCTAATGTGACCTCCACGTCACTACCAAGGGGCATAAAACCGTCTGGTTAAACCACTCTGAACTCCACAGCTCTTCCAAGGGGCATTGATATTGTATTTTTATTCCACTGGGACCTCCACAACTCTTCCAAGGGGCATTCATATTGTCATTTTATTCCACTGCAACCTCCGCCACTCTTTCAAGGGGCATTGATATTGTCTTTTTAATCCACTTCGACCTACACCACTCTTCCAAGGGGCATTAAACTGTGTTGTTAAACTACTGTGACCTCAACGTCAATTCCATGGGGCATTGATATTGTCTTTTCATACTACTGCGACCTCCACCACTCTTCCAAGGGGCATTGATATTGTCTTTTTAATCCACTTCGACCTCCATCACTCTTCCAAGGGCAATTAAAACCGTCTGGTTAAACCACTCTGAACTCCACAGCTCTTAAAAGGGGCAGTGATATTGTCTTTTTTTTCCACTGTAACCTTCACCACTCTTCCAAGGGGCATTGATATTGTCTTTTTAATCCACTTCGACCTCCATCACTCTTTCAAGGGGCATTAAAACCGTCTAGTTAAACCACTCTGAACTCCACAGCTCTTCAAAGGGGCAGTGATATTGTCTTTTTTTTTCACTGTAACCTTCACCACTCTTCCAAGGGGCATTGATATTGTCATTTTATCCACTGTAACCTCCACCACTCTTCCAAGTGGCATTGATATTGTCTTTTTATTCCACTGCGACCTCCACCACTCTTCCAAGGGGCATTGATATTGTCTTTTTAATTCACTGCGACCTCCACCACTCTTCCAAGTGCATTACAACCATCTTGTTAAGCTACTGTGACCTCCACATCTCTTCCAAGGGGCATTAAAACCGTCTGATTAAACGACTCTGAACTCCACAGCTCTTGCAAGGAGCATTGATATTGTCTTTTCATTCCAATTAAACCTCCACCACTCTTCCAAGGGGCATTGATATTGTCTTTTTATTCCACTGCGACTTCCACCACTCTTCCAAGGGGCATAAAACCATCTTGTTAATCTACTTTGACCTCCACGTCTCTTCCACGGGGCATTGATGTTGTCTTTTTATTCCCCTGCGATCTCCACCACTTTTCCAAAGGACATTGATATTGTCTTTTTAATCCACTGCGACCTCCACCACTCTTCCAACGGGCGTTAAAACCATCTTGTTAAACTACTGTGACCTCCATGTCTCTTCCACGGGGCAATGATATTGTCTTTTTATTCCACTGCGACCTCCACAAATCTTCCAAGGGTCATTGATATTGTCTTTTTATTCCACTGCGACCTCCACCACTCTTCCCATGGGCATTGATATTGTCTTTTTAATCCACTGCGACCTCCACTACTCTTCCAAGGGGCATTAAAACTGTGTTGTTAAGCTACTGTGACCTCATCGTCAATTCCATGGGGCATTGATATTGTCTTTTTATTCCACTGTGACCTCCACCACTCTTCCAAAGGGCATTGATATTGTCTTTTTAATGCACTTCGACCTCCATCACTCTTCCAAGGGGCATTAAAACCGTCTTGTTAAGCTAATGTGACCTCAATGTCTCTTCCAAGGGGCATTAAAACCGTCTGGTTAAACTACTCTGAGCTAGACAGCTCTTCCAAGGAGCATTGATATAGTCTTTTTATTCCTCTGTAACCTCCACCACTCTTCCAAGGGGCATTGATATTTTCTTTTTATTCCACTGTAACCTTCACCACTCTTCCAAAGGGCATTGACATTGTCTTTTTATACACTGTTACCTCCACCACTCTTCCAAGGGGCATTGATATTGTCTTTTTATTCCACTGCGACCTCCACCACTCTTCCTAGCGGCATTGATATTGTCTTTTTAATCCACTGCGACCTCCACCACTCTTCCAAGGGCATTACAACCATCATTTTAAGCTACTATGACCTCCACGTCTCTTCCAAGGGGCATTAAAACCGTCTGGTTAAACCACTCTGAGCTCCACAGCTCTTCCAAGGAGCATAGATATAGTCTTTTTATTCCTCTGTAACCTCCACCACTCTTCCAAGGGGCATTGATATTGTCTTTTTATTCCACTCCGACCTCCACCACTTTTCCAAGGGGCATTAAAACAGTCTTGTTAAGCTACTGTGACCTCCACATCTCTTCCACGGGGCATTGATATTGTCTTTTTATTCCACTGTAACCTCCACCACTCTTCCAAGGGGCATTGATATTGTCTTTTTATTCCACTGCGACCTCCACCACTCTTCCAAGGGGCATTAAAACCGTCTTGTTAAGCTAGTGTAACCTCCACGTCTCTTTCACGGGGCATTGATATTGTCTTTTTATTCCACTGTAACCTCCACCACTCTTCAAAGGGGCATTAAAACCGTCAATTTAAACCACTCTGAACTCCACAGCTCTTGCAAGGGGCATTGATATTGTCTTTTTATTCCACTGCGACCTCCACCACTCTTCCAAAGGGCATTAAAACCGTCTTGTTAAGCTAATGTGACCTAGACGTCTTTCCCAAGGGGCATTAAAACCGTCTGGTTAAACCACTCTGACGTCCACGTCTCTTCCTCTGGGCATTGATATTGTCTTTTTATTCCATTGAAACCTACACCACTCTTCCAAGGGGCATTTATATTGTCTTTTTATTACACTGCGACCTCCACCACTCTTCCAAGGGGCACTGATATTGTCTTTTTAATCCACTGCGACATCCACCACTCTTCCAAGGGGCATTAAAACCATCTTGTTAAGCTAATGTGACCTCCACGTCACTACCAAGGGGCATAAAACCGTCTGGTTAAACCACTCTGAACTCCACAGCTCTTCCAAGGGGCATTGATATTGTATTTTTATTCCACTGGGACCTCCACAACTCTTCCAAGGTGCATTCATATTGTCATTTTATTCCACTGCAACCTCTGCCACTCTTTCAAGGGGCATTGATATTGTCTTTTTAATCCACTTCGACCTACACCACTCTTCCAAGGGGCATTAAACTGTGTTGTTAAACTACTGTGACCTCAACGTCAATTCCATGGGGCATTGATATTGTCTTTTCATACTACTGCGACCTCCACCACTCTTCCAAGGGGCATTGATATTGTCTTTTTAATCCACTTCGACCTCCATCACTCTTCCAAGGGGAATTAAAGCCGTCTGGTTAAACCACTCTAAACTCCACAGCTCTTCAAAGGGGCAGTGATATTGTCTTTTTTTTCGACTGTAACCTTCACCACTCTTCCAAGGGGCATTGATATTGTCTTTTTAATCCACTTCGACCTCCATCACTCTTTCAAGGGGCATTAAAACCGTCCAGTTAAACCACTCTGAACTCCACAGCTCTTCAAAGGGGCAGTGATATTGTCTTTTTTTTTCACTGTAACCTTCACCACTCTTCCAAGGGGCATTGATATTGTCATTTTATCCACTGTAACCTCCACCACTCTTCCAAGGGGCATTGATATTGTCTTTTTATTCCACTGCGACCTCCACCACTCTTCCAAGGGGCATTGATATTGTCTTTTTAATTCACTGCGACCTCCACCACTCTTCCAAGTGCATTACAACCATCTTGTTAAGCTACTGTGACCTCCACATCTCTTCCAAGGGGCATTAAAACCGTCTGATTAAACGACTCTGAACTCCACAGCTCTTGCAAGGAGCATTGATATTGTCTTTTCATTCCAATTAAACCTCCACCACTCTTCCAAGGGGCATTGATATTGTCTTTTTATTCCACTGCGACTTCCACCACTCTTCCAAGGGGCATAAAACCATCTTGTTAATCTACTTTGACCTCCACGTCTCTTCCACGGGGCATTGATGTTGTCTTTTTATTCCCCTGCGATCTCCACCACTTTTCCAAAGGACATTGATATTGTCTTTTTATTCCACTGCGACCTCCACCACTCTTCCCATGGGCATTGATATTGTCTTTTTAATCCACTGCGACCTCCAATACTCTTCCAAGGGGCATTAAAACTGTGTTGTTAAACTACTGTGACCTCATCGTCAATTCCATGGGGCATTGATATTGTCTTTTTATTCCACTGCGACCTCCACCACTCTTCCAAAGGGCATTGATATTGTCTTTTTAATGCACTTCGACCTCCATCACTCTTCCAAGGGGCATTAAAACCGTCTTGTTAAGCTAATGTGACCTCAATGTCTCTTCCAAGGGGCATTAAAACCGTCTGGTTAAACTACTCTGAGCTAGACAGGTCTTCCAAGGAGCATTGATATAGTCTTTTTATTCCTCTGTAATCTCCACCACTCTTCCAAGTGGCATTGATATTTTCTTTTTATTCCACTGTAACCTTCACCACTCTTCCAAAGGGCATTGATATTGTCTTTTTATACACTGTTACCTCCACCACTCTTCCAAGGTGCATTGATATTGTCTTTTTATTCCACTGCGACCTCCACCACTCTTCGTAGCGGCATTGATATTGTCTTTTTAATCCACTGCGACCTCCACAGCTCTTCCAAGGGCATTACAACCATCATTTTAAGCTACTATGACCTCCATGTCTCTTCCAAGGGGCATTAAAACAGTCTGGGTAAACCACTCTGAGCTCCACAGCTCTTCCAAGGAGCATAGATATAGTCTCTTTATTCCTCTGTAACCTCCACCACTCTTCCAAGGGGCATTGATATTGTCTTTTTATTCCAGTGCGGCCTACACCACTTTTCCAAAGGGCATTGATATTGTCTTTTTAATCCACTGCGACCTCGACGTCTCTACCACGGGGCAATGATATTGTCTTTTTATTCCACTGCGACCTCCACCACTCTTCCAAGGGGCAATTATATTGTCTTTTTTTTCCACTGTAACCTCCCCCACTCTTCCAAGGGGCATTGATATTGTCTTTTCAATCCACTGCGACCTTCGCCATTCTTCCAAGGGGCATTAAAACCATTTTGTTAAGCTACTGTGACCTCCACGTCTCTTCCAAGGGCATTAAAACCGTCTGGTTAAACCATGCTGAACTCCCCAGCTCTTTCAAAGGTCATTGATATTGTCTTTTTATTTCACTGTAACGTCCACCACTCTTCAAACGGGCATTCATATTGTATTTTTATTCCACTGCGCCCTCCACCACTCTTCCAAGGAGCATTAAAACTGTCTTGTTAAGCTACTGTGACCTCCACGTCTCTTCCTCGGGGCATTGATATTGTCTTTTTATTCCACTGCGACCTCCACCACTTTTCCAAAGGGCATAAAAACCGTCTTGTTAATCTACTGTGGCCTCCATGTATCTTCCTCTGGGCAATGATATAGACTTTTTATTCCACTGCGACCTCCACCATTCTTCCAAGGAGCATTGCTATTGTCTTTTAAATCCACTGTGACCTCCACCACTTTTCCAAGTTGCATTAAACCCGTGTTGTTGAGCTACTGTGACCTCCACGTCTCTTCCACGGGGCATTGATATTGTCTTGTTATTCCACTGCGACCTCCCCAACTCTTCCAAGGGGCATTGATATTGTCTTTTTAAACCACTGTGACCTCCACGTCTTTTCCAAGGGGCATTAAAACCATCTGGTTAAACCACACTGAACTCCACATCTCTTCCATGGGGCATTGAAATTGTTTTTTTGTTCCACTGTAACCTCCACCACTCTTCCAAGGGGCATTGATATTGTCTTTTTATTCCACTGCGAACTCCACCACTTTTCCAAGGGGCATTAAAACCGTCTTGTTAAGCCACTGTGACCTTCACATCTCTTCCACGGTGCATTGATATTGTCTTTTTATTCCACTGTAGCTTCCACCACTCTTCCAAGGGGGATTGATTTGTCTTTTTATTCCACTGCGACCTCCACCACTCTTCCAAGGAGCATTGATATTGTATTCTTAATCTACTGCGACCACCAGCACTCTTCCATGGGGCATTAAAACCATCTTGTTAAGGAACGGTGACCTCCATGTCTATTCGAAGAGACATTAAAACCGTCTGGTTAAACCACGCTGAACTCCACAGCTCTACCAAGGAGCATTGATATTGTCTTTTTATTCCACTCTAACCTCCACCACTCTTCCAAGGGGCATTGATATTGTCTTTTTATTCCACTGCGACCTCCACCACTCCTCCAAGGGGCATTGATATTGTCTTTTTATTCCACTGCGACCTACACCACTCTTTCAAAGGGCATTGATATTGTCTTTTTATTCCACTGTAACCTCCACCACACTTCCAAGGGGCATTGATATTGTCTTTTTAATCCACTGCGACGTTGGCCATTCTTCCAAGGGGCATTAAAACCATCTGGTTAAACCACTGTGAACTCCACAGCTCTTCCAAAGGGCAATGATGTTGTATTTTCATTCCATTGTAACCTGCACCTCTCTTCCAAGTAGCATTGATATTGTCATTTTATTCCACTGCGATCTCCACCACTCTTCCAAGGGGCATTAAAATCATCATGTTAAGCTACTGTGAACTTCAAGTCTCTTCCAAGGGGTATTAAAACAGTCTGGTTAAACCACTCTGAGCTCCGCAGCTCTTCCAAGGAGCATTGATATTGTCTTTTTATTCCACTGTAACCTCCACCACTCTTCCAATGGGCATTCATACTGTATTTTTATTCCACTGTGACCTCCACCACTTTTCCAAGGGGCATTTAAACCGTCTTGTTAAGCTACTGTGACCTCCAAGGCTCTTCCACGGGGTATTGATATTGTCTTTTTATTCCACTGCGACCGCCACCTCTTTTCCAAAGGGCATTGATATTGTTTTTTTAATCCACTGCGACCTCCACTTCTCTTCCAAGGGGCATTAAAACCGTCTGGTTGAACCACTCTAAACAACACAGCTCTTCCAAGTTGCATTGATATTGTCTTTTTATACCACTGTAATCTTCACCACTCTTCCAAGGGGCATTGATATTGTCTTTTTATTCCACTGTGACCTCCACCATGCTTCCAAGGGGCATTAAAACCGTCTTGTTAAGCTACTGTGACCACCATGTCTTTTCCACAGGACACTGATATTGTCTTTTTATTCCACTGCGACCTCCACCACTCTTCCAAGGGGCATTGATATTGTCTTTTTAATCCACTGCGACCTCCACCACTCTTCCAAAGGGCATTAAAACCGTCTTGTTAAGCTATTGTGACCTAGACGTCTTTTCCAAGGGGCATTAAAACCGTCTTGTTAAACCACTCTGACCTCCACGTCTCTTCCACCGGGCATTGATATTATCTTTTTATTCCATTGAAACCTCCACCACTCTTCCAAGGGGCAATGAGATTGTCTTTTTATTGCACTGTGACCTCCACCACTCTTCCAAGGGGCACTGATATTGTCTTTTTAATCCACTGCGACATCCACCACTCTTCCAAGGGGCATTAAAACCATCTTGTTAAGCTAATGTGACCTCCACATCACTACCAAGGGGCATAAAACCGTCTGGTTAAACCACTCTGAACTCCACAGCTCTTCCTAGGGGCATTGATATTGTATTTTTATTCCAATGGGACCTCCACAACTCTTAGAAGGGGCATTCATATTGTCATTTTATTCCGCTGCAACCTCCACCACTATTTCAAGGGGCATTGATATTGACTTTTTAATCCACTGCGACCTCCACCAATCTTCCAAGGGGCATTAAACTGTGTTGTTAAGCTACTGTGACCTCAACGTCAATTCCATGGGGTATTGATATTGTCTTTTTATACCACTGCGACCTCCACCACTCTCCCAAGGGACATTAATATTGGCTTTTTAATCCACTTCGACCTCCATCACTCTTCCAAGGGGCATTAAAACCATCTTGTTAAGCTAATGTGACCTCAACTTCTCTTCCAAGGGCCATTAAAACCATCTGGTTAAACCACTATGAACTCCACAGATCTTCAAAGGGGCAGTGATATTGTCTTTTTATTCCACTGTAACCTTCACCACTCTTCCAAGGTTCATTGATATTGTCATTTTATCCACTGTAACCTCCACCACTCTTCCAAGGTGCATTGATATTGTCTTTTTATTCCACTGCGACCTCCACCACTCTTCCAAGGGGCATTGATATTGTCTTTTTAATTCACTGCGAACTCCAACACTCTTCCAAGTGCATTACATCCATCCTGTTAAGCTACTGTGAACTCCACATCTCTTCCAAGGGGCATTAAAACCGTCTGATTAAACCACTTTGAACTCCACAGCTCTTCGAAGGTGCATTGATATTGTCTTTTCATTCCAATTAAACCTCCACCACTCTTCCAAGGGGCATTGATATTGTCTTTTTATTCCACTGCGACCTCCACCACTCTTCCAAGGGGCATTAAAGCCGTCTTGTTAATCTTCTTCGACCTCCACGTCTCTTCCACGGGGCATTGATATTGTCTTTTTATTCCCCTGCGATCTCCACCACTTTTCCAAAGGGCATTGATATTGTCTTTTTAATCCACTGCGACCTCCACCACTCTTCCAACGGGCGTTAAAACCATCTTGTTAAGCTACTGTGACCTCCACGTCTCTTCCACGGGGCAATGATATTGTCTTTTTATTCCACTGCGACCTCCACAAATCTTCCAAGGGGCATTGATATTGTCTTTTTATTCCACTGCGACCTCCACCACTCTTCCAAGGAGCATTGATATTGTCTTTTTAATCCACTGCAACCTCCATCACTCTTCCAAGGGGCATTAAAACTGTGTTGATAAGCTACTGTGACCTCAACGTCAATTCCAAGGGGCATTGATATTGTCTTTTAATTCCAATGCGACCTCCACCACTCTTCCAAGGTGTATTGATATTGTCTTTTTAATGCACTTCGACCTCCATCACTCTTCCAAGGGGCATTAAAACCATCTTGTTAAGTTAATGTGACCTCAATGTCTCTTCCAAGGGGCATTAAAACGGTCTGGTTAAACCACTCTGAGCTCCACAGCTCTTCCTAGGAGCATTGATATAGTCTTTTTATTCCTCTGTAACCTCCACCACTCTTCCAAGGGGTATTGTTATTATCTTTTTATTCCACTGTAACCTTCACCACTCTTCCAAAGGGCATTGATATTGTCTTTTTATACACTGTTACCTCCACCACTCCTCCAAGGGGCATTGATATTGTCTTTTTATTCCACTGCGACCTCCACCACTCTTCCTAGGGGCATTGATATTGTCTTTTTAATCCACTGCGACCTCCACCACTCTTCCAAGGGCATTACAACCATCATTTTAAGCTACTGTGACCTCCACGTCTCTTCCAAGGGGCATTAAAACCGTCTGGTTAAACCACTCTGAGCTCCACAGTTCTTCCAAGGAGCATTGATATAGTCTTTTTATTCCTCTGTAACCTCCACAACTCTTCCAAGGGGCATTGATATTGTCTTTTTATTCCAGTGCGACCTACACCATTTTTCCAAAGGGCATTGATATTGTCTTTTTAATCCACTGCGACCTCAACGTCTCTATCACAGGGCAATGATATTGTTTTTTTTTTTCCATTGCGACCTCCACCACTCTTCCAAGGGGCATTGATATTGTCTTTTTTTTCCACTGTAACCTCCCCCACTCTTCCAAGGGGCATTGATATTGTACTTTTAATCCACTGCGACCTTCGCCATTCTTCCAAGGGGCATTAAAACCGTTTTGTTAAGCTACTGTGACCTCCACGTCTCTTCCAAGGGCATTAAAACCGTCTGGTTAAACCATGCTGAACTCCCCAGCTCTTTCAAATGGCATTGATATTGTCTTTTTATTTCACTGTAACGTCCACCACTCTTCAAACGGGCATTGATATTGTCTTTTTATTCCACTGCGACCTACACCACTCTTTCAAAGGGCATTGATATTGTCTTTTTATTCCACTGTAACCTCCACCACTCTTCCAAGGGGCATTGATATTGTCTTTTTAATCCTCTGCGACCTTGGCCATTCTTACAAGGGGCATTAAAACCATCTGGTTAAACCAAACTGAACTCCACAGCTCTTCCAAAGAGCATTGATATTGTATTTTCATTCCATTGTAACCTCCACCTCTCTTCCAAATAGCATTGATATTGTCATTTTATTCCACTGCGTCTTCCATCACTCTCCCAAGGGGCATTAAAACTGTCTTGTTAAGCTGCTGTAACCTTCATGTCTCTTCCAAGAGACATTAAAACCATCTGGTTAAACCACGCTGAACTCCACAGCTCTAACAAGGAGCATTGATATTGTCTTTTTGTTCCACTCTAACCTCCACCACTCTTCCAAGGGGCATTGATATTGTCTTTTTATTCCACTGGGACCTCCACCAGTCCTCCAAGAGGCATTGATATTGTCTTTTTATTCCACTGCGACCTACACCACTCTTTCAAAGGGCATTGATATTGTCTTTTTATTCCACTGTAACCTCCACCACTTTTCCAAGGGGCATTGATATTGTCTTTTTAATCCACTGCGACATTGGCCATTCTTACAAGGGGCATTAAAACCATCTGGTTAAACCACTCTGAACTCCACAGCTCTTCCAAAGGGCATTGATATTGTATTTTCATTCCATTGTAACCTCCACCTCTCTTCCAAGTAGCATTGATATTGTCATTTTATTCCACTGCGTCTTCCACCACTCTCCCAAGGGGCATTAAAACTGTCTTGTTAAGCTGCTGTAACCTCCATGTCTATTCCACGGGGCATTGATATTGTCTTTTTATTCCAATGTGTAACATACCTGGCGGCGTCCTTGCATCTCCAGTCCAGTCTGCTAGCCTGGCTTCCCTCCATGCTGTCTGCTTGCCTCTGTGTCTGCTGCTTATGGTCGGCGCCCGATCACTTCCTGTTTCTTGGACCAGCTGCGGGCACACCCCTTGTGCGTCCTCAGCCTATTGCTGTCTGTCACCTTGTATTTAACCCAGCTGCTCCAATGAATCCCTGCCTGAGCATTGTGTTTCATTCAGTGTGCTCTTTCACTCTGAATGTGCCAGGTCCCTTTCTGTGTTTGCTTGCTTGCCTTTCTTGTAGGCTGTATTTCCAGTCCTGTCTGAACACGCTCCTTGCCTGTTCGTTCCGCCTTCTAGGGGCCGCATACCTAGACCCGCTCCTGTATCTTGCTACTGTGTCATTTCTTGTCTGAATACTCTTCTAGCCTGTTTCCTGTTTTTCTCTATGTCCGTACCTTTCCTTTTTCTGCAGAGTCTGAACTCGTACCTAACTCCTGCTCGTTGTCACTGTACTTCCATTTGTGAGTTTGTGGTCCACTCGCTACTTCACTGCAAGTACCCTGTGGGTATTTGGTTCTGCCTTTCCATTCCTGCCTGTTCCATGTGTACAGAGCCCTGTCCCCCCTGCTCCGCCTTGCTCACCGCTCCAGCTGTTCTAGCCTGCTCTGCCTTGCTCACCGCTCCGGCGGTTCTAGCCTGCTCTGCCTTGCTCACCGCACCGGCGGTTCTAGCCTGCTCTGCCTTGCTCACCGCTCCGGCAGTTCTAGCCTGCTTTGCCTTTGCTCACCGCTCCGGCGGTTCTGGCCTGCTCTGACCCTTTGCTCACCGCTCCGGCAGTCTTGCTCCGCTCTGACCCTTTGCTCACTGCTCCGGCAGTCTTGCTCCGCTCTGACCCTTTGCTCACTGCTCCGGCAGTCTTGCTCCACTCTGACCCTTTGCTCACTGCTCCGGCAGTCTTGCTCCGCTCTGACCCTTTGCTCACTGCTCCGGCAGTCTCGCTCCGCTCTGACCTTTTGCTCACTGCTCCAGCAGTCTCGCTCCGCTCTGACCCTTTGCTCACTGCTCCGGCCGTCTTGCTCAGCTCTGACCCTTTGCTCACTGCTCCGGCAGTCTTGCTCCGCTCTGACCCTTTGCTCACTGCTCTGGCAGTCTTGCTCCACTCTGACCCTTTGCTCACTGCTCTGGCAGTCTCGCGCCGCTCTGACCCTTTGCTCACTGCTCTGGCAGTCTTGCTCCGCTCTGACCCTTTGCTCACTGCTCCGGCAGTCTTGCTCCGCTCTGACCCTTTGCTCACTGCTCCGGCAGTCTTGCTCCGCTCTGACCCTTTGCTCACTGCTCTGACAGTCTTGCTCCGCTCTGACCCTTTGCTCACTGCTCCGGCAGTCTCGCTCCACTCTGACCCTTTGCTCACGGCTCCGGCAGTCTCGCTCCGCTCTGACCCTTTGCTCACTGCTCCGGCAGTCTCGCTCTGCTCTGACTCCTTTGCTCACTGCCCCGGCAGTCTCGCTCTGCTCTGACTCCTTGCTCACTGCTCCGGCAGTCTCGCTCAGCTCTGACCCTTTCCTCACCGCTCCAGGTGGCCTTGTCCTGCTCTACTCTTGCTCACCGCTCCAGGCGGCCTCGTCCTGCTCTACTGTCGCTCACCGCTCTAGGCGGTCTGGTCTTGCCCTGCTCTCACTCACCTCTCTGAGCGGCCTCACTCTGCTGTGTTTGTCCGCCACATCTGTGGTTCTGTTCCTGAGTCCCAGTGTGTACTGGGTCCTATCCCGCCTGTGTTCCAACCTGCTAGTGCCTCCCTGTCTGCACTCTAGCCGTGCTTGCCTGTGCCCCCTGCCTGCATACCCGCCTGCCTGCATACCAGTTGTGCCTGCCTATACCCACCAGTCTGTGTGCCAGCCTAACCTGTCTGTTCCTGTATTCCCCTGTGTGGGTCAACAGCCGTGTCCGGAGTCTGTCCTGGAGTAGCACCTGGTCCCTGTGCTCGGTTCCTCCTTGGTGCACTGGCGTCGTATGCGGTCGTGCGACCCTGGTCGGATTGGGTGAATACCTAGTTACGCCCCTCCAGGCATTCATTCTCCGGCACGGTCCAGTGGAATCACACGCACACGCCGCTCAGCCCGGGCGTGTGCCTTACACAATGTAACCTCCACCGCTCTTCTAAGGGGCAGTGATATTGTCTTTTTAAACACTTGCGACCTCCACCACTCTTCCAAGAGGCATTAAAAACATCTTATTAAGCTACTACTGTATCGGGTCTGGGAGGTGGAACCTCTGAGCAACTATACAAAGGGGCAGTCCTTGTAAGGAAGCGGGTGGCTCCCAGGGAAGGCGGGCAGGTAGTCACGGCAAGTGACAGGGACAGTCTCTGGGTAGAAGGGCAGGAAGTCACGGCAAGTGACGGGGACAGTCTCTTGACAGGCGGATGGTCACAGCAAGTGACAGCAGGGTATGAGTCTCTAGACGGACAGGTGGTCACGGCAAGTGACAGCAGGGAAGAGTCTCTAGATAGGCTAGCAGGCAGGTAGCAGGTGAGCGCTCCCAGGTGAGTGGGCAAGAGTCTCTGGACAGGCAGGTGGTCACGGCAAGTGACGGCAGAGCCTCCAGGTAGGCTAGCAGGCAGGTAGCAGGTGAGCGCTCCCTGGTGAGCGGGCAAGAGTCTCTGGACAGGCAGGTGGTCACAGCAAGTGATGGCTAAGCCTCCAGGTAGGCTAGCAGTTAGGTAGCAGGTGAGCGCTCCCAGGTGAGCGAGTAAGAGTCTCTGGACAGGCAGGCAGGTATCAGGCAGGTATCTAGCAGGTACTTCCTGGTCCGCAGGTGGACTGATCCATAGACAGACTGGCAGGTGCTGGTAGGCAGACTGTCGGACCACAGGATAGCAAGCAGGTAAGCAGATATCAGGCAGGTATCAGGCAGGTATCAAGCAGGAATCTGGCAGGTGACTGGCAGGTAACTGGTAACGGGACCTGAGGGCTGAAGCAGAGTTGAAAGGCTTTGCAACAACATTGCTCGGGCACCTCCATTTCGGAGGAGGTGCCTTATATATGGTGAGGTCCTCCGGCCATTGGCCGGGGACTCCTTAGGACGGCACGCGCGGCCCCTTTAAGAGAGGGGGAGCGTGCGCGCGCCCTAAGCACATTGGCCGGGAAGCAGCGCGCGCTGCCAGCAGAGCGGGAGGAAGACGCCGGGCACGGATCGGAGAGGTGAGGGGAACGGCGTCCCTGCCTAGCAGGAGGCAGGGGCGCCGATGCTACAGTACCCCCCCCTTTAGGCCCCCCCTTTTTTAGGCCAGACAGAAATTTATCAAGGATGAGCGGGGCATGGATGTTCTCCCGGGGCTCCCATGTTCTCTCCTCAGGACCAAACCCCTTCAAATCCACTAGAAAAAAGGTCCTTCCTCTTACCCTTTTGGTGGCCAGAATGTTCTCTACCTCAAACTCGTTTTCAGCGGAAACCGGAGCAGGAGGCGTACCTGTAGACTTGGAAAAAGAGTTAAGTATCACGGCTTTGAGTAGAGATACATGGAAGGAGTTATGAATCCGCAAAGTGGCCGGGAGTTTCAATTTAAAGGCCACCGGGTTGATTTGTTTGATATCTTCCAGTGGGCCGATGAACCGAGGCCCTAACTTGTAGGAAGGAATCTTGAGCCGGACATATTTGGACTAGAGCCAGACCTTATCTCCAGGACAGAATTGTGGTGGATCCAGACGTCTCTTGTCAGCCTGTTTTTTCATCCGCTCGGATGACTGAAGAAGTGGGGATCTGGTACTTTCCCAAATGGAGGAAAATTCGTTAACGAGAGATTCCGCAGCCGGATTATCCACCTAGGTGGAGACGGGAAACGGGATCCGAGGATGCTGACCGAAGACTACAAAAAACGGGGATTTGGAGGAAGATTCGCTCTCGTGATTATTGTAAGAAAATTCGGCCCACGGTAAAAGATCCACCCAGTCGGAATGGTGAGCATTAACAAAGTGCCGGAGGTAACTGGTTAAAATTTGGTTGATCCGTTCTACTTGGCCATTGGAATGTGGGTGATAAGCGGAAGAAAAGTCCAAGGTGACCCCCAGCAGTTTACACATGGCTCGCCAAAACGAGAGGTGAACTGAACCCCTCGGTCTGATACGATGTGGAGAGGAAGACCATGAAGACGGAAGACATGATGGATAAAGTCTTTAGCTAACTCTGATGCAGACGGGAGACCCGGCAGGGGAATAAAGTGAGCCATTTTGGAAAAGCGGTCAGCGACCACCCATATGACCGTACAACCGGCAGAGACAGGGAGGTCCGTTATAAAGTCCATAGCTATATGCTGCCACAGGGCAGCAGGTACAGGAAGTGGAAGGAGACGGCCGGCTGGCAGATGTCTCGGAACCTTGTTGCGGGCGCGGGACACACAGGCTGAAACAAAGTCTATTACGTCCTTGTGCAGGGTAGGCCACCAGTAATGCTGGGTAATAAGCTGGAGGGTCTTTTTCTGACCAGCGTGGCCAGCTAGCTTGGACGAGTGTCCCCAGTGTAGAACCTTCTCACGATCAGGAACAGTCTTACCGGGTGGAAGACGATTTAGATTCACGGGGGCCACTTGCATTACTTTGGCGGGGTCGATGATGTGTTTAGGCTCCTCCTCAAGATCAGAGACCAAAAAGGATCGGGATAAGGCATCAGCTTTGATGTTTTTGTCAGCCGGGAGAAAATGAAGAATGAAATTAAAGCGGACGAAGAACAAGGACCACCGGGCTTGGCGCGGGTTAAGTCTCTGGGCACTCTGGAGGTAAGCCAAGTTCTTGTGGTCCGTGTAAATTTTTATCGGGTGAAGAGCCCCCTCGAGCAGGTAACGCCACTCCTCCAGTGCCAGCTTAATGGCCAACAATTCTCGGTCTCCTATAGAATAATTGCGCTCAGAAGAGGAGAAGAGTTTGGAGAAGAAGCCGCAAGTTACCATTCTTCCGGAAGACGACTTTTGGGTAAGTACTGCTCCGGCTCGGGAGGAGGAAGCGTCGACTTCTAGAAAGAATTGTTTGTTGCCGTCCGGACGATGCAGCACAGGGGCAGAGGAAAAAGCTCGTTTTAAGGAAAGGAAGGCCTCCTCTGCTTCAGGCGGCCATTCTCTGGGATTAGCGCCCTTACGGGTGAGCGCCGAGATAGGGGCAGTCCGGGAAGAGAAGTGCGGAATGAAGAGGCGGTAGTAGTTGGCGAGGCCCAGGAACCGCTGAATAGCCTTCAACCCCTCTGGTCGGGGCCACTTCTGGATGGCAGACAGTTTCTCAGGGTCCATTTGTAGGCCGGTCTGAGAGATTATGTAGCCCAGAAACGGAAGCGAGGTCTGCTCAAAGAGGCACTTCTCATATTTAGCGTAGAGGTGGTTCTGCCTGAGCCTGAGCAGGACCTGACGAACGTCCCTCCGGTGAGTGATAAGATCCGGAGAGAAGACCAAGATGTCGTCCAGGTACACCACCACGCAGGAGTAGAGAAGGTCACGGAAGATGTCATTGACCAACTCTTGAAAGACGGCGGGAGCGTTACAGAGACCGAAGGGCATTACAAGATATTCATAGTGGCCGTCCCGGGTGTTGAATGCCGTCTTCCATTCATCCCCCTGATGGATACGGACCAGATTTTATGCCCCACGGAGGTCCAGCTTGGTGAAGATTCTAGCCCCCATCAGACGGTCAAATAATTCAGGAATGAGCGGAAGGGGGTATTTATTCTTCACTGTGATCTGGTTAAGGCCTCTATAGTCTATACAGGGACGGAGTGAGCCGTCCTTCTTTTTGACGAAGAAGAAGCCTGCTCCCGCCGGGGAGGTCGATTTCAGGATAAATCCCCGGGCCAGATTCTCCTCAATATATTCAGACATGGACCGGGTCTCAACAGCGGACAAAGGGTAAATACGCCCACGGGGAGGAGTAGCTCCGGGCACCAGGTCAATTGGGCAGTCGTATGGTCTATGAGGGGGTAATGTCTCTGCTTCTCTTTTATTAAAGACGTCCGCAAAAGACCAATAGGGAGCTGGTAGGCCGGGTAGATTGGCTGGGGTAGGAGAAGGACTAGCAGGATGAACGGGAACTAAACAAGTCTTATGGCAGTCCTGTCCCCAGCGAAGAACTTCTCCGGTGTGCCAATCAAGCACGGGAGCGTGTCTCTGGAGCCAAGGTAGGCCTAGCAAGAGGGCGTGAGAGAGTCCAGGCAGAACATGGAAGCAGATGCTCTCAGAGTGCAGCATTCCCACCTGCAGAGTTATGGATTCGGTGATGAGTTGGATGGGATGTGGTAAGAGGCCCCCATCCACGGCGGCGACAGATAAGGGTACAGCCAGAGGTTTGGTGGGAATGCGGTATTTCTCTACCAGGGCCTGAGAAATGAGATTTCCGGCCGCTCCAGAGTCAAGTTGAGCCAGTTCAAAATAATGGTTCTCCCCGAAGATGATAGAGACCGACAGCATTAGAGATGGAGAGGGTTTATTTCTGTCTAGGGTGACCTCTCTGAGCGATCCTAGACACAGGCATTTCTCCGGGCAGGAACGAATCCGGTGCTCCTTACTGCCACAGTAGAAGCAGCTCCCCTCGGCACGGCGTAATTCTTGACGGGTCTTGACCATCTTGGTCTGGTCGACCTGCATGGGCTCGGAGGAGTAACGGAGGAAGTGACAGATCTCTGGAAGGTAGGGGCAAGGCGTGGAAACCTCATCTCACGGGTGACCTCTTTGGTGCGCTCCTGGAACCGGATGTCAATCCGGGTGGCAAGTGTAATTAAGTCGTCGAGAGTGGTAGGAATGTCCCGACCGGCGAGTTCATCTTTAATACGGCCGGACAGACCCTCCCAGAAGATGGACACCAGGGCGTCGTTATCCCAGGCAAGCTCCGAAGCAAGGGTACGGAACCGTATGGCATATTGATCCACGGTGAGACTTCCTTGGCGGAGGCGTAGCAGAGATGAGGCGGATGAGGTCCTCCGTCCTGGTTCGTCGAAGACCTTCCGGAAAGCTGAGAGAAAGGCTGGCAGATTGGACACCAGGGGATCTCCTCTCTCCCATAGAGGATTTAGCCAAGCCAGCGCCTCCCCCGTGAGATGGGACATGATGAAGGCTACTTTGGCTCGGTCGGTGGAAAACTGGTGTGACGGCAGAGCCTCCAGGTAGGCTTGCAGGCAGGTAGCAGGTGAGTGCTCCCAGGTGAGCGGGCAAGAGTCTCTGGACAGGCAGGTGGTCACAGCAAGTGACGGCTAAGCCTCCAGGTAGGCTAGCAGGTAGGTAGCAGGTGAGCGCTCCCAGGTGAGCAAGTAAGAGTCTCTGGACAGGTAGGCAGGTATCAGGCAGGTATCTAGCAGGTACTTCCTGGTCCGCAGGCGGACTGATCCATAGACAGACTGGCAGGTGCTGGTAGGCAGACTGTCGGACCACAGGATAGCAAGCAGGTAAGCAGATATCAGGCAGGTATCAGGCAGGAATCAAGCAGGAATCTGCCAGGTGACTGGCAGGTAACTGGTAACGGGACCTGAGGGCTGAAGCAGAGTTGAAAGGCTTTGCAACAACATTGCTCAGGCACCTCCATTTTGGAGGAGGTGCCTTATATATGGTGAGGTCCTCCGGCCATTGGCCGGGGACTCTTTAGGACGGCGCACGCGGCCCCTTTAAGAGAGGGGGAGCGTGCGCGCGCCCTAAGCACATTGGCTGGGAAGCAGCGCGCGCTGCCAGCAGAGCGGGAGGAAGACGCCGGGCACGGAGCGGAGAGGTGAGGGGAACGGCGTCCCTGCCTAGCAGGAGGCAGGGACGCCGACCAACAACTATGACCTCCACGTCTCTTCCAAGGGGCATTAAAACCGTCTGGTTAAAC
This sequence comes from Phyllobates terribilis, assembly GCF_046119375.1. Lineage (NCBI taxonomy): Eukaryota > Metazoa > Chordata > Amphibia > Anura > Dendrobatidae > Phyllobates > Phyllobates terribilis. The sequence goes on from NW_027363119.1 coordinate 510,263, forward strand.
CACTCTGAACTGCACAGCTCATCAAAGAGGCATTGATATTGTTTTTTATTCCACTGTAACCTCCACCAATTTTCCTATGGGAATTGATGTTGTCTTTTTATTATTATTATTATTATTATTTATTATTATAGCGCCATTTATTCCATGGCGCTTTACATGTGATAGGGATATACATAACAAAAGCATTTACATAATCTTAACAAAACGAGTCAGCGACTGGTACAGGAGGAGCGAGGACCCTGCCCGCGAGGGCTCACATTCTAAAAGGGATGGGTGAGGATACATTAGGTGAGGGTAGAGCTGGTCGTGCAGTGGTGGTTCCTGCAGGTTGTAGGCTTGTCGGAAGAGGTGGGTCTTCAGGTTTCTTTTGAAGGTTTCCACGGTCGGCGAGAGTCTGATGTGTTGGGGTAGAGAGTTCCAGAGTAGGGAGGATGCACGGGAGAAATCTTGTATACGATTGTGGGAGGAGGAGAAAAGAGGGGAGCAGAGAAGGAGATCTTGTGAGGATCGGAGGTTGCGTGCAGGTAAGTACCAGGAGACTAGGTCACAGATGTATGGGGGAGACAGGTTGTGGATGGCTTTGTATGCCATGGTTAGAGTTTTGAACTGGATTCTCTGGGCAATGGAGAGCAAGTGAAGAGATTGACAGAGAGGAGAGGCCGGGGAATAGCGGGGGGACAGGTGAATCAGCCTGTCATCCCGCAGACACTGAGAAGCGCAGGCATGCTTGCGCTCCTCAGTGTCAGGCTGTGACGGCATCCAGATGAGCCGAGTCTCTCACGCTCACCGCATGCACTGGAGAATTCTCCTACTCTGTCAGTGACGTGCATGAGGTGAGCTGAGTTCATTGTCAGCTCATCTGGATGCCGTCACAGCCAGACACTGAGGAGTATAAGCATGCCTGCGCTTCTCAGTGTCTGTGGGATGACAGGCTTGATGGCAGCTTTCTGCTGCGATCAAGCCTGTCATCTCGATGTAGCAGAGCTGAAGCTGTCCTGGGAACCATGGAAAGGTAAGGATGATGTTGCTTTATTATTTTACTTTTATTGCAGGAGATCGTTGGCTTCAGCTGGAATGGGCGTGACGGTAAGTACAGTTTAATTTAGAACAATAAAGAATTGTGTGTTTATTTCAATTAATGGACTTTATTGTGAGTGTTGTGTTTTTTTTAAATACTTTACTATAAATTCATGGCGGTCATGTCTAATATTGGCGTGACCCCATGAATTTCGGGCTTAGGGCCAGCGGATAATACAAAGCTGGCCCTAACCCCTTTATTACCCAGTGAGCCACCGCACCAGGGCCCTAGATGAGCTGGATACAGCGCCAGAAGATGGCGCTTCTATGAACGCAACATTTTCTGGGGTGGCTGTGGACTGCAGTTCACAGCAGGGGGGGGCCCACAAAGCTTGGGCCACCCTGCACTGTGGATTCCAGCCCCCAGCTGCTTAGTTGTACCTGGCTGGACACAAAAATAGGGTGAAGCCCCACGTATTTTTTTTTTTTACTAATTTCATGAAATTCATGAAATAATAAAAAAAAAGGGCTTCCCTATATTGTTGTGTTCGGCCAGGTACAAATAGGCAGCTGGGAGTTGGGGGCAGCCCGTTCCTGGATGCTGTACCTGTCTGGCATACAAAAATATGGCAAAGCCCACGTCAAAATTTTTGGGAAAAATTAATTAAAAAATAAATAATAATTTAGGGACTGCATCTTTATTAACCCCTCAAGTGTCATTTAGTGTTAAAATAAAGGATTTATTAAAAAAAAATTGGCGTGGGATCCCCCATAATTTTAGTCTCTAGCGGAGGTTAAGCAGACGGCTGGGGCAGATGTTTGAAGCCTGGGAAGGGGGTAATACCCACGGAGCTTCCCAGGCTACTAATATCAGCCCCCAGCTGAATACCTAGCCCTTACTAGCTATTAAAATGGGGAGACGGCCCAAAAAAATTGATGTGGGGTCCCCCCTATTTTAATAGCTAGCAAAGGCTAGGCAGACAGCTGGGGGCTGATATTAATAGCCCAGGAAGGGTGCCATGAATATTGGCCCCCTCCCAGGCTAGAAACACCATCCCTCAGCCGCCCCAGAAAAGGCGCATCCATAGGATGCGCCAATTCTGGCACTTAGCCTCGCTCTTCCACGCTGCCCTGGTGCGGTGGCAGGGGGTAATAGTGGTGGGGTTCATGTCAGCGCCAGCTGCCATGAAGTCCAGGTTAGTAATGATGGGCGTCTATAAGATACCCCCATTACTAACCTACAAAGTGTTAAAAAGAAAAAACACACACTACACCCAGAAAAAAATAATATATTTGAAATAAAACACACCATTTTATTTAATTCTTAGTTTACTAAAAAAAAATAGTTACCTGTCCACGTTCCTGCGCTGATCTCCCATGCACAGCTGTCACATCTGGAGATGGTGACAGCTGTGCATGGCTGCTGTAAGCTCACATTGGCGGGAACACGTCCACTCCCGGCAGCGGGAGCCACTGACTGAGGTCACCGGAGTGCATTCAGTCAGCGCAGCTCCGGAGACCTCCTTTACGGCACTGCTGTACCGTGGGAATTTCTCATGGTACAGCAGGGCAGTAAAGGAGCTGACCGGAGCAGCGCTGCCTGAACTCCGGCGAACCCGCTTATGCAATGACGGGGCTGCTTTACGGCCCCGTTATTGTAGCGGCGGCAGCGGTTTAGAGCGGTCACATGTGGCTGCTCTAAACTGGAGATCTTCGTGGGACACTTGTGGACTACTATGGAGGGGTAAGGATAAGGTTGTGGTTTATCATTTTATATTTTATTACAGGAGATCGATGGCTTCGGGGAATTAGGTGTCTAGGTGAGTATAGATGTAGTTTTTTATTTTTTACTTTATTTTAGGTGGCGATCGGCGGGGACAGGTAATGTATAAACTAATTTATTTTAGGTAACCACTGGCCACCAATGAAATGTATTTAAAATTTATTGGGGACCAACAACCCCCCCAAAAAAATATGGGGGCCTAAATAAAACATGTATAGGGGCAAAAATAGAAAACTATGGGGGACAAAATAACATAGGGGCCAGTTTAAAGGGCAATTTAAATAGCAGGATCAGGCTGATGGGAACTACTGCTCCCATCAAGCTGATCCTGCTGGCACGAGTGGACGGGGGACAGACATAGGCCGATGGGAGTAGTAGTGTCACATCGGCCTATGTCTGCCTGCGCGCACACATCGCGCACACATCGCGCACACATCGCGCACACATCGCGCACACATCGTGCAGACACTGCGCAGACACCAATCATGACCGGTCTGATGGTCTGGGAGGTGAGGCTGACCTGTGCGGCCGTGGTAAAGTTCATGTGAGTTCATGCAATGCAGTCAAGCATGAACTCACACGAACACTCTGAGGGCACCGCGGCTACTTCAAATGAACAGCCGATCAGCATCACCTGATACCTCAGCTGTTCACTTGAAATAACCGGCGGGAGAGCGCTGCACAGAACGGGAAGCCGGCGGTGAAGTCTTTTCACTGCCAACTTCCCGGCCCGGATCCTTCGCTCCCCGCTCCCTGGTGCTGCGCTCCCCGCCCGGTCCTAACTTACGATCGGGATGGGAGGTGGCGAGGGGAGCAGAGGATCGGGGTGGTAGGCTGCGGGGAAGCAGTATGCGGCTGTGTGATTGTTTAAAAGCCGACGGCTATTTACCGCCCGCCGGCTTTTAAACAATCAGGAGAATTCTGGGATGGCATTCTGATGACAGGCTGGATCGCAGCTGAGCGCTGATATCCAGCTTGTCATCCTTCAGAGACACTGCAGAGCGCAGGCATTATGGATACTTCCGATTCTGGTATTCGATATTGTAAAAATATCGGAACTCAGTATCGGAACTCCGATACCGCGAATATCGGCCGATAACCGATATTACAGTATCGGAAAGCTCAACACTATCCACAACTCTTCCAAGGGACATTGATATTGTCTTTTTATTCCACTTAACCTTCACCACTTTTCCGACAGGCATTAAAACCGTCTTGTTAAGCTACTGTGACCTCCACGTCTCTTCCACGGGGCATTGATATTGACTTTTCATTCCACTGCGAACTCCACCACTCTTCCAAGGGGCATTGATATGGTCTTTTTAATTCTCTGCGACCTCCACCACTCTTCCAAGGGGAGTTAAAACGTCTTGATAACCTACTGTGACCTCCACGGCTCTTCCACGGGGCATTGATATTATGTTTTTATTCCACTGCGACCTCCACCACTCTTCCAAAGGGCATTGATATTGTCTTTTTTAATCCACTCCGACCTCCACCACTCTACCAAGGGGCATCAAAACCATCTTGTTAAGCTGCTGTGACCTCCACGTCTCTTCCAAGGGGCATTAAAACCGTCTGGTTAAACCACTCTGAACTCCACTGCTCTTCCAAGGGGCATTGATATTGTCTTTTTATTCCACTATAACCTCCACCACTCTTCCAAGGGGCATTGATATTGTCTTTTTATTCCACTGCAACCTCCACCACTCTTCCAAGGGGCATTAAAACAGTCTTGTTAAGCAACTGTGACCACCACGTCTCTTCAACGGGGCATTGATATTGTCTTTTTAATTCACTGTAACCTCCACCACTCTTCCACGGGGCATTGATATTGTCTTTGTAATCCACTGCGACCTCCACCACTCTTCCAAGGGGCATTAAAACCATCTTGTTAAGCTATTGTGACCTCCACGTCTCTTCTACAGAGCATTGATATTGTCTTTTTATTCCACTGTAACCTCCACCACTCTTCCAAGGGGCATTGATATTGCCTTTTTATTAAAATGTAACCTCCACCACTCTTCCAAGGGGCAATAAAACCATCTTGTTAAGCTACTATGACCTCCACGTCTCTTCCAAGCGGCATTAAAACCGTCTGGTAAAACCACTCTGAACTTCACAGCTCTTCCAAGGGGCATTGATATTGTCTTTTTATTCCACAGCGAACTCCACCACTCTTCCAAGGGGCATTGATATTGTCTTTTTATTTCACTGTAACTTCCACCACTCTTTCAAGGGGAATTGATAGTATCTTTTTTAATCCACTGCGACCTCCACCTCTCTTCCAAGGGGTATTAAAACCATCTTGTTAAGCTACTGTGACCTCCAAGTCTCTTCCACGAGGCATTGATATTGTCTTTTTATTCCACTGCGACCTCCACATCTCTTTCAAGTGGAATTGATATTGTCTTTTTATTCCACTGCGACCTCCACTACTCTTCTAAGGGGCATTGATATTGTCTTTTTAATCCACTGCGACCTCCACCACTCTTCCAAGGGGCATTAAAACAGTTTTGATAAGCTACTGTGACCTCCACGTCTCTTCCAAGGGGCATTAAAACCGTCTGGTTAAACCACTCTGAACTCCACAGCTCTTCCAAGAGGCATTGATATTGTCTTTTTATTCAACTGTAACCTCCACCACTCTTCCAAGGTGCATTGATATTGTCTTTTTTTTCCACTGCGACCTCCACCACTCTTCCTAGGGGATTTGATAGTCTTTTTAATCCACTGCGACCTCCACCACTCTTCCAACCGGCATTAAAACCATCTTGTTAAGCTACTGTGACCTCCACGTCCCTTCCACGGGGCATTGATATTGTCTTTTTATTCCACTGTGACCTCCACAACTCTTCCAAGGGGCATTTATATTGTCTTTTTAATCCACTGCGACCTCCACCACTCTTCAAAGGGACATTGATATTGTCTTTTTATTCCACTGCGACCTCCACCACTCTTCCAAGGGGCATTAAAACCATCTTGTTAAGCTACTGTGACCTCCACGTCTCTTCCAAGGGGCATTAAAACAGTCAATTTAAACCACTCTGAACTCCACAGCTCTTGTAAGAGGCATTGATATTGTCTTTTTATTCCACTGTAACCTCCACCCCTCTTCCAAGGGGCATTGATTTTGTCTTTTTAATCCACTGCGACCTCCATCTCTCTTCCAAGAAGCATTAAAACCGTCTTGTTTAGCTACTGTGACCTGTACGTCTATTCCACGGTGCCTTAAAACCTTCTAGTTAAACCACTGTGGACTCCACAGCTCTTCCAAGGGGCACTGATATTGTCTTTTTATTCCACTGTAACCTCCACCACTCTTCCAAGTGGCATTGATATTGTCTTTTTATTTTACTGCGACCTCCACCACTCTTCCTAGGGGCATTAATATTGTCTTTTTATTCCACTGCTTTTTAATCCACTGTGACCTCCACGTCTCTTCCAAGGGGCATTAAAACCGTCAATTTAAACCACTCTGAACTCCACAGCTCTTCCAAGAGGCATTGATATTGTCTTTTCATTCAACTGTATCCTCCAACACTCTTCCAAGGTGCATTGATATTGTCTTTTTTTTCCACTGCGACCTCCACCACTTTTCTAAGGGGCATTGATATTGTCTTTTAAATCCACAACGATCTCCACCACTCTTCCAAGGGGCATTAAAACAGTCTTGTTAAGCTACTGTGACCTCCTCGTCTCTTACAAGGGGCATTAAAACAGTCTGGTTAAACACTCTGAACTCCACAGCTCTTACAAGAGGCATTGATATTGTCTTTTTATTCGACTGTAACATCCACCACTCTTCCAAGCGGCATTGATATTGTCTTTTTATTCCACAGCGACCTCCACCACTCTTCCAAGGGGCATTGATATTGTCTTTTTAATCAACTGCGACCTCCACCTCTCCTCCAAGGGTCATTAAAACCGTCTTGTGAAGCTACCGTGACCTCCACGTCCCTTCCACGGGGCATTGATATTGTCTTTTTATTCCACTGCGACCTCCACCACTCTTATAAAGGGCATTGATATTGTCTTTTGAATCCACTGCGTCCTCCACCACTCTTCCAAGGGGCATTGATATTGTCTTTTTAATCCACTGTGACCTCCACGTCTCTTCCAAGGGGCATTAAAACCGTCAATTTAAACCACTCTGAAATCCACAGATCTTCCAAGGAGCACTGGCATTGTCTTTTTATTCCACTCTAACCTCCACCACTCTTCCAAGGGTCATTGACATTGACTATTTATTCCACTGTGACCTCCACCACTCTTCCAAGGGGCGTTAAGACCATCTTGTTAAACTACAGTGACCTCCACAACTCTTCATTGGGGAATTGATATTGTCTTTTTATTCCACTGTAACCTCCACCACTCTTCGAAGGGGCATTGATTTTGTGTTTTAATTCCACTGCGACCTCTACCACTCTTCCAATGGGCATTGATATTGTCTTTTTAATCCACTGCAACCTCCACCACTCTTCCAAGGGGCATTAAAGCGGTCTTGTTAAGCTACTGTCACGTTCATGTCTTTTCCACGGGGCATTGATATTGTATTTTTATTCCACTGTAACCTCCACCACTCTTCCAAGTGGCATTGACAATGTCTTTTTATTCCACTGCGACTTCCACCTCTCTTCTAAGGGGCATTGATATTGTCTATTTAATAGAGATGAGCGGTGTTCGACTCGAACTGTTCGCCAATCTCAAATTCGAGCTGTTTTGGGCGGTGTTCGAGCCGTTCGGCGAACACGAACGATATGAGAAAAATTCGGCTGTTCGAGGTTATGTTCGATAACTGTTCGTGCACCAAAATCATAACTGGATTATTTCTCAGTAATGATGAAAATTAATGTTAATACGCAGTTTGAGTGTACTGCGGGGTGGGGGAGGGGCAGGGGATGGATCTCTGCAGGAATAATGAAGATCTCCATTTTTTTTTCTCTTTCCCGCATTTACAGTGGGGAGGTGCAATCTGTCAGCCTATCAGCAGCGCACACACGGAGCGAAGTGCTTTTTTTCATACAAGCAAGGGCATGTGTCATTGGCAGTGTATGTCACATGTCCTTGCCCTATAAGACCAAGCCATTTTCCCCGTCGCCACCATTTTCTCACTGCTGCAGCTGCGTGTTAGACGGCACCGCTGTTGCTGTGTGCGCTATACCTTGTTAATTTCAAGCCAATTTTCGCACAAATCTACAGATAGCTTGGGAGTAGGGAATAGTTGTGATTGCAGTCCTTTTAAGGACTAGGATACAGCATTTCCTACGACTTTTATCAGGCAGGTCTGTGCTCTTAAATAGATAGGTTGTGGGAGTAAAGACTAATTGTAATTTCAGTCCTTTTCAGGACTAGGTTACATCAGTTCCTATCAGTTTTTGCCAGGCAGGTCTGTGCCAGTGCTGTGCAAGTTTTTTTCACAGCATTTGGCTGAATCTAGCAAAGCTAATCCTTTTTGGCCGATTGCAGAGTGTGTTAGTCAGTGGAGTAGCCTATCTGTGTTGCAAGATATACCACCTGTGTATAGAATACCAATTTTTTTACTGCACCTAGTGAAGTAAAATCTTTTGGGCATAGCATCATTCTATTAGTCCATCTATACTGACCTCCATCAGGTTGCAAATTGAATATATTTTTTTTCTGCTTCTAGCTATGAAAAAATATTTGGCCTTCTAGCAGTATGTGGGACTTTCTCTATTAGTCCATCTATACTGACCTCCATCAGGTTGCAAATTAAAAATAATTTTTTGTCTGCATCTAGCTCTGAAAAAATATTTGGCCTTCTAGCAGTGTGTGGGACTTTCTCTATTAGTCCATCTATACTGACCTCCATCAGGCTGGAAATTAAAAATAATTTTTATCTGCATCTACCTCTGAAAAAATATTTGGCCTTCTAGCTGTGTGTGGGACTTGTTCTATTAGTCCATCTATACTGACCTCCATCAGGTTGCAAATTAAAAATAATTTATATCTGCATCTAGCTCTGAAAAAATATTTGGCCTTCTAGCAGTGTGTGGGACTTTCTCTATTAGTCCATCTATACTGACCTCCATCAGGTTGCAAATTAAAAATAATTTTTTGTCTGCATCTAGCTCTGAAAAAATATTTGGCCTTCTAGCAGTGTGTGGGACTTTCTCTATTAGTCCATCTATACTGACCTCCATCAGTTTGCAAATTAAAAATAATTTATATCTGCATCTAGCTCTGAAAAAATATTTGGCCTTCTAGCAGTGTGTGGGACTTTCTCTATTAGTCCATCTATACTGACCTCCATCAGGTTGCAAACTGAATATATTTTTTTTCTGCATCTACCTCTGAAAAAATATTGGGCTTCTAGCTGTGTGTGGGACTTGTTCTATTAATCCATCTATACAGACCTCCATCAGGTTGCAAACTGAATATATATTTTTTCTGCATCTACCTCTGAAAAATATTGGGCTTCTAGCTGTGTGTGGGACTTGTTCTATTAATCCATCTATACAGACCTCCATCAGGTTGCAAACTGAATATAATTTTTTTCTGCATCTACCTCTGAAAAAATATTTGGGCTTCTAGCTGTGTGTGGGACTTGTTCTATTAATCCATCTATACTGACCTCCATCAGGTTGCAAACTGAATATAATTTTTTTCTGCATCTACCTCTGAAAAAATATTTGGCCTTCTAGCAGTGTGTGGGACTTGTTCTATTAGTCCATCTATACTGATCTCCATCAGGTTGCAAACTGAATATAATTTTTTTCTGCATCTAGCTCTGAAAAAATATTTGGCCTTCTAGCAGTGTGTGGGACTTTCTCTATTAGTCCATCTATACTGACCTCCATCAGGTTGCAAATTAAAAATAATTTATATCTGCATCTAGCTCTTAAAAAATATTTGGCCTTCTAGCAGTGTGTGGGACTTTCTCTATTAGTCCATCTATACTGACCTCCATCAGGTTGCAAATTAAAAATAATTTTTTGTCTGCATCTAGCTCTGAAAAAATATTTGGCCTTCTAGCAGTGTGTGGGACTTTCTCTATTAGTCCATCTATACTGACCTCCATCAGGTTGCAAACTGAATATATATTTTTTCTGCATCTACCTCTGAAAAAATATTGGGCTTCTAGCTGTGTGTGGGACTTGTTCTATTAATCCATCTATACAGACCTCCATCAGGTTGCAAACTGAATATAATTTTTTTCTGCATCTACCTCTGAAAAAATATTTGGGCTTCTAGCTGTGTGTGGTACTTGTTCTATTAGTCCATCTATACTGACCTCCATCAGGTTGCAAACTGAATATAATTTTTTTCTGCATCTAGCTCTGAAAAAATATTTGGCCTTCTAGCAGTGTATGGGACTTTCTCTATTAGTCCATCTATACTGACCTCCATCAGGTTGCAAATTAAAAATAATTTTTATCTGCATCTAGCTCTGAAAAAATATTTGGCCTTCTAGCTGTGTGTGGGACTTTCTCTATTAGTCCATCTATACTGACCTCCATCAGGTTGCAAATTCAAAATAATTTTTTGTCTGCATCTAGCTCTGAAAAAATATTTGGCCTTCTAGCAGTGTGTGGGACTTTCTCTATTAGTCCATCTATACTGACCTCCATCAGGCTGCAAATTAAAAATAATTTTTATCTGCATCTACCTCTGAAAAAATATTTGGCCTTCTAGCTGTGTGTGGGACTTGTTCTATTAGTCCATCTATCGTGACCTCCATCAGGTTGCAAACTGAATATAATTTTTTTCTGCATCTAGCTCTGAAAAAATATTTGGCCTTCTAGCAGTATGTGTGGGACTTTCTCTATTAGTCCATCTATACTGACCTCCATCAGGTTGCAAATTAAAAATAATTTATATCTGCATCTAGCTCTGAAAAAATATTTGGCCTTCTAGCAGTGTGTGGGACTTTCTCTATTAGTCCATCTATACTGACCTCCATCAGGTTGCAAACTGAATATATTTTTTTCTGCATCTACCTCTGAAAAAATATTTGGGCTTCTAGCTTTGTGTGGGACTTGTTCTATTAGTCCATCTATACTGACCTCCATCAGGTTGCAAATCGAATATAATTTTTTTCTCCATCTAAGCCAGCCAATAGTTTTGGCCTAATACCACAGTTTGGCCACTCAGCTCTGCTCGGTTCCCATCCATTGTTTTTTTGTGCAAACAACTCCAGAGTTGTGAATTAGTTAACCACCAAAATGAGTGGAAAAAGGCCTGCTGCTGGTGGAAAGGGGAATAGGCGTGTTGGGAAGGGGAAAAAAGGTTGTGTCCGTGGGGTAGGTGTTAAAGCAACAGTAACATCTGCAGAAGAAAGACCATCTTCCAGCCAAACTAAAATGTCTACTTCTTTTAGCGGACAATGTGATAAGATCCCTTTCTTACGGCAACGCCAATCGCTACAAATTCCAGATGAGGCACTAAAACAGCAGGTGCTTCAACGGATATCAAGTGCTCCTTTAAGTGGGCTCTCCTCCACATCAACTTCAACATCACAAATACTCCAGTCCTCAAAGGTGTCACCCCAATCGCACTTGCTTCCTCACAGCTCCCAAATCTCCAGCTGCCCGTCTGAGTATGAGGTAGAACAGATGGTTGAGTCTGCAGAGCTGTTTACTCATACTATAGCCTGGGAATCAGAGGTCGACTCCAGCGCTTCTGTGAATCCAGACGAGGAAATAATCTGCACTGATGCCCAGAATCTTTATGAGTCGGATCCAGGACCAGACGCAGAAGGTTCTGACCATAATGTAGACCCTCATTCCCAAACTGTAACTCCTGTTGGTGGAGACAATGAGGAAGACGATGATGAGACTCAAATACCTGATTGGAGCGACAACGTTAGTTTTTTGTCAGGGCAGGAACAGGTTGGCTCTGAGGACGACAGGTGTGATAACGCACAGGGTGATGATGATGAGGTTGGAGATCCCACTTACTGTCAACCCACAGTCAGCCAAGAGATGAGGTCAGCAGAGGAGGTGGAGGAAGATGCTAGTGACGACGAGGTCAGGTTGCGCCTTCCTGGACAGAGACGTAGTACTGGAAGCACGTCAACAACTGCATCCTCAAACACAACTCTGTCTCTCACCACAAGTCGTGGTGGCTCTTCAGGTCGCATGGGTGCTAAGCCTTGCATAGCCTGGGCATTTTTTCAGATCGATAAAGATGACCCAACTCGTGTTATCTGTAACATTTGTCAGCAAAAGCTAAGTAGAGGCCAAAAAATACATAGTTTGAGTACTTCATGCATGAACCGGCACATGGACATGAAGCATAAGTTGCAGTGGGAAGCTCAGTGTGCTACAATGCGGCCTAGCCGGCCGGGCTAACCACTGTCTGCCATATCTTGTGCATCCGCGGCCTCTTCATCATCTGTGACTGGGGGGACAGCAGTCACACCTGTTTTGGGGCGCAGACCTGCCACCTCTTTACCTGCAACAGCCAGCGTGATTGGCAGGTCATCATTTTCTTTGGAGGTGGTAACACCAGCTGGTGTTGAGCGCTGTCCGACATCGATAGCACCACCTTTGGATCAAGGCAACCTAACATGTCCGCCTGCATCTTCCTCACAGACCGGCAGTTTGCCGGGGACACCCTTATCAACCCCGTCTAAGCACAATAGCCAGCCCTCGGTCCCTCAGATGTGGACAAGTAAAAGACCATTTCCTCCTAGCCTTGAGAAAGCTAAGAGGTTGAATTTCACCATCTGCAAGCTCTTGGCTACAGAAATGCTGCCTTTCCGCCTGGTGGACACAGAGGATTTTCGAGACCTTATGTCCGTCGCAGTGCCCCAGTACCAGATGCCCAGTCGTCACTACTTCTCAAAGAAAGGTGTGCCTGCGCTTCACCAGCATGTCGCACACAACATCACCGCTTCTTTGAGAAACTCTGTGTGTGAAAGGGTGCATTTCACCACAGACACTTGGACGAGTAGGCATGGACAGGGGCGTTACATGTCGCTGACTGGGCACTGGGTAACTATGGTGACAGCAGGACAAGGGGCTGCTGTCCAAGTCTTGCGGTCCCCACGAGTTGTGCGTCAATCCTCTTTATGTCAAAGTTCCTCCACTGCTTCTGCCTCCTCAACCTCCTCTCGGTCTTCCACCTGCACCCAAAGCCTGTCTGGTCATGCCACAAGCTTTCTAACTGTGCAGAAGGGATCCTGCACACCTCTTTACTATGCTGGCAGTAGGGCTCAACGTCATCAGGCGGTTTTTACTTTGAAATGTCTGGGAAATGTGAGTCACACAGCTGAGGAGTTGTGGTCAGCTCTGGAGAACCAATTTCATGAATGGTTGTCTCCACTGGACCTGAAACCAGGGAAGGCCATGTGCGACAATGCTGCAAACCTGGGTGGGGCCCTTCGCCGGGGCAATGTCACACACGTGCCTTGTATGGCTCACGTGTTGAACCTGGTTGTCCAGCAATTTTTAGCCCACTATCCCAGACTAGATGGCCTTCTGCAGAGGACACGGTCGCTGTGTGCTCACTTCCGCCGTTCGCATCCCGCAGCTCAGCGACTTACATCTCTACAGAAGTCGTTGGGCCTGCCACTTCACCGGCTAAAATCCGATGTGCCTACCCGGTGGAATTCAACTCTGCACATGTTGCAGCGACTGTGGCAGCACCGACAAGCCCTGGTGCAATACGTTCTGACGTATAGCCTGGGCCAACGAGATCCAGAGGTGGGGCAAATCACGCTGGAGGAGTGGTCTCAGATCAGGGACCTATGCACCCTTCTGCACAGTTTTGAAATGGCAACGAAGATGTTTAGTGCTGACGATGCCATTATCAGCATGACTATTCCGGTGATTTACATGCTGGAGCACATGTTAAACAGAATTCGGAGTCAGGTGGTGGCACAAGAGGAGGTGGAGGAAGTAGAGGAGGAGGAGTTGTATGCGGAAGGGCTAACATCTGCAAGGTCAAGACGGTCGGCAGCACCAAGGCGGCAGGCATGTGAGGGTGGGGGAGATGGTTTTACCAGGGCGCATGGTAGCAGCCAAACTAGTGAGGAAGGTGCAGGAGCCCAGAAAGAAGTGGAGGACGAACTGATGGAAGACTCATCAGATGAGGGACACCTTGATCACATTTCTGTTGTGCGAGGTTGGGGGGAGAGGACAGAGGAAGGAAGCATGATTGTTACCTCGCCACCAACACAACAGGGACTTGGTGCTCCTGGATGCGCAACACACATGAGTGCCTTCTTGCTGCACTACCTGCAACATGACCCTCGAATTGGGAGAATTAGAAATAATCCTGACTACTGGGTTGCCACACTGTTAGATCCCCGGTACAAAAGTAAATTTGCAGAAATTATTCCTGCCATAGAAAGGGATGCACGCATGCAGGAGTATCAGCAGAGACTGTTGCAGAATCTTACATGTGCTTTTCCACAAAATACCAGTGGTGCACGTAGTGAATCTCACAGTTCCAACTTGCCAACCGTGGGACCGTCAAGTGTTCAGCACTCAATCCGTAACAGAACCACAGTATCTGCTGGTAACATCAATTTTGCGGAATCATTTCACCACTTTTTTAGCCCATCCTTTGCAAGGCCACAGGAGACAAGAAGTCTGACACATAATCAACGCCTAGAGAGGATGGTACAGGAGTATCTCCAAGTAAACATTGAAGCCATGACTGTGTCACTGGACCCTTGCTCTTTTTGGGCTTCCAATCTGGATAAATGGCCGGAGCTAGCCACTTACGCCTTGGAGATCTTGTCATGCCCCGCAGCCAGCGTTCTGTCTGAACGTGTGTTCAGCGCTGCTGGTGGTGTGCTGACAGATAAGCGCACGCGGCTCTCCACTGATAATGTAGACAGACTCACGTTCATAAAGATGAACAAATCATGGATCCGAAACGACTTTTCTACCCCTGTGTCATCCTGGGGAGAGTAAAAGCTTGATGATTGGTTAAATTCACCCTACCAACCGTTTTAAGCTTTCAAATTACTAATCATGTTTATCTGTATCTTGGCTGGAAAATAATTTGGGCTTTGTAGCAGTGTGCAGCACTGATTCTATTAGGCCATCTATAATAAGTTCCACCAGATTTAAAATTACTAATCATGTTTATCTGTATCTTGACTGGAAAATAATTTGGGCTTTGTAGCAGTGTGCAGCACTGATCCTATTAGGCCATCTATACTAAAGCTTCACCAGATTTAAAATTAATAATTTTTAGCTGCATCTAGCCCGGAAAATAATTTTGGGGCTCCGAGATGCGCAAGACACATAAGTGCCTTCTTGCTGCACTACCTGCAGCATGACCCTCATATTGTCAGAATTCGAAGTAATCATGACTACTGGGTTGCCACACTCTTAGATCCCCCAAACTTTTCGATCAACCTTTTCATTTTAATAAAGACCAAAAAAATGGTCATTTTTGAAATTATAAGCATTAGCAGGTTGTTAGAAACTGAAATCAAACAGTTTTCAACTCAAAACTTTATTCTAGGTGATGTTACATTTTCACATAGGACCCCTTGTTCGAAAGGAGCTTCTGAACTCTCTCGTCCATTGAATTTGGCAGGTTTTGGATGGTTTCTGCTTCAATTGTTTTGCATGAGGACAGAATACCCTCCCAGAGCTGTTGCTTAGATGTGAACTGCCTCCCGCCATCATAGACACTCCTTTTAATGATGCTCCAAAGGTTCTGAATGGGGTAGAGGTCAGGGGAGCATGGGGGTCACACCATAAGTTTGTCCCCTTTTATGCCCATATCAGCCAGAGATGCAGATGTTTTATGTGCAGCATGAGATGGTGCATTATCATGCAAAAAAATGATCTTGCTGTGAAATACACGGTTCTTCTTCTTGAACCATGGCAGGAAGTGCTGTTTGAGAAAATCCACATACATTATGGAGTTCATCTTTAGCGCCTTCAGGGATTCTAAAGGGGCCGACAATCTCTCTCCCCATGATTCCAGCCCAAAACATTACTCCACCTCCTCCTTGTTGGTGCTGTAGCCGTGTTTGCGTGGGGTGTCCATCAACCAGCCATCCTCCACTCCATCCATCTGGACCATCGAGCGCTGCACGGCACTCATCCGTGAACAAAACAGTTTTGAAATCAGTCTTCATGTAATGTTTGGCCCACTGGAGCCGTTTCTGCTTGTGTGAAGTGGATAGAGGAGGTCGACAGGATGGCGTATGCACAGCTGCAAACCTCTGAAGGACCCTGCATCTTGTTGTTCGGGGGACGTTGGAGGCACCAGCAGCTTCAAAAACTTGTCTGCTGCTATGACAAGGATTTTTTGCCGCTGCTCTTTCAACCTGACGTAATTGCCTGTAGGAAAGAGTCCTCAATTTGCCCTTATCAGCACGCACACGTGTGTACTGTGAATCAGCTACATACTTCTTGATTGCCAAGACACTTCATCCTGATCATCGCACAATGTTGATTGTAGTCATGCCTTGACCTAAACACTCCACAATTTGTTGCTTCTCAGCAGCCGACACATCCTTTTTCTTTCCCATTTTGGCAGAAAATGTAGGCTGCTTAATAATGTGAGACAGCCTTCTTAAGTAGTCTTGCCTTTCATTGGACACACCTGCCAAACTAATTAGCACAGGTGTCTGCAATTGCTTACAGTGATATAAAGAGCCCTGACACACATCACCATCAATGAGTTAAACTGACAAACAAACAAATTCTTCCCTTATCACTCCTAAACACTTTTTGCATAATAATTTGGAACACAGTGTACATGTGCTTTTCCACAAAACACCAGTGGTTCACGTAGTGAATCTTACAGTTCTAACTTGCCAACCGTGGTCTGTATGGAGTTGTTCAATAAAGGGCCCAAAATTAAGATAACATAGATGGGAGAGGTCTCTATGAATAGGAATTCCTAAGTATTTGATACCCTGTGAGGGCCAGGCAAAGGGAAAGTTGGACTGGATGGAATCCTATATGGATTTGGGGAGGGAGACATCGAGGGCCTCAGACTTCGCTGCATTGATTTTAAAATTTGACCATGTAACAAAGTGATCTATTTCAGCCATAACAGCATGGATGGATATATGTGATTGAGTGATATATACTAGGACATCATCAGCAAATAGAGAGCACTTGTACTCGGTGCCTCCCACCTCAATCCACCTAATATTGGGGTTATGGCGAATTGATGAGAGCAGGTGCTCCGTCACTAGGATGTATAAGAGAGGGGACAGAGAACATCCCTGCCTTGTCCCATTGGTGATTGTGAAAGGTGATGAAAATGTTCTGACGCGCCCCCTGGGCCTTGGGACACCCGGAGCCGGACCCTTTTTGGTGGATGCTGGTGGTTGTAGTCTCCGTGGCGGCGACCCAGTTCCGTGGCTCAGGGCGGTCAAACCAGTGGCGGAACTATTTATGTGGTTTTGATGTTTAAATGTCCGACTACGCCACCCGTGGATTGCGGTCAGAGTGAACCGCCGCTCCAGGGCAGACCGCTGAGGCTGGTGTTGTGGGTGCAGCAGAGCGTAGCATAACTCCCCACGGGAGGAGTATAGCCTCAGGGCAGTGCATGCGGAGGATGGGGGTGATGGTGCAGGGCAGCAGCAGTAACGACACGGAGTCAGTGATGCAGTCCAGGGCCTTTACTCACAGTTCTTATTATCCAGACCACGTCTGCAGGTAACGGCTGCCCACGTCGTACTGTGCTCACCAGGTGAGGGGCTCAGACAACTCCCAGATAACTTTGGAGCGCTTCACAGGACCCCCTTTGTGTGTCCTTTGTCTGGCCTTTCTTACCAACCCTTCTGTCCGGCTGTCTCGGGCCTCCTCTTGGTAAACTTGGCGCCAGTTTCCCTGACCCTATGTGGTGCCTTCCTAGCGGGTGTAGCGAGGGGCTGCGCCACATAAAATGTCACAGCCTCCTGTTTCTAGCTGAGGGTCGTTTCCTGCCTCCACTAGTTTCGGGGACCGGTCTCCCCCTTTGGCCTGACCCCTCCACGCAGGTGGATTCGGGCGTGCGGTGGCGACTCGCCCGTCCGCACCCCTGGGATCCCTTCGTTCCTCGTTCCTGGAGCCTTCTCCGCTCCTCTTCCTTCCTTCTCCCTCTTCCAGGCCTGGGCCTCTGTTACTAGGCCCACCTCCGGAGCAGAGCTCATGCAGAGCCCCTGCTCCCTGCCATTTCTGCTCAGACTTCTCTGCACTGAACTAAGATGGTGCCCACCTTTTATACTCCCTTCTCAATGCACCCAGGAACTGCTTCCTCCCTGCTCCTGCACTACAGGGTTCCCCTTCCTCAGTGTTCCCTCCCCCCACTCCAGCCAGGGACAGGGACTGTCGTGCCCATCTCAGGGGCATATTGGTCGCCCTGCCCCACGGCAATGTGGTGTAATGCATGCAGGTGTCGGGTCCTGATCCACACTCCATCCTTACCTGAGAGTGAGATATCACACCTCTGGGTGAGGTGCAATACCTCTGTAGCAACCGAGCCCTCAGGGTGCTACAGTTCCATTTATCTTCAGCCTAGGTGACGTATTGTGATACAGGGCCGTGATTTTGGCTATAAAAGGGTCCCCTAGACCCCTACCCCAAGCTTTTTAAGAGAATCATATATGGCGTGCCAGGAGACTCTATGGAATTCTTTCTCAGCATCCAACGAGAGTATCTAATTATAAATTTTTAACTGCATCTAGCCCAGGAAATACTTTGTGCCTAGTAGCAGTGTCTGCTAGTCAGCGGATTATCCCGGCTGTTAAGCAAGCTACACCACCTGTAGTTTGGACACTTAATTTTTTCAAAGGAAATGCTTCGGGACCACGGGATACTCAGTGAAGAGCATCAGGAGGCACCCCAAGGCATAGGGGCTGGGACTGGCAGTAGGATGCCTTGCGGTGGACAGCCGAGCTCGATCCTTATAAAAGCTTTTTAACTGCAGCAGCTTTAGTGGACAGTACTGGAGCTGGAATTACGCGGCTGCTGGCATGAGACTTGCCCTCCAATAGATAGTTGTAAATGGATTTAAAGTGTATTCATTCAAATTAGAGAGACAATTTAAATTAAAAAGCGTAGAGCTGCCTCCACCACAGGGGGGCTCGCTCGACCCACCAGCGGACAGGCACCAGTGTTGGGAGAGGGGGGCTGGCCGTCAGGGTTCACCGCGGCTCTGGCACAAACCCGGCGACACGGAGGTGGCACGGGCAGGAGCGGACTGAACGTGTCGGCTTCTCACTTTTTGGATTTTAGAAGGGCATGACATGCCTATATCTGTGTCTCTCCCTCCTTTTACTCCTCCACCTCTTTTCTTTTCGCATGACTATATGTACTTGTCACTTTTCCATGTGTTAGTTGTGTCTTCTGAGCAGTTTGTCAGCTTTTGGACACCTTTGAAGGTGTTTTCTATGTGTTTCTATGTGTTTTTGTTTGCCTGCCATTGGTTTTAACGGTGTTCGAAGGTGTTCGACGAACAGTTCGACGAACAGTTCGGCGAACACACGGGTGTTCGACGAACTGAACCGAACTCGAACACTACGGGGGTGGCTCAACACTACTATTTAATCCACTGCGACCTACACCACTCTTCCAAGGGGCTTTAAAATAGTCTTGTTAAGCTACTGTGACCTCCACTTCTCTTCCAAGGGGTATTAAAACCGTCTGGTTAAACCACTCTGAACTCCACAGCTCTTCCAAGGGGCATTGACATTGTCTTTTTATTCCACTACGACCTTCACCACTCTGCCAAGGGGCATTAAAACCGTCTTGTTAAGCTACTGTGATGTCCACGTCTCTTACATGGGGCATTGATATTGTCTTTTTATTCCAATGTAACCTCCACCACTCTTCCAAGAGGCATTGATATTGTCTTTTAATTCCACTGTAACCTCCACCACTCTTCCAAGGGGCATTGATATTGTCTTTTTTTTCCACTGCGACCTCCACCACTCTTCCAAGGTTCATTGATATTGTCTTTTTATTCAACTGTAACCTCCACCACTCTTCCAAGAAGCATTTATACCGTCTTGTTAAGCTACTGTGACCTCCACGTCGATTCCACGATGCATTAAAACTTTCTGGTTAAACCACTGTGAACTCCACAGCTCTTCCAAGGGGCATTGATATTGTCTTTTTATTCCACTCCAATCTCCACCACTCTTCCAAGGGGCATTGATATTGTCCTTTTATTTTACTGCGACCTCCACCACTCTTCCAAGGGGCATTAAAACCATCTTGTTAAGCTACTGTGACCTCCAAGTCTCTTCCAAGGGGCATTAAAACCGTCTGGTTAAACCGCTCTGAGCACCATAGCTCTTCCAAGGGGCATTGACAATGTCTATTTATTCCATTGTAACCTTCTGCACTCTTCCAAGTGCATTGATATTGTCTTTTTATTCCTCTGCGACGTCCACGACTTTTCCAAGGGGCATTAAAACCGTCCTGTTAAACTACTGTGACCTCTAAGTTTCTTACATAGGGCATTGATCTTGTCTTTTTATCCCACTGTAACCTCCACCACTCTTCCAAGGGGCATTGATATTGTCTTTTTAATCCACTGCAACCTCCACCACTCTTCCAAGGGGCATTAAAGCCGTCTTGTTAAGCTACTGTCACGTCCAAGTCTATTCCACGGGGCATTGATATTGTCTTTTTATTCCACTGCGACTTCCACCTCTCTTTTAAGGGGCATTGATATTGTCTTTTTAATCCACTGCGACCTCCACCACTCTTCCAAGGGGCATTAAAACAGTCTTGTTAAGCTACTGTGACCTCCACGTCTCTTCCAAGGGGCATTAAAACCGTCTCTTTAAACCACTCTGAACTCCACAGCTCTTCCAAGGGGCATTGATATTTTCTTTTTATTCCACTGTAACCTCCACCACTCTTCCAAGGGGCATTGATGTTGTCTTTTTATTCCACTGCGACCTCCACCACTCTTCCAATGGGCATTGTTATTGTCTTTTTAATCCCCTGCAAGCTCCACCACTCTTCCAAGGGGCATTAAAACCGTCTTGTTTAGTTACTGTGACCTCCACGTCCCTTCCTCGGGGCATTGATATTGTCTTTTTATTCCACTGCGACCTCCACCACTCTTCCAAGGGGCATTGATATTGTCTTTTTAGTTCCCTACGAACTCCACCACTCTCCAAGGGGCATTAAAACCGTCTTGTTATGCTACTGTGACGTCGACTTCTCTTCCAATGGGCATTAAAACCATCTGGTTAAACCACTCTGAACTCCACAGCTCTTCCAAGAGGCATTTGCATTGTCTTTTTATTCCACTCTAACCTCCACAACTCTTCCAAGTGGCATGGACATTGTCTTTTTATTCCACTGCGACCTCCACCACTCTTCCAAGGGGCATTAAAACCGTCTTGTTAAGTTACTGTGACCTCCACGTCTCTTCCAAGGAGTGTTAAAACCGTCTGGTTATACCACAATGAACTCCACAGCTCTTCCAAGGGGCATTATTATTGTCTTTTTATTCCACTGCGACCTCCACCAGTTCTCCAAGAGGCATTAAAAGCGTCTTGTTAAGCTACTGTGACCTCCATGTCTCTTCCACGGGGCATTGAAATTGTCTTTTTATTCCAATGTAAACTCCACCACTCGTCCAAGGGGCATTGATAATGTCTTTTTATTCCACTGCTACCTCCACCACTCTTCCAAGGAGCATTGAAAATGTCTTTTTATTCCACTGCGACCTCCACCACTCTTCCAAGGCTCATTGATATTGTCTTTTTAATCCACTGCGACCTCCACCACTCTTCCAATGGGCATTAAAACAGTCTTGTTAAGCTACTGTGACCTCCACGCCTCTTCCAAGGGGCATTAAAACCGTCTCTTTAAACCACTCTGAACTCCACAGCTCTTCCAAGGGGCATTGATATTTTCTTTTTATTCCACTGTAACCTCCACCACTCTTCCAAGGGGCATTGATGTTGTCTTTTTATTCCACTGCGACCTCCACCACTCTTCCAATGGGCATTGTTATTGTCTTTTTAATCCCCTGCAAGCTCCACCACTCTTCCAAGGGGCATTAAAACCGTCTTGTTTAGTTACTGTGACCTCCACGTCCCTTCCTCGGGGCATTGATATTGTCTTTTTATTCCACTGCGACCTCCACCACTCTTCCAAGTGGCATTGATATTGTCTTTTTAGTCCCCTACGAACTCCACCACTCTCCAAGGGGCATTAAAACTGTCTTGTTATGCTACTGTGACGTCGACTTCTCTTCCAATGGGCATTAAAACCATCTGGTTAAACCACTCTGAACTCCACAGCTCTTCCAAGGGGCATTTGCATTGTCTTTTTATTCCACTCTAACCTCCACAACTCTTCCAAGTGGCATGGACATTGTCTTTTTATTCCACTGCAACCTCCACCACTCTTCCAAGGGGCATTAAAACCATATTGTTAAGCAAGAGTGACGTCCACATCCCTTCCACGGGGCATTGATAGTGTCTTTTTATTCCACTGCGACCTCCACCACTCTTCCAAGGGGCATTAAAACCGTCTTGTTAAGTTACTGTGACCTTCACATCTCTTCCAAGGAGTGTTAAAACCATCTGGTTATACCACAATGAACTCCACAGCTCTTCCAAGGGGCATTATTATTGTCTTTTTATTCCACTGCGACCTCCACCAGTTCTCCAAGAGACATTAAAAGCGTCTTGTTAAGCTACTGTGACCTCCATGTCTCTTCCACGGGGCATTGAAATTGTCTTTTTATTCCAATGTAAACTCCACCATTCGTCCAAGGGGCATTAATAATGTCTTTTTTTTCCACTGCTACCTCCACCACTCTATCAAGGAGCATTGAAAATGTCTTTTTATTCCACTGCGACCTCCACCACTCTTCCAAGGCTCATTGATATTGTCTTTTTAATCCACTGCGACCTCCACCACTCTTCCAAGGGGCATTAAAACCGTCTTGTTAAGCTATTGTGACCTCCACAACTCTTCCACGGGGCATTGATATTGTCTTTTTATTCAACTGTAACCTCCACCACTCTTCCAAGAAGCATTTATACTGTCTTGTTAAGCTACTGTGACCTCCACGTCGATTCCACGATGCATTAAAACTTTCTGGTTAAACCACTGTGAACTCCACAGCTCTTCCAAGGGGCATTGATATTGTCTTTTTATTCCACCCCAATCTCCACCACTCTTCCAAGGGGCATTGATATTGTCCTTTTATTTTACTGCGACCTCCACCACTCTTCCAAGGGGCATTAAAACCATCTTGTTAAGCTACTGTGACCTCCAAGTCTCTTCCAAGGGGCATTAAAACCGTCTGGTTAAACCGCTCTGAGCACCATAGCTCTTCCAAGGGGCATTGACAATGTCTATTTATTCCATTGTAACCTTCTGCACTCTTCCAAGTGCATTGATATTGACTTTTTATTCCTCTGCGACGTCCACGACTTTTTCAAGGGGCATTAAAACCGTCCTGTTAAACTACTGTGACCTCTAAGTTTCTTACACAGGGCATTGATCTTGTCTTTTTATTCCACTGTAACCTCCACCACTCTTCCAAGGGGCATTGATATTGTCTTTTTAATCCACTGCAACCTCCACCACTCTTCCAAGGGGCATTAAAGCCGTCTTGTTAAGCTACTGTCACGTCCAAGTCTATTCCACGGGGCATTGATATTGTCTTTTTATTCCACTGCGACTTCCACCTCTCTTTTAAGGGGCATTTATATTGTCTTTTTAATCCACTGCGACCTCCACCACTCTTCCAAGGGGCATTAAAACAGTATTGTTAAGCTACTGTGACCTCCACGTCTCTTCCAAGGGGCATTAAAACCGTCTCTTTAAACCACTCTGAACTCCACAGCTCTTCCAAGGGGCATTGATATTTTCTTTTTATTCCACTGTAACCTCCACCACTCTTCCAAGGGGCATTGATGTTGTCTTTTTATTCCACTGCGACCTCCACCACTCTTCCAATGGGCATTTTTATTGTCTTCTTAATCCCCTGCAAGCTCCACCACTCTTCCAAGGGGCATTAAAACCGTCTTGTTTAGTTACTGTGACCTCCACGTCCCTTCCTCGGGGCATTGATATTGTCTTTTTATTCCACTGTGACCTCCACCACTCTTCCAAGGGGCATTGATATTGTCTTTTTAGTCCCCTACGAACTCCACCACTCTCCAAGGGGCATTAAAACCGTTTTGTTATGCTACTGTGACGTCGACTTCTCTTCCAATGGGCATTAAAACCATCTGGTTAAACCACTCTGAACTCCACAGCTCTTCCAAGGGGCATTTGCATTGTCTTTTTATTTCACTCTAACCTCCACAACTCTTCCAAGTGGCATGGACATTTTCTTTTTAATCCACTGCGACCTCCACCACTCTTCCAATGGGCATTAAAACAGTCTTGTTAAGCTACTGTGACCTCCACGCCTCTTCCAAGGGGCATTAAAACCGTCTCTTTAAACCACTCTGAACTCCACAACTCTTCCAAGGGGCATTGATATTTTCTTTTTATTCCACTGTAACCTCCACCACTCTTCCAAGGGGCATTGATGTTGTCTTTTTATTCCACTGCGACCTCCACCACTCTTCCAATGGGCATTGTTATTGTCTTTTTAATCCCCTGCAAGCTCCACCACTCTTCCAAGGGGCATTAAAGCCGTCTTGTTTAGTTACTGTGACCTCCACGTCCCTTCCTCGGGGCATTGATATTGTCTTTTTATTCCACTGCGACCTCCACCACTCTTCCAAGTGGCATTGATATTGTCTTTTTAGTCCCCTACGAAATCCACCACTCTCCAAGGGGCATTAAAACCGTCTTGTTATGCTACTGTGACGTCGACTTCTCTTCCAATGGGCATTAAAACCATCTGGTTAAACCACTCTGAACTCCACAGCTCTTCCAAGGGGCATTTGCATTGTCTTTTTATTCCACTCTAACCTCCACAACTCTTCCAAGTGGCATGGACATTGTCTTTTTATTCCACTGCGACCTCCACCACTCTTCCAAGGGGCATTAAAACCATATTGTTAAGCAAGAGTGACGTCCACATCCCTTCCACGGGGCATTGATAGTGTCTTTTTATTCCACTGCGACCTCCACCACTCTTCCAAGGGGCATTAAAACCGTCTTGCTAAGTTACTGTGACCTCCACGTCTCTTCCAAGGAGTGTTAAAACCGTCTGGTTATACCACAATGAACTCCACAGCTCTTCCAAGGGGCATTATTATTGTCTTTTTATTCCACTGCGACCTCCACCAGTTCTCCAAGAGGCATTAAAAGCGTCTTTTTAAGCTACTGTGACCTCCATGTCTCTTCCACGGGGCATTGAAATTGTCTTTTTATTCCAATGTAAACTCCACCACTCGTCCAAGGGGCATTGATAATGTCTTTTTATTCCACTGCTACCTCCACCACTCTTCCAAGGAGCATTGAAAATGTCTTTTTATTCCACTGCGACCTCCACCACTCTTCCAAGGCTCATTGATATTGTCTTTTTAATCCACTGCGACCTCCACCACTCTTCCAATGGGCATTAAAACAGTCTTGTTAAGCTACTGTGACCTCCACGTCTCTTCCAAGGGGCATTAAAACCGTCTCTTTAAACCACTCTGAACTCCACAGCTCTTCCAAGGGGCATTGATATTTTCTTTTTATTTCACTGTAACCTCCACCACTCTTCCAAGGGGCATTGATGTTGTGTTTTTATTCCACTGCGACCTCCACCACTCTTCCAATGGGCATTGTTATTGTCTTTTTAATCCCCTGCAAGCTCCACCACTCTTCCAAGGGGCATTAAAACCGCCTTGTTTAGTTACTGTGACCTCCACGTCCCTTCCTCGGGGCATTGATATTGTCTTTTTATTCCACTGCGACCTCCACCACTCTTCCAAGGGGCATTGATATTGTCTTTTTAGTCCCCTACGAACTCCACCACTCTCCAAGGGGCATTAAAACCGTCTTGTTATGCTACTGTGACGTCGACTTCTCTTCCAATGGGCATTAAAACCATCTGGTTAAACCACTCTGAACTCCACAGCTCTTCCAAGGGGCATTTGCATTGTCTTTTTATTCCACTCTAACCTCCACAACTCTTCCAAGTGGCATGAACATTGTCTTTTTATTCCACTGCGACCTCCACCACTCTTCCAAGGGGCATTAAAACCATATTGTTAAGCAAGAGTGACGTCCACATCCCTTCCACGGGGCATTGATACTGTCTTTTTATTCCACTGCGACCTCCACCACTCTTCCAAGGGGCATTAAAACCGTCTTGTTAAGTTACTGTGACCTCCACGTCTCTTCCAAGGAGTGTTAAAACCGTCTGGTTATAACACAATGAACTCCACAGCTCTTCCAAGGGGCATTATTATTGTCTTTTTATTCCACTGCGACCTCCACCAGTTCTCCAAGAGGCATTAAAAGCGTCTTGTTAAGCTACTGTGACCTCCATGTCTCTTCCACGGGGCATTGAAATTGTCTTTTTATTCCAATGTAAACTCCACCATTCGTCCAAGGGGCATTAATAATGTCTTTTTATTCCACTGGACCTCCACCACTCTTCCAAGGCTTATTGATATTGTCTTTTTAATCCACTGCGACCTCCACCACTCTTCCAAGGGGCATTAAAACCGTCTTGTTAAGCTATTGTGACCTCCACAACTCTTCCACGGGGCATTGATATTGTCTTTTTATTTAACTGTAACCTCCACCACTGTTCCAAGGGGCATTGATATTGTCTTTTTATTCCACTGTAACCTCCATCACTCTTCCAAGGGGTATTGATATTGTCTTTTTATTCAACTTTAACCTCCACCACTCTTCCAAGGGGCATTGATATTGTCTTTTTATTCCACTGCGACCTCAACCACTCTTCCAAGGGGAATTCATATTGTCTTTTTAATCCACTGCGACCTCCACCACTCTTCCAAGGGGCATTAAAACCGTCTTGTTAAGCTACTGTCACCTCCACATCCCTTCCAATGGGCATTAAAACAGTCAATTTAAACTACTCTGAACTCCACAGCTCTTGCAAGGGGCATTGATATTGTCTTTTTATTCCAATGTAACCTCCAACACTCTTCCAAGGGGCATTGAAATCATCTTGTTAAGCTACTGTGACCTCCACGTCTCTTTCACGCGGCATTGATATTGTCTTTTTTTTCCACTCTAACCTCCACCACTCTTCCAAGGGGCATTGATATTGTCTTTTTATTCCACTGGGACCTTCACCACTCTTCCAAGTGGCATTGATATTGTCTTTTTAAACCATTTCGACCTCCACCACTCTTCCAAGGGGCATTAAAACCGTATTGTTAAGCTACTGTGACCTCCACGTCTCTTCCAAGGTGCATTAAAAAAGTCAATTTAAACCACTCTGAACTCCACAGCTCTTGCAAGAGGCATTGATATTGTCTTTTTACTCCACTGTAACCTACAGCACTCTTTCAAGGCTCATTGATATTGTCTTTTTATTGCACTACGACTTCCACCACTCTCCCAAGGTGCATTAAAAACATCTTGTTTAGCTACTGTAACGTCCATATCTATACCACCGGGCATTGATATTGTCTTTTTATTCCACTGTGTCCTCCACCACTCTTCCAAGGGGTATTGATATTGTCTTTTTATTCCACTGCGACTTCCACCTCTCTTCTAAGGGTCATTGATATTGTCTTTTTAATCCACTGCGACCTCCACCACTCTTCCAAGATGCATTAAAACAGTCTTGTTAAGCTACTGTGACCTCCACATCTCTTCCAAGGGGCATTAAAACCGTCTGGTTAAACCACTCTGAACTCCACAGCTCTTCCAAGGGGCATTGATATGATCTTTTTATTCCAGTGTAACCTCCACCATTCTTCCAAGGGGTATTGATATTGTCTTTTTAATGCACTGCGACCTCCACCACTCTTCCAAGGGGCATTGATATTGTCTTTTTAATCAACTGCGACCTCCACCTCTCTTCCAAGGGGCATTAAAACAGTCTTGTTAAGCTACTGTGACCTCCTCGTCTCTTCTAAGAGGCATGAAAACCGTCTGGTTAAACACTCTGAATTCCACAGCTCTTCCAAGGGGCATTGATATTGTCTTTTTATTCGACTGTAACTTCCACCACTCTTCCAAGGGGCATTTATATTGTCATTTTATTCCACTGCGACCTCCACCACTCTTCCAAGGGGCATTGATATTGTCTTTTTAATCAACTGCGACCTCCACCTCTCTTCCAAGGCGCATTAAAACCATCTTGTGAAGCTACTGTGACCTCCACGTCCCTTCCACGGGGCATTGATGTTGTCTTTTTATTCCACTACGACCTCCACCACTCTTCCAAGGGGCATTGATATTGTCTTTTTAATCCAATGCGACCTCCACCACTCTTCCAAGGAGCACTGGTATTGTCTTTTTATTCCACTGTAACCTCCACCACTCTTCCAAGGGGCATCGATTTTGTCTTTTTATTCCACTGCGACCTCTACCACCCTTCCAATGGGCATTGATATTGTCTTTTTAATCCACTGCAACCTCCACCACTCTTCCAAGGGGCATTAAAGCAGTCTTGTTAAGCTACTGTCACGTCCATGTCTATTCCACGGGGCATTGATATTGTCTTTTTATTCCACTGTAACCTCCACCACTCTTCCAAGTGGCACTGACATTGTCTTTTTATTCCACTGCGACTTCCACCTCTCTTCTAAGTGGCATTGATATTGTATTTTTTATCCACTTCGACCTCCACCACTCTTCCAAGCGCATTAAAACAGTCTTGTTAAGCTACTGTGACCTCCACTTCTCTTCCAAGGGGCATTAAAACTGTCTTGTAGTACCACTCTGAACTCCACAGCTCTTCCAAGGGATATTGATATTGTCTTTTTATTCCACTGTAACCTCCACCACTCTTCCAAGTGGCATTGATTTTGTCTTTTTATTCCACTGCGACCTCCACCACTCTTCCAATGGGCACTGTTATTGTCTTTTTAATCCCCTGCAACCTCCACCACTCTTCCAAGGGGCATTAAAACCACCTTGTTAATCTACTGTGACCTCCTCGTCCCTTCCACTGGTCATTGATATTGTCTTTTTATTCCAGTGCGACCTCCTCCACTCTTCCAAGGGGCATTGATATTGTCTTTTTAATCCACTGCGAACTGAACCACTCTTCTAAGGGGCATTAAAACCGTCTTGTTATGCTACTGTGACGTCGACTTCTCTTCCAAGGGGCATTAAAACCATCTGGTTAAACCACTCTGAACTCCACAGCTCTTCCAAGGGGCATTTGTTTTGTCTTTTTATTCCACTCTAACCTCCACCACTCTTCCAAGGGTCATTGACATTGTCTTTTTATTCCACTGCGACCTCCAGCACTCTTCCAAGGGGCATTAAAACCATATTTTGTAAGCTACAGTGACCTCCACATCTCTTCCACGGGGCATTGATATTGTCTTTTTATTCCACTGTAATCTTCACCACTCTTCCAAGGGGCATTGATATTGTCTTTTTATTCTACTACGAACTCCGCCACTCTTCCAAGGGGCATTGATATTGTCTTTTTATTCCACTGCGAACTCCACCACTCTTCCAAGGGGCATTAAAACCGTCTTGTTGAGTTACTGTGAACTCCACGTCTCTTCCAAGGAGCGTTAAAACCATCTGGTTACACCACTCTGAAGTCCACAGCTATTCCAAGGGGCATTATTATTGTCTTTTTATTCCAATGTAACCTCCACCACTCTACCAAGGGGCATTAATAATGTCTTTTTATTCCACTGCGACCTCCACCAGTCCTCCAAGAGGCATTAAAACCGCCTTGATAAGCTACTGTGACCTCCAAGTCTCTTCCACGGGGCATTGAAATTGTCTTTTTATTCCACTGTAACCTCCACCACTCGTCCAAGGGGCATTGATATTGTCTTTTTATTCCACTGCGACATCCACCACTCTTTCAAGGGGCATTGATAATGTCTTTTTATTCCACTCCGACGTCCACCACTCTTCCAAGGGGCATTGATAATATCTTTTTAATCCACTGCGACCTCCACCACTCTTCCAAGGGGCATTAAAACCGTCTTGTTAAGCTATTGTGACCTCCACATCTCTTCCACGGGGCATTGATATTTTCTTTTTATTTAACTGTAACCTCCCACACTGTTCCAAGAGGCATTGATATTGTCTTTTTATTCCACTGTGACCTCCACCACTCTTCCAAGGGGCATTGATATTGTCTTTTTATTCCACAGCGACCTCTACCACTTTTACAAGGGGCATTCATATTGTCTTTTTAATCCACTGCTACCTCCACCACTCTTCCAAGGGGCATTGATGTTGTCTTTTTATTCCACTGCGACCTCCAACACTCTTCCAATGGGCATTGTTATTGTCTTTTTAATCCCCTGCAAGCTCCACCACTCTTCCAAGGGGCATTAAAACCGTCTTGTTAAGCTATTGTGACCTCCACATCTCTTCCACGGGGCATTGATATTGTCTTTTTATTTAACTGTAACCTCCCACACTGTTCCAAGAGGCATTGATATTGTATTTTTATTCCACTGTGACCTCCACCACTCTTCCAAGGGGCATTGATATTGTCTTTTTATTCCACAGCGACCTCTACCACTTTTACAAGGGGCATTCATATTGTCTTTTTAATCCACTGCTACCTCCACCACTCTTCCAAGGGGCATTGATGTTGTCTTTTTATTCCACTGCGACCTCCACCACTCTTCCAATGGGCATTGTTATTGTCTTTTTAATCCCCTGCAAGCTCCACCACTCTTCCAAGGGGCATTAAAACCATCTTGTTTAGTTACTGTGACCTCCACGTCCCTTCCTCGGGGCATTGATATTGTCTTTTTATTCCACTGCGACCTCCACCACTCTTCCAAGGGGCATTGATATTGTCTTTTTAGTCCCCTACGAACTCCACCACTCTCCAAGGGGCATTAAAACCGTCTTGTTATGCTACTGTGACGTCGACTTCTCTTCCAATGGGCATTAAAACCATCTGGTTAAACCACTCTGAACTCCACAGCTCTTCCAAGGGGCATTTGCATTGTCTTTTTATTCCACTCTAACCTCCACAACTCTTCCAAGTGGCATGGACATTGTCTTTTTATTCCACTGCGACGTCCACCACTCTTCCAAGGGGCATTGATAATATCTTTTTAATCCACTGCGACCTCCACCACTCTTCCAAGGGGCATTAAAACCGTCTTGTTAAGCTATTGTGACCTCCACATCTCTTCCACGGGGCATTGATATTGTCTTTTTATTTAACTGTAACCTCCCACACTGTTCCAAGAGGCATTGATATTGTCTTTTTATTCCACTGTGACCTCCACCACTCTTCCAAGGGGCATTGATATTGTCTTTTTATTCCACAGCGACCTCTACCACTTTTACAAGGGGCATTCATATTGTCTTTTTAATCCACTGCTACCTCCACCACTCTTCCAAGGGGCATTGATATTGTCTATTTATTCCACTGGGACCTTCACCACTCTTCCAAGGGGCATTGATATTGTCTTTTTAATCCTCTGCGACCTCCACCACTCTTTCAAGGGGCATTAAAAATGTCTTTTTAAGCTACTGTGACCTCCACGTCACTTCCAATTGGCATTAAAACCATCTGGTTAAACCACTCTGAACTCCACAGCTCTTCCAAGGGGCATTGGTATTGTCTTTTTATTCCACTCTCACCTCCACCACTCTTCCAAGGGGCATTGACATTGTCTTTTTATTCCACTGCGAACTCCACCATTCTTCCAGGGGGCATTAAAACTGTCTTGTTAAGCTACAGTGACCTCCACATCTCTTCCACGGGGCATTGATATTGTCTTTAAATTCCACTGTAACCTCCACCACTCTACCAAGGGGCATTGACATTGTATTTTTATTCCACTGCGACCTCCACCACTCTTCCAAAGGGCATTGATATTGTCTTTTTAATCCACTGCGACCTCCACCACTCTTCCAAAGGGCATTAAAAACATCTTGTTAAGCTACTGTGACCTCCACGTCTCTTCCACGGGGCATTGATATTGTCTTTTTATTCCAATGCGACCTCCACCACTCTTCCTCGGGGCATTGATATTGTCTTTTTAATCCACTGTAACATGCATCACTCTTGCATGTGGCATTAAAACCGTCTTGTTAAGCTATTGTGACCTCCACGCCTCTTCCAAGGGGCATTAAAACCGTATGGTTAAACCAATCTGAACTCCACAGATCTTCCAAGGAGCATTGATATTGTCTTTTTATTACACTGTATCCTCCACCACTCTTCCAAGGGGCATTGATATTGTCTTTTTATTCCACTGCGACCTCCAGCACTCTTCCAAGGGGCATTAAAACCGTCTTGTTAATCTACTGTGACCTCCATGTCTCTTCCACAGGGCATTGATATTGTCTTTTTAATCCACTGCTACCTCCACCACTCTTCCAAGGGGCATTGATGTTGTCTTTTTATTCCACTGCGACCTCCACCACTCTTCCAATGGGCATTGTTATTGTCTTTTTAATCCCCTGCAAGCTCCACCACTCTTCCAAGGGGCATTAAAACCGTCTTGTTTAGTTACTGTGACCTCCACGTCCCTTCCTCGGGGCATTGATATTGTCTTTTTATTCCACTGCGACCTCCACCACTCTTCCAAGGGGCATTGATATTGTCTTTTTAGTCCCCTACGAACTCCACCACTCTCCAAGGGGCATTAAAACCGTCTTGTTATGCTACTGTGACGTCGACTTCTCTTCCAATGGGCATTAAAACCATCTGGTTAAACCACTCTGAACTCCACAGCTCTTCCAAGGGGCATTTGCATTGTCTTTTTATTCCACTCTAACCTCCACAACTCTTCCAAGTGGCATGGACATTGTCTTTTTATTCCACTGCGACGTCCACCACTCTTCCAAGGGGCATTGATAATATCTTTTTAATCCACTGCGACCTCCACCACTCTTCCAAGGGGCATTAAAACCGTCTTGTTAAGCTATTGTGACCTCCACATCTCTTCCACGGGGCATTGATATTGTCTTTTTATTTAACTGTAACCTCCCACACTGTTCCAAGAGGCATTGATATTGTCTTTTTATTCCACTGTGACCTCCACCACTCTTCCAAGGGGCATTGATATTGTCTTTTTATTCCACAGCGACCTCTACCACTTTTACAAGGGGCATTCATATTGTCTTTTTAATCCACTGCTACCTCCACCACTCTTCCAAGGGGCATTGATATTGTCTTTTTATTCCACTGGGACCTTCACCACTCTTCCAAGGGGCATTG
Organism: Phyllobates terribilis; assembly: GCF_046119375.1. NCBI lineage: Eukaryota > Metazoa > Chordata > Amphibia > Anura > Dendrobatidae > Phyllobates > Phyllobates terribilis. The sequence continues at coordinate 543,246 of NW_027363119.1, forward strand.
ATATTGTCTTTTTAATCCACTGCGACCTCCACCACTCTTTCAAGGGGCATTAAAAATGTCTTTTTAAGCTACTGTGACCTCCACGTCACTTCCAATTGGCATTAAAACCATCTGGTTAAACCACTCTGAACTTCACAGCTCTTCCAAGGGGCATTGATATTGTCTTTTTATTCCACTCTCACCTCCACCACTCTTCCAAGGGGCATTGACATTGTCTTTTTATTCCACTGCGAACTCCACCATTCTTCCAGGGGGCATTAAAACTGTCTTGTTAAGCTACAGTGACCTCCACATCTCTTCCACGGGGCATTGATATTGTCTTTAAATTCCACTGTAACCTCCACCACTCTACCAAGGGGCATTGACATTGTATTTTTATTCCACTGCGACCTCCACCACTCTTCCAAAGGGCATTGATATTGTCTTTTTAATCCACTGCGACCTCCACCACTCTTCCAAAGGGCATTAAAACCATCTTGTTAAGCTACTGTGACCTCCACGTCTCTTCCACGGGGCATTGATATTGTCTTTTTATTCCAATGCGACCTCCACCACTCTTCCTCTTCCCATTGATATTGTCTTTTTAATCCACTGTAACATGCATCACTCTTGCATGTGGCATTAAAAACATCTTGTTAAGCTATTGTGACCTCCACGCCTCTTCCAAGGGGCATTAAAACCGTATGGTTAAACCAATCTGAACTCCACAGATCTTCCAAGGGGCATTGATATTGTCTTTTTATTACACTGTATCCTCCAGCACTCTTCCAAGGGGCATTAAAACCGTCTTGTTAATCTACTGTGACCTCCATGTCTCTTCCACAGGGCATTGATATTGTCTTTTTATTCCACTGGAACCTCCGACACTCTTCCAAGGTGCATTGATATTGTCTTTTTAATCCACTGCGAACTCCACCACTCTTCCAAGGGGCATTGATATTGTCCTTTTAATCCACTGCGAACTCCACCACTTTTCTAAGGGGCATTAAAAACGTCTTTTTAAGCTACTGTGACCTCCACGTCACTTCCAATGGGCATTAAAACCATCTGGTTTAACTACTCTGAACTCCATTGCTCTTCCAAGGGGCATTGATATTGTCTTTTTAATCCACTGTTACCTACACCACTCTTCCAAGGGGCATTGATATTGTTTTTTTTATTCCACTGGGACCTCCACTACTCTTTCAAGGGGCATTGATATTGTCTTTTTATTCCACTGCGACCTCCACCACTCTTCTAAGGGGCATTTATATTGTCTTTTTAATCAACTGCGACCTCCACCACTCTTCCAAGGGCCATTGAAACCGTGTTGTTAAGCTACTTTGACCTCCACGTCAATTCCACGGGGCATTAAAACCGTCATTTTAAACCACTCTGAACTCCACAGCTCTTGTAAGGGGCATTGATATTGTCTTTTTATTCCAATGTAACCACCAGCACTCTTCCAAGGGGCATTGATATTGTCTTTTTATTCCACTGCAACTTCCTCCTCTCTTCCAAGGGGCATTAAAAACGTCTTGTTAAGCTACTGTGACCTCCAAGTCTCTTTCACGGGGCATTGATATTATCTTTTTATTCCACTGTAACCTCCACCACTCTTCCAAGGGGCATTGATATTGTCTTTTTATTCCACTGGGACCTTCACCACTCTTCCAAGTGGCATTGATATTGTCTTTTTAATCCACTGCGACCTCCACCACTCTTCCAAGGGGCATTAAAACTGTATTGTTAAGCTACTGTGACCTCCACGTCTTTTACAAAGTGCATTAAAACGGTCAATTTAAGCCACTCTGAACTCTACAGCTCTTGCAAGAGGCATTGATATTGTCTTTTTATTCCACTGTAACCTACAGCACTCTTTCAAGGGGCATTGATATTGTCTCTTTATTTCACTATGACTTCCACCACTCTCCCAAGGTGCATTAAAAACATCTTCCTTAGCTACTGTAATGTCCATGTCTATTCCACTGGGCATTGATATTGTCATTTTATTCCACTGTATCCTCCACCACTCTTCCAAGGGGTATTGATATTGTCTTTTTATTCCACTGCTACTTCAACCTCTCTTCTAAGGGGCATTGATATTGTCTTTTTATTCCACTGCCACCTCCACCTCTCTTCCAAGTGGCATTGACATTGTCTTTTTATTCCACTGCGACTACCACCTCTCTTCTAAGGGGCATTGATATTGTCTTTTTAATCCACTGTAACCTCCACCACTTTTCCTATGGGAATTGATATTGTCTTTTTACTATTATTATTATTATTATTATTTATTATTATTATAGCGCCATTTATTCTATGGCGCTTTACATGTGATAGGGATATACCTAATAAAAGCATTTACATAATCTTAACAAAACGAGTCAGCGACTGGTACAGGAGGAGCAAGGACCCTGCCCGCGAGGGCTCACATTCTAGAAGGGATGGGTGAGGATACATTAGGTGAGGGTAGAGTTGGTCATGCAGCGGTGGTTACTGCAGGTTGTAGGCTTGTCGGAAGAGGTGGGTCTTCAGGTTTGTTTTGAAGGTTTCCACGGTCGGCGAGAGTCTGATGTGTTGGGGTAGAGAGTTCCAGAGTAGGGGGGATGCACGGGAGAAATCTTGTATACGATTGTGGGAGGAGGAGATAAGAGGGGAGTAGAGAAGGAGATCTTGTGAGGATCGGAGGTTGCATGCAGGTAAGTACCGGGAGACTAGGTCACAGATGTATGGGGGAGACAAGTTGTGGATGGCTTTGTATGCCATGGTTAGAGTTTTGAACTGGATTCTCTGGGCAATGGGGAGCCAGTGAAGAGATTGACAGAGAGGAGAGGAATAGCGGGGGAACAGGTGAATTAGTCGAGTAGCAGAGTTTAGGATAGATTGGAGAGGCGCTAGAGTGTTCTAAGGGAGGCCACGGTGCAGGAGGTTGCAGTAGTCGAGGCGGGATATGATGAGGGCATGCACTAGTGTTTTGGCAGAGTCTTTGCTGAGGAATGCACGGATCCGGGAGATGTTTTTGAGTTGGAGTTGGCAGGAAGTGGAAAGGGCTTGGATATGTGGCTTGAAGGAGAGATCAGAGTCCAGGGTTACTCCAAGGCAGCGAGCTTGTGGGACTGGGGAGAGTGAACAGCCATTGACGTTGAAGGCTTGGTCAGATGGGGGATGTGAATGAGAGAGTGGAAAGATGATGAACTCTGTTTTATCCATGTTGAGTTTTAGAAATCTGTCAGAGAAGAAGAATGACATGGCGGACAGACATTGTGGGATTTTGGTTAGTAGGGAGGAGATATCGGGTCCTGAGAGGTAGATCTGTGTGTCGTCAGCATAGAGGTGATACTGAAAACCGTGAGACTCTATGAGCTGTCCCAGGCCAAAGGTGTAGATGGAGAAGAGCAGAGGTCCTAGATTTGAAACTTTGGGGACACCGACAGTTAGGGGGCGAGATGAGGAGGTGGTGCGTGAGTGGGAGACGCTGAATGTCCTGTCTGTTAAGTATGAGGAGATCCAAGATAGAGCCAAGTCCGTGATGCCATGAGATGAGAAAATGTGGAGTAAGAGGGAATGGTCCACTGTGTCAAAGGCAGATGACAGGTCCAGAAGGAGGAGGATGGAGTAGTGTCGCTTGGATTTGGCATTTAGTAGGTCGTTGGTGACTTTGGTCAGGGCAGTTTCAGTCGAGTGATGCTGTCTGAAGCCAGATTGCAGGCGGTCGAAGAGGGAGCAGGAGGAGAGGTGGGAGGACAGTTCAAGGTGGACATGTTGTTCTAGTAGTTTTGAGGCAAAGGGGAGGAGTGATATGGGGCGGTAGCAAGTCAGAGAGGAAGGGTCAAGGGAGGGCTTTTTAGGATGGGTGTGATTGCGGCATGTTTGAAATATGAGGGGAAGACACCGGTTGTTAGTGACAGATTGAAGAGGTGGGTTAGGGTTGGGATGAAGACTGTGGTAAGGTTAGTGATGAGGTGGGATGGGATTGGGTCAAGTTCGCAGGTGTTGAGGTGTGATTTGGAGAGTAAAGAGGAGACTTGACCTTCTGTAATGGTGGAGAAGTTGGGTTTGGAGGAGGAGGGTTGAATAGATATGAGGAGGGGTTGTGTGGACTTTAGGCAAAAGTTTTGTCTGATGGTGTCAATCTTCTGTTTGAAGAATGAGGCACAGTCGTCGGCTGAGATGAGAGAAGAGGGAGGAGGTGCTGGGGGACGAAGGAGAGAGTTGAAAGTGTTAAATAGCTGTTTAGGGTTGTGAGATAGGGAGGATATGAGACATGAGAAGTAGGTTTGTTTTGCTGTACTGAGTGCGAACTTGAAATTAGTGAGGGATTGCTTGAATGCGATGGAGTGCTCGATGGAGTGAGACCTTTTCCATTTCTGCTCCGCAACCCTGGAGGCCTGGCGCAGTTCTTTAGTAAGTTTAGTGTGCCAGGGTTGCCTGTTGAATGTGCGAGATGTGGTGTGTGTGAGAGGGGCGATCGAGTCTAGAGCTGCAGCAATTGTGGTGTTATATGAAGCAGCAGCAACGTCTGCATCGTGTAAGGAATTTATGTCTGTAAGAGGGAGGAGGGATTCAGAGAGTGAGTGTAAGTCAAGGTGTTTGAGATTTCTGCGAGGGTATGCAAATTTGTGGAGTGGGGATTGTTGCCCCAGGGAGGAGAGAGAAGAGAATGTAAGTAGGCTGTGATCAGAGAGAGGGAGAGGTGAGTTAGAGAGGTTAGATAGGGAACAGAGGCGGGTGAAGATGAGGTCCAGTGTGTGGCCATCTTTGTGGGTGGGTGTGGAAGACCATTGAGTGAGTCCGAAGGAGGAAGAGAGAGATATGAACTTAGAGACAGACGAGTGGGAAGTGTTAATGGGGATGTTGAAGTCACCCATTATGATAGCGGGGATGTCAGTGGAGAGGAAGTGAAGCAGCCAGGTGGTGAAGTGGTTTAAGAAGGTGGTGGCTTGCCCTGGGGGTCGGTAAACGACGGCGAGTTGGAGGTTGGAGGGGGAATAGATGCGCACACAGTGCACCTCAAAAGAGGGGAGTGTAACGGAGGGTGGCAGTGGGATTTGGGTGAAAGCACAGTGTTCTGATAGGAGAAAACCTACGCCTCCACCATGTTTGCCGTTGCGGCGGGGGGTGTGGGAAAGGTGGAATCCGCCATATGAAAGTGCAGCTGGGGAGGCTGTGTCAGAGGGGGTGACCCAGGTTTCAGTGATGGCGAGGAAGGAAAGTTTGTTTGTAATGAAAAGATCGTGGATGAAGGAAAGTTTGTTGCAGACAGAGCGAGCGTTCCATAGAGCTCCTGTTAGAGCAACTAAGGGAGTGGGGATTGGTTGGATGGGTATGAGGTTAGAAGGGTTGCGACAGTGTGTGGATGGACGTGGATAGGAGGAAGAAGTAACTGTGGGGATATGGCGAGGAGGACCAGGATTTGGAGAGATATCTCCAGCAGTGAGGAGGAGCAGAGAAAGTGTTAGCAGGTGGGAGCAAGAGAGAGCATGAGGTGGCTGTCTGTGTTTGGAGATCCAGGATTGAATGTTTAGGAATAATTTGGAGGAGGAGGTGAGATGAATGGGGAGGATGGAGGGAGAGATGAAGAGTTTCTTACTAGGTGTAAGGATTTGAGGGGTTACAAGAAAGTGGAGGACTATAGAGGATAAAGTGAGAGCTAACAGAAACATAGTTGAAAGAAAGTAAGTGGTCAAAGTGTTGGTTACCTGACTTCTGCCCTGACTAACTGCCTCTGAAATAACTGCCACTTATCTCCGAAGCCACTTTGCACAAGAAGACGCGTCCACCACTTACAGAGCTTCTAAATATATAGGGCACATTAAACTATCAGGTGAAGGGCATTGTGGGAGCTGCATATGGCTAAATTAGCAGCTGGTCGTCTCACCAGGAGATGGCAGGGTGATCAAACACAGAGCTAGGACTCTAGTCTCTGCAGTTTAGCACCTCTAAAAATCAGATAAGATCTATAGTGGGGAAGGGACAGACATATGTGGGTATTGAATGGAGTGGGACAGATAAAGCAGAGAAGTTATGCAGAGCATGTACCAGTGAGGTGAATCAGCAAAGCAGAGCATTAGATTACAGCAGACACAGCAAGCAGAGAAGTTATGCAGAGCATGTACCAGTGAGGTGAACCAGAAAAGCAGAGCATTAGATTACAGCAGACACAGCAAGCAGAGAAGTTATGCAGAGCATGTACCAGTGAGGTTATTCCACTGCGACCTCCACCACTCTTCCAAGGGGCATTGATATTGTCTTTGTATTCCTCTGCGACCTCCGCCACTCTTCCTAAGGGCATTGATATAGTCTTTTATTCCACTAAGGGGCATTAAAACCGTCTTGTTAAGCTACTGTGACCTCCACGTCTCTTCCACAGGGCATTGTTATTGTCTTTTTATTCCACTGCGACCTCCACCACTCTGCCAAGGGGCATTAAAACCGTCTTGTTAAGCTACTGTGATGTCCACGTCTCTTCCACAGGGCATTGATATTGTCTTTTTATTCCACTGTAACCTCCACCACTCTTCCAAGTGGCATTGATATTGTCTTTTTATTCCTCCGTAACCTCCACCACTCTTCCAAGGGGCATTGATATTGTCTTTTTATTTTACTGCGACCTCCACAACTCTTCCAAGCGGCATTAATATTGTCTTTTTATTCCACTGCGACCTCCACCACTCTTCCAAGGGTCATTGATATTGTCTTTTTATTCCACTGTAACCTCCAGCACTCTTCCAAAGGGCATTAATATTGTCTATTTATTCAACTGCGACCTCCACCACTCTTCCAAGGGGCATTAAGACCATCTTGTTAAGCTACAGTGACCTCCACAACTCTTCCATGGGGCATTGATATAGTCTTTTTATTCCACTGTAACCTCCACCACTCTTCCAAGGGGCATTGATTTTGTCTTTTTATTTCACTGCGACCTCTACCACTCTTCCAATGGGCATTGATATTGTCTTTTTAATCCACCTCAACCTCCACCACTCTTCCAAGGGGCATTAAAGATGTCTTGTTAAGCTACTGTCACGTACATGTCTATTCCATGGGGCATTGATATTGTCTTTTTGTTCCACTGTAACCTCCACCACTCTTCCAAGTGGCATTGACATTGTCTTTTTATTCCACTGCGACCTCCACCACTCTTCCAAGGGGCATTAAAACAGTCTTGTTAAGCTACTGTGACCTCCACGTCTCTTTCAAGGGGCATTAAAACCGTCAAGTTAAACCACTCTGAACTCCACAGCTCTTCCAAGGGCCATTGATATTGTCTTTTTATTCCACTGTAATCTGCGCCACTCTTCCATGGGGCATTGATTTTGTCTTTTTATTCCACTGCGACCTCCACCACTCTTCCAATGGGCATTGTTATTGTCTTTTTAGTCCCCTGCAACCTCCACCACTCTTCCAAGGGGCACTAAAACCGTCTTGTTAAGCTAATGTGACCTCCACGTCCCTTCCACGGGGCATTGATAGTGTCTTTTTATTCCACTGCGACCTCCACCACTCTTCCAAGGGGCTTTGATATTGTCTTTTTAATCCACTGCGAACTTCACCACTCTTCCAAGGGGAATTAAAACCGTCTTGTTATCCTACTGTGACGTCGACTTCTCTTCCAAGGGGCATTAAAACCATCTGGTTAAACCACTCTGAACTCTACAGCTCTTCCAGGGGGCATTTGTATTGTCTTTTTATTCCACTCTAACCTCCACCACTCTTCCATGGGACATTGACATTGTCTTTTTATTCCACTGCGACCTCCAACACTCTTCCAAGTGGCATTAAAACCATATTGTTAAGCTACAGTGAAGTCCACATCTCTTCCACGGGGCATTGATATTGTCTTTTTATTCCACTGTAACCTCCACCAATCTTCCAAGGGGCATTGATATTGTTTTTTTATTCCAGTGCGACCTCCACCACTCTTCCAAGGGGCATTAAAACCGTCTTGTTAAGTTACTTTGACCTCCACGTCAATTCCAAGGAGCGTTAAAACGGACTGGTTATACCACTCTGAACTCCACAGCTCTTCCAAGGGGCATTATTATTGTCTTTTTATTCCACTGTAACCTCCACCACTCGTCCAAGGGGCATTGATATTGTCTTTTTATTCCACTGCGACCTCCACCACTCTTCCAAGGGGCATTAAAACCATCTTGTTAAGCTATTGTGACCTCGACATCTCTTCCACGGGGCATTAATATTGTCTTTTTATTTAATTGTAACCTCCACCACTGTTCCAAGGGGCATTGATATTGTCTTTTTGTTCACTGTAAACTCCATCACTCGTCCAAGGGGCATTGATATTGTCTTTTTATTCAACTGTAACCTCCACCACTCTTCCAAGGGGCATTGATATTGTCTTTTTATTCCACTTCGACCTCCACCACTCTTACAAGGGGCATTCATATTGTCTTTTTAATCCACTGCGACCTCCACAACTCTTCCAAGGGACATTAAAACCGTCTTGTTAAGCTACTGTCACCTTCACGTCCCTTCCTAGGGGCATTAAAACCCTCAATTTAAACCACTCTGTACTCCAAAGCTCTTGCAAGGGGCATTGATATTGTCTTTTTTTTCCAATGTAACCTCCAGCACTCTTCCAAGGGGCATTGATATTGCTTTTTATTCCACTGCAACTTCCACCACTCTTCCAATGGGATTTTATAGTCTTTTTAATCCACTGCGACCTCCACCACTCTTCCAAGGGGCATTAAAACCGCCTTGTTAAGCTACTGTGACCTCTACGTCCCTTCCACGGTCCATTGATATTGTCTTTTTATTCCACTGCGACCTCCACCACTCTTCCAAGGGGCATTGATATTGTCTTTTTATTCCACTGCGACCTCCACGACTCTTCCAAGGGACATTGATATAGTCTGTTTATTCCACTGCGACCTTCACCCCTTTTCCAAGGAACATTGATATTGTCTTTTTTTTTCCACTGTAACCTCCACCACTCTTCTAAGGGGCATTGATATTTTCTTTTTATTCCACTACGACCTCCACCACTCTTCCAAGGTGCATCGATAATGTCTTTTTAATCCACTGCGACCTCCACCACTCTTCCAAGGTGCATTAAAACCATCTTGTTAAGCTACTGTGACCTCCACATCTCTTCCAAGGGGCATTAAAACCGTCAATTTAAACCACTCTGAACTTCACAGCTCTTGCGAGTGGCATTGATATTGTCTTTTTATTCTACTGTAACCTCCACCACTCTTCCAAGGGGCATTGATTTTGTCTTTTTAATCCACTGCGACCTCCATCTCTCTTCCAAGAAGCATTAAAGCTGTGTTGTTTAGCTACTGTGACCTCCACGTCTATTCCACGGTGCCTTAAAACCTTCTGGTTAAACCACTGTGAACTCCACAGCTCTTCCAAGGGGCTTTGATATTGTCTTTTTAATCCACTGCGACCTCCATCACTCTTCCAGGAAGCATTGAAACCGTCTTGTTAAGCTACTGTGACCTCCACGTCTATTTCACAGTGCATTAAAACTTTCTGGTTAAACCACTGTGAACTCCACAGCTCTTCCAAGGGGCATTGATATTGTCTTTTTATTCCACTCTAACCTCCACCACTCTTCCAAGGGGCATTGATATTGTCTTTTTATTTTACTGCGACCTCCACCACTCTTCCAAGGGGTATTAATATTGTCTTTTTATTCCACTGTGACCTCCACGTCTCTTCCAAGGGGCATTGATATTGTCTTTTTATTTAATTGGAACCTCCACCACTCTTCCAAGGGGCTTTGATATTGTCTTTTTGTTCCACTGTAACCTCCACCATTCTTCCAAGGGACATTGATATTGTCTTTTTATTCCACTGTAACCTCCACCACTCTTCCAAGTGGCATTGATATTGTCTTTTTATTCCTCCGTAACCTCCACCACTCTTCCAAGGGGCATTGATATTGTCTTTTAATCCACTGCGACCTCTACCACTCCTCCAAGGGGCTTTAAAAGAGTCTTGATAAGCTTCTGTGACCTCCACGTCTCTTCCAAGGGGCATTAAAACAGCATGGTTAAACCACTGTAAACTCCACAGCTTTTCCAAGAGGCATTGATATTGTCTTTTTATTCAACTGTAACCTCCACCACTCTTCCAAGGGGCATTGATATTGTCTTTTTTTTCCACTGCGACCTCCACCACTCTTCCAAGGGGATTTGACAGTCTTTTTAATCCACTGCGACCTCCACCACTCTTCCAAGGGGCATTAAAACCGTCTTGTTAAACTACTGTGACCTCCACGTCCCTACCACGGGGCATTGATATTGTCTTTTTATTACACTGAGACCTCCACCACTCTTCAAAGGGGCATTGATATTGTCTTTTAATCCACTGCGACCTCCACCACTCTTCCATGGGACATTGATAGTCTTTTTTTTCCACTGCGACATTCACCCCTCTTCCAAGGAACATTGATATTGTCTTTTTTTTCCACTGTAACCACCACCACTCTTCTAAGGGGCATTGATATTTTCTTCTTATTCCACTGCGACCTCCACCATTCTTCCAAGGGGCATCGATAATGTCTTTTTAATCCACTGCGACCTCCACCACTCCTCCAAGGGGCATTAAAACCGTCTTGTTAAGCAACTGTGACCTCCACGTCTCTTCCCAGGGGCATTAAAACCGTCAATTTAAACCACTCTGAACTCCACAGCTCTTCCATGGGGCATTGATTTTGTCTTTTTAATCCACTGCGACCTCCATCTCTCTTCCAAGAAGCATTAAAACTGTGTTGTTTAGCTACTGTGACCTCCACATCTATTCCACGGTGCCTTAAAACCTTCTGGTTAAACCACTGTGAACTCCACAGCTCTTCCATGGGGCATTGATATTATCTTTTTATTCCACTGTAACCTCCACCACTCTTCCAAGGGGCATTGATATTGTCTTTTTTTTCCACTGCGACCTCCACCACTCTTCCAAAGGGATTTGACAGTCTTTTTAATCCACTGTGACCTCCACCACTCTTCCAAGGGGCATTAAAACCGTCTTGTTAAACTACTGTGACCTCCACGTCCCTACCACGGGGCATTGATATTGTCTTTTTATTACACTGAGACCTCCACCACTCTTCAAAGGGGCATTGATATTGTCTTTTAATCCACTGCGACCTCCACCACTCTTCCATGGGACATTGATAGTCTTTTTTTTCCACTGCGACATTCACCCCTCTTCCAAGGAACATTGATATTGTCTTTTTTTTCCACTGTAACCACCACCACTCTTCTAAGGGGCATTGATATTTTCTTCTTATTCCACTGCGACCTCCACCATTCTTCCAAAGGGCATCGATAATGTCTTTTAATCCACTGCGACCTCCACCACTCTTCCAAGGGGCATTAAAACCGTCTTGTTAAGCAACTGTGACCTCCACGTCTCTTCCCAGGGGCATTAAAACCGTCAATTTAAACCACTCTGAACTCCACAGCTCTTCCATGGGGCATTGATTTTGTCTTTTTAATCCACTGCGACCTCCATCTCTCTTCCAAGAAGCATTAAAACTGTGTTGTTTAGCTACTGTGACCTCCACGTCTATTCCACGGTGCCTTAAAACCTTCTGGTTAAACCACTGTGAACTCCACAGCTCTTCCATGGGGCATTGATATTGTCTTTTTATTCCACTGTAACCTCCACCACTCTTCCAAGGGGCATTGATATTTTTTTTTATTTTACTTCGACCTCTACCACTCTTTCAAGGGGCATTAATATTGTCTTTTTATTCCACTCCGACCTCCACCACTCTTCCAATGGTCATTGATATTGTCTTTTTATTCCTCTGTAACCTCCACCACTCTTCCAAGGGGCATTGATATTGTCTTTTTATTCCTCTGCGACCTCCAACTCTCTTCCAAGGGGCATTAAAACCATCTTGTTAAGCTACTGTGACCTCCAAGTCTCTTCCACGAGGCATTGATATTGTCTTTTTATTCCACTGCGACCTCCACATCTCTTCCAAGTGGAATTGATACTGTCTTTTTATTCCACTATGACCTCCACCACTCTTCTAAGGGGCATTGATATTGTCTTTTTAATCCACTGCTACCTCCACCACTCTACCAAGGGGCATTAAAACAGTTTTGATAAGCTACTGTGACCTCCACATCTTTTCCAAGGTTCATTAAAACCGTCTGGTTAAACCACTCTGAACTCCACAGCTCTTCCAAGAGGCATTGATATTGTATTTTTACTCGACTGTAACCTCCACCTCTCTTCCAAGGGGCATTAAATCTGTCTTTTTAAGCTACTGTGACCTTCACGTCTCTTCCATGGGGCATTAAATCCATCAATTTAAAACACTCTGAACTCCACAGCTCTTGCAAGAGGCATTGATATTGTCTTTTTATTCCACTGTAACCTCCACCACTCTTCCAAGGGGCATTGATTTTGTCTTTTTAATCCACTGCGACCTGCATCACTCTTCCAATAATCATTGATATTGTCTTTTTATTTTTCTGCGACCTCCACCACTCTTCCAAGGGGCAATAATATTGTCTTTTTATTCCACGGTGCCTTAAAACCTTCTGGTTAAACCACTGTGAACTCCACAGCTCTTCCAAGGGGCATTGATAATGTCTTTTTATTCCACTCTAACCTCCACCACTCTTCCAAGGGGCATTGATATTGTCTTTTTATTTTACTGCGACCTCCACCACTCTTCCAAGGGGCATTGATATTGTCTCTCTTTTCCACTGCGATCTCCACCAGTCTTCCAAGGAACATTAAAACCGTATTGTTAAGCTACTGAGACCTCCTAGTCTCTTCCAAGGGGCATTAAAACCGTCTGGTTAAACCGCTCTGCGCTCCACAGCTCTACCAAGGGGCATTGACAATGTCTTTTTATTCCATTGTAACCTTCTGCACTCTTCCAAGTGCATTGATATTGTCTTTTTATTCCTCTGCGACGTTCACGACTCTTCCAAGGGGCATTAAAGCCGTCTTGTTAAGCTACTGTGACCTCCAAGTTTCTTACACAGAGCATTGATATTGTCTTTTTATTCCACTGTAACCTCCATCACTCTTCCAAGGGGCATTGATATTGTCTTTTTATTCCACTGTAACCTCCACCAATCTTCCAAGGGGCATTGATATTGTCTTTTTATTCCACTGCGACCTCCACCACTCTTCTAAGGGGCATTGATATTGTCTTTTAAATCCACAAAGATCTCCACCACTCTTCCAAGGGGCATTAAAACAGTCTTGTTAAGCTACTGTGACCTCCTCGTCTCTTCCAAGGGGCATTAAAACCGTCTGGTTAAACACTCTGAACTCCACAGCTCTTACAAGAGGCATTGACATTGTCTTTTTATTCGACTGTAACATCCACCACTCTTCCAAGCGGCATTGATATTGTCTATTTATTCCACTGCGACCTCCACCACTCTTCCAAGGGGAATTGATATTGTCTTTTTAATCAACTGCGACCTCCACCTATCTTCCAAGAGGCATTAAAACCGTCTTGTGAAGCTACTGTGACCTCCAAATCCCTTCAACGGGGCATTGATATTGTCTTTTTATTCCACTGCGACCTCCAACACTCATCCAAGGGGCTTTGATATTGTCTTTTTTATCCACTGCGACCTCCACCACTCTTCCAATGGGCATTAAAACAGTCTTGTTATGCTACTGTGACCTCCACGTCCCTTCCACGGTGCATTAATATTGTCTTTTTATTCCATTGCGACCTCCACCACTCTTCCAAGGGGCATTAAAACCGTCTTGTTAAGTTACTTTGACCTCCACTTCAATTCCAAGGAGCGTTAAAACCGTCTGGTTATACCACTCTGAACTCCACAGCTCTTCCAAGGGGCATTATTATTGTCTTTTTATTCCACTGTAACCTCCACCACTCATCCAAGGGGCATTGATATTGTCTTTTTATTCCACTGCGACCTCCACCACTCTTTCAAGGGGCATTAAAACCATCTTGTTAAGCTATTGTGACCTCCACATCTCTTCCACGGAGCATTAATATTGTCTTTTTATTTAATTGTAACCTCCACCGCTGTTCCAAGGGGCATTGATATTGTCTTTTTGTTCACTGTAAACTCCATCACTCTTCCAAGGGGCATTGATATTGTCTTTTTATTCAACTGTAACCTCCACCACTCTTCCAAGGGGCATTGATATTGTCTTTTTATTCCAATTTGACCTCCACCACTATTACAAGGGGCATTCATATTGTCTTTTTAATCCACTGCGACCTCCACAACTCTTCCAAGGGGCATTAAAACCGTCTTGTTAAGCTACTGTCACCTTCACGTCTCTTTCAAGGGGCATTGATATTGGCTTTTTATTTCAATTTGACCTCCACCACACTTCCAAAGGGCATTGATATTGTCTTTTAATCCACTGTGACCTCCACCACTCTTCCAAGGGACATTGATATTGTCTTTTTTTTCCACTGCGACATTCACCCCTCTTCCAAGGAACATTGATATTGTCCTTTTTTTCCACTGTAACCACCACCACTCTTCTAAGGGTCATTGATATTTTCTTCTTATTCCACTGCGACCTCCACCATTCTTCCAAGGGGCATCGATAATGTCTTTTTAATCCACTGCGACCTCCACCACTATTCCAAGGGGCATTAAAACCGTCTTGTTAAGCAAGTGTGACCTCCACGTCTCTTCCAAGGGGCATTAAAACCGTCAATTTAAACCACTCTGTACTCCACAGCTCTTCCATGGGGCATTGATTTTGTCTTTTTAATCCACTGCGACCTCCATCTCTCTTCCAAGAAGCATTAAAACTGTGTTGTTTAGCTACTGTGACCTCCACGTCTATTCCACGGTGCTTTAAAACCTTCTGGTTAAACCACTGTGAACTCCACAGCTCTTCCATAGGGAATTGATTTTGTCTTTTTAATCCACTGCGACCTCCATCTCTCTTCCAAGAAGCATTAAAACTGTGTTGTTTAGCTACTGTGACCTCCACGTCTATTCCACGGTGCTTTAAAACCTTCTGGTTAAACCACTGTGAACTCCACAGCTCTTCCATGGGGCATTGATATTGTCTTTTTATTCCACTGTAACCTCCACCACTCTTCCAAGGGGCATTGATATTTTTTTTTATTTTACTTCGACCTCCACCACTCTTTCAAGGGGCATTAATATTGTCTTTTTATTCCACTCCGACCTCCACCACTCTTCCAAGGGGCTTTGATATTGTCTTTTTAATCAACTGCGACCTCCACCTATATTCCAAGGGGCATTAAAACCGTCTTCTCAAGCTACTGTGACCTCCAAATCCCTTCAACGGGGCATTGATATTGTCTTTTTATTCCACTGCGACCTCCAACACTCTTCCAAGGGGCTTTGATATTGCCTTTTTTATCCACTGCGACCTCCACCACTCTTCCAATGGGCATTAAAACAGTCTTGTTATGCTACTGTGACCTCCACGTCCCTTCCACGGTGCATTAATAATATCTTTTTATTCCATTGCGACCTCCACCACTCTTACAAGGGGCATTAAAACCGTATTGTTAAGCCATTGCGACCTCCACCACTCTTCCAAGGGGCATTGATATTGTCTTTTTAATCCACTGCGACCTCCACCACTGTTCCAAGGGGCATTGATATTGTCTTTTTAATCCACTGTGACCTCCTCGTCTCTTCCAAGGGGCATTAGAAACGTCAATTTAAACCACTCTGAACTCCATAGCTCTTCCAAGGAGCACTGGTATTGTCTTTTTATTCCACTCTAACCTCCACCACTCTTCCAAGAGGCATTGACATTGTCTATTTATGCCACTGCGACCTCCATCACTCTTCCAAGGGGCATTAAGACCATCTTGTTAAGCTACAGTGACCTCCATAACTCTTCCATGGAGCATTGATATTGTCTTTTTATTCCACTGTAACCTCCACCACTCTTCCAAGGGGCATTAATTTTGTCTTTTTATTCCACTGCGACCTCTACCACTCTTCCAATGGGCATTGATATTGTCTTTTTAATCCACTGCAACCTCCATCACTCTTCCAAGGGGCATTAAAGCCGTCTTGTTAAGCTACTGTCACGTCCATGTTTATTCCACGGGGCATTGATATTGTCTTTTTATTCCACTGTATCCTCCACCACTCTTCCAAGTGGCATTGACATTGACTTTTTATTCCACTGCGACTTCCATCTCTCTTCCAAGGGGCATTAAAACAGTCATGTTAAGCTACTGTGACCTCCACGTCTCTTCCAAGGGGCATTAAAACCATCTGGTTAAACCACTCTGAACTCAACAGCTTTTCAAGGGGCATTGATATTGTCTTTTTATTCCACTGTAACCTCCACCACTCTTCCAAGAGGCATTGATTTTGTCTTTTTATTCCACTGCGACCTCCACCACTCTTCCAATGGGCATTGTTAATGCCTTTTTAATCCCCGGCAACCTCCACCACTCTACCAAGGCTCATTAAAACCATCTTGTTAAGCTACTGTGACCTCCACGTCCCATCCACGGGGCATTGATATTGTCTTTTTATTCCACTGCGACCTCCACCACTTTTCCAAGGGACATTCATATTGTCTTTTTAATCCACTGCAAACTCCACCACTCTTCCAAGGGACATTAAAACCATCCTGTTTAGCTACTGTGACCTCCATGTCTATTCCACGGTGCTTTAAAACCTTCTGGTTAAACCACTGTGAACTCCACAGCTCTTCCAAGGGGCATTGATATTGTCTTTTTATTCCACTGTAACCTCCACCACTCTTCCAAGGGGCATTGATATTGTCTTTTTATTTTACTGCCACCTCCACCACTCTTCCAAGGGGCATTAAAACCGTCTGGTTAAACCACTCTGAACGCCACAGCTCTTCCAAGATGCATTGATATTGTCTTTTTATTCGACTGTAACCTCCACCACTCTTCCAAGGGGCATTAAAACCGTCAATTTAAACCACTCTGAACTCCACAGCTCTAGTAAGATGCATTGATATTGTCTTCTTATTCCACTTTAACCTCCACCACTCTTCCAAGGGGCATTGATTTTGTCTTTTTAATCCACTGCGACCTCCATCACTCTTCCAAGAAGCATTGAAACCGTCTTGTTTAGCTACTGTGACCTCCACGTCTCTTCCAAGGGGCATTAAAACCGTCAATTTAAACCACTCTGAACTCCACAGCTCTTGTAAGATGCATTGATATTGTCTTTTTATTCCACTGTAACCTCCACCACTCTTCCAAGGGGCATTGATTTTGTCTTTTTAATCCACTGTGACCTCCATCACTCTTCCAAGAAGCAATAAAACCGTCTTGTTTAGCTACTGTGACCTCCACGTCTATTCCACGGTGCCTTAAAACCTTCTGGTTAAACCACTGTGAACTCTACAGCTCTTCCAAGAGGCATTGATATTGTCTTTTATTCCACTGTAACCTCCACCACTCTTCCAAGTGGCATTGACATTGACTTTTTATTCCACTGCGACTTCCACCTCTCTTCCAAGGGGCATTAAAACAGTCTTGTTAAGCTACTGTGACCTCTTCCAAGGGGCATTAAAACCATCTGGTTAAACCACTCTGAACTCCACAGCTCTTCGAAGGGGCATTGATATTGTCTTTTTATTCCACTGTAACCTCCACCACTCTTCCAAGGGGCATTGATTTTGTCTTTTTATTCCACTGCGACCTCCACCACTCTTCCAATGGGCATTTTTATTGCCTTTTTAATCCCCTGCAACCTCCACCACTCTACCAAGGCTCATTAAAACCATCTTGTTAAGCTACTGTGACCTCCACGTCCCATCCACGGGGCATTGATATTGTCTTTTTATTCCACTGCGACCTCCACCACTCTTCCAAGGGACATTCATATTGTCTTTTTAATCCACTGCAAACTCCACCACGCTTCCAAGGAACATTAAAACTGTCTTGTTTAGCTACTGTGACCTCCATGTCTATTCCACGGTGCCTTAAAACCTTCTGGTTAAACCACTGTGAACTCCACAGCTCTTCCAAGGGGCATTGATATTGTCTTTTTATTCCACTGTAACCTCCACCACTCTTCCAAGGGGCATTGATATTGTCTTTTTATTTTACTGCCACCTCCACCACTCTTCCAAGGGGCATTAAAACCGTCTGGTTAAACCACTCTGAACGCCACAGCTCTTCCAAGATGCATTGATATTGTCTTTTTATTCGACTGTAACCTCCACCACTCTTCCAAGGGGCATTAAAACCGTCAATTTAATCCACTCTGAACTCCACAGCTCTAGTAAGATGCATTGATATTGTCTTCTTATTCCACTTTAACCTCCACCACTCTTCCAAGGGGCATTGATTTTGTCTTTTTAATCCACTGCGACCTCCATCACTCTTCCAAGAAGCATTGAAACCGTCTTGTTTAGCTACTGTGACCTCCACGTCTATTCCACGGTGCCTTAAAACCTTCTGGTTAAACCACTGTGAACTCCACAGCTCTTCCAAGAGGCATTGATATTGTCTTTTATTCCACTGTAACCTCCACCACTCTTCCAAGGGGCATTGATATTGTCTTTTTATTTTACTGCTACCTCCACCACTCTTACAAGGGGTATTAATATTGTCTTTTATTCCACTGCGACCTCCACCACTCTTCCAAGGGTCATTGATATTGTCTTTTTATTCCACTGTAACCTCCACCACTCTTCCAAGGGGCATTGATATTGTCTTTTTATTCCACTGCGTCCTCCACCTCTCTTCCAAGGGGCATTAAAACCATCTTGTTGAGCTACTGTGACCTCCAAGTCTCTAACATGAGGCATTAATATTGTCTTAGTATTCCACTGCGACCTCCACATCTCTTCCAAGGGGAATTGATATTGTCTTTTTATTCCACTGCGACCTCCACCATTCTTCTAAGGGGCATTGAAATTGTCTTTTTAATCCACTGTGACCTCCACGTCTCTTCCAAGGGGCATTAAACCGTCTGGTTAAACCACTCTGTACACCACAGCTCATCAAAGGGGCATTGATATTGTCTTTTTATTCCACTATAACCTCCACTACTTTTCCTATGGGAATTGATATTGTCTTTTTATTATTATTATTATTATTATTTATTATTATAGCACCATTTATTCCATGGCGCTTTACATGTGATAGGGATATACATAACAAAAGCATTTACATAATCTTAACAAAACGAGTCAGCGACTGCTACAGGAGGAGCGAGGACCCTGCCCGCGAGGGCTCACATTCTAGAAGGGATGGGTGAGGATGCATTAGGTGAGGGTAGAGCTGGTTGCGCAGCGGTGGTTACTGCAGGTTGTAGGCTTGTCGGAAGAGGTGGGTCTTCAGGTTTCTTTTGAAGGTTTCCGCGGTCGGTGATAGTCTGATGTGTTGGGGTAGAGAGTTCCAGTGTATGGGGGATGCATGGGAGAAATCTTGTATGCGATTGTGGGAGGAGGAGATAAGAGGGAAGTAGAGAAGGAGGTCTTGTGAGGATCGGAGGTTGCGTGCAGGTAAGTACCGGGAGACTAGGTCACAGATGTATGGGGGAGACAGGTTGTGGATGGCTTTGTATGCCATTGTTAGAGTTTTGAACTGGATTCTCTGGGCAATGGGGGGCCAGTGAAGAGATTGACAGAGAGGAGAGGCCGGGAATAGCGGGGGGACAGGTGAAATAGTCGAGCAGCAGAGTTAAGGATAGATTGGAGAGGCGCAAGAGTGTTGTAAGGGAAGCCACGGAGAAGGAGGTTGCAGTAGTCGAGGTGGGATATGATGAGGGCATGCACTAGTGTTTTTGCAGAGTCTTTGCTGAGGAATGCACGGATCTGGGAGATGTTTTTGAGTTGGAGTTGGCAGGAAGTGGAAAGGGCTTGGATATATGGCTTGAAGGAGAGATCAGAGTCCAAGGTTACTCCAAGGCAGCGAGCTTTTGGGACTGGGGAGAGTGAACAGCCATTGATGTTGATGGCTAGGTCAGATGAGGGGTGTGAATGAGAGGGTGGAAAGATGATGAACTCTGTTTTATCCATGTTGAGTCTTAGAAATCTGTCAGAGAAGAAGGATGACATGGCGGACAGACATTGTGGGATTTTGGTTAGTATGGAGGAGATTTTGGGTCCAGAGAGGTAGATCTGTGTGTCGTCAGCATAGAGGTGATACTGAAAACCGTGAGACTCTATGAGCTGTCCCAGGCCAAAGGTGTAGATGGAGAAGAGCAGAGGTCCTAGAACTGAACCTTGGGGGACACCGACAGATAGGGGGCGAGATGAGGAGGTGGTGCGTGAGTGGGAGACGCTAAATGTCCTGTCTGTTAAGTATGAGGAGAACCAAGATAGAGCCAAGTCCGTGATGCCAAGAGATGAAAGAATCTGGAGTAAGAGGGAATGCTCCACTGTGTCAAAGGCAGATGACAGGTCCAGAAGGACGAGGATGGAGTAGTGTCGCTTGGATTTGGCATTTAGTAGGTCGTTGGTGACTTTGGTCAGGGCAGTTTCAGTCGAGTGATGCGGTCGGAAGCCAGATTGTAGGCGGTCGAAGAGGGAGGAGGAGAGGTGGGAGGACAGTTCAAGGTGGACATGTTGTTCTAGTAGTTTTGTGGCAAAGGGGAGGAGTGATATGGGGTGGTAGCTAGTCAGAGAGGAAGGGTCAAGGGAGGGCTTTTTGAGGATGGGTGTGTTTGCGGCATGTTTGAAACATGAGGGGAAGACACCGGTTGTTAGTGACAGATTGAAGAGGTGGGTTAGGGTTGGGATGAAGACTGTGGTAAGGTTAGTGATGAAGTGGGATGGGATTGGGTCAAGTTCGCAGGTGGTGAGGTGTGATTTGGAGAGTAAAGAGGAGACTTGACCTTCTGTAATGGTGGAGAAGTGGGGTTTGGAGGAGGAGGGTTGAATAGATATGAGGACTTTATGTGTGGACTTTAGGCAAAAGTTTTGCCTGATGGTGTCAATCTTCTGTTTGAAGAATGAGGCAAAGTCGTCGGCTGAGATGAGAGAAGAGGGAGGAGGTGCTGGGGGACGAAGGATAGAGTTGAAAGTGTTAAATAGCTGTTTAGGGTTGTGAGATAGGGAGGATATGAGAGATGAGAAGTAGGTTTGTTTTGCTGTAGTGAGTGCGGACTTGAAATTAGTGAGGGATTGCTTGAATGCGATGAAGTGCTCGATGGAGTGAGACCTTTTCCATCTCCTCTCCGCAACCATGGAGGCCCGGCGCAGTTCTTTAGTAAGTTTAGTGTGCCAGGGTTGCCTGTTGAATGTGCGAGATGTGGTGTGTGTGAGAGGGGTGATCGAGTCTAGAGCTGCAGCTATTGTGGTGTTATATGAAGCAGCAGCAACGTCTGCATCGTGTAAGGAATTTATGTCTGTAAGAGGGAGGAGGGATTCAGAGAGTGAGTGTAAGTCAAGGTGTTTGAGATTTCTGCGAGGGTATGCAAATTTGTGGAGTGGGGATTGTTGCCCCAGGGAGGAGAGAGAAGAGAATGTAAGTAGGCTGTGATCAGAGAGAGGGAGAGGTGAGTTAGAGAGGTTAGATAGGGAACAGAGGCGGGTGAAGATGAGGTCCAGTGTGTGGCCATCTTTGTGGGTGGGTGTGGAAGACCATTGAGTGAGTCCGAAGGGGGAAGAGAGAGATATGAACTTAGAGACAGACGAGTGGGAAGTGTTAATGGGGATGTTGAAGTCACCCATTATGATAGTGGGGATGTCAGTGGACAGGAAGTGAAGCAGCCAGGTGGTGAAGTGGTCTAAGAAGGTGATGGCTTGCCCTGGGGGTCGGTAAATGACGCCAGTTGGAGGTTGGAGGGGGAATAGATGCGCACACAGTGCACCTCAAAAGAGGGGAGTGTAACGGAGGGTGGCAGTGGGATTTGGGTGAAAGCACAGTGTTCTGATAGGAGAAAACCTACGCCTCCGCCATGTTTGCCGTTGGGGCGGGGGGTGTGGGAAAGGTGGAATCCGCCATATGAAAGTGCAGCTGGGGAGGCGGTGTCAGAGGGGGTGAGCCAGGTTTCAGTGATGGCGAGGAAGGAAAGTTTGTTTGTAATGAAAAGATCGTGGATGAAGGAAAGTTTGTTGCAGACAGAGCGAGCGTTACATAGAGTTCCTGTTAGAGCAACTAAGGGAGTGGGGATTGGTGAATGGGTATGACGTTAGAAGGGTTGCGATAGTTTGTGGAAGGTCTTGGATAAGAGGAAGAAGCAACTGTGCGGATATGGCGAGGAGGACCAGGATTTGGAGAGATATCTCCAGCAGTGAGGAGGAGCAGAGAAAGTGTTAGCAGGTGGGAGCAAGAGAGAGCATGAGGTGGCTGTCTGTGTTTGAAGATCCAGGATTGAATGTTTAGGAATAATTTGGAGGAGGAGGTGAGATGAATGGGGAGGATGGAGGGAGAGATGAAGAGTTTCTTACTAGGTGGAGGGATTTGAGGGGTTACTAGAAAGTGGAGAACTTTAGAGGAAAAAGTGAGAGCTAACAGAAGCATAGTTAAAAGAGAGTAAGTGGTCAAAGTGTTGGTTACCTGACTCCAGCCCTGACTAACTGCCTCTGAAATAATTGCCACTTATCTCCGAAGCCACTTTGCACAAGAAGATGCGTGCACACCCCTTCACGCGTGCACCCCTTGCAGAGCTTCTAAATATATAGGGCACATTAAACTATCAGGTGAAGGGCATTGTGGGAGCTGCATATGGCTAAATTAGCAGCGGGTCGTCTCACCAGGAGATGACTGGGTGATCAAACACAGAGCTAGGACTCTAGTCTCTGCAGTTTAGCACCTCTAAAAATCAGATAAGATCTATAGTGGGGAAGGGACAGACATATGTGGGTATTGAATGGAGTGGGACAGATAAAGCAGAGAAGTTATGCAGAGCATGTACCAGTGAAGTGAATCAGCAAAGCAGAGCATTAGATTACAGCAGACACAGCAAGCAGAGAAGTTATGTAGAGCATGTACCAGTGAGGTGAATCAGCAAAGCATAGCATTAGATTACAGCAGACACAGCAAGCAAAGAAGTTATGCAGAGCATGTACCAGTGAGGTTATTCCACTGCGACCTCCACCACTCTTCCAAGGGGCATTGATATTGTCTTTTTATTCCACTGCGACCTCCGTCTCTCTTCCAAAGGGCATTGATATTGTCTTTTATTCCACTGTAACCTCCACCACTGTTCTAAGGGGCATTAAAAGCGCCTTGTTAAGCTACTGTGACGTTCACGTCTCTTCCACAGGGCATTGTTATTGTCTTTTTATTCCACTGCGACCTCCACCACTCTGCCAAGGGGCATTAAAACCGTCTTGTTAAGCTACTGTGATGTCCACGTCTCTTCCACGGGGCATTGATATTGTCTTTTTATTCCACTGTAACCTCCACCACTCTTCCAAGAGGCATTGATATTGTCTTTTTATTCCACTGCAACCTCCACCACTCTTCCAAGGAACATTGATATTGTCTTTTTATTCCACTGCGACCTCCACCACTCTTCCAAGGGGCATTAAAACCGTCTTGTTAAGCTACTGTGACGTCCACGTCTCTTCCAAGGGTCACTAAAACCGTTTGGTTAAACCACTCTGTACTCCACAACTCTTCCAAGGGGCATTGATATTGTCTTTTTATTTCACTGTAACTTCCACCACTCTTTCAATGGGCATTGATATTGTCTCTGTTTTCCACTGCGACCTCCACCACTCTTCCAAGGGGCTTTGATATTGTCTTTTTTATCCACTGCGACCTCCACCAATCTTCCAATGGGCATTTAAACCATCTTGTTATGCTACTGTGACCCCCACGTCCCTTCCACGGGGCACTGATATTGTCTTTTTATTCCATTGCGACCTCCACCACTCTTCCAAGGGGCATTAAAACCGTCTTGTTAAGCTACTGTGACCTACAAGTCCCTTCCAAGGGGCATTAAAAACGTCTGGTTAAACTGCTCTGAGCTCCACAACTCTTCCAAGGGGCATTGACGATGTCTTTTTATTCCATTGTAACCTTCTGCACTCTACCAAGTGCATTGATATTGTCTTTTTATTTCTCTGCGACGTCCACAACTCTTCCAAGGGGCATTAAAACAGTCTTGTTAAACTACTGTGACCTCCAAGTTTCTTACACAAGGCATTGATATTGTCTTTTTATTCCACTGTAACCTCCACCACTCTTCCAAGGGGCATTGATATTGTCTTTTTATTCCACTGTAACCTCCACCAATCTTCCAAGGGGCATTAATATTGTCTTTTTATTCCACTGCGACCTCCACCACTCTTCTAAGGGGCATTGAAATTGTCTTTTAAATCCACAACGATCTCCACCACTCTTCCAAGGGGCATTAAAACAGTCTTGTTAAGCTACTGTGACCTCCTCGTCTCTTCCAAGGGACATTAAAACTGTCTGGTTAAACACTCTGAACTCCACAGCTCTTGCAAGAGGCATTGATATTGTCTTTTTATTCGACTGTAACATCCACCACTCTTCCAAGCGGCATTGATATTGTCTTTTGATTCCACTGCGACCTCCACCACTCTTCCAAGGGGCATTGATATTGTCTTTTTAATCAACTGCGACCTCCACCTCTCTTCCAAGGTGCATTAAAACCGTCTTGTGAAGCTACTGTGTCCTCCACGTCCCTTCCACGGGGCATTGATATTGTCTTTTTATTCCACTGCGACCTCCACCACTCTTCCAAGGTGTATTGATATTGTCTTTTTAATCCACTGTGACCTCCACCACTCTTCCAAGGGGCATTGATATTGTCTTTTTAATCCACTGTGACCTCAACGTCTCTTCCAAGGGGCATTAAAACCGTCAATTTAAACCACTCTGAACTCCACAGCTCTTCCAAGGAGCACTGGTATTTTCTTTTTATTCCACTCTAACCTCCACCACTCTTCCAAGGGGCATTGACATTGTTTATCTATTCCACTGCGACCTCCACCACTCTTCCAAGGGGCATTAAGACCACCTTGTTAAGCTCCAGTGACCTCCACAACTCTGCCATGGGGCATTGATTTTGTCTTTTTATTCCACTGTAACCTCCACCACTCTTCCAAGGGGCATTGATTTTGTATTTTTATTCCACTGCGACCTCTACCACTCTTCCAATGGGCATTGATATTGTATTTTTAATCCACTGCAACCTCCACCACTCTTCCAAGGGGCATTAAAGCCGTCTTGTTAAGCTACTGTCACGTCCATGTCTATTCCACGGAGCATTGATATTGTCTTTTTATTCCACTGTAACCTCCACAACTCTTCCAAGTGCCATTGACATTGTCTTTTTATTCCACTGCGACCTCCACCACTCTTCCAAGGGGCATTAAAACAGTCTTGTTAAGCTATTGTGACCACCACGTCTCTTCCAAGGGGCATTAAAACCGTCTGGTTAAACCACTCTGAACTCCACAGCTCTTCCAAGGGGCATTGATATTGTCTTTTTATTCCACTGTAACCTCCACCACTCTTCCAAGGGGCATTGATTTTTTCTTTTTATTCCACTGCGACCTCCACCACTCTTTCAATGGGCATTGTCATTGTCTTTTGAATCCCCTGCAACCTCCACCACTCATCCAAGGGGCATTAAAACCGTGTTGTTAAGCTACTGTGACCTCCACGTCCCTTCCACGGGGCATTGATATTGTCTTTTTATTCCACTGCGTCCTCCACCACTATTCCAAGGTGCACTGATATTGTCTTTTTAATCCACTGCGAACTCCACCACTCTTCCAAGGGGCATTAAAACTGTCTTGTTATGCTACTGTGATGTCGACTTCTCTTCCAAGGTGCATTAAAACAATCTGGTTAAACCACTCTGAACTCCACAGCTTTTCCGAGTGGCATTTGCATTGTCTTTTTATTCCACTCTAACCTCCACCACTTTTCCAAGGGGCATTGACATTGTCTTTTTATTCCACTGCGACCTCCACCACTCTTCCAAGGGGTATTAAAACCATATTGTTAAGCTACAGTGACCTCCACATCTCTTCCAAGGGTCATTATTATTGTCTTTTTATTCCACTGTAACCTCCACCACTCTTCCAAGGGGCATTCATATTGTCTTTTTATTCCACTGCGACCTCCAACAGTCCTCCAAGAGGCATTAAGACCGTCTTGTTAAGCTACTGTGACCTCCACGTCTCTTCCACGGGGCATTGAAATTGTCTTTTTATTCCACTGTATCCACCTCCACTCGTCCAAGGGGCATTGATATTGTCTTTTTATTCCACTGCGACCTCCACCACTCTTCCAAAGGGCATTGATAATGTCCTTTTTAGTGTTGAGCCACCCCCGTAGTGTTCGAGTTCGGTTCGGTTCGTTGAACACCCGTGTGTTCGCCAAACTGTTCGTCGAACTGTTCGTCGAACACCTTCGAACACCGTTAAAACCAATGGCAGGCAAACAAAAACACATAGAAACACATAGAAGACACCTTCAAAGGTGTCCAAAAGCTGACAAACTGCTCAGAAGACACAACTAACACATGGAAAAGTGACAAGTACATATAGTCATGTGAAAAGAAAAGAGGTGGAGGAGTAAAAGGAGGGGGAGACACAGATATAGGCATGTCATGCCCTTCTAAAATCCAAAAAGTGAGTAGCCGACACGGCCTGTCCGTTCCTGCCCATGCCACCTCCGTGTCGCCGGGATTTTGCCAGAGCCGCGGTGGACCCTGATGGCCAGCCCCCCTCTCCCAATACTGGTGCCTGTCCTCTGGTGGGTCGAGCCCCCCCGCCGTGGGGGGAGTAACATCTGAAGAAGAAAGACCATCTTCCAGCCAAACTAACATGTCGACTTCTTTTCGTGGACAATGTGATACGATCCCTTTGTTATGGACACGCCCATCGCTACAAATTCCAGTTGAGGCACAAAAAACAGCAGGTGCATCAGCGGATATCAAGTGCTCCTTCAAGTGGGCTCTCCTCCACCTCAATTTCAACATCACAAATACTCCAGTCCTCAGAGGTGTCACCCCAATCGCACTTGCTTCCTCACAGCTCCCAAGTCTCCAGCTGCCCGTCTGAGTATGGGGTAACACAGATGGTTGAGTCTGCAGAGCTGTTTACTCATACTATAGCCTGGGAAACGGAGGTCTGCTCCAGAGCTTCTGTTAATCCAGATGAGGAAATGATCTGCACTGATGCCCAGAATCTTTATAAGTCGGATCCAGGACCAGATGAAGAAGGTTCTGAGCATAATGTAGACCCTCATTCCCAAACTGTAGCTCCTGTTGGTGGAGACAATGATGAAGACGATGATGAGACTCAAATACCTGATTGGAGCGACAACTTGACTTTTCGGTCAGGGCAGGAAGAGGCTGGCTTTGAGGACGACGGGTATGATAACACACAGGGTGATGATGACAAGGTTGGAGATCCCACTTACTGTCAACCCACAGTCATCCAGTCGATGAGGTCACCCGGGCCTTTGCCTGGCCTTGGGGATGTCGCGGTGGTCGGCTCCCTGGCCCGTACCCTGGGGTCACTCTTTAAAAGGGTGGATAATTGTTAATTTTATAAGAGTTCGTGACGCCACCTGTGGTATCTGGTGAGAAGCACCAGCGCTGCAGCAGTCCACTGAGGCCCATGATAAGGCAGCTCGATGGTATAGCTCCCCACAGGTGGAGCTAGGTCTCAGGGCAGCGTATGCAGGGGTAATGCAGGACAGGCGAGACCCAGCAGGGTCAGAGCAAGAACGGGAACGGACACAGTAGTCACTTCAGTACCTTTTACTGGAGGAAATTCAGACACATTCCGGAGCACTGTAGGGTGAAGGGTGCATATCAGGATCCTCCCCAATGAGCGGGTGTAGGGCCTCCTGTTCCTTGCCTCTGCGTAGTACGTTTCTGACCTGCCTGGAGCTAGGCCTAACTTTGTCTCTGTCCTGCGCTGGCTGTCCTTGTGGTAGGGCCTTCTCTTAGAGTTCACGCTCCCAGTATGCGGGGCCTAAGCGTCTCCTGGCTCTGTTACGTATCAGCATCTTAGCGATCCTGGGACTTGTAGTTCTCCAGGGATTCCGGTTATGCCTTACTGGGTCATAGAGATCCCGGTAAGCTCGGATCCGGTGTCCGGTAAATGCTTCGGGGTGAGCTGGTTAAGCTCCTCTGCCACTTATGTACTAACTCGCCACTCGCCTTCGGCCTACTCGGGCCCTCACTAGGCTATACACGCTAACGGCAGCTTGCCGCGCTTCACCGATCTTATGGCGCCGGCACACCTTCAGCTCTATCTGGGCTCCCTGAATCTAGCTAGCTGGAGCCTCGTGCTCCACTGCTGAACTATTAACTGAGTTCTCTAGACTAGACTGAGCTCCACTGCAGACTGAGCTCTCTTAGGCTTCTCTACTGCAGGAACTCTTCAGAGGAACTGAACTGCCTAGCTCCACCTTCCCTATTTATATCCCTAACGGGCTCCCTCTGCTGGTCTGAGGTGGAAGGTGGAGATGTGTGAATGTTTATGGGGGCCTCTTGTGGAGGATTCCATCAATACACTCTTCTAGGATCTGTGATACCAAGCGCAGCGGGGCGTCACAGATGCTATTGACGACGAGGTTAGGTTGCGCCTTCCTGGACAGAGACGGAGTATGGGAAGCACATCAACAACTGCATCCTCAACCACAACTCTGCCTCTGACCACAAGTCGTAGTGGCTCTTCAGCCTTGCATAGCCTGGGCATTTATTCAGATCGATAAGGATGACCCAACTCGTGTTATCTGTAATATTTGTCACCAAAAGCTAAGTAGAGGCCAAAAGATCCATAGTTTGAGTACTTCATGCATGTACCGTCACATGGATATGAAGCATAAGTTGCAGTGGGAAGCTCACTGTGCTACAATGCGGCCTAGCAGGCTGGGCCAACCACCGTCTGCCCCATCTTGTGCATCCACGGCCTCTTCATCCTCTGTGACTGGGGGGACAGCAGTCACACATCTTTTTGGACGCAGACCTGCCACCTCTTTACCTGCAACAGCCAGTGTGATTGGCAGGTCGTCAGTTCATTGGGAAGTGGAAACACCTGCTGGTGTTGAGCGCTCTCTGACATCGAGAGCACCACCTTTGGATCAAGGCAACCTAACATGTCCGCCTGCATCTTCCTCACAGACCGGTAGTTTGCCGGGGACACCCTACTCAACCCCATCAAAGCACAACAGCCAGCCCTCGGTCCCTCAAATGTGGAAAAGTAAAAGACCATTTCATCTTAGCCATGAGAAAGCTAAGAGGTTGAATTTCACCATCTGCAAGCTGTTGGCTACAGAAATGCTGTCTTTCCGCCTGGAGGACACAGTGGATTTTCGAGACCTTATGTCCGTCGCAGTGCCCCAGTACCAGATGCCCAGTCGGCACTACTTCTCCAAGAAAGGTGTGCCTGCGCTCCACCAGCATGTCGCACACAACATCACCGCTTCTTTGAGAAACTCTTTGTGTGACAGGGTGCATTTCACCACAGACACTTGGACGAGTAGGCATGGACAGGGGCATTACATGTTGCTGACTGGGCACTGGGTAACTATGGTGACAGCAGGACAAGAGGCTTCTGTCCAAGTCTTACCGTCCCCACGAGTTTTGCGTCAATCCTCTTTATCTCGAAGTTACTCCACTGCTTCTGCCTCCTCAACCTCCTCTCGGTCCTCCACCTGCACCCAAAGCCTGTCTGGTAATGCCACCTTCTTTCTAACTGCGCAGAAGGAATCCTGCACACCTCCTTACTATGCTGGCAGCAGGGCTCAACGGCATCAGTGTTTACTTTGAAATGTCTGGGAAATGTGAGTCACACAGCTGAGGACTTGTGGTCAGCTCTGGAGACCCAGTTTCATGAATGGTTGTCTCCACTGGACCTGCAACCAGGGAAGGCCGTGTGCGACAATGCTGCAAACCTTGGTGCGGCCCTTCACCGGGGCAATGTCACACACGTGCCTTGTATGGCTCACGTGTTGAACCTGGTTGTCCATAAATTTTTAGCCCACTATCCCGGACTAGATGGCCTTCTGCAGAGGGCACGGTCGCTGTGTGCTCACTTCCGCCGTTCGCATCCCGCAGCTCAACGACTTACATCTCTACAGAAGTCCTTGGGCCTGCCAGTTCACTGGCTGAAATGCGATGTGCCGACACGGTGGAATTCAACTCTGCACATGTTGCAGCGACTGTGGCAGCACCGACAAGCCCTGGTGCAATACGTTCTGACGTATAGCCTGGGCCAACGAGATCCAGAGGTGGGGCAAATCACGCTGCAGGAGTGGTCTCAGATCAGGGATCTATGAAGTTGACGCGCCCCCTGGGCCGTGGGGTACTCTGAGCCGGGCTGGTAGACGCTGGGGGTTGTAGTCACTGTGGCGGTGACCCGGTCCATGACCCAGGGTGGTCAATCCAACGGTAATTTGTATATATAGATTTTATAATGTCCGACTACGCCACCTGTGGAGTGCGGCCAAAGGGGCCGCCGCTGCGGAACAGTCCTCTGAAGCTGGTGGTTTTGCAGCAATGGTATTATTACTCACCACAGGAAGAGTGTAGCTTCAGGGCAGTGTGGGTGGATGATGGTGGTTGTAGTGCAGGGAGTCAGTAATGAACACAGAGTCCGTGTGATGCAGTCCCAAGATCTTTACTCACAGTTGTTGCAGTCCAGATTACAGGTACCAGAGCAATCTCACCCGTCGTGCTGTGCGTACTCAGTGAGGGGCTCAGTCCACCCCCAGATAGCTCCGGAGTACTTAGCAGGACCCCCTTCTGTGTGTCCTTTCTCTGGCCTTCTCCCTGCACCTCACACCCAGTGACACTTCTATCCGGTATCCTCGGGCCTTGGCGGGCGACTTGTGTTCCGTCTCCTGGGTCCTATGTGGCTACCTTCTTAGTGAGACTGGTGTGGACTTTTGCCTGCAGTACATGAAATGCTGCAGCCTCCGGTTTCTAGTTGAGCCTTGCTGTTTCTCCTCTAGTTGAGGGACCGGTTCCCCTTATCTGGCCTGACCCCTCTACCTCCTGGTAGCAGCGGGAGTACGGGTGGCCTTCTGCACGGCCCGTAGCCCTAGGGTCCCTTCGGTTCCTGGAGCCTTCCTGCTCCCACTCCTCTCTTCTATCCTTCAGTCCTGGGCCTCCGAGGCTAGGCCCGCCTCCGGAGCAGAGCTCATGCCGAGCCTCTGCTCCTGTCACTTTTCCTCCTCTGACTGGCTTGCTCTTTCTAAGATGGCTTCCTATTTATTCTCTCCCTGTCATGTGCTCCCCTAAGCTGCTCCCCTAAGCACCCACTACATAGGACCCTCCCACCAGCTAAGGACCTGGGACTGTGCTCTCCCTTAGGAGCAATCTCGCCCTACCCCCACTGCGGGTATGTGTTGGATGCAGGTGAGATACCACACCTCTGGGTGAGATGCAGTAACTCTGTGGCGACTGAACCCTCAGGGGCGCCACACACCCTTCTGCACAGTTTTGAAATGGCGACGAAGATGTTTAGTGCTGACGACGACGCCATTATCAGCATGACTATTCCGGTGATTTACATGCTGGAGCACACATTAAAAAGAATTCAGAGTCAGGTGGTGGGACAAGTGGAGGTGGAGGAAGTAGAGGAGGAGTCGTATGCGGAAGGGATAACATCTCCAAGGTCCAGACGGTTGGCAGCACCAAGGCGGCAGGCATGGGAGGGTGGGGGAGAGGGATTAACCAGAGCGCATGGTAGCAGCCAAACTGTTGAGGAAGGTGCAGGAGCCGAGGAAGAAGTGGAGGATGAACTGGCGATGGGCATGGAAGACTCATCAGATGAGGGAGACCTTGATCACATTTCTGTTGTGCGAGGTTGGGGGGAGAGGGCAGAGGAAGGAAGCATGATTCTTACCTCGCTACCAACACAACAAGGACTTGGTCCTCCTGGATGCGCAAGACACATGAGTGCCTTCTTGCTGCACTACCTGCAACATGACCCTCAGATTGCAGAATTCGAAGTAATCCAGACTACTGGGTTGCCACACTCTTAGATCCCCGGTACAAAATTAAATTTGCCGAAATAATTCCTGCCGTAAAAAGGGATTGACGCATGCAGGAGTATCTGCAGACGCTGTTGCAGAATCTTACATGTGCTTTTCCACAAAACACCAGTGGTGCACGAAGTGAATCTCACAGTTCTAACTTGCCAACCGTGGGACTGTCGAGTCTTCATCACTCAAACCGTAACAGTAACACAGTATCTGCTGGTAACAGCAATTTTGTGGAATCGTTTCACCATCCTTTGCAAGGCCACAGGAGACAAGAAGTCTGACACATAGTCAATGCCTTGAGAGGATGGTGCAGGAGTATCTCCAAGTGAACATCAAAGCCATGACTGTGTCACTGGACCCTTGCTCATTTTGGTATTCCAATCTGGAAAAATGTCCGGAGCTCGCCACTCACGCCTTGGAGATCTTGTCATGCCCTGCAGCCAGTGTTCTCTCTGAACGTGTGTTCAGCGCTGCAGATGGTGTGCTGACAGATAAGCGCATGCGGCTGTCCACTGAGAATGTAGACAGACTCACGTTCATAAAGATGAACAAATCATGGATTCGCAAGGACTTTTCTAACCCTGTGTTATCCTTGGGAGACTAAAAGCTTGAGGATTTGGTAATATTACCTCACCAACCGTTTTAAGCAACTGTGGGGCAATTGATGCCACTTAACCCTGGAGCGCATGACCATAAAAATCTACACTTTCATATACCTGGGGCCTTTTAGGCCCGTGTGCAAATAACATGGAATAACTCAAACTCAAATGACAAACAACTATATACATGAAGAATACCTAGAGTTTCAAAATTCTAACTAAAGTAATCTTGCAGAAAATAGAAAACAATTAACAGGGCGGGACTGCGAGGCCCCAGATATGCGTTCTAGGGTTAAGTGGTGTCTGTGCCACAATTTTGGGAAAAATGGAGACTCTTTTTGGAGTCCCCTTGCTGTGTCTTACGTGACGTTGGCTTCGTCAATTCCAGGTGGGTTGGGTCGCTCCCCCCCCCTTTTAACTGTAAGAAACTACATACACTATGGCTTGGGGTAACACAGATGGTTGAGTCTGAAGAGCTGTTTACTCAGAGGTCTGCTCCAAATCTTCAGTGTCTGCTAGTCAGCGTAGAATTTTTAACTGCATCTAGCCTAGGCAATACTTTGGGCGTAGTAGCCCAGCTGCGAAGCAAGCTGCACCGCCTGTGTATCTAATAAGAATTTTTAAATGAATCTAGCCTAGGCAGACTGTGGGGACCCCCAACCAAACCAAGACGCTCAGCCCCCCTACTGCCCCCCTTTCCTTGACAATACAATAATGTAACTCTTACAACTGGATGGGTGAGGATCGGTCACTGCTTTATTAACTCTTTATACTCATTCGATTAGAAAGGCATTTTATTTCTAAAATAATTCAGCTTGTTGCAGCATGCCCTGGGTCTCCACTCCGGCAACTTGGCCAACAAGTGTAACTCTCCAACATGTCCTTTCTATTTCCAAGCCACGGAGGATCCTGCGTACTCGTATGCAGGACTCTGACCCCCACCCATCACTCTTAACGCTTGTTCCACTCCGTCCTGGAGTCCTGACAGGAATATGTCCAGTCCAATATCCATTAAGTGAAAACCGTCGGGCCGTATGAGGCCTGCTTTATCTCCTTCCAGTTGTCGGTGTCGTACCACTACACCGCCTCTGTCTCTTCTAAATTTTGCCATCCGAATATTTATTACCCGCCTTGTCCGTTCGATGGCCGTGATGTCTCGCGCACCTTGCCATACCGCTATCGGCACAATCTCTGATCATACTATAGCTAGTTTTGTGAAAAATTCTCTGAAGCGCACAGTGTCTAGTTTTATTATTGCCATTAGTTATGCGCTCTTGTGATGACCTAGGTTGTTTCCCCTGGCCTGTATAACTAAGGTGACAGGACATCTTGCCTCTCTGCCTACCTTGATTACCTCCATTAGTACCTGTGGCCATAGCAGGCCTCTAATACCTCTCCAGTTGAAATATGTGTTATGAAACTCTAATTTCCTCCCGCCTGGGGGGACTTTCGCCCTTTTTCCCTTTTTTCTGCCCAATATATATACGAGTGGCCTATCACTCACACTGTTGGCTTAGCGTCGCCTGTAAAAGAAACAAACCACGTTAGGATAACAAGTCCGGTCTTATGTATCTTGCCAAACACGTGGATCGCCATCTCCCTATCCTCTGAACATCCGTTTCTGACAGTCCTGCTCTTGCTGCTTCCGTGGCCGCGCCTATGCGGAATGAGTGTGTCCCGTAATCTTTGGGGTGGTTCCCTGCCGATGTTATGCATTTATTAAATATAGCTTGGAACTGGTATCTTGATAATGGCGTTCCATCAATGTGTGATAGGAAGAAATTACTGTGTGATCTGATGGTTAGATACGGTTTTACTATTGTTACCCGACTCAGTGTACCGTTTGTGGGTTGTAGAAGTACCCAAGTGCCCCTGCCCGCTGGAACCGTTTTCGATTTGTGTATGCGTAGAAGTATTGCATTATTGGCTATGACTACGTCCTGGTGTAATAAGCCTCCACTGGTGGTAATTTTGGATTGAGGGACTAATTCGCTTATGCATAGCGCCCCGAAGAAGGCGATCACAAATGCAGTAGACAGTAGTGTTGCTTCAAATTGTGAGTGTCATGTTAATGGTGTTAGGGATATGATGTGAGAAATCAGTTTTAGTGACACGGGTCGGGACGTCTACACTCCTGACTTGGCTGACCCCTTTTCCACCCTTTTATGGATTGTCTGATGATGAATCTTTGTCACATCTCCCCAATTCAGTAGTTGGAAGTGAAATGCTACTCCGGTCAGACACCGCTGCGCTGATACCCCTGATAGGCCACTCATCATTAGCTGGTGGAGAAATTCTATGGTGACTTGTGATCTGGCTTGTTCACATTGGTCAACCCGTCTGCCTGCTACTAGTCGTGTCCACTCTTCCCATGCCTTACCGTATGCTTGCCACGTCGACGGGGCAACTGACGTTCTGATTAATGGCATCAACTATTCGCCACTAGATCCCATAGGGAAGGTGAGCAACTGTTACCTGATGGGTGGGCGTTGTGGAAGAGCTCTGTGAAAATCTGCCAATTGAATTGTTATAAAGCGTTAGCAGCAGCTTTAGACCCCTCAGCATAGTGGCTAGCGCGGACGCATACATTGTGTTTTAGGCACAGGAATGCTAGCCGGCGTAGTAGGCCTAGCACTGGGAGAGACGATGATGCCATCTTATTAATGCAGTGCGCTAGGCTGGTGTTTTTTGGTATGAAGCGTATATTTTTGTAAGCCAGGAGCGCGCCCCATATTTCTATTGCTACCACTATTGGGAAGAAAAATTATTTTCAGGGCTAGATGCAGCTAAAAATTATTATTAATTTACAAGCTGGTGGAGCTTGGTATAGATGGCCTAATACAATGAGTCCCACACACTGCTAGAAGGCCAAATATTTTTTCAGAGCTAGATGCAGAAAAAAATTATATTCAGTTTGTAACCTGATGGAGGTCAGTATAGATGGACTAATAGAACAAGTCCCACACACTGCTAGAAGGCCAAAGATTTTTTTCAGAGCTAGATGCAGATAAAAATAATTTTTAATTTGCAACCTGATGGAGGTCAGTATAGATGGACTAATAGAACAAGTCCCACACACTGCTAGAAGGCCAAATATTTTTTCAGAGCTAGATGCCGAAAAAAATTATATTCAATTTGCAACCTGATGGAAGTCAGTATAGATGGACTAATAGAACAAGTCCCACACACAGCTAGAAGCCCAAATATTTTTTCAGAGGTAGATGCAGAAAAAAATTATATTCAGTTTGCAACCTGATGGAGGTCAGTATAGATGGACTAATAGAACAAGTCCCACACACAGCTAGAAGGCCAAATATTTTTTCAAAGGTAGATGCAGAAAAAAATTATATTCAGTTTGCAACCTGATGGAGGTCAGTATAGATGGACTAATAGAACAAGTCCCACACACTGCTAGAAGGCCAAATATTTTTTCAGAGCTAGATGCAGATAAAAATTATTTTTAATTTGCAACCTGATGGAGGTCAGTATAGATGGACTAATAGAACAAGTCCCACACACAGCTAGAAGCCCAAATATTTTTTCAGAGGTAGATGCAGAAAAAAATTATATTCAGTTTGCAACCTGATGGAGGTCAGTATAGATGGACTAATAGAACATGTCCCACACACTGCTAGAAGGCCAAATATTTTTTCAGAGCTAGATGCAGATAAAAATTATTTTTAATTTGCAACCTGATGGAGGTCAGTACAGATGGACTAATAGAACAAGTCCCACACACTGCTAGAAGGCCAAATATTTTTTCAGAGCTAGATGCAGAAAAAATTATATTCAGTTTGCAACCTGATGGAGGTCAGTATAGATGGACTAATAGAACAAGTCCCACACAAAGCTAGAAGGCCAAATATTTTTTCAGAGCTAGATGCAGAAAAAAATTATATTCAATTTGCAACCTTATGGAGGTCAGTATAGATGGACTAATAGAGAAAGTGCCACACACTGCTAGAAGGCCAAATATTTTTTCAGAGCTAGATGCAGATAAAAATTATATTGAATTTGCAACCTGATGGAGGTCAGTATAGATGGACTAATAGAACAAGTCCCACACACTGCTAGAAGGCCAAATATTTTTCAGAGCTAGATGCAGAAAAAATTATATTCAGTTTGCAACCTGATGGAGGTCAGTATAGATGGACTAATAGAACAAGTCCCACACACAGCTAGAAGGCCAAATATTTTTTCAGAGGTAGATGCAGAAAAAAATTATATTCAATTTGCAACCTTATGGAGGTCAGTATAGATGGACTAATAGAGAAAGTGCCACACACTGCTAGAAGGCCAAATATTTTTTCAGAGCTAGATGCAGATAAAAATTATATTGAATTTGCAACCTGATGGAGGTCAGTATAGATGGACTAATAGAACAAGTCCCACACACTGCTAGAAGGCCAAATATTTTTTCAGAGCTAGATGCAGAAAAAAATTATATTCAGTTTGCAACCTGGTGGAGGTCAGTATAGATGGACTAATAGAACAAGCCCCACACACTGCTAGAAGGCCAAATATTTTTTCAGAGCTAGATGCAGAAAAAAATTATATTCAATTTGCAACCTTATTGAGGTCAGTATAGATGGACTAATAGAATGATGCTATGCCCAAAAGGTTTTACTTCACTAGGTGCAGTAAAAAATTTTTTATTCTATACACAGGTGGTGTATCTTGCAACACAGATAGGCTACTCCACTGACTAACACACTCTGCAATAGGCCAAAAAGGATTAGCTTTGCTAGATTCAGCCAAATGCTGTGAAAAAAACTTGCACAGCACTGGCACAGACCTGCCTGGCAAAAACTGATAGGAACTGATGTAACTTAGTCCTGAAAATGACTGCAATTACAATTAGTCTTTACTCCCACAACCTATCTATTTAAGAGCACAGACCTGCCTGATAAAAGTCGTAGGAAATGCTGTAACCTAGTCCTTAAAAGGACTGCAATCACAACTATTCCCTACTCCCAAGCTATCTGTAGATTTGTGCGAAAATTGGCTTGAAATTAACAAGGTATAGCGCACACAGCAACAGCGGTGCCGTCTAACACGCAGCTGCAGCAGTGAGAAAATGGTGGCGACGGGGAAAATGGCTGGGTCTTATAGGGCAAGGACATGTGACATACACTGTCAATGACACATGCCCTTGCTTGTGTGAAAAAAAGCAGTTCGCTCCGTGAGTGCGCTGCTGATAGGCTGACAGATTGCACCTCCCCACTGTAAATGCGGGAAAGAGAAAAAAAAAATGGAAATCTTCATTATTCCTGCAGAGATCCATCCCCTGCCCCTCCCCCCGCCCCACTGTACACTCAAACTGCGTATTAACATTAATTTTCATCATTACTGAGAAAAAATCCAGTTATGATTTTGGTGCACGAACAGTTATCGAACATAACCTCGAACAGCCGAATTTTTTTGAAATCGTTCGTGTTCGCCGAACGGCTCGAACACCGCCCAAAACAGCTCGAATTTGAGATTGGCGAACAGTTCGAGTCGAACAACGCTCATCTCTAGTCTTTTTATTACACTGCAACCTCCACCACTCTTTCAAGGCTCATTGATATTGTCTTTTTAATCCACTGAGACTTCCACCACTCTTCGAAGGGGCATTTAAACCGTCTTGTTAAGCTATTGTGACCTCCACATCTCTTCCACGGGGCATTAATATTGTCTTTTTATTTAACTGTAACCTCCACCACTGTTCAAAGGGGCATTGATATTGTCTTTTTATTCCACTGTAACCTCCATCACTCTTCCAAGGGGCATTGATATTGTCTTTTTATTCCACTGTAACCTCCATCACTCTTCCAAGGGGCATTGATATTGTCTTTTTATTCCACTGCGACCTCCACCACTCTTCCAAGGGGCATTGATATTGTCTTTTTATTCCACTGCGACCTCCACCACTCTTCCAAAGGGCATTCATATTGTCTTTTTAATCCACTGCGACCTCCACCACTCTTCCAAGGGGCATTAAAACTGTCTTGCTAAGCTACTGTCAACTCCACGTCCCATCCAAAGGGCATTAAAACAGTCAATTTAAACCACTGTGAACTCCACAGCTCTTGCAAGGGGCATTGATATTGTCTTTTTATTCCAATGTAACCTCCAGCACTCTTCCAAGGGGCATTGATATTTTCTTTTTATTCCACTGCAACTTGCACCTATCTTCCAATGGGCATTAAAACCGTCTTGTTAAGCTACTGTGACCTCAACGTCTCTTTCACGGGGCATTGATATTGTCTTTTTATTCCAATGTAAACTCCACCACTCTTCCAAGGGGCATTGATATCGTCTTTTTATTCCACAGCCACCTCCACCACTCTTCCAAGGGGCATTGATATTGTATTTTTAATCCACTGCGACCTCCACCACTTGTCCAAGGGGCATTAAAAACGTCTTTTAAGCTACTGTGTCCTCCACGTCACTTCCAATGGGCATTAAAACTGTCTGGTTTAACTACTCTTAACTCGACTGCTCTTCCAAGGGGCATTGATATTGACTTTTTAATCCACTGTTACCTCCACCACTCTTCCAAGGGGCATTGATATTGCTTTTCTATTGCACTGCGACCTCCACTACTCTTCCAAGGGGCATTGATATTGTCTTTTTATTCCACTGCGACCTCCACCACTCTTCTAAGGGGCATTTATATTTTCTTTTTTATCAACTGCGACCTCCACCACTCTTCCAAGGGCCATTAAAACCATGTTGTTAAGCTACGTTGACCTCCACGTCAATTCCACGGGGCATTAAAACAGTCAATTTAAACCACTCTGAACTCCACAGCTCTTCCAAGGGGCATTGGTATTGTCTTTTTATTCCACTTTAACCTCCACCACTCTTCCAAGGGGCATTAAAACTGTCTTGTTATGCTGCTGTAACCTCCATGTCTATACCACGGGGCATTGATATTGTATTTTTATTCCACTGTAACCTCCACCACTCTTCCAAGGGGCATTGATTTTGTCTTTTTAATCCACTGCGACCTCCATCACTCTTCCAAGAAGCATTAAAACCGTTTTGTTTACTACTGTGACCTCCACGTCTATTCCACGGTGCGTTAAAACCTTCTGGTTAAACCACTGTGAACTCAACAGCTCTTCCAATGCGCATTGATATTGTCTTTTTATTCCTCTGTAAACTCCACCACTCTTCCAAGGGGCATTGATATTGTCTTTTTATTTTACTGCGACCTCCACCACTCTTCCAAGGGGTATTAATATTGTCTTTTTATACCACTGCGACCTCCATCACTCTTCCAAGCGTCATTGATATTGTCTTTTTATTCCACTGTAAACTCCACCACTCTTCCAAGGGGCATTGATATTGTCTTTTTTTTCCACTGCAACCTCCGCATCTCTTCCAAGGGGAATTGATATTGTCTTTTTATTCCACTGCGACCTCCACCACTCTTCTAAGGGGCATTGATATTGTCTTTTTAATCCACTGCGACCTCCACCACTCTTCCAAGGGGCATTAAAACAGTCTTGATAAGCTACTGTGACCTCCACGTTTCTTCCAAGGGGCATTAAACCGTCTGGTTAAATCATTCTGTACCCCACAGCTCTTCCAAGAGGCATTAATATTGTCTTTTTATTCGACTGTAACCTCCACCACTCTTCCAAGGGGCATTGATATTGTCTCTGTTTTTCACTGTGACCTCCAACACTCTTCCAAGGGGCATTGATATTGTCTTTTCATTCCACTGCGACCTCCACGTCTCTTCCACAGGGCATTGTTATTGTCTTCTTATTCCACTGCGACCTCCACCACTCTGCCAAGGGGCATTAAAATCGTCTTGTTTAGCTGCTGTGACCTCCACGTCTTTTCCACAGGGCATTGTTATTGTCTTTTTATTCCACTGCGACCTCCACCACTCTGCCAAGGGGCATTAAAACAGTCTTGTTAACCTACTGTGACCTCCACGTCTCTTTCACAGGGCATTGTTATTGTCTTTTTATTCCACTGTGACCTCCACCACTCTTCCAAGGGGCATTGATATTGTCTTTTTATTCCACTGCGACCTCCACCACTCTTCCAAGGTCATTAAAACCGTCTTGTTAAGCTACTGTGACCTCCAAGTCTCTTCCAAGGGGCATTAAAACCATCTGGTTAAACCGCTCTGAGCTCCACAGCACTTCCAATGTCTTTTTATTCCATTGTAACCTTCTGCACTCTTCCAAGTGCATTGATATTGTCTTTTTATTCCTCTGCGACGTCCACGACTCTTCCAAGTGGCACTAGAACCGTCTTGTTAAGCTACTGTGACCTCCAAGTTTCTTGCACAGGGCATTGATATTGTCTTTTTATTCCACTGTAACCTCCACCACTCTTCCAAGGGGCATTGATATTGTCTTTTATTCCACTGTAACCTCCACCACTGTTCTAAGGGGCATTAAAACCGACTTGTTAAGCTACTGTGACCACCACGTCTCTTCCACAGGGCATTGTTATTGTCTTTTTATTCCACTGCGACCTCCACCACTATGCCGAGGGGCATTAAAACCGTCTTGTTAAGCTACTGTGATGTCCACATCTCTTCCACGGGGCATTGATATTGTCTTTTTATTCCACTGTAACCTCCACCACTCTTCCAAGGGGCATTGATATTGTCTTTTTATTCCACTGTAACCTCCACCACTCTTCCAAGGGGCATTGATATTGTCTTTTTATTCCACTGCGACCTCCACCACTCTTCCAAGGTTCATTGATATTGTCTTTTTAATCCACTGCGACCTCCACCACTCTTCCAAGGGGCATTAAAACCGTCTTGTTAAGCTACTGTGACCTCCACGTCTTTTCCAAGGTGCACTAAAACCGTTTGGTTAAACCACTCTGTACTCCACAGCTCTTCCAAGGGGCATTGATATTGTCTTTTTACTTCACTGTAACTTTCACCACTCTTTCAAGGCGCATTGATATTGTATTTTTATTCCACTGTGACCTCCACCACTCTTCCAAGAGGCATTAAAACCGTCTTGTTAAGCTACTGTGACCTCCAAGTCTCTTCCAAGGGACATTAAAACCGTCTGGTTAAACCGCTCTGAGATACACAGCACTTCCAAGGGGCATTGACAATGTCTTTTTATTCCATTGTAACCTTCTGCACTCTTCCAAGTGCATTGATATTGTCCTTTTATTCCTCTGCAACGTCCACGACTCTTCCAAGGGGCATTAAAACCATCTTGTTAAGCTACTGTGACCTCCAAGTTTCTTACACAGGGCATTGATATTGTCTTTTTATTCCACTGTAACCTCCACCACTCTTCCAAGGGGCATTGATATTGTCTTTTTAATCCACTGCGACCTCCCTCACTCTTCCAAGAAGCATTGAAACCATCTTGTTAAGCTACTGTGACCTCCACGTCTCTTCCACAGGGCATTGTTATTCTCTTTTTATTCCACTGCGACCTCCACCACTCTGCCAAGCGGCATTAAAACCGTCTTGTTAAGCTACTGTGATGTCCACGTCTCTTCCACGGGGCATTGATATTGTCTTTTTATTCCACTGTAACCTGCACCACTCTTTCAAGAGGCATTGATATTGTCTTTTTATTCCACTGCGACCTCCACCACTCTTCCAAGGTTCATTGATATTGTCTTTTTAATCCTCTGCGACCTCCACCACTCTTCCAAGGGGCATTAAAACCGACTTGTTAAGCTACTGTGACCTCCAGGTCTCTTCCAAGGGGCACTAAAACCGTTTGGTTAAACCACTCTGTACTCCACAGCTCTTCCAAGGGGCATTGATATTGTCTTTTTATTTCACTGTAACTTCCACCAGTCCTTCAAGGGGCATTGATATTGTATTTTTATTCCACTGT
The DNA here is from genome assembly GCF_046119375.1 of Phyllobates terribilis. NCBI lineage: Eukaryota > Metazoa > Chordata > Amphibia > Anura > Dendrobatidae > Phyllobates > Phyllobates terribilis. The sequence goes on from NW_027363119.1 coordinate 585,542, forward strand.
GACCTCCACCACTCTTCCAAGGGGCATTAAAACCGTCTTGTTAAGCTACTGTGACCTCAAAGTCTCTTCCAAGGGGCATTAAAACCGTCTGGTTAAACCGCTCTGAGCTCCACAGCTCTTCCAAGGGGCATTGACAATGTCTTTTTATTCCATTGTAACCTTCTGCACTCTTCCAAGTGCATTGATATTGTCTTTTTACTCCTCTGCGACGTCCACGACTCTTCCAAGGGGCATTAAAACCGTCTTGTTAAGCTACTGTGACCTCCAAGTTTCTTACACAGGGCATTGATATTGTGTTTTTATTCCACTCTAACCTCCACCACTCTTCCAAGGGGCATTGATATTGTCTTTTTAATCCACTGCGACCTCCATCACTCTTCCAAGAAGCATTGAAACCGTCTTGTTAAGCTACTGTGACCTCCACGTCTATTCCACGGTGCATTAAAACTTTCTGGTTAAACCACTGTGAACTCTTCAGCTCTTCCAAGGGGCATTGATGTTGTACTTTTATTCCACTCTAACCTCCACCACTCTTTCAAGGGGCATTGATATTGTCTCTTTAGTTTACTGCGTCCTCCACCACTCTTCCAAGGGGCATTAATATTGTCTTTTTGTTCCACTGTGACCTCCACGTCTCTTCCAAGGGGCATTGATATTGTCTTTTTATTTAATTGGAACCTCCACCACTCTTCCAAGGGGCATTGATATTGTTTTTTTATTCCACTGTAACCTTCACCACTCTTCCAAGGGACATTGATATTATATTTTTATTCCACTGTAACCTCCACCACTCTTCCAAGGGGCATTGATATTGTCTTTTTATTCCACTGTAACCTCCACCACTCTTCCAAGGGGCATTGATATTGTCTTTTTAATCCACTGTGACCTCTACCACTCCTCCAAGCGGCTTTAAAAGAGTCTTGATAAGCTTCTGTGACCTTCACGTCTCTTCCAAAGGGCATTAAAAGCGCATGGTTAAACCACTCTGTACTCCACAGCTCTTCCAAGAGGCATTGATATTGTCTTTTTATTCAACTGTAACCTCCACCACTCTTCCAAGGGGCATTGATATAGTCCTTTTTTTTCCACTGCGACCTAGACCACTCTTCCAAGGGGATTTGATAGTCTTTTTAATCCACTGCGACCTCCACCACTCTTCCAAGGTTCATTAAAACCGTCTTGTTAAGCTACTGTGACCTCTACGTCCCTTCCACGGGGCATTGATATTGTCTTTTTATTCCACTGCGACCTCCACCACTCTTCCAAGGTGCATTGATATTGTCTTTTTAATCCACTGCGAACTCCACCACTGTTCCAAGGGACATTGATATTGTCTTTTTATTCCGCTGCGACCTTCTCCCCTCTTCCAAGGAACATTGATATTGTCTTTTTTTTCCACTTTAACCTCCACCACTCTTCTAAGGGGCATTGATATTTTCTTTTTATTCCACTTCGACCTCCACCACTCTTCCAAGGGGCATTGATAATGTCTTTTTAATCCACTGCGACCTCCACCTCTCTTCCAAGGGGCATTAAAACCGTCTTGTTAAGCTACTGTGAACTCCACGTCTCTTACAAGGGGCATTAAAACCGTCAATTTAAACCACTCTGAACTCCACAGCTATTGCAAAAGGCATTGATATTGTCTTTTTATTCTATTGTAACCTCCACCACTCTTCCAAGGGGCATTGATTTTGTCTTTTTAATCCACTGCGACCTCCATATCTCTTCCAAGAAACATTAAAACCGTCTTGTTTAGCTACTGTGACCTCCACGTCTATTCCACGGTGCCTTAAAACCTTTAGGTTAAAGCACTGTGAACTCCACAGCTCTTCCAAGGGGCATTGATATTGTCTTTTTATTCCACTGTGACATCCACCACTCTTCCAAGGGGCATTTATATTGTCTTTTTATTTTACTGCGACCTCCACCACTCATCCAAGGGGCATTAATATTGTCTTTTTATTCCACTGCGACCTCCACCACTCTTCCAAGGGTCATTGATATTGTCTTTTTATTCCACTGAAACCTCCACCACTCTTCAAAGGGGCATTGATATTGTCTTTTTATTCCGCTGCGACCTCCACCTCTCTTCCAAGGGGCATTAAAACCATCTTGTTAAGCTACTGTGACCTCCAAGTCTCTTTCACGAGGCATTGATATTGTCTTTTTATTCCACTGCGACCTCCACAACTCTTCCAAGTGGAATTGATATTGTCTTATTATTCCACTGCGACCTCCACCACTCTTCTAAGGGGCATTGATATTGTCTTTTTAATCCACTGCGACCTCCATCACTCTTCCAAGGGGCATTAAAACAGTTTTGATAAGCTACTGTGACCTCCACATCTCTTCCAAGGGGCATTAAAACAGTCTGGTTAAAACACTCTGAACACCACAGCTCTTCCAAGAGGCATTGATATTGTCTTTTTATTCCACTGTAACCTCCACCACTCTTCCAAGGGGCATTGATTTTGTCTTTTTAATCCACTGCGATCTCCATCACTCTTCCAAGAATCATTAAAACCGTCTTGTTTAGCTACTGTGACCTCCACGTCTATTCCATGGTGCTTTAAAACCTTCTGGTTAAACCACTGTGAACTCCTCAGCTCTTCCAAGGGGCATGGATATTGTCTTTTTATTCCACTGTAACCTCCACCACTCATCCTAGGGGCATTGGTATTGTATTTTATTTTGCTGCGACCTCCACCACTCTTCCAAGGGTCATTGATATTGTCTTTTTATTCCACTGTAACCTCCACTACTCTTCCAAGGGGCATTGATAATGTCTTTTTAATCCACTGCGACCTCCATTACTCTTCCAAGAATCATTAAAACCGTCTTGTTTAGCTGCTGTGACCTTCCCGTCTATTCCACGGTGCCTTAAAACCTTCTGGTTAAACCACTGTGAACTCCTCAGCTCTTCCAATGGGCATGGATATTGTCTTTTTATTCCACTGTAACCTCCACTACTCTTCCAAGGGGCATTGATATTGTCTTTTTATTCCACTGCGACCTCCACCTCTCTGCCAAGGGGCATTAAAATCATCTTGTTAAGGTACTGTGACCTCCAAGTCTCTTCCACGCGGCATTGATATTGTCTTTTTATTCTATTGCGACCTTCACATCTCTTCCAAGGGGAATTGATATTGTCTTTTTATTCCACTGCGACCTCCACCACTCTACTAAGGGGCATTGATATTGTCTTTTTAATCCACTGTGACCTCCACGTCTCTTCCAAGGGGCATTAAACCGTCTTGTTAAACCACTCTGTACTCCACAGCTCTTAAAAGAGGCATTGATATTGTCTTTTTATTCGACTGTAACCTCCACCACTCTTCCAAGGGGCATTGATATTGTCTCTGTTTTCCACTGCGAACTCCACCACTCTCCCAATGGGCATTAAAACCGTCTTGTTATGCTACTGTGACCTCCACTTCCCTTCCACGGGGCATTGATATTGTCTTTTTATTCCATTGCGACCTCCACCACTCTTCCAAGGGGCATTACAACCGTCTTCTTAAGCTGCTGTGACCTCCAAATCTCTTCCAAGGGGTATTAAAACCATCTGGTTAAACCGCTCTGAGCTCCACAGCTCTTCCAAGGAGCATTGACTATGTCTTTTTATTCCATTGTAACCTTCTGCACTCTTCCAAGTGCATTGATATTGTCTTTTTATTCCTCTGCGATGTCCACAACTTTCCAAGGGGCATTAAAACCGTCTTGTTAAGCTCCTGTGACCTCCAAGTTTCTTACACAGGGCATTGATATTGTCTTTTTATTCCACTGTAACCTCCACCACTCTTCCAAGGGGCATTGATATTGTCTTTTTATTCCACTGTAACCTCCACCAATATTCCAAGGGGCATTGATATTGTCTTTTTATTCCACTGCAACCTCCACCACTCTTCTAAGGGGCAATGATATTGTCTTTTAAATCCACAACGATCTCCACCACTCTTCCAAGGGGCATTAAAACAGTCTTGATAAGCTACTGTGACCTCCACGTCTCTTCCAAGGGGCATTAAACCGTCTGGTTAAACCACTCTGTACTCCACAGCTCTTCCAAGAGGCACTGATATTGTCTTTTTATTCCACTGCGACCTCCACCACTCTGCCAAGGGGCATTAAAACCGTCTTGTTTAGCTACTGTGACCTCCACGTCTTTTCCACAGGGCATTGTTTTTGTCTTTTTATTCCACTGCTACCTCCACCACTCTGCCAAGGGGCATTAAAACAGTCTTGTTAACCTACTGTGACCTACTCGTCTCTTTCACAGGGCATTGTTATTGTCTTTTTATTCCACTGCGACCTCCACCCCTCTTCCAAGGAACATTGATATTGTCTTTTTTCTCCACTGTAACCTCCACCACTCTTCTAAGGGGCAATTGATATTGTCTTTTTATTCCACTGCGACCTCCACCACCCTTCCAAGGTTCATTGATATTTTCTTTTTAATCCACTGTGACCTCCACGTCTCTTCCATGGGGCACTAAAACCATTTGGTTAAACCACTCTGTACTCCACAGTTCTTCCAAGGGGCATTGATTTTTTCTTTTTATTTCACTGTAACTTCCACCAATCTTTCAAGGGGCATTGATATTGTATTTTTATTCCACTGTGACCTCCACCACTCTTCCATGGGGCATTAAAACAGTCTTGTTAAGCTACTGTGACCTCCAAGTCTCTTCCAAGGGCATTAAAACCGTCTGCTTAAACCGCTCTGAGCTCCACAGCTCTTCCAAGGGGCATTGACAATGTCTTTTTATTCTATTGTAACCTTCTGCACTCTTCCAAGTGCATTGATATTGTCTTTATATTCCTCTGCGACGTCCACGACTCTTCCAAGGGGCATTAAAAACGTCTTGTTAAGCTACTGTGACCTCCAAGTTTCTTACACAGGGCATTGATATTGTCTTTTTATTCCACTGTAACCTCCACCACTCTTCCAAGGGGCATTGATATTGTCCTTTATTCCACTGTAACCTCCACCACTGTTCTAAGGGGCATTGTTATTGTCTTTTTATTCCACTGCGACCTCCACCACTCTGCCGAGGGCACTAAAACGGTCTTCTTAAGCTACTGTGATGTCCACATCTCTTCCACGGGGCATTGATATTGTCTTTTTATTCCACTGCGACCTTCACCCCTCTTCCAAGGAACATTGATATTGTCTTTTTTTTCCACTGTAACCTCCACCACTCTTCTAAGGGGCATTGATATTTTCTTTTTATTCCACTGCGACCTCCACCACTCTTCCAAGGGGCATTGGCATTGATATTGTCTTTTTATTCTATTTTAACCTCCACCACTCTTCCAAGGGGCATTGATTTTGTCTTTTTAATCCACTGCGACCTCCATCTCTCTTCCAAGAAACATTAAAACCGTCTTGTTTAGCTACTGTGACCTCCACGTCTTTTCCACGGTGCCTTAAAACCTTGTGGTTAAACCACTGTGAACTCCACAGCTCTTCCAAGGGGCATTTATATTGTCTTTTTATTTTACTGCGACCTCCACCACTCTTCCAAGGGGCATTAATATTGTCTTTTTATTCCACTGCGACCTCCACCACTCTTCCAAGGGTCATTGATATTGTCTTTTATTCCACTGTAACCTCCACCACTCTTTCAAGGGGCATTGATATTGTCTTTTTATTCCGCTGCGACCTCCACCTCTCTTCCAAGGGGCATTAAAACCATCTTGTTAAGCTACTGTGACCTCCAAGTCTCTTTCACGAGGCATTGATATTGTCTTTTTATTCCACTGCGACCTCCACAACTCTTCCAAGTGGAATTGATATTGTCTTATTATTCCACTGCGACCTCCACCACTCTTCTAAGGGGCATTGATGTTGTCTTTTTAATGCACTGCGACCTCCATCACTCATCCAAGGGGCATTAAAACAGTTTTGATAAGCTACTGTGACCTCCACATCTCTTCCAAGGGGCATTAAAACAGTCTGGTTAAAACACTCTGAACTCCACAGCTCTTCCAAAAGGCATTGATATTGTCTTTTTATTCCACTGTAACCTCCACCACTCTTCCAAGGGGCATTGATTTTGTCTTTTTAATCCAATGCGACCTCCATCACTCTTCCAAGAATCATTAAAACCGTCTTGTTTAGCTATTGTGACCTCCACGTCTATTCCATGGTGCCTTAAAACCTTCTGGTTAAACCACTGTGAACTCCTCAGCTCTTCTAAGGGGCATGGATATTGTCTTTTTATTCCACTGTAACCTCCACCACTCATCCTAGGGGCATTGATATTGTATTTTATTTTACTGCGACCTCCACCACTCTTCCAAGGGGTATTAATATTGTCTTTTTATTCCACTGCGACCTCCACCACTCTTCCAAGGGTCACTGATATTGTCTTTTTATTCCACTGTAACCTCCACTACTCTTCCAAGGGGCATTGATATTGTCTTTTTATTCCACTGTAACCTCCACCACTCTTCCAAGGGGCATTGATTTTGTCTTTTTAATCCACTGCGACCTCCATCACTCTTCCAAGAATCATTAAAACCGTCTTGTTTAGCTGCTGTGACCTTCAAGTCTATTCCACGGTGCCTTAAAACCTTCTGGTTAAACCACTGTGAACTCCTCAGCTCTTCCAATGGGCATGGATATTGTCTTTTTATTCCACTGTAACCTCCACCACTCATCCTAGGGGCATTGATATTGTCTTTTTATTTTACTGCGACCTCCACCACTCTTCCAAGGGGCATTAAGATTGTCTTTTTATTCCACTGCGACCTCCACCACTCTTCCAAGGGTCATTGATATTGTCTTTTTATTCCACTGTAACCTCCACTACTCTGCCAAGAGGCATTAAAACCATATTGTTAAGGTACTGTGACCTCCAAGTCTCTTCCACGAGGCATTGATATTGTCTTTTTATTCCATTGCGACCTCCACATCTCTTCCAAGGGGAATTGATATTGTCTTTTTATTCCACTGCGACCTCCACCACTCTACAAAGGGGCATTGATATTGCCTTTTTAATCCACTGTGACCTCCACGTCTCTTCCAAGGGGCATTAAACCAACTTGTTAAACCACTCTGTACTCCACAGCTCTTCCAAGAGGCATTGATATTGTCTTTTTATTCGACTGTAACCTCCACCACTCTTCCAAGGGGCATTGATATTGTCTCTGTTTTCCACTGCGAACTCCACTACTCTTCCAATGGGCATTAAAACCGTCTTGTTATGCTACTGTGACCTCCACTTCCCTGCCACGGGGCATTGATATTGTCTTTTTATTCCACTGCGACCTCCACCACTCTTCCAAGGGGCATTAAAACCGTCTTCTTAAGCTGCTGTGACCTCCAAGTCTCTTCCAAGGGGCATTAAAACCATCTGGTTAAACCGCTTTGAGCTCCACAGCTCTTCCAAGGAGCATTGACTATGTGTTTTTATTCCATTGTAACCTTCTGCACTCTTCCAAGTGCATTGATATTGTCTTTTTATTCCTCTGCGATGTCCACAACTCTTCCAAGGGGCATTAAAACCGTCTTGTTAAGCTACTGTCACCTCCAAGTTTCTTACACAGGGCATTGATATTGTCTTTTTATTCCACTGTAACCTTCACCACTCTTCCAAGGGGCATTGATATTGTCTTTTTATTCCACTGTAACCTCCACCAATATTCCAAGGGGCATTGATATTGTCTTTTAAATCCACAACGATCTCCACTACTCTTCCAAGGGGCATTAAAACAGTCTTAATAAGTTACTGTGACCTCCACGTCTCTTCCAAGGGGCATGAAACCGTCTGTTTAAACCACTCTGTACTCCACAGCTCTTCCAAGAGGCACTGATATTGTCTTTTTATTCCACTTCGACCTCCACCACTCTGCCAAGGGGCATTAAAACCGTCTTGTTTAGCTACTGTGACCTCCACGTCTTTTCCACAGGGCATTGTTTTTGTCTTTTTATTCCACTGCTACCTCCACCACTCTGCCAAGGGGCATTAAAACAGTCTTGTTAACCTACTGTGACCTCCTCGTCTCTTTCACAGGGCATTATTATTGTCTTTTTATTCCACTGCGACCTCCACCACTCTTCCAAGGGGCATTGATATTGTCTTTTTATTCCACTGCAACCTCCACCACCCTTCCAAGGTTCATTGATATTTTCTTTTTAATCCACTGCGACCTCCACCACTCTTCCAAGTGGCATTAAAATTGTCTTGTTAAGCTACTGTGACCTCCACGTCTCTTCCAAGGGGCACTAAAACCATTTGGTTAAACCACTCTGTACTCCACAGTTCTTCCAAGGGGCATTGATTTTTTCTTTTTATTTCACTGTAACTTCCAGCACTCTTTCAAGGGGAATTGATATTGTATTTTTATTCCACTGTGACCTCCACCACTCTTCCATGGGGCATTAAAACCGTCTTGTTAAGCTACTGTGACCTCCAAGTCTCTTCCAAGGGGCATTAAAACCGTCTTGTTAAGATACTGTGACCTACAAGTTTCTTACACAGGGCATTGATATTGTCTTTTTATTCCACTGTAACCTCCACCACTCTTCCAAGGGGCATTAATATTGTCCTTTATTCCACTGTAACCTCCACCACTTTTCTAAGGGGCATTAAAACCATCTTGTTAAGCTACTGTGACCTCCAAGTCTCTTCCACAGGGCATTGTTATTGTCTTTTTATTCCACTGCGACCTCCACCACTCTGCCGAGGGCATTAAAACGGTCTTCTTAAGCTACTGAGATTTCCACATCTCTTCCACGGGGCATTGATATTGTCTTTTTATTCCGCTGTAACCTCCACCACTCTTCCAAGGGGCATTGATATTGTCTTTTTATTCCACTGTAACCTCCACCACTAATCCAAGGGGCATTGATATTGTCTTTTTATTCCACTGCGACCTCCACCACTCTTCCAAGGTTCATTGATATTGTCTTTTTAATCCACTGCGACCTCCACCACTCTTCCAAGGGGCATTAAAACCGTCTTGTTAAGCTACTGTGACCTCCACGTCTCTTCCAAGGGGCACTAAAACCGTTTGGTTAAACCACTCTGTACTCCACAGCTCTTCCAAGGGGCATTGATATTGTCTTTTTATTTCACTGTAACTACCACCACTCTTTCAAGGGGCATTGATATTGTATTTTTATTCCACTGTGACCTCCACCACTCTTCCAAGGGGCATTAAAACCGTCTTGTTAAGCTACTGTGACCTCCAAGTCTCTTCCAAGGGGCATTAAAACCGTCTGGTTAAACCGCTCTGAGCTCCACAGCACTTCCAAGGGGCATTGACAATGTCTTTTTATTCCATTGTAACCTTCTGCACTCTTCCAAGTGCATTGATATTGTCTCTTTATTCCACTGCGATGTCCACGACTCTTCCAAGGGGCATTAAAACCGTCTTGTTAAGCTACTGTGACCTCCAAGTTTCTTACACAGGGCCCTGATATTGTATTTTTATTCCACTGTAACCTCCACCACTCTTGCAAGGGGCATTGATATTGTCTTTTTAATCCACTGCGACCTCCCTCACTCTTCCCAGAAGCATTGAAACCGTCTTGTTAAGCTACTGTGACCTCCACATCTCTTCCACAGGGCATTGTTATTGTCTTTTTATTCCACTGTAACCTCCACCACTCTTCCAAGAGGCATTGATATTGTCTTTTTATTCCACTGCGACCTCCACCACTCTTCCAAGGTTCATTGATATTGTCTTTTTAATCCACTGCGACCTCCACCACTCTTCCAAATGGCATTAAAACCGTCTTGTTAAGCTACTGTGACCTCCACGTCTATTCCACGGTGCATTAAAACTTTCTGGTTAAACCACTGTGAACTCCACAGCTCTTCCAAGGGGCATTGATATTGTCTTTTTATTCCACTCTAACCTCCACCACACTTCCAAGGGTCATTGATATTGTCTCTTTATTTTGCTGTGACCTCCACCACTTTTCCAAGGGGCATTAATGTTGTCTTTTTGTTCGACTGTGACCTCCACGACTCTTCCAAGGGGCATTAAAACCGTCTTGTTAAGCTACTGTGACCTCTAAGTTTCTTACACAGGGCATTGATATTGTCTTTTTATTCCACTGTAACCTCCACCACTCTTCCAAGGGGCATTAATATTGTCCTTTATTTCACTGTAACCTCCAACACTGTTCTAAGGGGCATTAAAACCGTCTTGTTAAGCTACTGTGACCTCCAAGTCTTTTCCACAGGTCATTGTTATTGTCTTTATATTCCACTGCGACCTCCACCACTCTGCCGAGGGCATTAAAACGGTCTTCTTAAGCTACTGTGATGTCCACATCTCTTCCACGGGGCATTGATATTGTCTTTTTATTCCACTGTAACCTCCACCACTCTTCCAAGGGGCATTGATATTGTCTTTTTATTCCACTGTAACCTCCACCACTAATCCAAGGGGCATTGATATTGTCTTTTTATTCCACTGCGACCACCACCACTCTTCCAAGGTTCATTGATATTGTCTTTTTAATCCACTGCGACCTCCACCACTCTTCCAAGGGGCATTAAAACCGTCTTGTTAAGCTACTGTGACCTCCACGTCTCTTCCAAGGGGCACTAAAACCGTTTGGTTAAACCACTCTGTACTCCACAGCTCTTCCAAGGGGCATTGATATTGTCTTTTTATTTCACTGTAACTACCACCACTCTTTCAAGGGCATTGATATTGTATTTTTATTCCACTGTGACCTCCACCACTCTTCCAAGGGGCATTAAAACCGTCTTGTTAAGCTACTGTGACCTCCAAGTCTCTTCCAAGGGGCATTAAAACCATCTGGTTAAATCGCTCTGAGCTCCACAGCACTTCCAAGGGGCATTGACAATGTCTTTTTATTCCATTGTAACCTTCTGCACTCTTCCAAGTGCATTGATATTGTCTTTTTATTCCTCTGCGACGTCCACGACTCTTCCAAGGGGCATTAAAACCGTCTTGTTAAGCTACTGTGACCTCCAAGTTTCTTACACAGGGCATTGATATTGTATTCTTATTCCACTGTAACCTCCACCACTCTTGCAAGGGGCATTGATATTGTCTTTTTAATCCACTGCGACCTCCCTCACTCTTCCAAGAAGCATTGAAACCGTCTTGTTAAGCTACTGTGACCTCCACATCTCTTCCACAGGGCATTGTTATTGTCTTTTTATTCCACTGTAACCTCCACCACTCTTCCAAGAGACATTGATATTGTCTTTTTATTCCACTGCGACCTCCACCACTCTTCCACGGTGCATTAAAACTTTCTGGTTAAACCACTGTGAACTCCACAGCTCTTCCAAGGGGCATTGATATTGTCTTTTTATTCCACTCTAACCTTCACCACACTTCCAAGGGGCATTGATATTGTCTCTTTATTTTGCTGCGACCTCCACCACTTTTCCAAGGGGCATTAATGTTGTCTTTTTGTTCGACTGTGACCTCCACGTCTCTTCCAAGGGGCATTGATATTGTCTTTTTATTTAATTGGAACCTCCACCACTCTTCCAAGGGGCATTGATATTGTCTTTTTATTCCACTGTAACCTCCACCATTCTTCCAAGGGACATTGATATTGTCTCTTTATTCCACTGTAACCTCCACCACTCTTCTAAGGGGCAATGATATTGTCTTTTTATTCCACTGTAACCTCCACCACTCTTGCAAGGGGCATTGATATTGTCTTTTTAATCCACTGCAACCTCTACCACTCCTCCAAGGGGCTTTTAAACAGTCTTGATAAGCTTCTGTGACCTTCACGTCTCTTCCAAGGGGCATTAAAAACGCATGGTTAAACCACTCTGAACTCCACAGCTGTTCCATGAGGCATTGATATTTTCTTTTTATTCCACTGCGACCTCCACCACTCTTCCAATGGGCATCGATAATGTCTTTTTAATCCACTGCGACCTCCACCACTCTTCCAAGGGGCATTAAAACCGTCTTGTTAAGCTACTGTGACCTCCACGTCTCTTCCAAGGGGCATTAAAACCGTCAATTTAAACCACTCTGAACTCCACAGCTCTTGCAAAAGGCATTGATATTGTCTTTTTATTCCACTGTAACCTCCACCACTCTTCCAAGGGGCATTTATATTGTCTTTTTATTTTACTGCGACCTCCACCACTCTTCGAAGGGTCATTGATATTGTCTTTTTATTCCACTGTAACCTCCACCACTCTTCCAAGGGGCATTGATTTTGTCTTTTTATTCCACTGCGACCTCCACCTCTCTTCCAAGGGGCATTAAAACCATCTTGTTAAGCTACTGTGACCTCCACGTCCCTTCCACGGGGCATTGATATAGTCTTTTTAATCCACTGCCACCTCCACCACTCCTCCAAGGGGAATTAAAACAGTATTGATAAGCTACTGTGACTTCCACTTCTCTTCCAAGGGGCATTAAAACCGTCTGGTTAAACCACTCTGATCTCCACAGCTCTTCCAAGAGCCATTGATATTGTCTTTTTATTCGACTGTAACCTCCACCACTCTTCCAAGGGGCATTAAAACCGTCTTGTTAAACTACTGTGACTTCCACTTCTCTTCCAAGGGGCATTAAAACCGTCAATTTAAACCACTCTGAACTCCACAGCTCTTGCAAGAGGCATTGATATTGTCTTTTTATTCCACTGTAACCTCCACCACTCTTCCAAGGGGCATTGATTTTGTCTTTTTAATCCACTGCAACCTCCATCACTCTTCCAAGAAGCATTAAAACCGTCTTGTTTAGCTAATGTGACATCCACGTCTATTCCACGGTGCCTTAAAACCTTCTGGTTAAACCACTGTGAACTCCAGAGCTCTTCCAAGGGGCATTAAAACCGCATCGATAAACCACTCTGAACTCCACACCTCTTCCAAGAGGCATTGATATTGTCTTTTTTTTCAACCTTAACCTCCACCACTCTTCCAAGGGGCATTGATATTGTCTTTTTTTTCCACTGCGTCCTCCACCACTCTTCCAAGGGGATTTGATAGTCTTTTTATTCCACTGCGACCTCCACCACTCTTCCAAGGGGCATTAAAACCGTCTTGTTAAGCTACTGTTACCTCCACGTCTCTCCCACAGTGCATTGATATTGTCTTTTTAATCCACTGCGACCTCCACCACTGTTCCAAGGGACATTGATAATGTCTTTTTATTGCTCTGCGACCTTCACCCCTCTTCCAAGGAACATTGATATTGTCTTATTTTTCCATTGTAACCTCCACCACTCTTCTAAGGGGCATTGATATTTTCTTTTTATTCCACTGCGACCTCCACCACTCTTCCAAGGGGCATCGATAATGTCTTTTTAATCCACTGCGACCGCCACCACTCTTCCAAGGGGCATTAAAACCGTCTTGTTAAGCTACTGTGAGCTCCACGTCTCTTCCAAGGGGCATTAAAACCGTCAATTTAAACCACTCTGAACTCCACAGCTCTTGCAAAAGGCATTGATATTGTCTTTTTATTCCACTGTAACCTCCACCACACTTCCAAGGGGCAATTATATTGTCTTTTTATTTTACTGCGACCTCCACCACTCTTCCAAGGGGCATTAATATTGTCTTTTTATTCCACTGCGACCTCCACCACTCTTCCAAGTGTCATTGATATTGTCTTTTTATTCCACTGTAACCTCCACCACTCTTCCAAGGGGCATTGATATTGTCTTTTTATTCCACTGTAACCTCCACCTCTCTTCCAAGGGGCATTAAAACCATCTTGTTAAGCTACTGTGACCTCCACCTCCCTTCCACGGGGCATTGATATAGTCTTTTTAATCCACTGCCACCTCCACCACTCTTCCAAGGGGCATTGATTTTGTCTTTCTAATCCACTGCGACCTCCATAACTCTTCCAATAAGCATTAAAACCGTCTTGTTTAGCTTCTGTGAGCTCCACGTCTATTTCACGGTGCCTTAAAACCTTCTGGTTAAACCACTGTGAACTCCACAGCTCTTCCAAGGGGCATTGATATTGTTTTTTTATTCCACTGTAACCTCCACCACTCTTCCAAGGGGCATTGATGTTGTCTTTTTATTTTACTGCAACCTCCACCACTCTTCCAAGGGGCATTAATATTGTCTTTCTATTCCACTGCGACCTCCACCACTCTTCCAAGGGTCATTGATATTGTCTTTTTATTCCACTGTAACCTCCACCACTCTTCCAATGGGCATTAATATTGTCTTTTTATTAAACTGCGACCTCCACCTCTCTTCCAAGGGGCATTAAAACCATCTTGTTAAGCTACTGTGACCTCCAAGTCTCTTCCACGAGGCATTGATATTGTCTTTTTATTCCACTGCGACCTCCACATGTCTTCCAATGGGAATTGATATTGTCTTTTTATTCCACTGCGACCTCTACCACTCTTCCAAGGGGCATTAAAACAGTCTTGATAAGCTACTGTGACATCCACGTCTCTTCCAAGGGGCATTAAACCATCTGGTTAAACCACTCTGTACTCCACAGCTCTTCCAAGAAGCATTGATATTGTCTTTTTATTCGACTGTAACCTCCACCACTCTTCCAATGGGCATTGATATTGTCTCTGTTTTCCACTGCGACCTCCACCACTCTTCCAAGGGGCTTTGATCTTGTCTTTTTTATCTACTGCGACCTCCACCACACTTCCAATGGGCATTAAAACCGTCTTGTTATGCTACTGTGACCTCCACGTCCCTTACATGGGGCATTGATATTTTCTTTTTATTCCATTGCGACCTCCACCACTCTTCCAAGGGGCATTAAAACCGACTTGTTAAGCTACTGTGACCTCCAAGTCTCTTCAAAGGGGCATTAAAACCGTATGGTTAAACCGCTCTGAGCTCCACATCTCTTCCAAGGGGCATTGACAATGTTTTTTTATTCCATTGTTACCTTCTGCATTCTTCCAAGTGCATTGATATTGTCTTTTTATTCCTCTGCGACGTCCACGACTCTTCCAAGGGGCATTGAAACCGTCTTGTTAAGCTACTGTGACCTCCAAGTTTCTTACACAGGGCATTGATATTGTCTTTTTATTCCACTGTAACCTCCACCACTCTTCCAAGGGGCATTGATATTGTTTTTTTATTCCACTGTAACCTCCACCAATCTTCCAAGTGGCATTGATATTGTCTTTTTATTCCACTGCGACATCCACCACTCTTCTAAGTGGCATTGATATTGTCTTTTAAATCCACAACGATCTCTACCACTCTTCCAAGGGGCATTGAAACAGTCTTGTTAAGCTACTGTGACCTCCTCGTCTCTTCCAAGGGGCATTAAAACCATCTGGTTAAAGACTCTGAACTCAACAGCTCTTACAAGAGGCATTGATATTGTCTTTTTATTCGACTGTAACATCCACCACTCTTCCAAGCGGCTTTGATATTGTCTTTTTATTCCATTGCGACCTCCACCACTCTTCCAAGGGACATTGATATTGTCTTTTTAATCAACTGCCACCTCCACCTCTCTTCCAAGGGGCATGAAAACCGTCCTGTGAAGCTACTGTGACCTCCACGTCCCTTCCACGGGGCATTGATATTGTCGTTTTATTCCACTGCGACCTCCACCACTCTTCCAAGGGGCATTGATATTGTCTTTTTAATCCACTGCGACCTCCACCACTTTTCCAAGGGGCATTGATATTGTCTTCTTAATCCACTGCGACCTCCACCACTCTTCCAAGGGGCATTGATATTGTCTTTGTAATCCACTGTGACCTCCTCGTCTCTTACAAGGGGCGTTAAAACCGTCAATTTAAACGCCTCTGAACTCCACAGCTCTTCCAAGGAGCACTGGTATTGTCTTTTTATTCCACTCTAACCTCCACCACTCTTCCAATGGGCATTGTCATTGTCTATTTATTCCACTGCGACCTCCACCACTCTTCCAAGGGGCATTAAGACAATCTTGTTAAGCTACAGTGACCTCCACAACTCTTCCATGGGGCATTGATATTGTCTTTTATTCCACTGTAACCTCCACCACTCTTCCAAGGGGCCTTGATTTTGTCTTTTTATTCCACTGCGACCTCTACCACTCTTCCAATGGGCATTGATATTGTCTTTTGTAATCCACTGCAACCTGCACCACTCTTCCAAGGGGCATTAAAGCCGTCTTGTTAAGCTACTGTCACGTCCATGTCTATTCCACGGGGCATTGATATTGTCTTTTTATTCCTCTGTAACCTCCACCACTCTTTCAAGTGGCAATGACATTGTCTTTTTATTCCACTGCGACTTCCACCTCTCTTCTAAGGGGCATTGATATTGTCTTTTTAATCCACTGCGACCTCCACCACTCTTCCAATGGGCATTAAAACCATCTTGTTAAGCTACTGTTGCCTCCACGTCCCTTCCACGGGGCATTGATATTGTCTTTTTAATCCACTGCCACCTCCTCCACTCTTCAAAGGGGCACTAAAACAGTATTGATAAGCTACTGTGACCTCCACGTCTCTTCCAACGGGCCTTAAAACAGTCTGGTTGAACCACTCTGATCTCCACAGCTCTTCCAAGAGGCATTGATATTGTCTTTTTATTCGATTGTAGCCTCCAACACTCTTCCAAGGGGCATTAAAACCGTCTTGTTAAGCTACTGTGACCTCCACGTCTCTTCCAAGGGGCATTAATACCGTCAATTTAAACCACTCTGAACTCCACAGCTCTTGCAAGAGTCATTGATATTGTCTTTTTATTCAACTGTAACCTCCACCACTCTTCCAAGGGGCATTGATTTTGTCTTTTTAATCCACTGCGACCTCCATCACTCTTCCAATCAGCATTAAAACCGTCTTGTTTAGCTTCTGTGACCTCCACGTCTATTTCACGGTGCCTTAAAACCTTCTGGTTAAACCACTGTGAACTCCACAGCTCTACCAAAGGGCATTGATATTGTCTTTTTATTCCACTGTAACCTCCACCACTCTTCCAAGGGGCATTGATATGGTCTTTTTATTTTACTGCGACCTCCACCACTCTTCCAAGGGGCATTAATATTGTCTTTTTATTCCACTGCGACCTCCACCACTCTTCCAAGGGTAATTGATATTGTCTTTTTATTCCACTGTGACCTCCACCACTCTTCCAAGGGGCATTAATATTGTCTTTTTATTAAACTGCGACCTCCACCTCTCTTCCAAGTGGCATTAAAACCATCTTGTTAAGCTACTGTGACCTGCAAGTCTCTTCCACGAGGCATTGATATTGTCTTTTTATTCCACTGCGACCTCCACATCTCTTCCAAGGGGAATTGATATTGTCTTTTTATTCCACTGCGACCTCTACCACTCTTCCAAGGGGCATTAAAACAGTCTTGATAAGCTACTGTGACCTCCACGTCTCTTCCAAGGGGCATTAAACCATCTGGTTAAACCACTCTGTACTCCACAGCTCTTCCAAGAGACATTGATATTGTCTTTTTATTCGACTGTAACCTCCACCACTCTTCCAAGGGGCATTGATATTGTCTCTGTTTTCCGCTGTGATCTCCACCACTCTGAACTCCACAGCTCTTCCTAGGGGGTTTTTGTATTGTCTTTTTATTCCACTCTAACCTCCACCACTCTTCCAAGGGGCATTAAAACAGTCTTGTTAATCTACTGTAACCTCCACCACTCTTCCAAGGGGCATTGATTTTGTCTTTTTATTCCAATGCGACCTCTACCACTCTTCCAATGGGCATTCATATTGTCTTTTGTAATCCACTGCAACCTGCACCACTCTTCCAAGGGGCATTAAAGCAGTCTTGTTAAGCTACTGTCACGTCCTTGTCTATTCCACGGGCATTGATATTGTCTTTTTATTCCACTGTAACCTCCACCACTCTTCCAAGTGGCAATGACATTGTCTTTTTATTCTACTGCAACTTCCACCTCTCTTCTAAGGGGCATTGATATTGTCTTTTTAATCCACTGCGACCTCCACCACTCTTCCAAGTGGCATTAAAACCGTCTGGTTAAACCACTCTGAACTCCACAGCTCTTCCAAGGGGGATTGATATTGTCTTTTTATTCCACTGTAACCTCCACCACTCTTCCAAGGGGCATTGATTTTGTCTTTTTATTCCACTGCGACCTCCACCACTCTTCCAATGGGCATTGTTATTGTCTTTTTAATCCCCTGCAACCTCCACCACTCTTCCAAGGCGCATTAAAACCGTCTTGTTAAGCTGCTGTGACTTCCACGTCCCTTCCACGGGGCATTGATATTGTCTTTTTATTCCACTGCGACCTTCACCACTCTTCCAAGGGACATTGATATTGTCTTTTTAATCCACTGCGACCTCCACCACTGTTCCAAGGGACATTGATATTGTCTTTTTATTCCTCTGCGACCTTCACCCCTCTTCCAAGGAACATTGATATTGTCTTATTTTTCCACTGTAACCTCCACCACTCTTCTAAGGGGCATTGATATTTTCTTTTTATTCCACTGCGACCTCCACCACTCTTCCAAGGGGCATCGATAATGTCTTTTTAATCCACTGCGACCTCCACCACTCTTCCATGGGGCATTAACACCGTCTTGTTAAGCTACTGTGACCTCCGCGTCTCTTCCAAGGGGCATTAAAACCGTCAATTTAAACCTCTCTGAGCTCCACAGCTCTTGCAAAAGGCATTGATATTGTGTTTTTATTCCACTGTAACCTCCACCAGTCTTCCAAGGGGCATTTATATTGTCTTTTTATTTTACTGCGACCTCCACCACTCTTCTAAGGGGCATTAATATTGTCTTTTTATTCCACTGCGACCTCCACCACTCTTCGAAGGGTCATTGATATTGTCTTTTTATTCCACTGTAACCTCCACCACTCTTCCAAGGGGCATTGATATTGTCTTTTTATTCCACTGCGACCACCACCTCTCTTCCAAGGGGTATTAAAACCATCTTGTTAAGCTACTGTGACCTCCACGTCCCTTCCACGGGGCATTGATATTGTCTTTTTAATCCACTGCCACCTCCACCACTCTTCAAAGGGGCACTAAAACAGTATTGATAAGCTACTGTGACCTCCACGTCTCTTCCAAAGGGCCTTAAAACCGTCTGGTTGAACCACTCTGATCTCCACAGCTCTTCCAAGAGGCATTGATATTGTCTTTTTATTCGATTGTAGCCTCCAACACTCTTCCAAGGGGCATTAAAACCGTCTTGATAAGCTACTGTGACCTCCACGTCTCTTCCAAGGGGCATTAAAACCGTCAATTTAAACCACTCTGAACTCCAACGCTCTTGCAAGAGGCATTGATATTGTCTTTTTATTCAACTGTAACCTCCACCACTCTTCCAAGGGGCATTGATTTTGTCTTTTTAATCCACTGCGACCTCCATCACTCTTCCAAGAAGCATTAAAACCGTCTTGTTTAGCTACTGTGACCTCCACGTCTATTCCACTGTGCCTTAAAACCTTCTGGTTAAACCACTGTGAACTCCACAGCTCTTCCAAGGGGCATTGATATTGTCTTTTTATTCCACTGTAACCTCCACCACTCTTCCAAGGGGCATTGATATGGTCTTTTTATTTTACTGCGACCTCCACCACTCTTCCAAGGGGCATTAATATTGTCTTTCTATTCCACTGCGACCTCCACCACTCTTCCAAGGGTCATTGATATTGTCTTTTTATTCCACTGTTAGCTCCACCACTCTTCCAAGGGGCATTAATATTGTCTTTTTATTAAACTGCGACCTCCACCTCTCTTCCAAGTGGCATTAAAACCATCTTGTTAAGCTACTGTGACCTGGAAGTCTCTTCCACGAGGCATTGATATTGTCTTTTTATTCCACTGCGACCTCCACATCTCTTCCAAGGGGAATTGATATTGTCTTTTTATTCCACTGCGACCTCTACCACTCTTCCAAGGGGCATTAAAACAGTCTTGATAAGCTACTGTGACCTCAACGTCTCTTCCAAGGGGCATTAAACCATCTGGTTAAACCACTCTGTACTCCACAGCTCTTCCAAGAGACATTGATATTGTCTTTTTATTCGACTGTAACCTCCAACACTCTTCCAAGGGGCATTGATATTGTCTCTGTTTTCCACTGCGATCTCCACCACTCTGAACTCCACAGCTCTTCCTAGGGGATTTTTGTATTGTCTTTTTATTCCACTCTAACCTCCACCACTCTTCCAAGGGGCATTAAAACAGTCTTGTTAATCTACTGTGACTTCCACGTCTCTTCCAAGGGGCATTAAACCTTCTGGTTAAACCACTGTGAACTCCACAGCTCTTGCAAGGGGCTTTGATATTGTTGTTTATTCCACTGTAACCTCCAGCACTCTTCCAAGGGGCATTGATATTGTCTTTTTATTCTACTGCGTCTTCCACGACTCTCCCAAGGGGCATTAAAACTGTCTTGTTAAGCTGCTGTAACCTCCATGTCTATTCCACGGGGCATTGATATTGTCTTTTTATTCCAATGTAACCTCCACCACTCTTCTAAGGGGCAGTGATATTGTCTTTTTAAACCACCTCCACCAGTCTTCCAAGAGGCATTAAAAGCATCTTTTAAGCTACTATGACCTCCCCGTCTCTTGCAAGGGGCATTAAAACCATCTGGTTAAACCACTCTGAATTCCAAAGCTCATCAAAGGGGCATTGATATTGTCTTTTTATTCCACAAATGTGGGACAAATTAGTGGAAGTCACTGACTACTTAGATGACCAGATTTGGAGTATATTGGAAGTAATTAATACTACTGTTGCGGTGCAGAATCAACTTATTATAGTAGCTAATCAACATACTTTAGTGCTGGACTATTTGACAGCAGCTCAAGGAGGGATGTGTCAGGTTATAGGCCCAGCCTGTTGTCACTATATTGACCCCGACTCTACCATACGGTTAAAGACTAAAATGGAAGACATTAGGAAACTCAGGGAAGAATATAACAAACATAATGAATTGACCAAAGACAGTTGGTGGTCTGATACGTTTTCGTTTTTAAATCCTGCTAATTGGTTTAAAGGGATTGGTGGATGGATTGCTGGAATATTACAAGGAGTGTTGCATATTGCTGCTTGCATCTTGTTAATATGTTTTACTAAAACTAGTCTTTTATTGTATCCCAATTTGAATGATGAAAACCTGCCAGTCATCAGAGAGCAAGGAGAACGCTGTCAACCAACATCCAGTGCTACTATACACAGACCTCCCAGATGTAACCAGCATTGAGGACCTGGACGGCAAGGGAATGATGACCTTCACCCGCACGCCCCGACCAACCTCACGTCTGAAGATCAGAGCTTTATGATTATATCAACGGACAAGGGGGGTGGACATGCCGCAACAGCCTCAATTGGTAACAACGGCACTAATTGAGTGAAGACCAATATTCCTCAGGCTCAAACCATTACCCTGGGAAAGCACCTCTATTGTTGATAATAGCGAAATTTTTAGGGGGGAAATGTAAAGGACATATTGATACTATTCATGCTATGGCAACTCCATTTTGTCTGCTTGCTTCAAAATCATGTTATTATACTCTTTGCATAACATACATTCTTTCCTTCTTTCCTCTTGATTCACATGCAACTTTCCCACACTAACCTTTTCTCTCAGGAACATTCTATGAGACACCCCGCTCCTGTTATCTAGCTAGTCTGAGCCGGGATGTACGACCTTGTAACTTTTCACCATGCACCGAACTAACGATAATATGACCATTTGTGTATTTCCGTAATAATTGTACTAACATTGGTTCAAGCTTGTAGTATGGGTGTAGGTGATTGGATATTAATAAACTCAAAACAATATAAAATGGTAAGTAGAAATAAACGGGGTTAGAGATTCTTGAATCCCCCCATACAGAGCTTTGCCTCCATCTGGATTTCTATTGGATTGCAATCAACCTTGTAACATAATAATTTGACACTCACTTGGTCAACCGTGAAGGGTCATCACTGCCCTCCCTCAACACGTACAGTCCTCTATGTCTCCTCCGTACAGTCCTCTATGTCTCTGCCGTACAGCCCTCTATGTCTCCACCGTACAGCCCTCTATGTCTCCACCGTACAGCCCTCTATGTCTCCACCGTACAGCCCTCTATGTCTCCACCATACAGCCCTATATGTCTCCTCCATACAGCCCTCTATGTCTTCGCCGTACAACCCTCTATGTCT
This sequence comes from Phyllobates terribilis, assembly GCF_046119375.1. Taxonomy (NCBI): domain Eukaryota; kingdom Metazoa; phylum Chordata; class Amphibia; order Anura; family Dendrobatidae; genus Phyllobates; species Phyllobates terribilis. Next base: position 607,629 of record NW_027363119.1, read on the forward strand.
CCGTCGTACAGACGTCTATGTCTATGCTGTACAGTCCTCTATGTCTCTGCCATACAGCCCTCTATATCTATGCTGTACAGCCCACTATGTCTCCACCGTACAGCCCTCTATGTCTCTGTCGTACAGACGTCTATGTCTCCGCCATACAGCCCTCTGTCTCCACCGTACAGCCCTCTGTCTCCACCGTACAGCCCTCTGTCTCCACCGTACAGCCCTCTATGTCTCCACCATAGAGCCCTCTATGTCTCAGCTGTTTAATAGTGATTCTTGATTTCTTGTTGCTTTATGTTTTGCCAACTTTCATGACTATTTTTAGATTTCTGATATTGAAAATGTTGTTTTTTTACTACTGGGGTAATATTCAGTATCCTGTTGTAAATGTCCACATTTTCATAGAATCATAGAATCATAGAATGGTAGAGTTGGAAGGGACCTCCTGGGTCATCTGGTCCAACCCCCTGCTCAAAGCAGGATTCACTAAATCATCTCAGACAGATGTCTGTCCAGCCTCTGTTTGAAGACGTCCATTGAAGGGGAACTCACCACCTCTCGTGGCAGCCTGTTCCACTCATTAATCACCGTAACTGTCAAAAAGTTTTTTCTAATATCTAATCTGTGTCTCTTCCCATTCAGTTTCATCCCATTGCTTCTAGTCTTTCTTTGTGCAAATGAGAATAAAGATGATCCTTCTACAATGTGACAGCCCTTGACATATTTGTAGACAGCTATTAAGTCTCCTCTCAGTCTTCTTTTTTGCAAGCTAAACATTCCCAAATCCTGCAACCGTTCCTCATAGGACATGGTTTGCAGACCAGTCACCATTCTGGTCGCTCTTCTCTGAACTTGCTCCAGTTTGTCTATGTCTTTTTTAAAATGTGGTGCCCAAAACTGTACACAGTATTCCAGATGAGGTCTGACCAAAGAGGAGTAAAGACCCATAATGACTTCACGTGATCTAGACTGTATGCTTCTGTTAATACATCCCAGAATTGTATTTGCCTTTCTTGCTGCTGCATCACACTGTTGACTCATGTTCAGTCTATGATCTATTAGTATACCTAAGTCTTTTTCACATGTACTGTTGCTTAGCTCTATTCCTCCCATTCTGTATATGCTTTTTTCATTTTTATTGCCCAGATGTAGTACTTTGCATTTTTCCCTGTTAAAAACCATTCTGTTGGTTGCTGCCCACTGCTCCAGTTTATTTAGGTCTTTTTGAATCCTCTCTCTCTCTTCTCTAGTATTAGCTATCCCTCCTAGCTTTGTGTCATCAGCAAATTTAATCAGTTTACCCTCAATTCCTTCATCTAAATCATTGATAAAGATGTTGAACAATACAGGTCCCAGGACGGAGCCCTGTGGTACCCCACTTGAGACATTCATCCAGCTGGATGTGAAGCCATTTACAACCACCCTTTGAGTCCGATCACTAAGCCAGTTATGAACCCACCTAACAGTTGCCTTGTCCATTCCATACTTGGTCATTTTTTCAATAAGGATGGTGTGAGATACTTTGTCAAATGCTTTGGTGAAGTCAAGATATACTATATCTACAGCATTTCCCTGATCCACCCAGTCAGTGATTCTGTCATAGAAGGAAATTAAGTTAGTCTGACATGACTTGTTAGTTACAAACCCATGCTGACTCTGGTTAATCACTTCATTCTTATCCATGTACTTACATACATGTTGTTTAATAATTTGTTCAAATATCTTTCCTGGTATAGAAGTCAGACTCACCGGCCTATAGTTCCCTGGGTCCACCTTCTTCCCCTTTTTGAAGATAGGAACAACATTTGCTCTTCTCCAGTCTTCTGGGACTTCTCCTGTTCTCCAAGAATTTTCAAAGATTATGGAGAGTGGTTCTAAAATTTCTTCTACGATCTCCTTCAGTACTCTGGGGTGTAATTCATCTGGACCTGGAGACTTGAACTCATTTATGTTAGCTAAATATTCCCTCACAATCTTTCTGTTTACAGATAACTTGGATTCCTCTATTCCTTTAAAAGGACAGTGAAGATCAGTTGATGTTACATTTTCTTTCTGAGAGAAAACAGATGCAAAATAGGAATTAAAAAGTTCGGCCTTCTCAACATCCTCTCTTACCATTTCTCCATTTTCATCCTGTAAAAATCCTATAGCATCTTTGACTTTTCTTTTACTTTTGACATACCCCCAAAATCCTTTTTTATTGCTTTTGACATCTCTTGCAAGCCTTAATTCATTGTCAGCTTTAGCTAACCTGATACGTGCCCTGCAGGATCTGCAGACTGCATTATAATCTTCTTTAGATATGCCTCCCTCTTTCCATTTAATAAACATTTCTTTCTTTCTTTTTAGCATGTGTTTAAGTTCTGTGTTCATCCATCCTGGTTTCCTTAAATGCTTCCCATTCTTCCTACTTTTCGGGATTGTTAACGATTGTGCTTTGAGAATCTCATTTTTAAAAATTTCCCATCCTTCCTGGACATTTTTGTCCTTAAGGACATCCAGCCATTGGATCCCTCCTATTCTCTTTCTGAGTCTCTTAAAATCTGCCTTTCTAAAATCTAACCTTGAAGTTTGAGTCTTCACATGTCTTCCTCCTCTAGTTATCCAAAATTCTATAATAGCATGATCGCTGCCTCCTAGGGTCCCAGCCACCTTTACCTCCTCAACCATTTCCTCCCTGTTTATAAGGATTAGATCCAAAGTAGCAGATCCCCTTGTTTTCTCCCCTACCTTTTGGAAGATAAAGTTGTCAGCAAGAGAGGATAAGAATTTGCTTGACCTGTTAGTTTTACTTGAGAGAGATTCCCAACAAATGTCTGGATAGTTGAAATCTCCCATGACCACTACGTCACATTTTTTGGAGAACTTGGTCATTTGATACATAAAGAGTTTATCCATATCTTCAGCTTGCCCAGGTGGCCTGTAGTAAATGCCTACAATGGTGTCCTTTCCGTTGTTCTCTCCTTGTATTCTTACCCAAACAGTTTCCACAGAACTCCCAGTCTCTGAAGCTTCAATCTCTGTGCAGATATATACGCTTTTCTAACATACAATGCGACACCTCCTCCTCGTTTATCAAGTCTATTTCTTGCAAATAAGTTGTATCCTTTTAGCCTTTTATTCCAATCATGTGTATCGTCCCACCAAGTTTCAGTGATTCCAATGACATCATATTTCTTTTCCTGCATAATTTTAGCATAATTTTGTCATTTGTTTCAACATTTTGAGCTGAATTATTTTAGCACAATCAATATATTTCATTCTTTATAGCCTATCAGTCTCACGCTCATGTCTCATGCATCTTTACAGCATCTCCAAAGTTTGCCCTTTATTTCTTGAATCTCAAACTTTTAGATCCCAATTTATGAAAGTGTCATTACCAGAAAACTGGCATAGAACATTTTCAAAAGTTTAAAATTATTGCTCAAGGCAAAGATGCGCCAAACAATTGGGATTTTTTTTCGTTTCCACAACACTTTCAGGTAGCTCCGCCAAAATAGGAGGAGTTGGGGAAGAGCCAGTGTAGAATGGGGCGGTGCTGTAGGACGGAGCGGTGCTGTAGGACGGAGCGGTGCTGTAGGACAGGGCGGTGCTGTAGGACTGGGCGGTGCTGTAGTACGGGGCGATGCTGTAGGATGGGGCGGTGCTGTAGGACGGGGCGGTGCTGTAGAATGGAGCGGTGCTGTAGGACGGAGCGGTGCTGTAGGACGGGGCGGTGCTGTAGGACGGGGCGATGCTGTAGGACGGGGCGATGCTGTGCCCGCCATCAAATTCTTCAGAATAGGAACCATTTCTTCTCCAGAAATATGACTCCAGTTCCTGTAGTCCCTGACTGGAGTAACATTTCTGAAGAGGCAGATGGAGACGCACACCACTGATCAGATAAATCATTAGGTGCTGTGCGCCTCTTAAAGAAATCAGCGAATCTTATTCATGCATGCTTTTCATTAAGACTGGTGACTGAGAAAGCGCTCACAAAATGATTAAAATAATTGTCTTAGTCATTTCTATGTATAGATTATCTATGCGCCTAAAGTGGCATAATCCTTTATGAATTCCCCCCCCTGGGTTTCCACAAGCTTCCACAAGCCCAGTGGTGCCTTAGCTTTGCAGCTTTTGGTGGATCTACTCAGGAGTGGAGTAAAAATGCTAAAAGTCACAACATTTTTGTGCTACTTCGAATTGCGCCAAAATTTTGTAACTTTTCAAAGTGTTTAATACTAGAAAACTGTCAAAAAATTTGATGAATCGGGCCCTATATCTCCAGCAGTACCAATAAATGAATGGGTCAATGAATGGAGTCAATGAATGGAGTAATGAGGCTTGTACAGGGCTATCCCTCCATTCAAATGGGACCCTAGAACCCCATATTTCGGCAATTTTTGGAGTGTGGAGGTCCCAGTGTGGGATACCCAGTGGTCAGCAAGTATTTACTCTTCTGGTGGAAAGGTGATCACTTGTAATCTTTGTAGCACACCTTTAAGGGGTTATTCTCAACTCTTCTTCAGGAGCGCGCTGCTCCCCTGTCTTCCAGCTTCCTGCTCGGCAGGGAGAAGCGTGCTCCTGACTGACAGTTTGGAGAAGTATTATGGTTCCGCTATATGTTCAAATTTTGCTCCCATGCCGCTATATGAGGCACCTTTGCCTCTGCAGCATCGGAGAATCACAGAAGCACTGAAGATGGTTGGATCCACTGATCTGGCCAACTTCAGAGCAGCGCTTGTAAGCTCTATAGCAAAGAGGACAAAAAATTCAATAATGTTCAATAATTATCTTCGATCTATATACATCATTTTCTGGGATTGATTAGATCGTGTATGTCTTCTGCCATCTTCACAGTCTGCAGGAGCACTTTTGTTTTCTTGGATTTTGGGCAATCATGTAACACTTGTAATTAATTATTATTTATCTGGGTCATCTTAGCACAGTAATTTCTCTGTATTCATTTCCATTTATTATATCTGAATGTCTTTTTAATATTGATATTAATTATTGAACATTATTGAATTTTATCATTTGGGCTTAGTACTTCTTTTTTTTGTAGGCTTTTATAATTTTTTGAAGTGCCCCTTACCCTTTGTCCAAAATCATAGGAATCTATAGCAAAGAGCTTGTAACTGCTGTGCGTCTTACCTTGGAAAATGATCATCGAAATGAAATGTAAAAGACATAGAAAACCGTATCTCCAAGTAATGCAGTAATGTATGTTTTTCTTTATATACAAACATGTTTAAAATTCCATATATTCAATATAATTAAATCTCATTCTGCCTCTATGAATGTACATGAGCAGAAAAAAGAATAAAACGCTCTTGTTTATTAATCTCTGCATCTATTTGATGGTCTATGTATGAAAATAGAATAATTACAACTCTGAGAGTAATTTATCATTAGTATAACAGTACAAGATAACAACATAAGACTTATGCAGAAGACGACCAGTCCAGTGGGGACAGATATTACAATTGTATCCAAATTTATACAATATATTCTTATTCATAAAAACACAGATGTCTCTGCCGGGTTCTCAAAATACTATTAATTGATTTACAAAGTTCTGTTTCTAACAATCCAAACGATACAATAGCTGCAAATATACAGCAGGTGAAATAAGTATTGAACACGTCACCAATTTTCTAAGTAAATCTATTTCTAAAGGTGCTACTGACATGAAATTCTCACCAGCTGTTAGTAACAGCCCATCCAATCCACACAGGCAAAGATATCACACCATATATGTACATATATTAAAATAGATGTAATTAAGAAAAAATACAGAGGGAAAAAGTATTGAACACGCTTACTGAAATCTATTTAATACTTCGTACAAAAGTCTTTGTTGGTGATGAAGTTTCAAGACGCCTCCTATATGGAGAAACTAGTCGCAGGCATTGCTCAGGTGTGAGTTTGACCAATTCTTACACAAACACTCTTCACATCCTGAAGGTCCCGTGGGCTCCTTCTATGAACTCTGAGCTTTAGTTCCTTCCATAACTTATGCAATTTTTATTGAACATGGCAGTATATATAATATAACATTTTGTTAGTAAAAATTAGCGCCAAAAGTTTCAGTTACACGAGGGTAAATAGGTGGAACTGGACCCCAAAATTTATTGTGCATTTCTCCCAAATGCGGTGATGGCCCATATGTCGTCAGAAATTACTGTTAGCCAACATGTCAGGGCTGGGAAGGAAGGGGCACTATTTGGGGTTTACATCACAGATTTTGCTAGAATAGTGTTTGGGCGCCATTTGCGGAGCCCCAAAGGTGCCAGAACAGCAGAAAAACCCCAAAAGTGACCCCATTGTAGAAATTGCACCTCTCAATGAATTCATCTACGGCTCAATGACTATTTTATAACATCCACGCTGTGCTTTAATCTGGAGAATTGCAAATCAGCCAGTTTAGTGCCCATACATTGTGCACCTATAATTGTCATGCCCCATATATTGTAGTGCCCCCATACATTGTGCCCAGCTTGTTCTATTGGGGACACCCCGGAAATTGTTAAGTGCGCTATCCCCGCTACAATAATGCCAAACATGTGGCCGCTTACTACGGTTTAGGCACAAGGATGGGGCTTTTGGATTTAGGACCACAGATTTCACTGGATTTTATTTGAGGGGGCAGTCGTTGCATTTCCATAGTCTTTGTTCTACCAGTAACGTGGGACCCCCTATAGTTCCACTGACAGATGACGGACCTAAGTGGGGGATGGTATTGTGTAGGATAAGTTAGGGTTTATTGGTAACATTTTGGGGTACATGATATTTTTGATTGCTTTCAGTATAAGGCTGGATCATATTCTTATGTTCTACGCTGAGCGCTTAAATTGGGATTTCCGTGTAAATCCCACAAAAATGTGATTCAGATGAAACCCCTGCTGGTACTACTCACTATAATAACACCTTGGCTCCTTTTGCTGTCTTTTCCGGTGGTATCCATCTTTTTAGGTCTTTACAGAACTGTGGTCACCCACACTTGTGCGCTAAAAAAACACCTAAAATAATGTGACACTGCCGGAACACAGACCAAATGGGGTCCACAGTGCCCCCATCTGCCTCTTTATACTGAGTGGTTCCATTGGGTTTTTGCCTGAATCGCGGTTTTTCTGTTTTACATGGAAACCCCGATGTAAGCGCTCAGCGGAGAGCACAGGATAAGTGTGACCTGAGCCTTATTCCGATTTTTGGGAGGTAGCATGAGCAAATAGACAGAAGTACAAAAACAGTTTGTATTATTATTTTTGCGCGGTTAACAGTGCGGTACAAGTGATACCTGATTTTATATAGGTTTTTTTTATTTTGCTACTATCGCACATTAAAATGCTTTTTTTTTATAAAAAAATAGCTTTTTTGTCACCAAATTGTGAGAGCTATAACTTTTTTTTTTTTTTGCCAACAAAGCTGAATAAGGGCTTCATTTTTTCGTGACTATTTGAATATTTTTTTGGACCATTTTGGGGTATATAACATTTTCTGATTGCTTTTTATTCAGATTTTTCAGACACAAAAAAACAGCAATTCAGTTATTGTTATATATTTTTTTGCAGGTAAAAGTGATGACAGATTTATTCTTCGGGTCGGTACAATTACAGCGATACCAGATTTATATAGTTTTTTGAATGATTTGCTACTTTTATATACTAAAAACAATATTTTACAATTATGAATTTGTTTTTCATCGCCATATTCTGAGAGCTGTAACTTTTTTTATTTTTTTGCTTGTTTTTTGCAGGACTATTTGGAGTTTTCATTTATACCCTTATTTTACATATGACTTTATCGTGACATTATTGGCCTGTTTTTTATTATTCTTTTTTTACAGTATTCTCCATATAGAATAAATAATGTGACAGTTTTATAATTCGGGTCGTTCCGGACGCGGTGATACCAATTATGTGTACGCCAATTGTTTAATTTCGTTTTAACACAAAGGCTGCGTTTCTAGTAGTGAAAATGAATTTTGTAATTTGTGTGATCTCTTTTGTGTGTTTTTTTTATTTTTTCTGCATTTTATTTAACTTTTTCTTTACTTTTTCACTTAGTCCCACTGTGGGACATGTATATTTTGTACTTTGATCACTGGTCTCATACATTGTGATATTCGTGTACTGCAGGGCCTGAGACCTGTCAGTGTATCACTTCAATCTCACTTCAATCGCTTCAATCGGCCCCGGTTAGTTCCAAAACCGGTCGTGGCCGATGCCGCAGGGTGTCAGCTGTCATATACAGCTGTCAGCCGGATTGTCCTCATTGCTGTTTTAAAACGGTGGTTTGGAATAGGGCCCCTTTACGGCTGCCATTACCATGCGTATTGATGGTCATTAAGCAAATTCATGACTGCATTTCGAGTTTAGTTTTTGCGGCGTTTATTGTGTGTAATAATGACCCGACAATATGTTTCTCCAGCTCAGTACGATTACACCAATACTGTAAGGATTTTACTGGAAAAATAAGAAAAAATTAGAACTTTGTAAAAATTAATTGGTTTGTGTTGCAATTTTTTTTTTTTTTTTTTCCCGTTAGAGCCATGTGACCGCTTATTTTCTTGTGCACTCCTGTAGTTTCACACCCTCTTGATCACTTTTTTTTGGGGTGGAGGCAAAAAAAAGTCAATTCTAAAATTTAATGTATGGGTCGAGTAGCCTTAGATTTTGATTTTGCTTCTTTTTGGGACATGATAATAAAAAAACTAAATAAAAAAATTGGTCTTTAGGATTTTTCTTACACTTTTTATTAAATTTACGTTATTTTCGTTGCCACCTCAGTACCTGAACCTGTGATCATTTAGGCTGGGGTGCAAAAGTGATTGCGCCATGGAAGTTATATTTTAGCTGTGTGAGAGTGCCAGCGGCATTTAGATGGTTAAATCAGCAGCAATCTAAGCTAGCTCTGATTGCTGCTCTTCGCACAGGCGCTGACTGTATAACACAGACGACACCTGCAGCTCCTGAGCCCGCTCCCAACATATGGCACCACTACATCCAATGGTGGGAAAGGATCAATGGTGTTTGGTCATTCACTCGCTGTTATATCTGTTTCCTAGGAGGGATGAAGGTGACCATACAAAGATTGATAGATGTGAACCATTAATTCACAAATTACATACCAAGCTCTTGTAGCAACATCTCATGATGCCATTTGCAAGGAATGATCAGGAAGCCTCTCTCCGATAGGAACATTTGCAAGTATTGGAATATTTAGAAGAAACATTCAAAAAATGGTAATAAATATAGGTTTACCCTGCACCAAAATAAGAAGAACCATTGCTCAGGTGATGTGTATTTGTGCAATGAGGGTGGTGCGGACTAAGGATGTGAGGCTCTTTACCAAGGTGTGAAGAATTATTAGGCGCTTGTTTTCCTCAGACAAAATGGCCAAAAAAGAGACTTACAGAGGATGCAGCACTCCTGAAATTACTAAGATATTGAGGCACGATCACAGAACCAGCAAAAGTTTTGGTGCAAATAGTCGACGGGATCACAAAAAAGATGTTGAGAAAAAAAGACTCACATTAACTGTTAAAGATTGGAGAAGAATCAAACGTGAATCGTCCAGCGCCCCATTATCCTCCAGTGCTGTCATATTCCAGATCTGCAGTCTCCTGAAGGCCCAGAAGTACAAAGTGCTCAGTGTTTAGAGACACGGCCGAGGTAAGGAAGCTGAAACCCGACCACCACTGAACAAGACACAGAATGGGAAACATCAAGACTGGGCCGAGAAATAACTGAAGACGGATTGTTCAAAGGTTCTATGGACTAATGAGATGAGAGGGACTCTTGATGGACCAGATGGATGAACCCATGGCTGGATTAATAACGGACACAGACCTCCACTTTAACTCAGGTGCCAGCGAGGAGGAGGTGGGCACTGATCTGGGCTGGTATTATTAAAGAGGAGCTAGTTAAACCTTTCCAGGTAGAAGACAGACTCAAAATAGTCTCTCAGTTTTTAGAAGACACTTTCTTCAAGCAGTGGTACAGGAAAATGTCTGCATCTTTCAAGAAAATCATAATTCTTGTACAGGACAATGCTCCATCACAGCACTGAAGTCTCCTTTGCTTAGTGCCACTAAATGCCTTAAAGAATAATGACACGGCCCCTTCTTCACCTGACCTAAACCCTATTGAGAACTTGTGGGCCCTTCTGAAATGGGAGATGTACAGGAAGGAAAAACTCTCCCCTGTCTTATAAGTGTCTGGGAGGTTGGTGCCGCCCATGAAGTTGATCGGCAACAGATTAAGAAACTGACTGACTCCAAGGACGGATCTTATGGCTCTTATTGCAAAGAAGGGCAGCTATATTACTATATAGGTTACTGATATCTTTTTTGAAATGTCAAATATATGTTGTACATTTTGAGTTGTTTGGTTATTATTCTTACTTTAACAGATGAAAAAAAATGAGATGGAAAATATAGATTTTTATTTAGTTGCCCAATAATTCTGCACACATTGTTATTCTCCTAAGACAAAACCCTCACTTTTACATTCTTAAATATTCAGGTTTTAGGTTTAGTAACCCTTTGCTCTGACCAACAGCCCTGCAGTTGTTTAATTAAATTAATCATCAAAAATACAAATTGTCTAATAGTTAAGTAAGCTGAAGATGAAATGGTCTAAAAATAATAATAATAATAATAATAATAGTTTATTTTTATAGCGCCAACATATTCCGCAGCACTTTACAAATTTTAGGGGGGACATATACAGACAATACAGAATAAGCATATCTCATATCGAACGGAGTGAGGGCCCTGCTCGCGAGCTTACAGTCTATGAGGAAATGGGGGAGACACAAAAGGTAAAAAGTACATATATTGTGACGCGCCCCCTGGGCCATATTCTTTTAAGGGAATACCCGGAGCCGGATCAGATGGGGGTTGTAGTCTTCCGAGCGGCTGTGACCCGGTCCGTGCCCAGGGTGTCAAACTCAGTTGCATGTGGCAGTCCTACAGATGTTGTAAAAGTTCTTTGTGTCGACTACGCCACCCGTTGTGTTGCGGTCACTGTGGCCGCCGCTGCAGCAGGGTCCGCTGAGGCTGATGGTGTTAGTGCAGCTGGATAGAATAACCCCCAACGGGAGGGGTATAGCCTCAGGGGGACAGGTGCAGAGGATGGGGGTTGTGGTGATGCAGTGCAGACGGCAATTAGAGACGGAGTCGGGTTGTGCAGTTTAGGGTGTTTACTTACTGCAGATGTTCCGGTCACTCTAGCTCCAAGTGACCACCCGAGCCGTGCTGCGTCCACCAGGTCCTGGATCCAGCCAACCCCCAAACAAGTCCGGAGCGTGGCCCTGAGCTCTCCTTCTGTCCTTTCCTCTGGCCGTCCCCACCAGGGATCCACCTAGGTCCAGCTCCCTCGGGCCTTCTGTTGGGAAACCCTTGGCCTTGGGCTCCCTGACCCTCCACGTGGTTTGCCTTCGGGGTGGATGTGGTAGGTGGCCGTGGCAGATGCTGCCCACGGCCTCCGGTCTCTGGCTAGGGTGTGTTTTAGCCCCCACCAGTTTGGGATCCGGTACCCTGTGCCGACTCCTCACCCGGTGCTTTAATTTGGGTTCTTGGGGTCCTCTCTGTTTCCCCCTCTGGGTCTTTCCTTCTCTGCTCCTCTCTCACTCTGGGCCGCTCTTTTCCTCTGACTTGCTGACTCTCTTCTCCTCTGCAGCAGACTGACTTGTCCTCTGCAACTGACCCTGATCTTAGTTGGTGCCCTCCTTATATAGCCCTCTATGTGTGAGCTCAGGTGACCAGCACCCAATGAGCTCCTATCACTACCCAGACTGCTCCCCCTATCTGCCCCTACACTACAGGGATGTTCCAACCCCCTCCCACTCCAGCCAGGGACAGACACGGTCGTACCTGCACATTTCTAAGTGGGAGTACCGTCGGCCTGCCCCTCGGAAATGGGATGTATGTAGTGCATGCAGCCTACCGAGCTCAGTCCCACACTCCATCCTTACCCGGGAGTGGAATATCACACCTCTGGGTTGAGGTGCAATACTCCTGTAGCAGCCGAATCCTCAGGGTGCTACAATTGTATAATGCAGCCTTGATATACTGAATAGGATAAATAATAATACATGGACTGGTCGCCAGCCAGTATGTGTGCAGCCCTGACAGAGGCTTTTATGTGCATGGTTGGTTTGAACCCGAAGTTGAAGAAGATTTTAATATGGGGGAAAGCTGGGATGGACAGAGTGTGTTTAGGTGATACGCCAGTCTAAAGAAATGTGTTTTTAGGGTTCGCTTGAAACTGTGGGTATTGGGAATTAATCGAACTGTCCTGGGTAGTGCATTCCAGAGAATTGGCGCAGCACGCGAGAAATCTTGGAGACGGGAGTGGGAAGTTCGGATTATGGAGGATTTTAATTTCAAGTCATTTGCAGAACGGAGGGCACGTGTAGGGTGGTAGACTGAGACAAGGGAGGAGATGTAGGGGGGTACTGAAGCATGGAGCGCTTTGTGGGTAAGCGTGATAAGTTTAAAACGAACTCTATATTGGATGGGCAACCAATGCAATGACTGGCACAGGGAAGAGGCATCTGAGTAGCGGTTGGTGAGGAATATGATCCTGGCTGCTGCGTTCAGGACGGATTGGAGAGGGGAGAGTTTAGTAAGAGGGAGACCAATTAGTAGAGCGTTGCAATAGTCAAGACGAGAATGAATAAGAGCGACAGTAAGAGTTTTTGCCGAGTCAAAGGTGAGAAAAGTCCTGATTCTTGAGATGTTTTTGAGGTGTAGATGACATGAACGAGCGAGTGATTTTATGTGAGGAGTGAAAGAAAGATCTGAATCAAAAAAAAACCTAAAGTTAAAGATGACACATTTCCTTTGCACTTTTGCCTATATATATATATATATATATATATATATATATATATATATATATATATATATACGAGTATATTGTAATTTTTTTAATTTTAAAAATTACAAAAAGAGAAATGTGTTGATGCAAAAGTTTGGGCACCCTTGGAGATCTGTGTGCTCAGATAACTTTGACAAAGGTTTCAGACCTTAATTGGCCTGTTAGGGTTATGGCTTGTTCACTATCATCGTTAGGAAAGGTCAGGTGATGCAAATTTCCCAGCTTTATAAAACCCAGCCTCCTCTAACCTTGTGCCAAAATACAGCAGCCGTGGGTTCTTCTAAGCTGCTGCCTAGCACTCTAAAAATGAAAATAGTGGAGGCTCACAAAGCAGTAGAAGGCTATAAGAAGATAGCAAAACATTTTCAAGTTGCCCTTTCCTCAGTTCGAAATGTAATTAAGAAATGGCAGTTACCAGGAACAGTGGAGGTCAAGATAAGATCTGGAAGACCAAGCAAAATTTCAGTGAGAGTTGCTCGTAGGATTGCTAGAGAGGCAAATCAGAACCCCCGCTTGACTTCTGTGTCCTCATAATAAAAGTCAGTATGCAAAAGCATGCAAAAGAACATCTAAACAAATGTGATGCATTTTGGAAACAAGTCCTGTGGACCGAAGAGGTTAAAATAGAACTCTTTGGCCACAATGATCAAAGGTATGTGTGGCGAAAAAAGGGCACAGAATTTCAGGAAAAGAACATCTTGCCAACCATTAAGCATGGGGGTGGATCAATCATGCTTTGGGGTTGTGTTGCAACCAATGGCACGGGGAACATTTCACAGGTAGAGGGAAAAAAAATTCAATGAAATTTCAACAAATTCTTGAGGCAAACATAACACCATCTGTAAAAAAAGGAAGTTGAAAAGAAGATGACTTCTACAAATGGATAATAATCCTAAACACACAGGAAAATCCACAATAGACGACCTCAAAAGACGCAAACTGAAGGTTTTTCCAATGACCTCACAGTCCCCTGATCTGAACATCATTGAAAATCTGTGGCTAGACCTCAAAATAGCAATGCATTCAAGACGACCCAGGAATCTCACAGAACTGGACGAATTTTCCAGGCAAGAATGGATGAAAATCCCTCAAACAAAAATTGAAAGACTCTTGACTAGCTACAAAAAGCATTTACAAGCTGATACTTTCACAAGGGGAAGCTACTAGGTAATAACTATGCAGGGTGCCCAAACTTTTCCATTGGCCCATTTTCCTACTTGTAATTTTTAAAATGTAAAAGATTAAAATATATATTTTTTTTGCCTAAAATACAAAGGAAATTTGTCATCTTTAACTTTAGGCCTTTTAGAGATCATTTCATGATTTATTTGCTTAACTTTTCACAATAACAGTAAATTTGACCAGGGGTGCCCAAATTTTTACATGACACTGTATGAAAAGTAGCATCTTACAATGACAGGAAAAGAAGAAAAAAATTCTGAAATATAGAAGGATTACATTGGTAAGAGGAAGAGCTAATAAATTAATAGTATTAATTTTTGCATGTTTTTTTTTTTTTATTCCTGATGTATATGGGAATAGATTTAAAAAAATCACAAACTGTCGCCATGAACTTCTGTGCCATTGCTCTGGACTCTAAACTGTCACCTCTGACATCACCTGCACACGACCAACTGCCGTTTACTTTCTACTGTCGGCTGAAGCGATCGGACGGAAGTTTGCGGTTTGGAAGAAATTTATGCTAATGGAGTCTACTAGACATGGAGAGCAGAGCATGGAGAATAGAGAAGGCAAGAGGAAGCGAGAAGATGACAGTGATATCACTGGATTCAAGAAGATAATCAAGAAGCGTAGAGGAGTCCACAACGGATTGGAGGAGGCAATACCTGGATGTAGTGGAGACGATGGATCATCCAGCCCCTATGCCAGGCTTAACATCAGCCGCTTCAACATCTACCAGGTCTTGGGTAGGGGCGCCTTTGGCAAAGTAAGTCCCACATCTGGGGGGTCACAACAATAGGGGGCGGGGGGACATTGTTTTTTTTACATGCCATCGTTTATATCGGCTCCTATCAGGCGGCCATATTGTACATACATTGGTCACTGTGTTTTTATTAAATCTAGATAGACAAGGAGATTTGGACCACACTAATGCCAACTCAAAGCATGACAGTTGGTGCTGATAGTACTCTATGTAGAAGGGAGAGAGGGAAGAGCTAAATGCAGTACTTCTCCCTCCTCCCGCTTACATAGCATATTATCAGCACCAACTGTCATCTCCTCTCAGTAATCTCAATCTGCCTTCATTGAATATTGATTTTACAAGGAAACAGAGAATTTTGAAAACTGAGAATCTGTCCTGGCAGAGAAAAAAACAGATTTCTCTGAAAAGATTTATTACAAAATTGCTTATTTTCATGTGTATTGTTGATTTATGAAATGAAAAATAAAATGATGATTATTTTTCAACACCTCTCCATATCCCATCCATGGATCAGGCAGTGCATTATGCTGATAGATAGATTTGTCCATCCGGTCCTGATCACCAGCAGATTGAGCGACCACTCAGTTTTCTCATGTGCCTTGTGTACTATAAAATCCACATCCCTTCCACCCCCTGCAGACACCTTCTAAGTATTCTCCATTTGTCTTTCTCAGGTGGTCCTGGCATCAGTCCCCGGCCGTAACATCAATGTGGCCGTCAAAATGATCACCAAAAAAGAGGACAATGAGGATACCATCAAGAGAGAGCGGCGGATACTCCTGACGGCCAGAGACTGCCCATTCCTATGCCACCTCTATGCCGCACACCAGTCTCAGCACAGGGCCTTCTTCATCACGGAGTATCTGTCCGGTGGCAGCCTGGAGGACTTGATCAGGATGTGCGGCTGCCTGAACATCGGCAATGTGAGGTGAGAAAGCGGAGAATGTGCCTACAAGAGAGCTAAGGAGATGGAAAAAAAAACTGAGGTCAGGGTGCAACTAAGGGAGCACTGGCAGGGCATATATTTAGGGTTCTAGATGCAGGAGATGGGGTACCAGGGTATTTGGGGATTGCTAGAGAAGGTTTTGATGACATTGATACTACACTCTGTTCTCTTCACCAGATTCTACACAGCAGAGATTGTATGTGGCCTCCAGTTCCTCCACGGACACAACATCGTCCACCGGTAAGCAGTACTTTCCTCCTTCTCTCTGTCCCCTTTACATTCTGGAGATATGGCCCCCAGCTTTGCTGGTGTTCTCTCCCTTATTCTACCTGATCTTGTAGTGACCCATTTTCCATTTCTTGTTATCAATGGACAGATTTCTTAATTGGTATTCTTCTTTCTTTGCAGAGACATAAAGCCGGATAACATCATGCTGGATGCAAATGGCCACATCCGTATCATCGACCTTGGGTTTGCCCAAGATGGCGTAACATCCTCCAAAAACATCTCTGGAGTGACGAGCACTTTCCACTACATGGCCCCTGAGGTGTTTCGTAGGAAACGATACGGCGCAGCAGTGGACTGGTGGAGCCTGGGGATCGTGGTGTCTAGGATGGCAGCAGGACGATCCCCATTTTACAACGGCCCCGTCAAGCAAATGGCTTTCAAAGCTATCATCAACGACAAGCCAAAATTTCCATCTTGGCTTGATGCTGACGTGAAACATCTCATCAAGAAGCTGCTGCGCAAAGACCCTCAGACACGCCTGGGTGTGAGCGGGAACATCCGACAGCATCCATTCTTTACCACCATCGGCTGGGAGGAACTGGAGGAAAGGAGAGCAGTGCCACCATTTACACCATTCAGGCCTGTTCTGGAGAACCATCATCTGCAGTGGCCGGAGCATACAGTCCTTCACCCCGTGGCCGGATTTACGTACGTGTCACCAAGTTGGGCCCGGTAAGTATCTCCTCCTCTGGGGATAACTCCCATCAGGTGTTCTCACATTGTGGTAATTGTCATCATCCATCTTGTAATTTTTCACTTTCCGGTAATGACTTTATGTCTCTCTTTTTCTTAGGTGGATGAAAAGATCTGGACTGTGAAAGAATCCATGACCATCTGGTGAGTGACCGCTGTCCACACAAGACACCTATTATATCAGTACATTGTATCTGATGTTACATAGCGGAATGGTTCATTATAAAGACCATTCCCATAATAACAGAAGATGCAGTAGACAGAAGATTTCATGTCTTCCCCTTATGTCTTGCAGGATGAGCCCGTGCCAACTGCCCAGAACTCCATGCCTCCTGACCCGTACCTCGTCTCTGCTGCTGTAGGTCACCTCGGCTGCCCGTCAACATCAACTCCCTCTATACCATCTTCATGCCGGACCACTGCCATTGTTTTGCTGCTCCAGACTCTTGATTTGGCCTCCTCCAATCCTGGGCTGGCATCTGACATCCCTCCAGCCCGAAGATCTTCTACCCCAGGAGCGGCCTGTGCTAAGTTTCCATCTGGTGAGTTCAGGAACAATAGTCCTGGGGAAGGAGAATGTACGGAGCGACCATTATCCCTGAACTCACCTTAGCACAGGCCTGGTAAGTACCGCACCCATCACACATCACATCACCCACACTACATGGTCAGTATAGAACCTACACTACATGATAGGCACATACACAAAGTAATTTATTTTCAGGACATAGTTCGGCTTTTGATCCTGGGATTTAATCTGATCGCCATATTTGGGGTCAGGAAGGAATTTTCCCCCCTAATATGAGGACAATTGGCCCATTCCTCATAGGGGTTTTTCGCCTTCCTCTGGATCTACACGGCCTTAAATAGGTTTAGTATCATAAATTAATAAGTAGATTCACACACTGGTAGCGTAACAAAAAAAGTTATAAAAAAGAAAATTTTCTTTGTTCAAAAGAAAAATTAATTCCTACAAATATAAATGATAGTTAGTCCAAGTAACTAAAAATTATTTGTATTTTTTTTGTATATTAAACTTACATTACGCAGGTTAGGTACATTACACAGGTCACGTACATTACATAGGTTAGGTACATTACACAGGTCAGGTACATTACACAGGTGGGTTTCATCCTTTGATCCTGGGATTCGTTCTGATCGCCATATTTGGGGTCAGGAAGGAATTTTCCCCCCTGATATGAGGACAATTGGCTTATTCCTCACAGGTGGTTTTCGCCTTCCTCTGGATCAACACGGCCCATACATACATTTAGGGTGATAGGTTAATAAGTAGGTACACACTTTGAGAGCATAAGAAATAAGGTATAAAAATACAATAATTTTAATTGAAATTTTTTTTGTATTTGAGACATAATCAAATCCAAACCTACAAAAATAATTGATATAGCTTGTTTTTTATTTGCACTTACATTACATTACGTGTCAGCCCCTGATCCTGGATTTTATTCTGACCGCTATACTTTATTTGGGGTCAGGAAGGAATTTTTTGCCTTTTCTCTGGGTCAACGTGGCCTTAGTCTGATTGTTATAGTCACAAATTAATAGTGTAATATAGAGATAAAAATAAATAGTAAGTTGTATTTTATATAATTTATAACTGACACACAGATATAGAAATAAAAACTCATTAGAAAAAATTAAATTAAATTCTATAAAACTTTTAACAAATTAACTTTAGTTGGTGAAGAATCAGCCCTTGATCCTGGGATTTATTCTGACCGCCATTCTTTATTTGGGGTCAGGAAGGAATTTTCCCCCCTGATATGAGGACAATTGGCTGATTCCTCACAGGGGGTTTTCGCCTTCCTCCGGATCAACAAGGCCCATAAATAGGATTATTCTGAGAGATGAATAATTTACACATATATATAATACTATAATATATAATAACCCATCTATAAATAAAATCTTCTCTTTACCCCCTATATCGTTGTGCTTGTCTTTATTCCATTGCTCGTCCATGTAGTCATTATTATACAGCCCCCTATGTCTGAAGGTCCCATACACATTAGAATGAATATGGTCGAACCCCCGATATCATGACTGTCCTGTGGTGATAAATCAGCTGATTGCTCTGATTCCTGGGAGTGTCAGGTCTGGAGCAGGAGATGCTGTTGCCTTTCTCCATTCGGCTAATAAATGAGAACACTGAGCCGGTTTCTTCTCTAATTCCCATAGGAAAGACTGGGTTTCGTAAACCAGACATTAATTGTACTGGTCATTTAATAGAGGAGAGGGTTTGTTGCAGTGTGTCAGAACAGCTGGGAACTATTCAGCTTACAGAGCATAGCCTGTTCTGGATACATTGGATGCGGCACAGTGGGGTATAGAGGATCTGCTACAACGCTGCCCCCTGAAGTCAGGACCCCCCCCCACTCCAAGTAATCAGATCCTCCAGAGAACATTCACATAGCTCCCAACCATCCCATATTCAGCGGGACTGTCCCACTTCTATACTCCCCTCTCCGAGGTTTTCATCACTCTGTTGCTGCTCCTCCTCCTCGGGGCAGGGCCGCTTATCTCTGCTCAGTGCATAAATTTAATTATATATTCACTTCCGCTCCCTGCTGTGATCTGGTCTCGCCAGGACTTGAACTCGCATCTCAGTGCTTGCAGGCTGCTGCTCTACCAATGCGCCACAGCCCACAATGATGAGGATAGGAGAATTTGGTAATCTTGACCACTATTGCAGGCAGTGAACCAGAAGCAGAGTATACATGGCCATAGAGATACATTGTGTATAACTGTATTTTTATGGTTCCTGTATACTGAGGTGAAGAAAGCACTTGTGGTCCCGGGGCTCTGGTGCGGTTGTTGTGTCATGTGACACCAGCGCCCAAGTCTCCACCGACGTATGGATTGAACATGAAGAGGAATTGAGAGATCACCTGCCGCCTGGACTCTCTCTTCATGTTCAGTTCTTACATAGGTGGAGACAGTGACCCCAGCGATGATTGGGCGCCGGCGTCACAACAACTGCACCAGAGTCCCAGGACCAGGAGTGCTGACACGGAGCAGGCACAGGAGGGGAGTATAGGCTTTTTCATTTTATCAGCGCCAAACATTTAGTTCAAGAAGGGGTTTTTCTAGTAGTGCCCAACCCCTTTAAGCTGCTGAGCCACCAGCTCTAGTGATGTAAAAGGGAGACTTTTGTTATTGTGTAGTATGGTGAGGACATCTGCAGAAAACAAAAAACACAGTATGTATGCAGTGTGTGAACACGGCCTTACAGATACAAGAAAGCCGGATGTCGTATAGTGAAGCTACATAAAGATGAGAAAGTTCTGGCGGCTCCGACTGTGAATGAGGAACAAAAAATAATCCACAGGTCCCAACTAGAGATGAGCAGGACGCACAGATGACGGCGTGCTGCCCGGACTAATCAAAAGCCGCCGGGGACGCTGGAAGGTAAGAGCTTCACGGCCTCCTGTTCAGCCGCCAGGTAGCCCTGAACTGGACACTGGACCAGAGACCCAGGAATCCATCCAGTCATCTCTAGTCCCAACTGTCCCGGATATAGAGGACAGCCCCAGATTTGGGTCTACACCCTGCAGTTTCGAGCGTCTGCTGAATGTCATCCACTACCACCGCCCCTCTGACAACTCCTCTTGTCAGGGGAGAAAGAAATGGTAAATGAGCGTGGATTGGGGTGTGGCCAAAATTTGCTGCAACGCGCGCTGCATGATCTGTCCCTTTTTCTGTCCCTCAAAAGTTGGGAGGTATGTATTCATGAGGAAGGGGAATCACCTGCCTATTAGTTCTTCGACCCTTAGTAAAAAATTTAAATAATTCTGGACACCCCATTTAAGCCTACCCAGTCTTTTTTGTGTGCCCCCCAAAAAATAATGCCCCTAATGAAGCCCCTTAGTGTTCACACCAAATGTAATAGCTCTTTTATGGCTTCAATGAAGTATAACACCCCAAAGATACTAATGGCCCCCTACAGACTGTATGATGCCTCCACAGTGATCTCCACGCAATGATGCCCCCACATGAGGATTCCCCTAGCGCCCCGACAAAATTATACCTGCTCCACAGTGTAATGCCCCCATAGTCCACCACCGCACTTTATAATTCCCTCAGTGACCACACACATATAATGCCTCATGTGCCCCCACACAATGATACCCCCCACACAGTATAAGACCCCCACACAATGAGACCTACCACACAGTATAAGGCCGCCACAGTCCCCACACACATTATGATGTCACCTACACTTTATGTCCTCAAGGCCCCTCAAATAATGATGCCCCTACAGTCCTACCCCACACAATATAATGCCCCTCATTCCCCCACCAATCTATTACCAGCGCAGGAGTCTTGATGAAATGAGGCCATTAGGCCTCCTGCTCCAAACCTCAGGCGACAGAGGTAAAGATGCAGGTACAATTGAAATCCGGACATGCACCCTTCTTCAGGACTGCCCTACAATCATAGGACTGTCCAGAGAGAAACCGGATGATTGGAGGCATGCATTTTGGAGTCATGTAGCAGGAAAGACACTCAAAAAATACATCTGCAATGATCAGCTCTATAGACTGAACGGTTAAATATGGTTGTGACGCGCCCCCTGGGCCAGTGCTGTTTGGGGAATACCCGGAGCCGGATCAGATGGGGGTTGTAGTCTCCGAGTGGCGGCGACCCGGTCCATGCCCAGGGTGTCAAACTCAGTGTGTGGCAGTCTTTACAGATGTTATTAGTTGTTCTTAGTGTCGACTACGCCACCCGTTGAATTGCGGTCAAAAGGCCGCCGCTGCAGCAGGGTCCGCTGAGGCTGGTGGTATGTGTGCAGCTGTGGTAGTATAACCCCCAACGGGAGGGGTATAGCCTCAGGGGGTCAGATGTGGAGGATGGTGGTTGTAGAGGTGCAGTGTGGATGGTAAGAAGACTCAGAGTCGGGCTGTGCAGTTCAGGGTTTTTACTTACTGCTGTTCTTTTGGTCACTCTGGCCTTGAGTGACCGCCCGAGCCGCGCTGCGTCCACCAGGTCCTGGACTCGGCCAACCCCCAAGCAATTCTGGAGCGTGGTCCTGAGCTCTCTTTCTGACTCTCCTTTCTACTGGCCGTTCCCACCAGGGGTCCACTTATGTCCGGCTCCCTCGGGTCTCCTGTTGGTTGAACCTTCTTTGGCTTCCCTGACCCTATGCTCGGTGTGCCTTCCTAGTGGACTTGGTGAGGGTCGTGGCAGATCCTGCCCACGACCTCCGGTTCCTGGCTAAGGTGTGTTTTGCCTCTGCCAGCTTGGGATCCGGTACCCCTGCGTGCCAACCCTTCACCCTGCTGTTCTGATTCTGGGTTCTTGGGGTTCCTTCTTCTTCCCCTCTGGGTCCTTCTCTTCTCCTCTCTCTCTTCTTTCTGCAGGCTCTCCTGGACTTCTCTACAAAAGACCAACTCTCTACAAAAGACTGACCCTGATCTAAGATGGTGCCCACCTTATATACTCCCTCTATGTGTGAGCTCAGGTGACCAGCACCCAATGAGCTCCTAGCCTTACCCAGACTGCTCCCCCTATCTGCCCCTACACTACTGGGATGTTCCACCCCCCTCCCACTCCAGCCAGGGACACACACTGTCGTACCTGCACATATACACTGGTGGGAGTACCGTCGATCTGTCCCCCGGAAATGGGATGTATGTAGTGTATGCAGCCTACTGAGCTCAGTTCCACACTCCATCCTTACCCGGGAGTGGAATACCACACCTCTGGCTTGAGGTGTAATACCCCTGTAGCAGCCGAATCCTAAGGGTGCTACATTCCCCCCTGGTAAATCACAGCACGTCCTCGGGCTGTAAGAGAATAAAACATCCAAAAACATACAATTTTTTTTTTTTTTTTTTTTTTCATGAAACATCAACATATAAAACATATCAAACATTATATATACATTAGCAGCAATTCACACTTTGTCCCAACGGGGAACATATTTTAAATCAGCAACAGTTCTGATACCCCGACGGGTAACTATATACAGTCTCTCTCTACCGTACTTTAATGACGGCGTCCTCCTGCTCCTTCTTTGTATTCTTCAGACCCGTCCGGGTCCTCTTGCTCCTCCTCACACCGCAGCTCCTCCTCCGTCAGCCGGTGTACATGGAGGGCGTAGGGTCCTTTGGCACACTTGTGCCGGGTGAACGTGACCTCGTCCCCTACATATAGGTCACGACCTCTGTGTCCCTCCGGCAGATGGCTTTCTACGTCTCTGCGGGTGACAAAGACGTCGCCGGGGGTGTGATGGTCTCTTATGAAGCCCCACCCATGCTGCAGGTTGAACTTAATCACAGTCCCGGTGGTACGGGGACCATGAGCTGCACGGGGGTTCCTCCTGGTCCTGCTCTTCTGCCCTGCGCTCTGTTCCTGCAGCCGCTGCTCACGGACCCGCCTCTCTCTCCGTTCTTGCTCGAAGACTGCCAATTGTTGGCGGCAGCACTCCACTCGCTCCGCTGCGGCTGCCCGTGTTTCTTGAGTGAACCCCATGAGGTCTCCTCCGGTGGGGTCCCACTCGAACTGCGCCTCTTCCAGCGGGAGCGGGGTTCTCCTGACGGGCTTCGGAGCCGGAATCAGGGGCTCGCACAGGGGCCTTGCTCTTTGGAGTTCCAGTTGGTAGTACTCCTGGGGCCATATAAAAGGCTCCCCATCCGGGCACGTATGCTGGGCAAATAGATCTTCACCCAGGTGCGGCACTCGAGATGTTGAGGGCGCGGTGATGGTAGCGGCGCCCGGGTTGACCAGGCCTTGCGACCAGGCTTGGGGCACCTTAAAGGAAAAGGGCACCGTAAGGACTGCGGCGCCCGGGGTTACTCGGCCCTGCAACCAGGCCGGTGGCTCCGCGGAGGTAGGGGGCGCTGTTGGAATTGCGGCGCCCGGGGGCACTGGGCCTTGCGACCAGGCCGGTGGTATTTCCTGCTTTGCCGCGCTCAGGGTTGAGGCGCGTGACGTCACAGGGGTCGCGGCCGCGGCTTCTACTTGAGGCCTAGTCTGGAGCGGTGACGATGCAGCGACGGGCACGGCAGGGGGAATTTCGGGCTCTGCGACGGGGAGCTGGGGCAGGCTCACGGTTTCTCGGGTCGGGGTAGTGACGTCCCCATTACCTGCCTCCGTCCGTTCCGCTCCCTTCTCGGCGCCGTCTCCGGCCTTCACTCCTCCTGCACCATCCTCAGAGGCGGTCTGTCTCCTCGTCTCGGGTGGCGTGCTCCGCTGACGGGTTCCGGTCTGCTGGGCCATCTCTCGACTCCACTCCGCCAGCGTGTCTCGCTGCACCTGGGCCATCCTCCGTGCGAGGCCCTCCAGCACGGTCCGTGCACACTCCCGGTCTCGGGGGAGCTGTGCCAGGATCTCCACCAGACCTAGTGGGGTGGTTGCTTGCAGCAGGCTCCTGACCACAGGGTCGGTGCTGCCTGACTCTCCTTCCATCTCCGGGTCTGCTTTCTCCATACTCCTCTCCAGACTTCTTGTCTCTGGGTGCGCTCTCTCCAATCTGCTCCAGGCTGCACCCATCTTCGCTCTTTTGTTCTGTCTCCTCCCTCTTTGGGGATGGTCCCGGGGCAACTTGGTGATTGTCAGCTCCAGGAGCAGTTCCTTCACGCTGATGGACACTTCCAGCATCACAGTCCCTGTTGGTGGGGGCGGTTTCCGCTTTTGGCGCCATTCCTCGACCTGGCCCACGATGGGAGGTGGCCTCTTGCCACCCTCTGGCACGCCCATAATGGCGTCCGCTCTTCCAAGGCGGGAAATCATCTGGAAATGGCGGGAAAAAGCTGCAAATGGCGGACAACCGGCGGGAAACGACCTGTGATGGGGTCCGATGGCGGGGACCCTCCGGAACCGGCGGGAGACTTCTTTTTGAGGTAAAGGTGAACTTTTCTTCAGGCACGCAGTACCCGGTTGTTGCGGGCACGAAATCCTGCCGACTACGCCAAAGTTGACGCGCCCCCTGGGCCAGTGCTGTTTGGGGAATACCCGGAGCCGGATCAGATGGGGGTTGTAGTCTCCGAGTGGCGGCGACCCGGTCCGTGCCCAGGGTGTCAAACTCAGTGTGTGGCAGTCTTTACAGATGTTATTAGTTGTTCTTAGTGTCGACTACGCCACCCGTTGAATTGCGGTCAAAAGGCCGCCGCTGCAGCAGGGTCCGCTGAGGCTGGTGGTATGTGTGCAGCTGTGGTAGTATAACCCCCAACGGGAGGGGTATAGCCTCAGGGGGTCAGATGTGGAGGATGGTGGTTGTAGAGGTGCAGTGTGGATGGTAAGAAGACTCAGAGTCGGGCTGTGCAGTTCAGGGTTTTTACTTACTGCTGTTCTTTTGGTCACTCTGGCCTTGAGTGACCGCCCGAGCCGCGCTGCGTCCACTAGGTCCTGGACTCGGCCAACCCCCAAGCAATTCTGGAGCGTGGTCCTGAGCTCTCTTTCTGACTCTCCTTTCTACTGGCCGTTCCCACCAGGGGTCCACTTATGTCCGGCTCCCTCGGGTCTCCTGTTGGTTGAACCTTCTTTGGCTTCCCTGACCCTATGCTCGGTGTGCCTTCCTAGTGGACTTGGTGAGGGTCGTGGCAGATCCTGCCCACGACCTCCGGTTCCTGGCTAAGGTGTGTTTTGCCTCTGCCATCTTGGGATCCGGTACCCCTGCGTGCCAACCCTTCACCCTGCTGTTCTGATTCTGGGTTCTTGGGGTTCCTTCTTCTTCCCCTCTGGGTCCTTCTCTTCTCCTCTCTCTCTTCTTTCTGCAGGCTCTCCTGGACTTCTCTACAAAAGACCAACTCTCTACAAAAGACTGACCCTGATCTAAGATGGTGCCCACCTTATATACTCCCTCTATGTGTGAGCTCAGGTGACCAGCACCCAATGAGCTCCTAGCCTTACCCAGACTGCTCCCCCTATCTGCCCCTACACTACTGGGATGTTCCACCCCCCTCCCACTCCAGCCAGGGACACACACTGTCGTACCTGCACATATACACTGGTGGGAGTACCGTCGATCTGTCCCCCGGAAATGGGATGTATGTAGTGTATGCAGCCTACTGAGCTCAGTTCCACACTCCATCCTTACCCGGGAGTGGAATACCACACCTCTGGCTTGAGGTGTAATACCCCTGTAGCAGCCGAATCCTCAGGGTGCTACAGTTGCACATTTTAGGTATTGGTGATTACACTGAAAGAGCAGGTTACTATGAGGCCTCCATCCTCCCGTCTTGTGAGGAACACATGGGTCAAGTGGCAGAAGTAGTTCTTCATAGCAGGCAAGTGAGGACCTACAGCAAGCGTGACCTATACTAGATAAGTCCGAGTGTGGCCAGACCTGAGGGTCAAAATGAAGACCGGCCGGGCTGGGACACATTATCGAAAAAAAACTATTATTCACATAGAGCAGGATCTCAGATACTTGAAAACCAAAAAACAAACTAAATCTCTAAAATGTAACTTTTATTAATATTTTAAAAGCATGCGGACTCACAACAAGACATGTAAAATATCCCCGTGTGGATTGGTCACATTGCATAAGGGTATCTACATATATATTTAGGTAGTTTAGATTAAAGATGTCCTTAATAATCCTTGTCAGTCACACTACCCTATTGCAAAATATGTATTATCTAATAATATAACGCCCTCGATAAATATATATACTCCCGAATACCCTAAAGAACAAACTACCAGTAGTACAAATATAAAGAGAATAAAGCCATAAAACAATAATATACAGTATATACCACCATAATAAGCGATTTAAATATAAAAAGAAACACGGTGTCTCAAAAAATCACACATGATTGGTTCCAAAGGACAAACGTGAGGTCAGATGAAGCTACAGAAGGTCAACTGTGCATTGAGTCCTTTAGAGACTCCAACCAATATATCCAACATGTTCCTCATTGCAGTATTTTCTTGTCCCAATCTCCCTTTCTATCTGGTGGTTTGATAACTTCTATGACACAAAATGAAATACATCCCACATCACCACCATGTTCAAGATTTACATGCCATGGCACTGCCGAAAAACCATACAGTCCAGCTAGTACTAGTACAGACGGGACTTGATATTATGGGCACTTATTTTAACCTTTTCTAGATGTCATGGTAGCCTCTTCTAAAAAGAACTAATTTGGGTTGAGATGCAAACGATCTCCAGATCTGCCATTATTGGTTCAAAATAAATAATACGATGCATCGGAGATAAGAAAATAACACACAGCCAGTGTCTGTCAGTGTACAATTCATGTCTGCCCTCAAATCTCAAGCAACAAGTATTTTATTACACCCCCAGGAGAAAGGGGAATGACTAATACATTACCTAAGAAAGTATTTTAATTGGGAATAACAAAGTCGTAAATTATGGATCCTGCAGAAGTCCTTGAACTGGCTCCTTCCAATTAACTATACTTTTTAAAACTAAGTGTCATACTAGGTATCGAAAGAACCCAGCACATGCCGATGGGAAAAGGGGGAAAGCCCAGTAACTAGGGAAAGGGAGAGTGGAGACCCCTAAGAAGATCTAACAACACTCTGACTCCCCTATCGTCTCTAAATAGGTTCCGCACCCATCGCCGAGCAGGATACCTTAGCCCTGGCTGACCCTAGAGCTACGTCCTAGCTAGGGAGGGGGAAGGGTGAGCACTAGTCAGCGCCAATGCAACTAAAGACAAACAAGGGAAACAGACAAGGGGATACACTTAGCTTTGAGAAGACACCAGAGAGATCACGACCACAATCCACAAAGAAACTCCAAGGAGAATCTAGCTGACCAGACCTGAACAGAGAAACTGAGTGCATTTAAAGATCCAGCATGGGTGCATCAATTAGCAGCAGAAGATGGAGATCACAACTGGGTCCTAGAGAGGGAAAAATGGTGAAAGGATCAAGAAGGTGTCTGCAAGGCCAAGTGTAGCGACCTTCTACGGCCGGATCCAGAATGACTGTCTGTGAGACCTGACACACTAGTGACACAAACAAGGAAAACTTTAACACAAAGACACCTCTATATCAGAGACAATGCCCTATGTTATTGCTTTTATCAACACTTATAAAGCTAATACTAAAATACAAAATGATCAAAGATATATAGGTAGATTTAATTGTCTAAATAATAATCAAAGCAAAGTATAAATATTTACCATAAGATAGTGATGGTCCAATTAGAGATGTAATATTATTCCGGTGGTTTCTGACTCTCAGAAAAATATTTGCCGGGCCCCAGTCCAGTGTCTATTTTGGTAGTCCATGGCCACCAAAGTACAGCCGTCCAAAACTCCACACACCTACCAAAATCCCTGGCTGTGATATTTGATTAGCCAGTCCTGTGAGCTTCAACGATGACGTATAATCGAATGAAGAGCCTGGGATTCTGCACCGCAGGTTTAGTAGTGTCTGGTCTTGGTATTGCAGCTCCATTCACCTGTATATGTCAAAGCCACAAGAACAGTCACTAATGATACAATGACGCTCAACAGGTGCACTGAGTTAGGCCTGCCCAAAATAGCATTGATAGCATAGATAGGTCATCAGTTTTAAAGAATGGGATTATGAACAATCCAATATGGTTGCCTGTCCTGTACCTTGCAATATTCTTTCTACTTCCCAGGCAGGGGCTTATATAGAAACTATAGCAGAAGTCCTATTCGGGCTCTCCATAAACAAAAAAAATTATAATAACAATAATAATATTCGGTAGGGTCACAGAAGAGCAGATCTCACAACTTTGTAGGACTTACAAAGTCATTTTCCCCCTATTGAAACCCATAGATTCCCCATTCATTGCCCCCATAAAGTATGATGCCAACAAAAGTGTCCCCAGACACAGTATGATACCCCCATGGTGAATTCCTCCACATGTGCAGTATAATGACCCTACTACACCCCACCTCAACTCCACCGGCAAAGTATGGTGATCCCAACACAGTATAATGCCCCAACTGTGACCCCCACACAGCTCTCCGTGCACTATGATGGGCCTACAAACAGTATAATGGCCCGCAGTAGCGATCCAAACAGTATAATGGCCCCCTCACCTCTCTACACAGTATTATGATGGCCCCAACACAGCCCTTCACACTGTATAGTGGCTCCCACTAGCCCTGAAAACAGTATAATGGCCACAAAAACACAGCCAGGCAGAATAATGACGCCCATAAAGCCCTCCACAAAGTATGATGGACCCCACACAAACCTTCAAGCTGTACAATTGACTGCATATGATATAATGGCCCCACATAACCCTCCATATAGTATAATATCCTCCACATAGCCCTCCAAATAGTATAATAGCCCCCACATAGTAGAATGGCTCTCACATAGTCCTTCACTTATTATAATGTCCCCCACATAGTCCTTCATACAGAATAATGGTCCCCACATAGTCCTCCATACAGTATATTGGGCCCACATAGTCCTCCATACAGTATAATGGCCCCACATAGTCCTCCATACAGAATAATGGTCCCCACATAGTCCTCCATACAGTATAATGGTCACACATAGTCCATCATACAGAATAATGGTCCCCACATAGTCCTCCATACAGTATAATGGGCCCTACATAGTCCTCCATACAGTATAATGGGCCCCACATAGTCCTTCATACAGTATAATGGCCCCACATAGTCCTCCATACATTATAATGGGCCCACATGGTCCTCCATACAGAATAATGGCCCCACATAGTCCTCCATACAGAATAATGGTCCCCACATAGTCCTCCATACAGCATGATGGGCCCCACATAGTCCTCCATACAGTATAATGGCCCCACATAGTCCTCCATACAGTATAATGGGCCCATATAGTCCTCCATACAGTATAATGGGGCCCACATAGTCCTCCATATAGTATAATGGCCCCACATAGTCCTCCATACAGTATAATAGGCCCACATAGTCCTCCATACAGTATAATGGCCCCACATAGTCCTCCATACAGAATAATAGTCCCCACATAGTCCTCCATACAGTATAATGGCCCCACATAGTCCTGCATACAGTATAGTGGGCCTACATAGTCCTCCATACAGTATAATGGCCCTACATAGTCCTCCATACAGAATAATAGTCCCCACATAGTCCTCCATACAGTATGATGGGCCCCACATAGTCCTCCATACAGTATAATGGGCCCACATAGTCCTCCATACAGTATAATGGCCCCACATAGTCCTCCATACAGAATAATAGTCCCCACATAGTCCTCCACACAGTATGATGGGCCCCACATAGTCCTCCATACAGTATAATGGGCCCACATAGTCCTCCATACAGTATAATGAGCCCCACATAGTCATCCATGCAGTATAATGGGCCCACATAGTACTCCATACAGTATGATGGGCCCCACATAGTCCTCCATACAGTATAATGGGCCCCACATAGTCCTCCATACAGTATGATGAGCCCCACATAGTCCTCCATACAGTATAATGGGCCCCACATAGTCCTCCACACAGTATAATGGGCCCACATAGTCCTCCATACAGTATAATGAGCCCCACATAGTCATCCATACAGTATAATGGGCCCATATAGTCCTCCATAGAGTATGATGGGCCCCACATAGTCCTCCATACATTATAATGGGCCCCACATAGTTCTCCATACAGTATGATGAGCCCCACATAGTCCTCCATACAGTATAATGGGCCACACATAGTCCTCCATACAGTATAATGGGCCCACATAGTCCTCCATACAGTATAATGAGCCCCACATAGTCCTCCATACAGTATAATGAGCCCCACATAGTCCTCCATACATTATAATGGGCCCACATGGTCCTCCATACAGAATAATGGCCCCACATAGTCCTCCATACAGAATAATGGTCCCCACATAGTCCTCCATACAGCATGATGGGCCCCACATAGTCCTCCATACAGTATAATGGCCCCACATAGTCCTCCATACAGTATAATGGGCCCATATAGTCCTCCATACAGTATAATGGGCCCCACATAGTCCTCCATATAGTATAATGGCCCCACATAGTCCTCCATACAGTATAATAGGCCCACATAGTCCTCCATACAGTATAATGGCCCCACATAGTCCTCCATACAGAATAATAGTCCCCACATAGTCCTCCATACAGTATAATGGCCCCACATAGTCCTGCATACAGTATAGTGGGCCTACATAGTCCTCCATACAGTATAATGGCCCTACATAGTCCTCCATACAGAATAATAGTCCCCACATAGTCCTCCATACAGTATGATGGGCCCCACATAGTCCTCCATACAGTATAATGGGCCCACATAGTCCTCCATACAGTATAATGGCCCCACATAGTCCTCCATACAGAATAATAGTCCCCACATAGTCCTCCACACAGTATGATGGGCCCCACATAGTCCTCCATACAGTATAATGGGCCCACATAGTCCTCCATACAGTATAATGAGCCCCACATAGTCATCCATGCAGTATAATGGGCCCACATAGTACTCCATACAGTATGATGGGCCCCACATAGTCCTCCATACAGTATAATGGGCCCCACATAGTCCTCCATACAGTATGATGAGCCCCACATAGTCCTCCATACAGTATAATGGGCCCCACATAGTCCTCCACACAGTATAATGGGCCCACATAGTCCTCCATACAGTATAATGAGCCCCACATAGTCATCCATACAGTATAATGGGCCCATATAGTCCTCCATAGAGTATGATGGGCCCCACATAGTCCTCCATACAGTATAATGGGCCCCACATAGTTCTCCATACAGTATGATGAGCCCCACATAGTCCTCCATACAGTATAATGGGCCACACATAGTCCTCCATACAGTATAATGGGCCCACATAGTCCTCCATACAGTATAATGAGCCCCACATGGTCCTCCATACAGTATAATGAGCCCCACATAGTCCTCCATGCAGTATAATGGGTCCCACATAGTCCTCCATACAGTATAATGGGCCCCACATAGTCCTCCATAGAGTATAATGAGCCCACATAGTCCTCCATACAGTATAATGGGCCCACAGAGTCCTCCATACAGTATAATGGGCCCACATAGTCCTCCATACAGCATAATGGG
This sequence comes from Phyllobates terribilis, assembly GCF_046119375.1. Lineage (NCBI taxonomy): Eukaryota > Metazoa > Chordata > Amphibia > Anura > Dendrobatidae > Phyllobates > Phyllobates terribilis. The sequence continues at coordinate 639,406 of NW_027363119.1, forward strand.
CCTCACATAATCCTCTACAGTATAATGGCCCCACACAGTCCTCCATACAGTATAATGGACCCAAATAGTCCTCCATACAGAATAATGGGCCCCACAAAGTCCTCCATACAGTATAATGGGCCCACATAGTCCTCCATACAGTATAATGGGCCCCACATAGTCCTCCATACAGTATAATGGGCCCCACATAGTCCTCCATACAGTATGATGGGCCCCACATAGTCCTCCATACAGTATAATGGTCCCCACATAGTCCTCCATACAGTATGATGAGCCCCACATAGTCCTCCATATAGTATAATGGGCCCCACATAGTCCTCCATACAGTATGATGGGCCCCACATAGTCCTCCATACAGTATGATGGGCCCCACATAGTCCTCTATAGAGTATAATGGTCCCCACATAGTCCTCCATACAGTATAATGAGCCCCACATAGTCCTCCATACAGTTTAATGGGCCCCACATCGTCCTCCATACAGTATAATGGGCCCCACATAGCCCTCCATACAGTATAATTGGCCCACATAGTCCTCCATACAGTATAATGGGCCGACATAGTCCTCCATACAGTATAATGGGTCCACATTGTCCTCCATACAGTATAATGGGCCCCACATAGTCCTCCATATAGTATAATGGCCCCACATAGTCCTCCATACAGTATAATGGGCCCACATAGTCCTCCATACAGTATAATGGGCCCCACATAGTCCTCAATACAGTATAATGGGCCCCACATAGTCCTCCAAACAGTAAAACGGGCCTCATAGTCCTCTATACAGTATAATGGGCCCCACATAGTTCTCCATACAGTATAATGGGCCCACATAGTCCTACATACAGTATAATGAGCCCCACATAGTCTTCCATACAGTATAATGAGCCCCACATAGTCCTCCATACAGTATAATGGGCCCACATAGTCCTTCATACAGTATAATGAGCCCACATAGTCCTCCATACAGTATAATGGGCCCCACATAGTCCTCCATACAGTGTAATGGGCCCCACATAATCCTCCATACAGTATAATGGCCCCACAAAGTCCACCATACAGTATAATGGGCCCACATAGTTCTCCATACAGTACAATGGGCCCACATAGTCCTCCATACAGTTTAATGGGCCCACATAGTCCTCCATACAGTATAATGGGCCCCACATAGTCCTCCATACAGTATAATTAGCCCCACATAGTCCTCCATATAGTATGATGGGCCACACATAGTCCTCCATACAGTATAATGGTCCCCACATAGTCCTCCATACAGTATGATGGGCCCCACATAGTCCTCCATACAGTATAATGGTCCCCACATAGTCCTCCATACAGTATGATGAGCCCCACAATAGTCCTCCATATAGTATAATGGGCCCCACATAGTCCTCCATACAGTATAATGGGCCCCACATAGTCCTCCAAACAGTATGATGGGCCCCCACATAGTCCTCCATACAGTATAATGGTCCCCACATAGTCCTCAATACAGTATAATGAGCCCAACATAGTCCTCCATACAGTATAATGGGACCACTTAGTCCTCCATACAGTATAATGAGCCCCACATAGTCCTCCATAAAGAATAATGGGCCCACATAGTCCTTCATACAGTATAATGAGCCCCACATAATCCTCCATACAGTGTAATGGGCCCCACATAGTCCTCCATACAGTATAATGAGCCCCACATAGTCCTCCATACAGAATAATGGGCCCACATAGTCATCCATACAGTATAATGAGCCCACATAGTGCTCCATACAGTATAATGAGCCCCACATAGTCCTCCATACAGTATATTGGGCCCCACATAGTCCTCCATACAGTATAATGGGCCCACATAGTCCTCCATACAGTATAATGGGACCACTTAGTCCTCCATACAGTACAATGAGCCCCACATAGTCCTCCATAAAGAATAATGGGCCCACATAGTCCTTCATACAGTATAATGAGCCCCACATAATCCTCCATACAGTGTAATGGGCCCCACATAGTCCTCCATACAGTATAATGAGCCCCACATAGTCCTCCATACAGAATAATGGGCCCACATAGTCCTCCATACAGTATAATGAGCCCACATAGTGCTCCATACAGTATAATGAGCCCCACATAGTCCTCCATACAGTATATTGGGCCCCACATAGTCCTCCATACAGTATAATGGGCCCACATAGTCCTCCATACAGTATAATGGGCCCCACATAGTCCTCCATACAGTATAATGGGCCTACATAGTCCTCCATACAGTATAATGGGCCCCACATAGTCCTCCATACAGTATAATGGGCCCCACATAGTCCTCCATACAGTATAATGGGCCCCACATAGTCCTCCATACAGTATGATGGGCCCCACATAGTCCTCCATACAGTATAATGGTCCCCACATAGTCCTCCATACAGTATAGTGAGCCCCACATAGTCCTCCATACAATATAATGGGCCCCACATAGTCCTCCATACAGTATCATGGGTCCCACATAGTCCTCCATACAGTATAATGAGCCCACATAGTCCTCCATACAGTGTAATGGGCACACATAGTCCTCCATACAGTATAATGGGCCTACATAGTTCTACATACAGTATAATGACCCCACATAGTCCTCCATACAGTATAATGGACCCACATAGTCCTCCATACAGTATAATGGGCCCACATAGTCCTCCATACAGTATAATGGGCCCCACATAGTCCTCCATATAGTATAATGGGCCCCACATAGTCCTCCATACAGTATAATGGGCCCCACATAGTCCTCCATACAGTATAATGGCCAACAGAGTCCTCCATACAGTATAATGAGCCCACATAGTCCTCCATACAATATAATGAGCCCCACATAGTCCTCCATACAGTATAATGGGCCCCACATAGTCCTCCATACAGTATAATGGCCCCACATAGTCCTCCATACAGTATAATGGGCCCATATAGTCCTCCATACAGTATAATGGGCCCCACATAGTCCTCCATATAGTATAATGGCCCCACATAGTCCTCCATACAGTATAATAGGCCCACATAGTCCTCCATACAGTATAATGGCCCCACATAGTCCTCCATACAGAATAATAGTCCCCACATAGTCCTCCATACAGTATAATGGCCCCACATAGTCCTGCATACAGTATAGTGGGCCTACATAGTCCTCCATACAGTATAATGGCCCTACATAGTCCTCCATACAGAATAATAGTCCCCACATAGTCCTCCATACAGTATGATGGGCCCCACATAGTCCTCCATACAGTATAATGGGCCCACATAGTCCTCCATACAGTATAATGGCCCCACATAGTCCTCCATACAGAATAATAGTCCCCACATAGTCCTCCACACAGTATGATGGGCCCCACATAGTTCTCCATACAGTATGATGAGCCCCACATAGTCCTCCATACAGTATAATGGGCCACACATAGTCCTCCATACAGTATAATGGGCCCACATAGTCCTCCATACAGTATAATGAGCCCCACATAGTCCTCCATACAGTATAATGAGCCCCACATAGTCCTCCATGCAGTATAATGGGTCCCACATAGTCCTCCATACAGTATAATGGGCCCCACATAGTCCTCCATAGAGTATAATGAGCCCACATAGTCCTCCATACAGTATAATGGGCCCACAGAGTCCTCCATACAGTATAATGGGCCCACATAGTCCTCCATACAGCATAATGGGCCTCACATAATCCTCTACAGTTTAATGGCCCCACACAGTCCTCCATACAGTATAATGGACCCAAATAGTCCTCCATACAGAATAATGGGCCCCACAAAGTCCTCCATACAGTATAATGGGCCCACATAGTCCTCCATACAGTATAATGGGCCCCACATAGTCCTCCATACAGTATAATGGGCCCCACATAGTCCTCCATACAGTATGATGGGCCCCACATAGTCCTCCATACAGTATAATGGTCCCCACATAGTCCTCCATACAGTATGATGAGCCCCACATAGTCCTCCATATAGTATAATGGGCCCCACATAGTCCTCCATACAGTATGATGGGCCCCACATAGTCCTCCATACAGTATGATGGGCCCCACATAGTCCTCTATAGAGTATAATGGTCCCCACATAGTCCTCCATACAGTATAATGAGCCCCACATAGTCCTCCATACAGTTTAATGGGCCCCACATCGTCCTCCATACAGTATAATGGGCCCCACATAGCCCTCCATACAGTATAATTGGCCCACATAGTCCTCCATACAGTATAATGGGCCGACATAGTCCTCCATACAGTATAATGGGTCCACATTGTCCTCCATACAGTATAATGGGCCCCACATAGTCCTCCATATAGTATAATGGCCCCACATAGTCCTCCATACAGTATAATGGGCCCACATAGTCCTCCATACAGTATAATGGGCCCCACATAGTCCTCAATACAGTATAATGGGCCCCACATAGTCCTCCAAACAGTAAAACGGGCCTCATAGTCCTCTATACAGTATAATGGGCCCCACATAGTTCTCCATACAGTATAATGGGCCCACATAGTCCTACATACAGTATAATGAGCCCCACATAGTCTTCCATACAGTATAATGAGCCCCACATAGTCCTCCATACAGTATAATGGGCCCACATAGTCCTTCATACAGTATAATGAGCCCACATAGTCCTCCATACAGTATAATGGGCCCCACATAGTCCTCCATACAGTGTAATGGGCCCCACATAATCCTCCATACAGTATAATGGCCCCACAAAGTCCACCATACAGTATAATGGGCCCACATAGTTCTCCATACAGTACAATGGGCCCACATAGTCCTCCATACAGTTTAATGGGCCCACATAGTCCTCCATACAGTATAATGGGCCCCACATAGTCCTCCATACAGTATAATTAGCCCCACATAGTCCTCCATATAGTATGATGGGCCACACATAGTCCTCCATACAGTATAATGGTCCCCACATAGTCCTCCATACAGTATGATGGGCCCCACATAGTCCTCCATACAGTATAATGGTCCCCACATAGTCCTCCATACAGTATGATGAGCCCCACAATAGTCCTCCATATAGTATAATGGGCCCCACATAGTCCTCCATACAGTATAATGGGCCCCACATAGTCCTCCAAACAGTATGATGGGCCCCCACATAGTCCTCCATACAGTATAATGGTCCCCACATAGTCCTCAATACAGTATAATGAGCCCAACATAGTCCTCCATACAGTATAATGGGACCACTTAGTCCTCCATACAGTATAATGAGCCCCACATAGTCCTCCATAAAGAATAATGGGCCCACATAGTCCTTCATACAGTATAATGAGCCCCACATAATCCTCCATACAGTGTAATGGGCCCCACATAGTCCTCCATACAGTATAATGAGCCCCACATAGTCCTCCATACAGAATAATGGGCCCACATAGTCATCCATACAGTATAATGAGCCCACATAGTGCTCCATACAGTATAATGAGCCCCACATAGTCCTCCATACAGTATATTGGGCCCCACATAGTCCTCCATACAGTATAATGGGCCCACATAGTCCTCCATACAGTATAATGGGACCACTTAGTCCTCCATACAGTACAATGAGCCCCACATAGTCCTCCATAAAGAATAATGGGCCCACATAGTCCTTCATACAGTATAATGAGCCCCACATAATCCTCCATACAGTGTAATGGGCCCCACATAGTCCTCCATACAGTATAATGAGCCCCACATAGTCCTCCATACAGAATAATGGGCCCACATAGTCCTCCATACAGTATAATGAGCCCACATAGTGCTCCATACAGTATAATGAGCCCCACATAGTCCTCCATACAGTATATTGGGCCCCACATAGTCCTCCATACAGTATAATGGGCCCACATAGTCCTCCATACAGTATAATGGGCCCACATAGTCATCCATACAGTATAATGGGCCTACATAGTCCTCCATACAGTATAATGGGCCCCACATAGTCCTCCATACAGTATAATGGGCCCCACATAGTCCTCCATACAGTATAATGGGCCCCACATAGTCCTCCATACAGTATGATGGGCCCCACATAGTCCTCCATACAGTATAATGGTCCCCACATAGTCCTCCATACAGTATAGTGAGCCCCACATAGTCCTCCATACAATATAATGGGCCCCACATAGTCCTCCATACAGTATCATGGGTCCCACATAGTCCTCCATACAGTATAATGAGCCCACATAGTCCTCCATACAGTGTAATGGGCACACATAGTCCTCCATACAGTATAATGGGCCTACATAGTTCTACATACAGTATAATGACCCCACATAGTCCTCCATACAGTATAATGGACCCACATAGTCCTCCATACAGTATAATGGGCCCACATAGTCCTCCATACAGTATAATGGGCCCCACATAGTCCTCCATATAGTATAATGGGCCCCACATAGTCCTCCATACAGTATAATGGGCCCCACATAGTCCTCCATACAGTATAATGGCCAACAGAGTCCTCCATACAGTATAATGAGCCCACATAGTCCTCCATACAATATAATGAGCCCCACATAGTCCTCCATACAGTATAATGGGCCCCACATAGTCCTCCATACAGTAAAATGGCCTCACATAGTCCTCCATACAGTATAATGGGCCCCACATAGTCCTCCATACAGTATAATGGGCCCCACATACTCCTCCATACAGTATAATGGGCCCACATAGTCCTCCATACAGCATAATGGGCCCACATAGTCCTCCATACAGTATAATGAGCCCACATAGTCCTCAATACAGTATACTGGGCCCCACATAGTCCTTCATACAGTATAATGGCCTCACATAGTCCTCCATACAGTATAATGGGCCCCACATAGTCCTCCATACAGTATAATGAGCCCCACATAGTCCTCCATACAGTATATTGGGCCTCACATAGTCCTCCATACAGTATAATGGGCCCACATAGTCCTCCATGCAGTATAATGGGCCTCATAGTCCTCTATACAGTATAATGTGCCCCACATAGTCCTCCATACAGTATAATGAGCCCCACATAGTCCTCCGTACAGTATAATGGGCCCCTCATAGTCCTCCATACAGTATAATGGGCCCCACATAGTCCTCCATACAGTATAATGGGCCTCATAGTCCTCTATACAATATAATGGGCCCCACATAGTTCTCCACACAGTATAATGGGCCCACATAGTCCTCCATACAGTATAATGAGCCCCACATAGTCCTCCATACAGTATAATGGGCCCACATAGTCCTCCATACAGTATAATGAGCCCACAATTTTCCTCCATACAGTATAATGAGCCCCACATAGTCCTCCATACAGTATAATGGGCCCACATAGTCCTCCATACAGTATAATGAGCCCACATAGTCCTCCATACAGTATAATGGGCCCCACATAGTCCTCCATACAGTATAATGGGCCCCAAATAATCCTCCATACAGTATAATGGCCCCACATAGTCCTCCATACAGTATAATGGGCCCACATAGTCCTCCATACAGTATAATGGGCTCACATAGTCCTCCATACAGTATAATGGGCCCACATAGTCCTCCATACAGTATAATGGGCCCCACATAGTCCTCCATACAGAATAATGGGCCCACATAGTCCTCCATACAGTATAATGGGCCCCACATAGTCCTCCATACAGTATAATGGTCCCCACATAGTCCTCCATACAGTATAATGAGCCCACATAGTCCTCCATACAGAATAATGGGCCCACATAGTCCTCCATACAGTATAATGGGCCCCACATAGTCCTCCATACAGTATAATGGTCCCCACATAGTCCTCCATACAGTATAATGAGCCCCACATAGTCCTCCATAGAGTATAATGGGCCCACATAGTCCTCCATACAGTATAATGGGCCCACATAGTCCTCCATACAGTATAATGAGCCCCACATAGTCCTCCATAAAGAATAATGGGCCCACATAGTCCTCCATACAGTATAATGGGCCCCACATAGTCCTCCATACAGTATAATGGGCCCACATAGTCCTCCATACAGTATAATGGGCCCCACATAGTCCTCTACACAGTTTAATGAGCCCCACATAGTTCTCCATACAGTATAATGAGCCCACATAGTCCTCCATACAGAATAATGGGCCCACATAGTCCTCCATACAGTATAATGAGCCCACATAGTGCTCCGTACAGTATAATGGGCCCCACATAGTCGTCCATACAGTATAATGAGCCCCAAGTAGTCCTCCATACAGTATATTGGGCCCCACATAGTCCTCCTTACAGTATAGTGGGCCCACATAGTCCTCCATACAGTAAAATGGGCCCCACATAGTCCTCCATACAGTATAATGGGCCCACAAAGTCCTCCATACAGTATAATGGGCCCCACATAGTCCTCCATACAGTATAATGGCCCCACATACTCCTCCATACAGTATAATGAGCCCACATAGTCCTCCGTACAGTATAATGGCCCTATATAGTCATCCATACAGTATAATGGGCCCCACATAGTCCTCCATACAGTATAATCAGCCCACATAGTCCTCGATACAGTATAATGGGCCCCACATAGTCCTCCATACAGTATAATGGCCCCACATAGTCCTCCATACAGTATAATGGGCCCACATAGTCCTCCAAATATATTTATTGCATTTGTTTCTTGCACTCAATGCACACAAGGGCCGGGCCTTCCTTCCTGTGAGCTGGGTATTAGGTTTATGTAGCTTCCTATCCCTGTGTCCATAGTCGGCCCCGCTCCTGCTCGGCCCTCATTCACATTGAGGTCTTTTTTTTAATACCAGAGATTAGAACTGTTCTGATTGGGTACTTTTATGTGTGCCCACCTTGTCGTGGTGGGATGGCTTTTATGCTTCTTTTTTTATCAAAAATGGTGTGAACTATTGCTTTTACTTACAGCATGGTATAGGCTCATTTCGTTTATGTTAGGTTTTGCCTTATGACCAGTGTGAACGTGCGCCTACACGCTGCATGTATACCAACTCCAGCTCATTGCTTTAGGTTGGCTGCAGCGCCACAGACTAGACGGTCCCTCTCTCTTGGCGGCAGAGGAGCGAGTTACCACTGCGCCGCTATTAGGCCTTAGGTCTGGGTTCACACTACGCTTATTGCGCATGTCAGGGGCTCCATTAGAATCCACTTCAGTAAGAGGGATGTTACCAGACTCATCGTCAGAAAGCATCTGCTCTAGCAGGTCTGCGGGCTGAGCCCGGAAAATAAGCCCCGCCCTCTGACATGTAGAAGACTACAATTCCCGGCAGTCATAGCGTGCCGCACTTCCGCTTCCGCTCGCAGGTCAGAGGGAAAGGTGGCGGTGTTCTCCAGTCAGTGTCAGTCAAGGAGACTCCTGGGATTCGCAGGTGCTGGGCGTTATGGTGCTGACAGGTGTGGGCTCGTGCAGGGCCGGGCAATGACGGTCGGGTGAGAGGGCTCCGTGACGTCATGTCATTGCCCCGTCCACACTGGCAGCAGCCGGGACTCGCTCATCCCAATAGCATTTTTTTTTGTACTATGTTTATTGGCTGTGAATTATAACACTACTATGATATATATACATATATATATATATATATATATATATATATATATATATATATAGTTAAAAAGAATATATCTGTATATGCAAAATTTCTACTATATAATCGGCTTATCCCGTCTGTCCGTCCAGGAAATCCCGCATCGCAGATTGGTCCGGCCGCGGCCAATCAGCGACGCGGGATTTCAGAACAAGATGGCGGCCGTTAGCGGCTCATCTGCCGCATGGAGGTCAGCGGCGATCTCCTGGCTTAGCGCCGGTCATCTCCCGGCTACTCGCAGCAGAAGTACCCCGACCGGCAGCCTCGCTCCCCGGTCCTCCCTTCACACTTGCCGTCGGGAGATTAGCGGGCCCTAGCCGCTGATCTCCCGACGGTAGCCGCATGGAGGTCAGCGGCAATCTCCTGGCTTAGCGCCGGTCATCTCCCGGCGGCTCGCAGCGGAAGTACCCGCACAGGCAGCGCCGCTCCCCGGTCCTCACTAACACGGTTCGCTATTTGCGGCTGCAGCCAAGGGGTCTCCTGTTTCGCGTTCCACGGTGAGTGATGGGCTGTGGGCGGGGTTATCCCCCATCCTGTCACACCCGACATCCACCGCACGCGCATTCATTGACAGAGCGAGCGGTGGATGCTGGGTGTGACACGATGGGGGATAACCCCGCCCACAGACCATCATTCACCGTGGTACGCGGAACAGTAGACCCCTGGCTGCAACCGCAAATAGTCGTGATGTAAGCGGAAGCAGGAGCCAGCTGCAGGCGGGGGAATTACGTGCTGGCTGTGCGTGGTCAGCGATGTTGTCACAAGCAGTATTGACAACATGACATAATTGCAAAATTCATTAGGGGCCCCGGGGGGATACTTTGGGGGGTTAATTTAAAGTAGTGCACAACCCATTTAAACACTGCTTCGCTGATTAGTCGCGCTCGGTCGGCCGCATACATATTCTAGAATACCCGATGCTTTAGAATCGGGCCACCATCTAGTATATATATATTATACAAAAAGAACAAGGAAAAGTGATTTTATGTGTGTACAAAGTTATTTTTTAATCCTATATATTTACATTTATTTTTCTTATGTGTGTAATATATATACACATATATACATAATAATACACGCATATATATAATATATATATTATACATATATCTAGAAAAATAATACACACACTTGTATATATAGATAATATACCCACATATAAATAATACACACATATATATATATAGATATATGTGTATTATTTATATGTATGTGTGTGTATGTATTTATATATATATATATATATATATATATATATATATATATATATTACACACGCACACATTATATAAGATTATTATTTCTCAACCATATATTTTCTGATATCTATCTATCTGTATATATATATATATATATATATACATACAGTTATGTGAAAAAGTTTGGGCACCCCTATTAATCTTAAGCTTAATGTTTTCTAAAAATTGGTGTTTTTGCAACAGCTATTTCAGTTTGATATATCTAATAACTGTTGGACACAGTAATGTTTCTGCCTTGAAATGAGGTTTATTGTACTAACAGAAAATGTGCAATCTGCATTCAAACAAAATTTGACAGGTGCATAAGTATGGGCACCCTTATCATTTTCTTGTTTTAAATACTCCTACCTACTTTTTACTGACTTACTAAAGCACTTTTTTTGGTTTTGTAACCTCATTGAGCTTTGAACTTCATAGCCAGGTGTATGCAATCATGAGAAAAGCTACTTAAAGTGGCCACTTGCAAGTTGTTCTCCTGTTTGAATCTCCTCTGAAGAGTGGCATCATGGGCTCCTCAAAACAACTGTCAAATGATCTGAAAACAAACATTATTCAACATAGTTGTTCAGGGGAAGGATACAAAAAGCTGTCTCAGAGATTTAACCTGTCAGTTTCCACTGTGAGGAGCATAGTAAGGAAATGGAAGAACACAGGGACAGTTCTTGTTAAGGCCAGAAGTGGCAGGCCAAGAAAAACATCAGAGAGGCAGAGAAGAAGAATGGTGAGATCAGTCAAGGACAATCCTCAGACCACCTCCAGAGAGCTGCAGCATCAACTTGCTGCAGATGGTGTCACTGTGCATCGGTCAACTATATAACGCACTTTGCAGAAGGAGAAGCTGTATGGGAGAGTGATGCGAAAGAAGCCGCTTCTGCAAGCACGCCACAAACAGAGTCGGCTGAGGTATGCAAAAGCACATTTGGAGAAGCCAATTTATTTTTGGAAGAAGGTCCTGTGGACTGATGAAACCAAGATTGAGTTGTTTGGTCATACAAAAAGGCGTTATGCATGGCGGCAAAAAAACACAGCATTCCAAGAAAAACACTTGCTACCCACAGTAAAATTTGGTGGAGGTTCCATCATGCTTTGGGGCTGTGTGGCCAATGCCGGCACCGGGAATCTTGTTAAAGTTGAGGGAGGCATGGATTCCACTCAGTATCAGCAGATTCTTGACAATAATGTTAAAGAATCAGTGATAAAGTTGAAGTTACGCAGGGGATAGATCTTTCAGCAAGACAATGATCCAAAACACAGCTCCAAATCTACTCAGGCATTCATGCAGAGGAACAATTACAATGTTCTGGAATGGCCATCCCAGTCCCCAGACCTGAATATCATTGAACATCTGTGGGATCATTTGAAGAGGGCTGTCCATGCTCGGCGACCATCAAACTTAACTGAACTGGAATTGTTTTGTAAAGAGGAATGGTCAAAAATACCTTCATCCAGGATCTCATTAAAAGCTACAGGAAGTGACTAGAGGCTGTTATTTTTGCAAAAGGAGGATCTACTAAATATTAATGTCACTTTCTGGTGAGGTGCCCATACTTATGCACCTGTCAAATTTTGTTTGAATGCAGATTGCACATTTTCTGTTAGTACAATAAACCTCATTTCAAGGCATAAACATTACTGTGTCCAACAGTTATTACATATATCAAACTGAAATAGCTGTTGCAAAAACACCAATTTTTAGAAAACATTAAGCTTAAGATTAATAGGGGTGCTCAAACTTTTTCATATAACTGTATATATATATATATATATATATATATATATATATATATATATATATATAATAAATAATCAGAAAATATATGGTTGAGAAATAATAATCATATGTGTAAATAATAATCATATGTGTAAATATATATATATATACAGTACAGACCAAAAGTTTGGACACACCTTCTCATTTAAAGATTTTTCTGTATTTTCATGACTATGAAAATTGTACATTCACACTGAAGGCATCAAAACTATGAATAAACACATGTGGAATTATATACTTAACAAAAAAGTGTGAAACAACTGAAAATATTTTTTGCTTTGATGACTGCTTTGCACGCTCTTGGCATTCTCTTGATGAGCTTCAAGAGGTAGTCACCGGAAATGGTCTTCCAACAATCTTGAAGGAGTTCCCAGAGATGCTTAGCACTTGTTGGCACTTTTGCCTTCACTCTGCGGTCCAGCTCACCCCAAACCATCTCGATTGGGTTCAGGTCTGGTGACTGTGGAGGCCAGGTCATCTGGCGTAGCACCCCATCACTCTCCTTCTTAGTCAAATAGCCCTTACACAGCCTGGAGGTGTGTTTGGGGTCATTGTCCTGTTGAAAAAGAAATGATGGTCCAACTAAACGCAAACCGGATGGAATAGCATGCTGCTGCAAGATGCTGTGGTAGCCATGCTGGATCAGTATGCCTTCAATTTTGAATAAATCCCCAACAGTGTCACTAGCAAAGCACCCCCACACCATCACACCTCCTCCTCCATGCTTCATGGTGGGAACCAGGCATGTAGAGTCTATCCGTTCACCTTTTCTGCATCACACAAAGACACGGTGGTTGGAACGAAAGATCTCAAATTTGGACTTATCAGACCAAAGCACAGATTTCCACTGGTCTAATGTCCATTCCTTGTGTTCTTTAGCCCAAACAAGTCTCTTCTGCTTGTTGCCTGTCCTTAGCAGTGGTTTCCTAGCAGCTATTTTACCATGAAGGCCTGCTGCACAAAGTCTCCTCTTAACAGTTGTTGTAGAGATGTGTCTGCTGCTAGAACTCTGTGTGGCATTGACCTGGTCTCTAATCTGAGCTGCTGCTAACCTGAGATTTCTGAGGCTGTTGACTCGGATAAACTTATCCTCAGAAGCAGAGGTGACTCTTGGTCTTCCTTTCCTGGGGTGGTCCTCATGTGAGCCAGTTTCTTTGTAGTGCTTGATGGTTTTTGCAACTTCACTTGGGGACACTTTCAAAGTTTGCCCAATTTTTCGCACTGACTGACCTTCATTTCTTAAAGTAATGATAGCCACTCGTTTTTCTTTACTTAGCTGCTTTTTTCTTGCCATAATACAAATTCTAACAGTCTATTCAGTAGGACTATCAGCTGTGTATCCCCCAGACTTCTGCACAACACAACTGATGGTCCCAACCCCATTTATAAGGCAAGAAATCCCACTTATTAAACCTGACAGAGCACACCTGTGAAGTGAAAACCATTTCCGGTGACTACCTCTTGAAGCTCATCAAGAGAATGCCAAGAGTGTGCAAAGCAGTCATCAAAGCAAAAGGTGGCTACTTTGAAGAACCTAGAATATAAGACATATTTTCAGTTGTTTCACACTTTTTTGTTAAGTATATAATTCCACATGTGTTAATTCATAGTTTTGATGCCTTCAGTGTGAATGTACAATTTTTTCTGTCACCCATGACGGCACAACGAGAGAGGGGATCCGCCCTTCAAGGACAGGAAACCTTCAAGATAAAAAGGGCGGCGCCTCTCCCCGCTTCAGTGGTTTCCTGTCCTTGATGGGGGACCTTTCTTCTCGTCGGCATGACTCTCAGGGGGGCAATGTCTCTGTTGGGATCCCTCACCTCCTGCATCCCCGCAGTACCCTGGGCCCAATATCATTCAAGAGAGTTCCAATGGGACGTACTAAGAAACTAAGTGATCCTGAGGGGACATCTAGAAAGCAGGCTAATTCTCCGCCAGAATGTGATTCAGTCTCGGTATTGGTGGTTGGAGACAAGCATGTTCCAGACAGGCGTTTCTTGGGTTCCCCAATTCACCAGGGTGATTACTACAGACGCCAGCCCCAGGGGGTGGGGGGCGCACTTGGACAACCACCCGATACAGGGGACTTAGTCACAGGAGGAGAGTCTGGAGTACTCCAATTTGTGGGAGTTACGGGCGGTAGAGAAAGCACTGATCAGCTTCTTGCCCCTATTAGGAGGTCATCGCGTGAAGATTCTGTCCGACAACCAGGTTGCGGTGGCTTATGTGAACCACCAGAGGGGAACCCGTTCAAGGTCACTAATGCAGGTTGCGGGGAGAATATTTTCGCTGGTGGAGGGAAAAGTTCTCTCGTTAAGGGCCCTTCATATCACAGGAGAGGACAACATGAAGGCAGACTTTCTAAGTCGCAGGCCATTTTTGCAGGGAGAATGGGCTTTAAATCTCTCGATCTTCCGCCAGCTAGTAGCCATGTGGGGGTCTCCAGAGGTCGACCTGTTTGCAACCCGTCAGAACAGCAAGGCAAAGAAGTTCTGCTCACTGAATCCCTTAGAGAACCCGCTAGTAGTAGACGCCTTCCAGTGCAGGTGGGATTTCAGTCTGGCCTATGCCTTTCCCCCAACGTACCTAATTCCAGCGGTGTTGAGAAAAATTCGGGAGGATCAGGCTCGAGTGGTCCTCATAGCCCCCTTCTGGCCCAAGAGGCCGTGGTTTTTCTGGCTAAGAAGCATGTCCATCACGAACCCCTGGATTCTTCCAGAGATTCCCGACCTTCTTGCTCAAGGGCCTATATTCCATCCTCAGGTGAAAGAATTGCACTTATCGGCCTGGAACTTGAGAGGTCGTTGCTAGAGGGTCGGGGTTTTTCATCAAATCTAGTCACTACTCTTCTAAAGAGTAGGAAGCCAGTCACTACTAAGACCTACAGTAGAGTCTGGAAGAAGTTTTTGTCATCATCTCAGGGAGTTTCCCTGGGGGGGGGGGTCCCATTACAGCCATTTTAGAATTTCTTCAAAAGGGGCTAGAAAAGGGTCTAGCAGTGAGCACCTTAAAGATCCAAATCTCTGCCTTGGGAGCCTTATACAGTTATAATCAGGCCGGTAACAAGTGGATTTCCAGGTTCGTGAGGGCATGTAGTAGAGCCAAATCCAGTCCCTACAGTAAGAGTCCCTTCTTGGGATTTAAACTTGGTGCTAAACGCATTAACAGGTTCTCCCTTTGAGCCCCTTAGCTCAGGGTCCATACAACTACGTACCCTAAAAACAATACTTCTGGTGGCCTTAACATCAGCACGGAGGGTTAGTGAGTTACAGGCTTTGTCGGCAGATCCACCTTTTACCCTAGTACTAGACGATAGGGTAGTTTTGAGACCAGACCCTGCTTTCCTCCCTAAAGTGGTTTCTAGGTTTCATATGTCTCAGGAGATAGCCCTACCATCCTTCTGTCCAGAACCCAAAAATAGCAAGGAGGAAAGGTTTCATACCTTGGATGTCAGGAGATGCCTTATACATTATTTAGCATTCACAAGCTCATGGAGGAAGGATAGGTCTCTCTTTATCTCCTTCCAGGGCTCCCGAAAGGGATTGAGGGTCTCAAAAGGCACTCTGTCAAGGTGGATCCGGGAAGCCATTGTGAGGGCCTACATGGGGTCAGGCAGAGATCCCCCTGACAATTTGAAAGCCCACTCTACTCGGGGCATGGCTGCTTCCTGGGCAGAAAGGGCGGACGTGCCCATTGAGCAAATATGTAAGGCGGCCACATGGTCATCTCCGTCCACTTTCTATAACCACTATAGACTTGACCTTTCTGCCTCCTCTGATCTCACGTTTGGGAGAAGGGTTCTGCAGGTTGTGGTCCCTCCCTCACATACTTAGTTCTCTGTAATTCCCTCGTTGTGCCGTCATGGGTGACAGAAAAACACGTATATTACTTACCGGTAATGTGTTTTTTCGGAACCCATGACGGCACCTTTATATTACCTCCATGTCACTGTGGTGTACACCTTCCGGTGGGTGGGTGTTGAGTGTTCACATGGGTGAAATTCGTTATAGTTATTAAAATTATGTGCTCTAACCGGAGAGTCCTCTCATGCTCTGTAATCCACTGAAGCGGGGAGAGGCGCCGCCCTTTTTATCTTGAAGGTTTCCTGTCCTTGAAGGGCGGATCCCCTCTCTCGCTGTGCCGTCATGGGTTCCGAAAAAACACATTACCGGTAAGTAATATACGTGTTTCATAGTCATGAAAATACAGAAAAATCTTTAAATGAGAAGGTGTGTCCAAACTATACAGGAAAAATATACCGGTATGTGGTTAAAAAAATAATTTAGTTTTGTGTTGCGTCCGCCACTTGTTCGCTTTAAGTTGGTTTGTTTTTTTGTTTTTGGGGGATAAGAGAGGTGATTTAAACTTTTTTTTTTTAATTTTGAAGGGAACCTGTCACCATGAAGATGCAGTCTAATCTGCGGGCAGCATGTTATAGAGCAGGAGGGGCTGAGCAGATGGATATATAGTTTTGTGAGGAAATATTCACTTTAAGCCGTGTTTTCATCATTTAATCTTCGGCTCTTTCTGGGGTTTTGGTCCAGTGGACGACTGTCCTGTCGGTGAGCGACAGCCTTCCATATATGAATGCATACAGAGGTAGCTGTCAGTCACTGATAGGACCGTCCACTGGACCAAATCCTGTCAGAGGGAATCGATCACTCATCTCAAGTGTGAGGGCCGTCATAGAGATGGATTGGGCATGTTGAATTTTGGTGCCTCATCCTTTTACAAGCTATAGGCTGTAAATTGCTTCATCATCATATTTTTTTCTTTGTTTTGTTTCTTAAAGAAGTGGGAGCGTTCCTCAAAAATGCCTGGAATAAAGAACCAGTTGTAACTGTGCCCGTCGGGATTTTGGGTAAGATCTCCTAGCATAGAATTAAAAAGGCTGAGTGTATAGGGACTTGCTCTAGATAGCCCAGGTACGGCCCAAACAGTGCTGACAGTGTCTAAGGTCTCATCCCACCCACAAAGGACTGGTACTCGCACATATGGACTATGGACGTGCAGGGCTCTGAAATATAAATCCATCAACACCTTTATGTCTTCTATCTGTTGCTGCATTCCTGAGAAATCAGAATTCAAATGCAAATGAAGCTTTAAGTGTTCTGGGCGTGACATAGCACTCCGAGGTTGTTTTCCCATCCAGCACCAGAACCTTTAGATTGATTGATGGCTTACTGTTTGATATCACACAGACAGCTGTCAGTCAAGATAAGGGGGCTTATGCTGGGGGGGGGGACAACCTCTAGAGGCTGAGGCTCGGGAAGTGCTCTGTCACACTCTGAGCACTTAAAGACTCATTTTCATATGAATGAAAAAACTAGTTATTTGGGAATGCAGCAACAGATAGAAGATATAAAGGTGTCAATGGATTTACATTTCAAAGACCTGCATGCTCATGTATACAGTTTGGAGGGGGTGGGAGGTTCATCTTACTGACAGATTCCCTTTAAGGGTTTTTTAAATGTCGTATTGCTAAGATATCACTGGTGGGGCTGACCTCTGTGAGCGTCCCTGGCTTTTCTACCATAGATTACCAACAATAGCAATGATAACCTATTCTCTTGATTTAAAGGTTTTTTTTCCACTTATGGGGCCAATTTCTTTTATTTTTTTTTACCTAAATTCATGTATTTAAGGTTAAGTCATTTTGGATTTGATTAAAAATTTTCCACCGTCCTCCTTACAGGCTTTTTGTTTTCACCACACTTTGATCTCTGCTACACTTTGTGTTGATAAATCAGCTCAGAAACACACTGCCTGCAGACCATCATAGTGAGTTCACCGACAGATTCTCAGTTAACTCTTTCTGCAGCCTGTCAGACAGTGCAGTCCAGAGGCAAATGGTGCAAAATGTTGAAGGCAACCCAATTGCATAAATGATTATTCGCTCCAATAATATGCATTTAATATAAAAAAAATTGGTCCCCAAAGGTAGATGGTTCCTTTTAATTTCAGATATGGGGGTTTGTCAGAGCTCCAGCATTTCCCATACTGCCCTTGTACATGAGTGTGCCGTGTTCTGATCAGACAATAATTTGTCACCTTTCTCGTTGCAGCCGCTATTGCTCCTTTCATCAGTCCTTATACAAAATACGCCGCCATTTACAACAAAGCTGTACCCTACAGTTACCCAGGTGAGAGAGGTTTCATGTCTCTGACTGATGGACCATATTAAAGGCACAAGCACCCAAGAATGGGAGTGTACGTCTATGGGCAAGAACCTTTGCTAGCTCCTGAAAAAAATGTAAAAAAAATTCTGGAAAATACGGTATTTTCTCACTTTTCTTTATATTTAAAGCAGGTCAGCTCAGAAAATACCGGAAGAAGTGTAGGTCGTAGACAGCTGAATAAAATGACACCTTGATATCTGCGATCCGATGTGTTATTCAAGAGAAACCCACTTTTTTTCTTAATATGTAAATGAGCTGTTAAGATCTATGGGAGGGACATAGCTCTCCCTGAGAATCTGCCTCCAGAGCTTAGTTTACCAGCATGAGACATGTAATGACTGACAGTCTGATCTCCTGATCTACATGTCTCACACTGGTAACCCCCCTTTCATTTACAATAATCTCAGGAGGCAGATTCTCATGGAGATCTATGTCCGGCCCCTAGATCTTAACAGCTCATTTACATATAAAGAATAATGTGTATTTTCCCTTCACCCTATGACAGCACACATGAGAGAGAGGATCCGCCCTTCAAGGACAGGAAACCATCTGAAATAAAAGGGCGGCACCTCTCCCCCGCTTCAGTTGGTTTCCTGTCTTTGATGGGAATCCTCATGAAGTAATCAGGCGGCTGTTAGGCTGAAGAAAAACTTACCCAGACCTGTCCCGGGGCTGGAAGAGCGGGCAGTTTTGTCCGTGGCGCCGGCCTTCAGGTGCTGGTAGAGCCGTCCGCAGGTTCCCCGGGAACCTGTCGCATGTACTGGCGCAGGCGGTGCAGAGGTCCTGGGCTTCCGTACACCGCTGCGCCTCCCTCCCCCGGCTGTCCACGTGACCGCGGTCATGTGCCTCTGATGTCATAGTGCGGGGCACGCTGGATAGGGGGTGCCCGATGACGTCGGGGGCGGCGCCGAAGGAAAACATGGCGGTGTCCTGTGTAATGCCGGCCGGCGTCGCAAAAAACGCTGGCGGCGTTTGCGAGGAGAACGGCACCTGGGGAAGGGGCCTAATTACCGGAAGGGAGACCGCAGGGACCAGGAGGTGGCTGACTTCGCCCGACTCCCTATAAAGAGGAGCACCTGGGGTCAGAACACCGCTCGTCATAATGTCTGACATGGAGCAACAGCAGCTGTCGCCTTGGCCACAGTTGCTACCACCTTCATCGCCACCTCTGTCTGCTGGCCGGTCTAGAGGGTCCAGCGGAAGGAGCAGCGGTCGTCTGAGTCAGAGGGGTAAAGCTTCTCAGGACTCCACGGTCTCCAGGAGGGATACGTCGCGTATCCTGAAAAAGCCTTCAAGTCCGGTATCCGCAGTGGCGGGGTGAGTGATCTTCGTGAATGTCATTAGATATTTTGCTAATGGGCTCCTACTGTGTGTTTCAATCACCAGGAGGAACCCAGGAAAGTAACCGCAAAGAGGCGGAACAGAGAATGTGCCATATGCAAATGCCCGCTAGCAATAGACTGGCAGGAGGAGCTCTGCTCGGACTGCATTAAAAAAACTATTTGTGAGGGCACCCCGGATTTTGCAGCCAGCCTCAGATCGGTTATCAGATCGGAGGTCGAGAGCTCACTTAAAACTATTTTGAAAAAAAGAAGGAAAATCATATCTGATCCTTCTTCTGACTCTGACTCCTCTGGATTATCGGATAGACAGTATCATAGTGGGGCCTCATCCTCATCCTCTTCCTCTTTGGACAGCGATAGAGGGGGGAGACCATGCTTCCCTATAGAAGACACAGACAAATTGGTAAAGGCCGTCAGAACCACTATGGGGTTAACGGAAGATATATCCGTTAAGTCCCTAGAAGATATCATGTTTGCAGGGTTAGAAGAAAAGAAAAAACGCACCTTCCCGGTGAACGCTAAGGTCCAGGCACTTATCAATAGAGAATGGAGGAAACCTGAAAAAGTAGGAGCCTTGCCTTCATCCTCAAAGAGAAAGTATCCCTTTGACCTAAAGGACTCTGAGAACTGGGACAAGGTGCCAAAAATTGACGCTGCAGTGTCTAGATCATCAAAAAGATCGGCACTCCCTCTTGAAGACTCTCGGGTACCTAGAGACCCCTTAGACAAGAAGGCAGATACCTTTTTAAAACATGCCTGGGAATCCGCAGCAGGAGGTCTAAAGCCGGCCATTGCAGGAACATGTACCGCTCGTTCCCTTATGGTATGGTTACAACAGGTGGAAGATCAGCTGAAGAATAAAAAGACCTCAAGGGAAAAAATTCTAGCCAGCCTCCCCATGTTCCATGGTGCAGCTGCCTTCCTAGCAGATACCTCTGCTGACTCAGTAAAACTGGCAGCCAGGTCGGCTGGATTATTAAACGCGGCTAGACGAGCTCTGTGGCTCAAGGGATGTCCTGGGGACTTACAATCAAAGTCTAGACTGTGTTCTATCCCCTGTGACGGCCTATTTCTCTTTGGCAAAAAATTGGACGATGTCCTTGAGAAAGCAAGTGACAGGAAAGGAAGGTTCCCTGGGTTTTTGGCGGATGCCAGAAAGACCTATTTTCGGAGGGGGAAATTTAGTAGAGGTCGCCCCCTGGGAGAAAAAAGAAAGTGGGATTTTAAGAACAAAAAAGAGTCCGGATATATGTTTGGGGGTCCCTCCGCTGCCTCCAAAAAGCCTCCACAATGACGCCAGGCCACAAGTTGGAGGGAGACTTTCTCTTTTTTTCTCATGCCTGGGAAAACATTTCCTCCAGTCCCTGGTCCTCAACATAGTAAGAGATGGACTAAGGATTCAACTCCTTCAGCAGCCATACCGCTCGTTTGTGATCACTCCGGTAAGAAAATCCCTAGACGAACAACTGGCCCTAGAATCAGAGATCTTGAACCTGTTGAACAAGCAAGTGCTATGCGAGGTTCCGGTCAGTCTAAAAGGAAGGGGATTTTATCCCCCTCTCTTTTTAATAAAAAAAACGGATGGTTCATTCAGAACTATTATAAATCTAAAGGGCCTCAACCGGTTTGTAAGCAACCATACTTTCAAAATGGAGACAATAAACTCAACAATAAAGCTTCTTTTTCACAATTGCTTTACGGCAGTGATAGATCTCAAAGACGCGTACCATCACGTCCCAATTCACCCAGGTCATCAAAAGTATCTAAGGGTTGCTCTTTACATTCAAGGAAGTCTCAGACACTTCCAGTTCCAAGCTCTTCCCTTCGGGTTGTCGATTGCTCCAAGGGTATTCACCAAGCTGATAGCCGAGGTAACAGCCTTTCTCTGCATTCAGAATACAGTTATAATACCATATCTGGACGACTTCCTTATAGTGGGGAATTCAGAGAGCCACTGTATTTCACTACTGAATCAAGTCATGGCTGTCTTGCAGAATTTAGGCTGGATGATCAATGCCCAAAAATCAAGGCTAGAGCCCGCAAGGATCCAGGCCTTTCTGGGGTTTACCCTAAACTCAGAGAGTCAGACTTGTCTTCTACCCAACAGCAAAATAGACAAAGTCACAAATTTGGTGTCAGCAGCCATACACACCCCAGACATGTCCTTAAGGAAGGCTATGTCCCTGCTAGGTACCCTAACATCTTGCATTCCGGCAGTCAAGTGGGCCCAATTTCACACAAGAAACCTTCAGTGGGAAATCTTGTCAGCACAAAGATTGTTAAAAGGGTATTTAGAAGGAAAGGTACATCTCTCCTTGCGAACCAGGGATGCCCTCTTGTGGTGGACAGACAGGTCAAATTTATCTCGGTGGGGGGGGGTCCAGTGGGACACACCAGTACAGGACATCGTCATGACCGATGCAAGCAACTCAGGGTGGGGCGCACACCTAGAAAATCACATGATTCAAGGCCCTTGGTCATTCCTAGAGGAAAAGGGGTCATCAAATCTAAAGGAGTTATGGGCGGTGAGAAACGCTTTAGAAGGCTTCCTCCCTTTACTCCAGGGTCACCATGTTCGGGTTATGTCGGATAACAGAACCACTGTGGCCTACATAAACCACCAGGGGGGAACAAGATCTTATTCTCTTCTGGAAGCAGTAGGCAGGCTCTTTCAAATAGCGGAGAAAAATCTTTTACCTCTCACAGCGCTACACATACGAGGAATAGACAACGCAAAAGCAGACTTCCTAAGCCGCAACAAGTTGAGACAAGGGGAATGGGCCCTGAATCCCAGAGTATTCCATCAGATAGTACAGCTGTGAGGTCTACTAGAGAGAGATTTGTTCACCGACAAAAACAACAGGAAAGTGGAGAAATTCTGCTCACTAGACCCAAGGGGAAACCCTTTGGCAATAGATGCTCTCCAGATTCCTTGGAGCTTCAAGTTGGCCAATGCATTCCCGCCAATAGCTATGATACCTCTGGTGGTGAGGAAGATCAGGAAGGATCAAGCGAGAGTGATTCTCATAGCCCCCTTCTGGCCAAAGAGACCATGGTTCCCCTTTTGAGGATGATGTCACAATCAGACCCATGGATCCTACCAGAGACCCCGGACCTTCAAGCTCAGGGACCAATATTCCATTCTCAAGTGAAGGGTTTCCACCTAGCAGCATGGAATTTGAGAGGGCAATATTGACGGGCAAAGGGTTTTCATCAGGTTTAGTGTCTACTCTTTTAAAAAGTAGAAAGCCCATAACCACCAAAATCTATGGTAGAACATGGAGAAAATTTTTGCACTTTCTAGGAAAGCCATTAAGCCAAAAACCTCCAATTAAATCCATCCTGGAGTTCTTACAGAAGGGGTTTGAGTTAGGTCTAGCTACCAGTACACTTAAGGTCCAGGTTTCTGCCTTGGGTGCGCTATATAACCATAACTTTGCAGCCAATAAATGGATTACAAGGTTCATTAAATCCTGCGGTAGATCTAGGCCAATCTCAATACCCAAAGTTCCTCCATGGAACCTAAATTTAGTACTTGACGCACTAACTATGGAACCCTTTGAACCAGTTCAGGAGTTGTCCGCAAAATACATAACTCTCAAAACAATTATTTTGGTAGCCTTAACATCGGCCCGTAGGGTAAGTGATTTACAGGCTCTATCCATACATCCTCCATATACGCAAATATTTGAGGATAGAATAGTATTGAGGCCTGATCCAGCCTACCTTCCTAAGGTTGCGCTCAGGTTTCATAGATCTCAGGAAATTGTTCTGCCCTCCTTTTATAACAGCTCAAAGAACCCAGGGGAGCAAAAGTTTCATAACCTTGATGTTAGAAGTGCTCTATTACAATACATAAAGGCAACTAGCCAGTGAAGGCGTAGCCAATCCCTGTTTGTAGCCTTCCAGGGGAGTAGGAAGGGGTATGGGGTGACAAAAGCAACTATAGCCAAATGGATTAGGGAGGCCATTTGCTTAGCCTACTCTACAAGTAGCACCCCGATCCCGGACAGCATCAAAGCTCAATCCACCAGGGCCGTGGCTACCTCCTGGGCAGAGAAGGCAGAGGTATCGATATATCAAATCTGTAAGGCCACTACATGGTCATCACCATCTACCTTTTTCAAACACTACCGTTTGGATCTATCCTGCCTATCTGACTTAACCTTTGATAGAAGGGTGCTACAATCGGTGGTCCCTCCCTAAGGTGTTTTTCTCCAAAATTCTCTCAGGTGTGCTGTCATAGGGTGAAGGGAAAGCACCAAGGTTACTTACCGGTAGCCGGTTTTTCCAGAACCCATGACAGCACCCGTATATTCCCCCCCCTTCTCTCTCACCATATGGGTGTGCACGTGTGTTGGGTGTTATTTGATGTGGTGTTGGATTTGTGTTTAACTCTTTTTTATGGAGGTCCTCTCAATGCTCTGTAACCAACTGAAGCGGGGGAGAGGTGCCGCCCTTTTATTTCAGATGGTTTCCTGTCCTTGAAGGGCGGATCCTCTCTCTCAGGTGTGCTGTCATGGGTTCTGGAAAAACCGGCTACCGGTAAGTAACCTTGGTGTTTCTCTGGAATAATACATCGGATCACAGATATCAAGGTATCATTTTATTCAGCTTCCTATGACTTACATGGCCATATAGATGCCCAGATCCTACTGACAGATGCCCTTTAATGTGCTGCACGTATCATACACCATACAAGATGAGATTCCCTCCTTGCAGGCTGGGATACAGTAAGATTCCAACGTACTTAATTGTTTCATTAATGTGTTTTTCTATCAGTTCCTGTTCGGGATGACGGGAACATGCCAGATATCCCCAGCCATCCCTGCGACAAAGTTGGGCCTAACTTGGATTGGCTGAAGAACCTGTAATTGTGAAGACCCCGTCTGTGTCTCCTTAGCAACCTTCTATGGACTTGTTAGGTCTGATGGTCACACATTGCACCGCGTCAGACAGGAATGCCGAAATAGGAGTAAATTATTCTTCTGGAAGAGCGATGTGTAAAGGAAAAAAATCCACTCCGATCTAGACGGCTCACTAGTGAATCAGCTAGAATGGAGTTACTAAAATGAGGTCTTCAAAAAATCCACTCCAATACAATGTTGCAAATTATGAGGACTCTCTCGGCTGCGCTCTGTTATGTTTCTCCCTGCGAAGCTCCGCTCACTCTTTGAAAAACTTGATTCCAGTCACCTCAGCACCAAACTGTACAGATTGGAGGCTACAAGGAACATCCTCAAAATACCCACTCCGATCTAGATGGCTGTCTAGTGAATCAGCTAGATATTGAACTCCACAACACAAGTTTTGGGAAAACCCGCTAATAAAAAAAAAATGCATCTGGATTTATATGCGTTTGCAATCTTCTGACTTTGTCAATTAAGTTTTATTAAAGGCGTATTCACATGTTGCAATTTTTCCATAGGGAAAAAAAAAAATCGCTGCATTTTATAGGACCAGCAAAGTGAATGAGTTTCCTGAAATCGTATTTTTCTTTCTATTTGCGCCTTTTTTAAAGTCTATTTTATATGTCCATTTTTTTTAATTTATTTACTTTATTTATTTATTAATTGATTTATTTATTTCCCATTGTCGGCACAGGTTGGAGGTCTCAGATGTTTTTGCTTAAATGTATCCATCTCCCACCACAGAGGGATTTTTTTTTAATGTCCATCTGTAATTTTTCGCTGAAATGTTGCAACCTGTGGCTTTTTACACTAAAAAATAGCAAGAAAAAAAAATAGAGTATTTTTTATTCTGGGCAAAAGTCCTGAACACGTGCGCAAAAGAAAATAGGTGACCATAAAACCCAAAAAATAAATAAGTGACTTAAAAATATACAAATGATGAAACTGGGACTTTAGTTTTTTTTTCTTTTTTTGTGATTTTTTTATTTTATTTATTTTTATAAATCATAATGTGACAAAAAAAGTATTTTTAATTTATTTGTTGTTCCGTTCATTTCCCATATTTGGTCCATGCAGACCCTCGGTCCACGAAAAAAGAGAATAGCCCCATAAAATGTGCGTCAGTCGGGATAATGCACAACAAGGTGACAAACACCAATGTGTGAATGCGGCTTAATGGTGTGAGAGAGTCTCCGGCAAATCGTCACCTTCTGTCTATATACAAAGCCCGTTTCCATTACCTAGATATTACCACCAGGTAATATTACATTGCACTCTGTATCAGACCGTAC
Source organism: Phyllobates terribilis (assembly GCF_046119375.1). Classification (NCBI taxonomy): domain Eukaryota; kingdom Metazoa; phylum Chordata; class Amphibia; order Anura; family Dendrobatidae; genus Phyllobates; species Phyllobates terribilis. The sequence goes on from NW_027363119.1 coordinate 665,751, forward strand.
AACCATCTTGCTGGGTTGCAATACCATACACCGCCAACAGACAAGAGTGGCGCTGTTTCTAGAAAGAAAAGAAAAAAACACTTTTTTTTTTAATTTTGATCAAACATTTAAGCATCAGAAGTTAATTAACTTTTAGAAACTGTTTTTTATGTTTGTGAAAGTTTTCATTAGTCAATAACAAATAACTTCAGGATCCAAGGGATTTTTTTTTAACAGTAAATGAATCCTTCTCTATATATGTAACTCAAGGCTGTTGGGGAACTATTACACCCATCATGCCATGATGCGGCCATTTCTTGGAGTTGTAGACCTCCGATCCAGATGTTGATTGAGGTCAGATTGGAGGTTGTTGAGGACAGATTGCTGACTGTTTCCCTCATCAGATTCACGTGATGGCTTGGTAAGGTTTTGCTCTGTGTAATCCTCCAGTTCCTCTTCGTTGTTGCACATGACTTGTACACGACTTCCAGGAGGCGTCTTCTCTCCTTGAGAAAGATCAGAAAGGAGCCGTCGTGTTCTCCTGGAATCACCAAACCCAGACTTCTCCATCAGACGTTGATAGAGAAGTGTGATCCGTCACTGGACAGATCACGTCTCCTCCAGAGTCCAGTGGTGATGGCTTTACACCACTCCAGCCGACACTCTGCATTGTGCTTGGTGATATACGGCTGCATGAAGCTTCCGGCAGGGGCGCAGTGTTTGTGCTCATATTAATACCAGAGGAGGTCTGGACTCTTATTACAGGACCGCGCTGGTATCAGTGAGCTCTTTTCCTTCCTTAATTCCAAAAACCAAAAATGGCCAATCAAGATCATTGCATTTTGGAAGTCAAAAAAAGAAGGGGGGGACACTGAGCCCCTTTATTTTTCCAGGACAGGGGGTTTTTGTGGTGAAGGTGTGGACAACAGCAGCTGATGCACTGAGTCTTAAAGCGAGGCAATGCTCCCTGGGGATAAAAAAGGTATACACCAAAAAGCAAAAATACTGCCACTGGTTGGAGACGGGTGCACTGTAAGTGAATGTAGTATAAAGTACAGCTAGAGCCTTCTCAAAAAAGATTGAAGCACCATTTATAGGCGGCTGCTTCAGTATTGCTGGCATGTTTCTCTTCACAATCTAGTGGTGTCTGCAGTACCCCCTAAGATCCAAATTAAAGCCTTGCCCTGTACTGACGAGAATGCCAAAACAGCTGATGGGTTTCTCTTCATTTTGGAAGAGTTCTAGTTTTGGCTTATAGGTACTTTGTATCACCACTCTTTTCTTAAAGGGTAATTCGTCAGTAGGTTTTGCTATGTAATCTGAGAGCATTATGAGGGTGGAGAGACCCTGATTCCAGCGATGTGTCACTTACTAGGCTGTGTTTTGCCTTTTCATTAAAATCAGTGATTTATCAGCAGGAGATTATCACTACAGGACGAGGTGTCTCGTGCCTTCTGGTCCAACCATGCCTCCATCACTGATTGTCTGCGATGCTGTTCTCTTTGATTGGCAGCAGCAGTTACATGGCACCACACTGTCAATCAGTGGCCACTGACTGGCTGCAGCCTTTACTATTTTGTTCGATTTTACGGAATATTGATGCGCTGCAGCTGATCAGCAACGGCTCATTGGCTGCAGTGGTCACTTGACACTACTGGTAGCAGCAGCGCTGACAATGCTGGAGTGGTGCGGCTGCGGGAGGCGAGTGTATAATGATTTTACCTTCTATGGGGCCCTGAATTGATGAAGTTTTTCAAACTTTTGAAATCCGTCCACAAATAGTTAACGCTGTTGCTCCTGTATTATATGGCAGTGCGTGACGGAGGCGACTTGAGAGCGTTCACCCCCCAGGTCTGCAGGGATTGGCTGGGAGCCGCGGCCTCCCCTGTGTACATGGCTTCCTATACATCACAATGGCCGGGAGCGGACAAAGGTTCCTTTCTTGTTAGTCAGTGCAGGCTACATTTTAACAGGATCCTCGTGCCTCCAGGAGCCCGGCGTCATCTTGTAACCCTTTGTCTGAAGTTGATCTGCAGCTTCAAAGCTAAAAAAAAATAAATCTTCAGTTCTTTAAGGCAAATATATCATGAATATGCTTGTCCCAGTGCAGCCACAATGAAGATTTTTTTTGTTAGATTACCCTTAAAGGGAATCTGTCAGCAGGTTTTACTATGTAATCTGAGGACAGCATCATATAGGAGCAGAGACCCTGATTCCGGTGATGTCACTTACTGAGCTGCTTGGTGCAGTTTTGATAGAATCCCTGTTTTCTCTGCTGTAGATCTCGGAATGCTGAGCCGTATATAACCCCGCCCACACCCCTGATTGGCTGCTTCCTGTGTACACTGTCAGCAAACTGCCAATCAGTGGTGGAGTTACAAATTAACTGGACTGCTGTGCAAGTGATAAAACAGATTGAATTGAAACTACAGCAAACAGCCTAATAAGTGACACATCGCTGGAACCAGACTCTCTGCCCCTACATCATGCTGCTCTGATTCCCTTTAAAGAGTAACTTAAATACAATTTTTTTTTTTTTCATTTATTTTGTCCAGCATGGCTTTTTTTTACAGGAATGAGGATAAATTCCCTAATAAAGTGATTTAAAAAGTTTTATAACTTTTCCTACTGAAAAAATAAACTTTTTCTAACTCTGCATATATGCTGACTTTTACCGTGGTCACAATCTTGCTCCCTGGTCCATGTTTTTTCTCCCCGGTATCATTGATAAGTCCCCATGATCTGTACACGCTGTGTCTTCCTCCTCGGCCTTGTCCTCTCATTATTTGGGGTCACTCCCCCGCAGTCCGGTGGGTCATCACCCCCAAGAACATCAGAATGAAGGAGTTGAAAATCTGTTTGTACTTCATGGTATTTCATCACTGACCTTCACAGTCTGGTGGATTTTCGGTGATTGCAGAGTGTAAGAGACCTAAAGATAAGACCGAGCCGCGCGTGTCCCCCATATCACTGGAGGCTGTAATCCACAATCTATCTGTCCCACATGATGGCTCCACGTATCTAGGAGCTGTAATACTGTCAAGTACATGGTGCGTCACTTGCTCAGCCTGTTCATTTTAAGAGCATTAAGCCTACTTACAGGCACAATTAGTATATACTAATATATGACTAATTTTCAAAAAAATGGTCATATCAAACTATACCACTGGAGGGAGCCGATGTTCACTAGTAGTTAAAGTTTATAGTGAAAATCAAGAGTAAGCTCCATATGTTAGCAGCGTATGCATAGGCCAGTATCCTAAGTAATTCCAAATGGTATTAGCGTCTATACATATAAAGCTCGTGTAGCGTCGGCGTCCCTGCCTCCTACTAGGCAGGGACGCTGTTCCCCTCACCTCTCCGCTCCATGCCCGGCGTCCTCCTCCCGCTCTGCTGGCAGCGCGCCTTAGTGCTTAGGGCGCGCGCGAGCGCGCTCCCCCTCTCTTAAAGGGGCCGCGCACGCCGTCCTAAGGAGTCCCCGGCCAATGGCCGGAGGACCTCACCATATATAAGGCACCTCCTCCAAAATGGAGGTGCCCGAGCAATGTTGTTGCAAAGCCTTCACTCTGCTTCAGCCCTCAGGTCCCGTTACCAGTTACCTGCCAGTCACCTGCCAGATTCTTGCTTGATACCTGCCTGATATCCGCTTACCTGCTTGCAAGCCTGCGGTCCGACGGTCTGCCTTCCGGCACCTGTCAGTCTGTCTATGGACCAGCCTGCCTGCTCACCTGGGAGCGCTCACCTGCTACCTGCCTGCTAGCCTACCTGGAGGCTCTGCCGTCACTTGCCGTGACCACCTGCCAGTCCAGAGACTCTTGCCCGCTCACCTGGGAGCGCTCACCTGCTACCTGCCTGCTAGCCTACCTGGAGACTCTGCCGTCACTTGCCGTGACCACCTGCCAGTCCAGAGACTTTTGCCCACTCACCTGGGAGCGCTCACCTGCTACCTGCCTGCTAGCCTACCTGGAGGCTCTGCCGTCACTTGCCGTGACCACCTGCCAGTCCAGAGACTCTTGCCCGCTCACCTGGGAGCGCTCACCTGCTACCTGCCTGCTAGCCTACCTGGAGGCTCTGCCGTCACTTGCCGTGACCACCTGCCAGTCCAGAGACTCTTTCCTGCTCACCTGGGAGCGCTCACCTGCCACCTGCCTGCTAGCCTACCTGGAGGCTCTGCTGTCACTTGCCGTGACCACCTGCCAGTCCAGAGACTCTTGCCGGCTCACCTGGGAGCGCTCACCTGCTACCTGCCTGCTAGCCTACCTGGAGGCTCTGCCGTCACTTGCTGTGACTACCTGCCCTTCTACCCAGAGACTGTCCCTGTCACTTGCCGTGACTACCTGCCCGTCTTCCCTGGGAGCCACCTGCTTCCTTACAAGGACCGCCCCCTTGTATAGTTGCTCAGAGGTTCCGCCTACCAGACCCGTTACAGCTTGCTCGGGCCATGGAACCCAGTGGCACCCAAGCTCCCTCGCTCTCGGACCTATGTCATGAACTGTCCCGTCAGAGGTCCCAACAAGAGTCCATCCTGAGTCATCTGCGGAATGTCAACTCTCGCCTGGACACTCTGACTGCTCCACCAGCAACCACCGCTAGTGTCATGACTCGCAGCCTGGCAGCGCCGCTGCCCACCAATACCATGGCATCCTGCCCCGGACCCCGGCTTTCTGCACCTCCTCGCTTCGGAGGCGACCCCGCTCAAGCTCGGGGCTTCATAAACCAGTGCACCCTGCACTTTGAACTCCTGTCCCACCAGTTTATCTCCGACCGGGCCAAAGTAGCCTTCATCATGTCCCATCTCACGGGAGAGGCACTGGCTTGGCTAAATCCTCTATGGGAGAGAGGAGACCCCCTGGTGTCCAACCTGCCAGCCTTTCTCACGGCTTTCTGGAAAGTCTTCGACGAACCCGGACGGAAGACCTCATCCGCATCATCTCTGCTACGCCTCCATCAAGGAAATCTCACCGTGGGCCAATACGCCATATGGTTCCGTACCCTTGCTTCGGAGCTGGCCTGGGATAACGACGCCCTGGTGTCTGTCTTTTGGGAGGGTCTGTCCGGCCGTATTAAAGATGAACTCGCCGGTCGGGACATACCTACCACTCTCGACAACTTAATAACTCTTCCCACCCGGATTGACATCCGGTTCCAGGAACGCGCCAAAGAGGTCACACGTGAGAGGAGGTTTCCACGTCTAGCCGCTACCTTTCAGAAACCTGTCACTTCTCCCGCTACTCCCCAGGAGCACTCACCCGAGCCTATGCAGGTCGACCAGACCAAGATGGTCAAAACCCGTCAAGAGTTACGCCGTGCCGAGGGGAGCTGCTTCTACTGTGGCAGTAAGGAGCACCGTATCCGTTCCTGCCCGGAGAGGTCGGGAAACGCCTGTGTCTAGGATCGTTCAGAGAGGTCATCCTAGACAAGAGTAAACCCTCTCCATCTCTGTTGCTGTCGGTCTCTGCGGGGAGAACCGTTATTTTGAACTAGCCCAACTTGACTCTGGAGCTGCCGGAAATCTCATTTCTCAGTCTCTGGTAGAGAAATACCACATTCCCACCAAACCTCTAGCTGTACCCTTATCTGTCGCTGCCGTGGATGGGGGCCTCTTACCACATCCCATCCAACTCATCACCGAATCCATAACCCTGCAGGTGGGAATGCTGCACTCTGAGAGCATCTTCTTTCACGTTCTGCCTGGACTCTCTCACGCCCTCTTACTAGGCCTACCTTGGCTTCAGAGACATGCACCCGTGCTTGATTGGCAGACCGGAGAAGTCCTTCGCTGGGGACAGGACTGCCATAAGACTTGTTTAGTTCCCGTCCATCCTGTCCGTCCTTCTCCTACTCCAGCCAATCTACCTGGTCTTCCGGCTCCTTATTGGTCGTATGCGGACGTCTTTAATAAAAAGGAGGCAGAGACATTACCCCCTCATAGACCATACGACTGCCCAATCGACCTGATGCCCGGCGCTACTCCTCCCCGTGGGCGCATTTACCCTTTGTCCGCTGCTGAGACCCGATCCATGTCAGAATATATTGAGGAGAATCTGGCCCGGGGATTCATCCGGAAATCTACTTCCCCGGCGGGAGCAGGCTTCTTCTTCGTCAAAAAGAAGGACGGCTCACTCCGTCCCTGTATAGACTATAGAGGCCTTAACCAGATCACGGTGAAGAATAAATACCCCCTTCCGCTCATTCCGGAATTATTTGACCGTCTGAAGGGGGCTAGAATCTTCACCAAGCTGGACCTCCGTGGGGCGTATAACCTGGTCCGTATCCGTCAGGGGGATGAATGGAAGACGGCATTCAACACCCGGGATGGCCACTATGAATACCTGGTAATGCCCTTCGGTCTCTGTAACGCTCCCGCCGTCTTTCAAGAGTTGGTCAATGACATCTTCCGGGACCTTCTCTACTCCTGCGTAGTGGTGTACCTGGACGACATCTTGGTCTTCTCTCCGGATCTCCCCACACACCGGAGGGATGTTTGTCAGGTTCTGCTCAGGCTCAGGCAGAACCACCTCTACGCTAAATATGAGAAGTGCCTCTTTGAGCAGACCTCGCTTCCGTTTTTGGGCTACATAATTTCTCAGACCGGCCTACGAATGGATCCTGAGAAACTGTCTGCCATCGAGAATTGGCCTCGACCAGAGGGGTTGAAGGCTATTCAGCGGTTCCTGGGCTTCGCCAACTACTACCGCCTCTTCATACCGCACTTCTCTTCCCGGACTGCCCCTATCTCTGCGCTCACCCGCAAGGGCACTAATCCCAGAGAATGGCCGCCCGAAGCAGAGGAAGCCTTTCTTTCCTTAAAACAGGCTTTCTCTTCCGCCCCGGTGCTGCATCGCCCGGACGGCAACAAGCAATTCTTCCTGGAAGTTGACGCCTCCTCCTCTGGAGCCGGAGCGGTACTTACCCAAAAATCATCTTCCGGGAGAATGGTAACTTGCGGCTTCTTCTCCAAACTCTTCTCCTCTTCAGAGCGCAACTATTCTATAGGAGACCGAGAGTTATGGGCCATTAAGCTGGCATTGGAGGAGTGGCGTTACCTGCTCGAGGGGGCTCTTCACCCGGTAATAATTTACACGGACCACAAGAACTTGGCTTACCTCCAGAGTGCCCAGAGACTTAACCCGCGCCAAGCCCGGTGGTCCTTGTTTTTTGCTCGCTTTGATTTTGTTCTTAATTTTCGCCCGGCTGACAAAAACATCAAAGCTGACGCCTTGTCCCGATCCTTCCTGGTGTCTGATCTTGAGGAGGAACCTAAACACATCATCAATCCCGCCAGAGTAATGCAGGTGGCCCCCGTGAGTCTAAATCGTCTCCCTCCCGGTAAGACGTTCGTAACGGTACCTGATCGGGAGAAGATCCTACACTGGGGTCACTCGTCTAAGCTTGCTGGCCACGCCGGTCAGAAAAAGACCCTCCAGCTTATCACCCGGCACTACCGGTGGCCTACCCTGCACAAGGACGTAATAGACTTTGTTTCTGCCTGTGTGTCCTGCGCCCGCAACAAGGTTCCGAGACACCTGCCAGCCGGTCGCCTCCTTCCTCTTCCAGTACCTGCTGCCCCCTGGCAGCATATAGCTATGGACTTCATAACAGATCTTCCTGTCTCTGCCGGTTGTACGGTCATTTGGGTGGTCGCTGACCGCTTTTCCAAAATGGCTCATTTCATTCCCCTGCCAAGCCTCCCATCTGCACCCGAGCTGGCTAAAGACTTTATCCACCACATCTTCTGTCTCCATGGCCTGCCCCTCCACATCGTGTCGGATCGTGGGGTTCAGTTCACCTCACGCTTCTGGAGAGCCACATGCAAGCTGCTAGACGTCACCCTGGACTTCTCCTCCCCATACCACCCACAGTCCAATGGTCAAGTGGAGCGGATCAATCAGATCCTGACCAGTTACCTCCGGCACTTCGTTAATGCCCACCATTCAGACTGGGTGGATCTCCTGCCATGGGCCGAATTCTCTTACAATAATCACGAGAGCGAATCTTCCTCCAAATCCCCGTTTTTTGTAGTCTTCGGTCAGCATCCTCGGATCCCATTTCCCGTCTCCACCTCGGTGGACAATCCGGCTGCGGAATCTCTCGTTAGCAAATTTTCCTCCATTTGGGAGAGTACCCGATCCGCACTCCTTCAGTCGTCCGAGCGGATGAAAAAACACGCTGACAAAAAACGCCTGGATCCTCCACAATTCCGTCCTGGAGACAAAGTCTGGCTCTCGTCCAAGTATGTCCAGCTCAAGATTCCTTCCTACAAGTTAGGGCCTCGGTTCATCGGCCCACTGGAAGTTATCAAACAAATCAACCCAGTGGCCTATAAATTGAAACTCCCGGCCAACTTGCGGATCCCTAACTCCTTCCATGTATCTCTCCTCAAACCCGTGGTACTTAACTCTTTTTCCAAGTCTACAGGTACGCCTCCTGCTCCGGTTTCCGCTGAAAACGAGTTTGAGGTAGAGAACATTCTGGCCACCAAAAGGGTAAGAGGAAAAAACTTTTTTCTGGTAGATTGGAAGGGGTTTGGTCCTGAGGAGAGAACTTGGGAGCCCCGGGAGAACATCCATGCCCCTCTCATCCTTGATAAATTTCTGTCTGGCCTAAAAAAGGGGGGGCCTAAAGGGGGGGGTACTGTAGCGTCGGCGTCCCTGCCTCCTGCTAGGCAGGGACGCTGTTCCCCTCACCTCTCCGCTCCGTGCCCGGCGTCCTCCTCCCGCTCTGCTGGCAGCGCGCGCTGCTTCCTGGCCACTGTGCTTAGGGCGCGCGCGCGCTCCCCCTCTCTTAAAGGGGCCCCGCGCGCCGTCCTAAGGAGTCCCCGGCCAATGGCCGGAGGACCTCACCATATATAAGGCACCTCCTCCAAAATGGAGGTGCCCGAGCAATGTTGTTGCAAAGCCTTCACTCTGCTTCAGCCCTCAGGTCCCGTTACCAGTTACCTGCCAGTCACCTGCCAGATTCTTGCTTGATACCTGCCTGATATCCGCTTACCTGCTTGCAAGCCTGCGGTCCGACGGTCTGCCTTCAGACACCTGTCAGTCTGTCTATGGACCAGCCTGCCCGCTCACCTGGGAGCGCTCACCTGCTACCTGCCTGCTAGACTACCTGGAGACTCTGCCGTCACTTGCCGTGACCACCTGCCAGTCCAGAGACTCTTGCCCGCTCACCTGGGAGCACTCACCTGCTACCTGCCTGCTAGCCTACCTGGAGGCTCTGCCGTCACTTGCCGTGACCACCTGCCAGTCCAGAGACTCTTGCCCGCTCACCTGGGAGCTCTCACCTGCTACCTGCCTGCTAGCCTACCTGGAGGCTCTGCCGTCACTTGCCATGACCACCTGCCAGTCCAGAGACTCTTGCCCGCTCACCTGGGAGCGCTCACCTGCTACCTGCCTGCTAGCCTACCTGGAGGCTCTGCCGTCACTTGCCGTGACCACCTGCCAGTCCAGAGACTCTTGCCCGCTCACCTGGGAGCGCTCACCTGCTACCTGCCTGCTAGCCTACCTGGAGGCTCTGCCGTCACTTGCTGTGACAACCTGCCCTTCTACCCAGAGACTGTCCCTGTCACTTGCCGTGACTACCTGCCCTTCTACCCAGAGACTGTCCTTGTCACTTGCCGTGACTACCTGCCCGTCTTCCCTGGGAGCCACCCGCTTCCTTACAAGGACCACCCCCTTGTATAGTTGCTCAGAGGTTCCGCCTACCAGACCCGTTACAGCTCGCAAGTCCATAATAGCATCATTCAAAATAAATGGGAGGATACCCATCCCCCTGGAAGAGGCATCGTGTGAAACGCGCGTTGGGGCCATTATTTTCAAACTCAGGTCGTACCTGCTGCTCCCTATTTCACTATAAGCACTTTATATTCTTTGCGACTATATTGGATGTGTAATCCTGTGCACTATACCTTGTCTAATGTCATTGATTTAAATGCATTTGCACATAGCACTTTATATATTTATTTAGTATCTTGCACTTTGATGTACCTATCCCCCATTTATTTTGAATGATGCTATTGTGGACCTGCGAGCTTTATATGTATAGACGCTAATACCATTTGGAGTTACTTAGGATACTGGTCTATGCATATGCTGCTAACATATGGAGCTTACTCTTGATTTTCACTATGAATTATAATACTTGTGAACATGGGCTCCCTCCAGTGGTACAGTTTGATATGACCAGTTTTTTTGGGAAAAAAATTCTGCTAGTTATTTTCCTTTTTTAAAAATGTTTTTTTATTTTTGTTAATAAAGATTATTTTTATGCTACTGGTTGTTTGCTTCCATTAAATTTGTAGGTTGTTGTTGATTTTTAGAGCAACTGCAATTCTTCACTTTGCTTGTGGTGGCGCTGCAGGAAAAGTGAACACTTGCCGTGGGGTTCACTTGTGGATTACTGATTTTTGAGACGACTTTTACAATACAAGGAGATTTTAAACCAAACAATCCCTCTCTGGTCATTTCTAAGCGTGGTTTCCATCAAAAGGCGGGCAATAAACGCTTTTTGTCATCATGATAAATGGCTAAAAAAATGTCAAAGTCCTCTTGATAACGGGCAACTTTGCTATATACCCTTGGATTTTTAATTCTATAGTTAATGGCTCATTGTCTGAATTTATGATTTTATTTTTATCTTTTTATACTTATGGTTTTATTTGTTTTTTTCCCTCTCTAGGCCTGGCTTGACAGTCACGAACGAAGCTTTGGTCATTTTATCGGTGGCAAATGGATAAAACCGAATGGAAGGCAGACGTACGCTACTAAGAATCCAGCAACGGGTGAGTGGTCACTTTCAGAATAATATAATGAAATCTACACGTAACCTGATCGTCCTGAACTGCAAAGTGTAAATGAGGCTTAAGTTTATGATAATGGCAATACCGCCTTTGACCACTAGATGCTGCCATTATACATCTATAATCTTCAGCACATGTAATCTTTCAGTGGACATTGGATTTATCAGGTCCTGGGAAAGCTGGGTGACAGCTGATATGGTCACCTCAATGGCTTCTCTTCCAAATAGATTTAACCTAGAAACGGCCCATATTGTCATGGCACTTCCAAATAATTGCAAAAACCTATAAAGGAATGGAAACAAATGCCACCCAAAATCAACATACACAGTATTTTATTAATCAAAACCAAGATGTATAAAACATACTTAAAACAAGGGGAAACCAAGCAGGATTAATCACATCCACTGGCAGTACCAAACTGATCCACATGGAGGAGCCAAAGCACTATTTGTGTATAGTTATAGCAGCACAGATTAATTCATTTTCTATTAACAACTCCTATTAAAGTTTGCATGTATAAGCTGCCCTAAGACGTATTTCACGGAGAACAAGTCCAGTAAGAGTGGGGAAAAATTCCTGCAAAGAAATGGTATGCAACCAATGATTCAATAATGAGCATAAATTACAATAATTACATTTTTAGAACTACAAGTAGAAGGATAGAAAAGTGCTTAACATCGTGTGATAATTACACAGTGGAGTACCCAGACTGCACATATATTGAGGACATAGCAATGTACTTAAGCGGAAAACAATCCTGCTAGACACAAATAAGGTCTGAGCAATATATACTGTAAATTCATAAGAATAGGTCGCGAGACCAATAGCTTTAAGAAAAACGTGCTGAATATAGTGCAGAAAGGTACTGGGCAGGGTAGAAATTAAAACAGATTAATACATAGCTGTATAGTGCAGAGAGTAAGAGATACTACCTGAAGATGTGGTATAGGCCCTGACGCGCGTTTTGCAATTTAGCTTATTCCAGGGGGTTAAATATAGTGGCAGGGGGAGATGTGGTCTTTGTATAGTTGTGCAAGTTCAGTCGTGGCAGCGGTTTGAATGCGGGCGGCATTCCCGCCGGCAAACCAGAAGTAGCGTCACGGCCGGTCAGCGTCACACTCACACATAGGTAACACAGGATCCACCATTCACAGTAGAGGATGTCACAGCTCACCTCCTCCTGTACAATGACTGATAACACCTCTATATACAGTAGATAACACAGGATCCACCATTCACAATAGGTGATGTCACAGCTCACCTCCTCCTCCTGTACAATGACTGATAACACCTCTATATACAGTAGATAACACAGGATCCACCATTCACAATAGGTGATGTCACAGCTCACCTCCTCCTCCTGTACAATGGTTGCCAGAGTGAAAATTTGCAAGACTTTAATATAGATAATAATATGTAAAAAAAAAAAAACATAAAAACCTGGCACTTAATTAACAGGTCCCATTCCCATGAAGTCGTCTTTTCTCCATTGATTCTTGACCCTGGTAAGTCACGACGACCATCCCGGGGCCGTGTGTCCAGTAATCAGCGACATTGTGAGTGGGGAGGGATTAGGGACGCTGCGGGTTTATTCCAAGGTTAATCTGTGAGCAGCTGTACTGGAGAAGATGTAGGACACTGTAGGACACTGCATCGAGGAGGGGAAATCCTGGCCTGGCACAGCGCCCCCTATACAACATACTGGGAATTGTGCTCAGTGGGACATGTATTTCCGGTCCACGTACAGAACGTGATCATGTGATATTATTGGTGTATTGCATGGCCAATCTACAACACATGCAGAGTACATTGATGTTCTCCTTCAGCCCCATGTTAAAAGGTTGAGGAGTTACCTTCGTGACTCCAGCCACCTCATCAACCTTACTAAGGACATCCAATGGGAAGAATCATTTGTATTTTTAAGCCTTGATGTTACATCCCTTTACACCAATACTGATTGGGAAATTGGTTTATTATGTGTTGAACATATGATCTCCAAAAACACCGGCCTGTCGTCCTTCCACAAATCATTTATTCTATCTGGGTTATCTTTCATCCTTAATAACAATTATTTCACTTTCCTCCAACACACTTACCATCAGATCAAAGGGACCGCGATGGGGTCAAAGGTCGCACCTACGTTCGCTAATATTTTCATGGGCATATTTGAACTGGTGTTCATCTATGGGGGTCCATTTTGGGAAGGCATTATATTTTACAAAAGATACATTGACGACTTAATTTTCATTCTTAATAAGGACATCGCAGAACCCTCAGCCCTTGCCAGTTTTCTAAATAACAACTGCTGGGGTATTTCCTTCAATTCCGATACAAATAACACCAGTATTCATGTTCTGGATCTGACCTTATTTATAGAGAACAATAGGATTTGCTCCAAGACTTATTTTAAACAAGTGGATGCGAATAGTTCCATCCACTACAGCAGTGGCCACTACCAGAAATGGCTGCGTAATATTCCTTTTAATCAATTTCAGAGGATCAGAAGGAATTGCTCTTCTGAAAATGATTTTTCAGAGCAATCAGGTATGCTGAAACAGAAAGTTCTACAACAGGGCTATCCCAAAAATGTTGTTGGCGAATCATGTGAAAGGGTAAGGGATACCTGTAGCCAGAATTCACTTCTATTAAAATCTAATTCAGATAAAATGTCCTATGAGCGCTGTGTAAAATTCATCACTACATAGAATTTTCAGCATAAATCATTTAGAGATATTCTGCAGAAGAATTGGCATATTCTGTTAAATGATCCGATACTCAAGAAGATTATCCCAGAAAAACCCTCCATTGTGTATAGGAGAGCCCCCACTCTAAGGAACATTTGAGCCCCCCGTAGGATACACACCCTTTCTACTCTAGATTGTAGCAAGATCAATAATAAGAATAAAACCATCACCAGATGTGGCAAAAAGAACGGCATGTGCTGCATGAATATCACTCATGGAGCCGACACTTCTGCATCCACATCAAGCAATGAACGCTCCACAATAAATAGTGATATGTCCTGTGACACTGATTCTGTCATATATCTGATTGAAGGCACATGTCCCAAGCAATATGGCGGCAGAACTATGCAACCCTTTCATAAAAGACGAAATTCTCATAGGCATAATGTCGCTACAGGTTTTTTTAAAACATGGTTTATCACGACATATGGCAATCCATCACAATAAAGACTTTGGGTGTCTTAAAATCCTGCCCATAGAGCATATTCCATGCACCACTCCCAATAGAATTCAGGGTCTCAATAGAAAGAGAGATACTGGATAGATCAACTAAATACTTGGAAACCTTGGGGTCTCAATGAAACATCAGAGGCTTTTATTTGAAAGCACTGACAAATATAATTGTCCTCTACATGGTCAGGAACATGTGTCTTGGCTTGTTCTTGATCCACTGTCCCGATCCAGGGTTTCACGGAGTTCAGTTTCCTTTCTTCTTATGATCATTGCGTTCTGTTCCCAGTAGTCTGCACCATTCCCTAGGACACTTTCAGTGCTCATCATACCACCTAGTGGACATTAATGCGCACGACTATTCTCTAGTACTACACTGATAATACGGACACACTCCTAAAGAAATTATTCATGTTGCCGATACGATCACATATTCTATTATAAGAAGAATTAAAATTATTTTGTTTAGTATGTAGGTATAAGTTAGATATATCATCTAATATCCGTTTATTACCTCCTATCAGAACAAGATCAATCACAATATCCATGAGCACCCGTGGCTTAGAGGGTTGTACCATGATTAAGATCTAAACATGATCCATTTGATTGCAGTACACCAGGTTCAATTCCTGCTTCAGGAATTATACATATATATTTATTTATTATATTTTTTTTACATTGAACTATATCGGTTTTTAATTAATTTTTAATCATGCTAGCAATATTTTATTCCCGATGCATATATACATTGATGGATACGCAAATTTCTGCCTTTTTATTGATTGTATTTTTCTGCCTTAACGGCCACATTGTTTTGGCGCCAGTTTTTTTCCCATTTTTTGTATATATATGTCCACTCCTTGCTATACCGGACACAAGCTATGCACTGATGAAGTGGACAGGACGTCCAGGAAACGCCTCTTATTTTAGCTTCTAAATAAATGGCTTCTTAACCAACCACTGGGTATTGCATCACTTCGTGTGACCCGGAGGAGCGCGGAATCATGGGCACTTTCTTGCATCCACAACTTCTGGTACATTCCCTTTTCGGCATATGATTTTCTATATGTTCTCAGCCTGATATCCCTCCTAACTGATGTCTACTGCTTCCACAGCACGAAGACTTGCTGAGCCTTAGAAAGAAATGATTGCGCTCTTGGACCCAACCCCTGCAGTACTTGTCCATGGGGGCGCCAAATAACATGGAGAAAAAAGTGAAAGAAGCTGAGGAGCACACCAGGATTCTTCAAGGAGGAATAGACAGGATCTCTGGAGAGTAAGCAGCATTATTATCACACACATCCTCTCTTCCTTCACGTAGGTCATGAATTTAGGCTATATGGTACGAGTATAAACCAAAGCGGAACTGACTGAGTAAACCGTAGAGTGGCTGAGAAGTGGCAATAAGTGCAACAATAAATTCTCTTTAAATGGAATCTGTCAACAGGTTTTTATGTAATCCGAGAGCAGCATGACGTAGGGGCAGACATTCTGATTCCAGCGATATGTCACTTGTTGGTCTGCATGCTGTCATTTTGATACTATCACTGTTGCTTGTATTAGAGCAGGTTGACAAGAAAGCACAAGGCCCCTAGTCCTGTAGTGATAATCTCCTGCTGATAAAACACTTATTGTATCGAAACAGCTAAACACAGACTATTAAGTGACACATCGCTGGAATCAGGGTCTCAGCACCTACATCATATTGCTGACAGATTCCCTTTTTAGAAAGAATGTCCATCCACAATATTTTTCCTTTTAGGAAGATATTGAGTTTGCTTGTGACTGGTGGTAATGCTGTAATAGGCACAACGTTTGGATAATTGTAGTGTTAGATTGTACGTTTACTCCAACCAAATTCTACACCCGCATTCACCCATTGTTTATTGCTGATGCTGACTGATCTAGAACACGTTTACCCCCAGTGGTTTGGACCAATCGATGTAACGGCGCCACAGGGCGATTCCTACATGTTCCCCGTCTACCACTTGCTTCACTGTTTCCGCAGAGATTCCCACCAGATTGACAGCTACTTGAAGATCCTGCGATGTCGCCTGATACACGCCAGCTGCTAGGGACGGGAGCATTGTACATTATATGCCAGCATTTATCTCTGGTGCCTCAAAGTGGACATTTTAGATTGGTAAACAAATAAAAAAACAACTAATTGAGAGTTTGTGTTCCAACCTGTTTTTTTAGAAAATGAGAGCAACATTATTAATATTTCTCACATATTGTCATTTCATATACAGTATATAGGTAGCAGGTAAGGAATAGAGGATCACGGCAACTGCCAGGAGGACAACTCCGTATATAATATTATGGCATATTGCCAGGATATAATATTGTGATTGGCGATGGTCTGACCACCGATCCTTAGAATGAAGGAATGGGGAACCTATCAGCTTTTTTTTTTCCTGCACAGCTGTGCTTCCAACCACCCACCCACAGTGCAAAAAAAACAAACCCTAAAAAAACACAATGGGTTCAACCGTACTCAAATTGTTAACTGGGAGCAACGATGAGTGTGAAGGATATAATATTTTGATTGGAGATGATCCACCCTCTGGTTCCACCACCGATCCTTAGAATGAAGGAATGGGGAACCTATTGGCTTTTTTTCCTGCACAGTTGTGCTCCCACCCATTGCGCAAAAATACCCTACAAAAAAAATACCCTAAAAAAATGCACGTACTCAAATTGTTAATTGGGAGCAATGATGAGTGTGAGGGGATATAATATCTTGATTAGCGATGGTCCGACATCTGGTTCCGTTACCGATCCCAAGAATGAAGGAATTGAGAACCTATAAGCTTTCTTTTTCCTGCACAGCTGTGCTCTCAACCACCCACCCATAGTGCAAAAAAGCCCAATAGATCCAACTGTATTCAAATTGTTAAATTGGGAGCGTGAAAAAAATAATGCATCCACTTCTTTCTAAATTAGGCTGTCAGACCCCCAAGAATGACATCCTAGTAATATGCCATGACTTATACCTCTTTAAATGTATGCAAAGAATAAACCTAGATATCCAGGTATACGTTCTATTGATTGATTTCTATAAGGGCCTATTTACACATGGAAATGTGTATCTGCTACGTACATGAATGATCGGCTGCAGCCCTTCCACTTGGCCAGTCAATGGATCCGCAAACCACAACAAGTAATTCAAGGAAATGGAAAAGTAAAAAAAATTCTAGTAACATTGCATAGCGTACCGGCGATTGCGCTATTTAACTTGCCATCAGTGATTGACGGCATATAAATGGTTAAACAGCAGTGATTCACGCTCCGCTCTGGCCGCTGCTGTTACAGCAAGATGTTGGCTGTGTAGGATGGGGGCGCTGCTCCTGAGCCCACCCGAAACAGCAATCCAATGGACGGTTTCACACACCACATTATCCAGTGGTGTTTAATTTGCTTTTCTATTTAGGAAATAAAACCGTTTTAATAAAGTTTTCCTTCTCTGGTATCTAGGAGCCATTTCAGCTATTTGTAAAGGGAATCTGTCAGCAGGTTTTTCTTGGCTGTTCTGAGAGCAGCATGATGGGGTGAGCGCCACACTAGGAGTAGGACCACCGAGCCCAGAGCTATTGCAAGACGTGCAGACAATATATACCAGGTATGAATGAATCCAATACAACATTATTGTTACTTGGGAATTAACCTACTTGGATATAATACATCCCTTGATATATGTATATACCAAAAGGTCATTATCTTGGGAATGCCTATATTGGCTTTTATTATTTAGGATTATATCCTTTTACTATGTGACCTAGGATATACTATCAGTATGCATTAGCCCAATTGGAGCTACTACTATCCAGCCCTGGTGTCTCTGCAATTCAAATATTTACATTATACCTCCTCACTATTATATGGTATTACTATATATATATATATATATATATATATGTGTGTGTGCTCTTTTCTTTTGCCGCCATGTACCCAAATTGTTATAATAAAGGTCTTTTTTAACACATTGACCCCTTGTCGGATGTACTATATATTGGTTGTTGTTGAGAGCAGCATGATGTACAGACAAAGACCCTGATTCTAGGGACGTCTCACTTACAGGGCTGCTTGTTGTAGTTTTGATAAAAATCACACTTTTATCAGCAGAAGATTATCACTAGAGGACTAGTAAACCTGCTGCCAGGTAGTCCAACCACGCCCCCCACCACTGATTGGCAGTTTATATACAGTGTACACAGAAAGCTGCCAATCAGTGGTGTGGGTGGGGTTATTATACAGAGCTCAGCATTCAGAGATCTGCATGAGAAAAAAAAATGTAATTTTATTAAAATAACACCAAGCAGTCCAGTAAGTGATACATCGTTGGAATCAGGGCCTCGGATTATGCTGCTCTCAAATGGGGTAGCAAAAACCTGCTGACATATTCCATTTAAAGGGGCAGCTGCTACTAAATCCAGACATGGTGCAAAATTTAAATTCTGCTGCAGATTTACTGCTGTAGATTTTTAATTCCTAAAAATCCCTGTAGATTCAGAGGATCTCAACCTTTTCAATGCAAATTATTTTCAAGACTTATTCACAGATATTATGAAATATTACAGTAGAAATAAAAAAAAAAAAAAGAGCACAATACCTAAACCCCCTCCTTGGGAAAAATATACAGCAAGTATAAGAAAGACAAAAATTTATTCTGGAGTCATATTGAAGTCTAAATAGAATTGTAACCATACAATGTAAACAGCAGCAAATGTAAGTAGGATCCACTGGATCTATATAAGAGGAACGTTTTCCAAAGCTGATCTTCTGAGCCCACCGCTATGCTGGCTGGACCGGCATTGTGATAGTCAGCACGTTTTACTGCAGCTCATAGAACCAATGATAAGACGCAGAGCAGTGCAAGGCTTGTGACTCACTATACACAAAATATACGACATGTTTGATGAATGGCATAAAGGAAAGCCGATGCATTCAGATGTCTCTGGGCAACTATATGTTGTGATAGGATGCTGCCCCTCACCCTGACAGGAACTTATCTATCTGCTCACTCATCATGACAGGTTTACAGCATGTTGACTCATGGGCGTGATCAGTCAGTCAATCGATGACATAGATGCAAATTCTTGATTCCGACAGGTAGGTCAGAGATGTCCGTCTCAAACAGTTTACCTTCACCCATCTAGGATGGATGGCTGCTAACATAGTTGGCCATTATGTCCATACGCAATTATTATCCCCTAATTGCGATGTACAGTACCAATTTATAGTGTGGTACCGTGTTAGCCAGAAAATTTGATGTAAATACTTTTATGCCCAAAAATGGCAAAAGTATTCTCGGAGTGATACCTTTATTGGCTAACCAGAAAAAAATATATGTATACAAGCTTTCAGAGCACAGAGGCGCCTTCTTCAGGCAATATTACAAATGAATTCATAACATTTGTAATCCTGCCTGAAGAAGGAGCATGTGTGCTCTGTAAGTTTACATATATATATATATGTAAACTTACAGAGCACACATGCTCCTTCTTCAGGCAGGATTACAAATGTTATGAATTCATTTGTAATATTGCCTGAAGAAGGCGCCTCTGTGCTCTGAAAGCTTGTATACATATATTTTTTTCTGGTTAGCCAATAAAGGTATCACTCCGAGAATACTTTTGCTATTTTTAGGCATAAAAGTATTCACATAGAATTATCCCCTAATTAAAACAATTTATTTTTGCTAAATAAATGTATACATTTTTTTAAATTTTATTTTATACATTTTCTCAGAGAACCTCTTTAAGAAGGAGATTTCAGAATGGGCTATAAGACATGTCCAACTTTGCTTTATTGACTCACCTTACTGTCCTTGTTGAACTGAGCTCCACTTTGTTCTTGGATGATATTGTAAGGAATGAAGACGTCTAGATGATACAAATCGGGACGTCCGACTAAGACTATTCTGTCTTCACCCAAGTCCAACACGAGATCTAGCAGAAGACTGTAAAGAGAAGACCAGCGTGGTAACAACGCTTATGTCGCTGAATGCTTCTGTACGGGAAAGAAAGTTGTAACCAACAAGTGCACAAAAATCTAAACTTTTATCTTGATACGTGGCCAACTAGAAGTTACTGTGTAGCTCCAGACGTCTCATACATTAAATCTGACACGTGGAGGAACTGCTCACAGAAAAGGCTTCAAATATTTTTTAGGATTCACACTGGATTAAAAGGGGTTGTCCACCACTTTAATACTAATGGAATATCCTTAGGTAAGGTCATCAATATTAAAGTGCCAGACAACCCCTTTAAGTGAGGCATAATGAATGGTACCAGAATTTCAGATAATGTAGCCTTCATTAGGCAGAAGGCCCAGTCGGTTATATGAAGAAATCTGGGGTCCCCAAAAGCAAACCCAGTAATCACCAGATTCCCGTGTGGTGACTACTTAATCTGCTTTTTGGGAAGACCAGAACTGACCCCTATATTTAACCAAGTGGGTCCCCTTAAGCTACATTATCCTGTCTGATGAAGGATACAGCTGAAACATTCTTAATCTTCATTATGCCTCATTTAAAGCAATGTGAATCATGGACATGAGAAAAATCAAATTAAAAAATAAATACATTTAAAGCATTTTCTGTGCGATTCCTCCAAATGTCGCATTAATATAGAAAAAATAAAGAGCAGCGTGTTCTACACTATCGCAACAAGCCTCTTTCATCATTTATATCATCATTATAACATCATTTATATGCACCAGCACCATGGAATCAATGGTACTATATAATTAAATAATATATATGTAGCACCCCGAGGACTCGGCTGCTACAGGGGTATTGCACCTCAACCCAGAGGTGTGGTATTCCACTCCCGGGTAAGGATGGAGTGTGGGACTGAGCTTAGTAGGCTGCATGCACTACATACATCCCATTTCCGGGGGACAGAACTACGGTACTCCCACCAGATATATGTGCAGGTACGACAGCGTCTGTCCCTGGCTGGAGTGGGAGGGGGGGGTGGAACATCCCAGTAGTGTAGGGGCAGATAGGGGGAGTAGTCTGGGTAAGGCTAGGAGCTCATTGGGTGCTGGTCACCTGAGCTCACACATAGAGGGAGTATATATGGTGGGCACCATCTTAGATCAGGGTCTTTTGTAGAGCCAGAGGAGCAGAGCAGAGGAGCTCAGCCAAGAGGGCTGACAGGGAGCTGTGGATCCGGCTGGGCCCAGCTCCAGAGCAAAGCCTGCAGAGAGAGAGAGGAGTGAGAAGGACCCAGAGAAGGAAACAAGAAGGAACCCCAAGATCCCAGAATAAAGACAGAAGGGTGAAGAGTTGGCGAACAAGGGTACCGGAACCCAAGCTGGCAGAGGCCAAAGCACACCTTAGCCAGGAACCGGAGGTCGTGGTCAAGATTTTCCACGACCCTCACCAAATCCACCAGAATGGCACACCGAGCATAGGGTCAGGGAAGCCAGAGAAGGTTCAACCACCAAGAGACCCGAGGGAGCCGGACACAGGTGGATCCCTGGTGGGAACGGCCAGAGAGAGAGGGTCAGAAGGGAGCTCAGGACCACGCTCCGGAGATGCCTAGGGGTTGGCCGAGTCCAGGACCTGGTGGACGCAGCACGGCTCGGGTGGTCACTCATGGCCAGAGTGACCAAAAGAACATCAGTAAGTAAAAACCCTGAACTGCACCTCCCGACTCTGAGTCTCCTTTCTACACCACAACAACCCCCATCATCCACACCTGCTGCCCTGAGGCCATACCCCTCCCGTTGGGGGTTATACCATCACTGCTGCACATATACCACCGGCCTCAGCGGACTGCTCTGCAGCGGCGGCTTCAAAGCCGCACTCAACGGGTGGCGTAGTCGACAATCAAAGTAACATCTACTGCTTTAGACTGCCACTTAGTTTGACACCCTGGGCACGGACCGGGTCACCGCCACGGACTACTACCCCCATCCAGATCCGGCTCCGGGTATCCCAAGAAAACATGGCCCAGGGGGCGCGTCATATACATCTTCCCACCAGCTTGTTTTCCCTCTATCTCCTCTCTGGATCTATGAAGCCAGAACTGTCAAAGAAGAGGTGATGGTGGAGATGGAGGGGAAACAAGCAGGGGGGGGGGGGGAGGCTTATATAAATGACTGGTCCTGCCGTGAACCACCGGGCGTCTGTGCTTGGTTTGAACAGTCGTTCTCTGCTGACAGAGTCATTTACAGAGATCTTCTTTCCCATTCCAACAGCTTGCAAACAACCCACCATGGTATGAAAAAAAAATTATATCATCATCATCCAACAAATGTGTCACAGCTGTCAGCAATTGGCTACTGTGGACACATCAAAGCTGTGATGATAAAAGTTGGCAGAGGAGGACTGGTAGCACGAGGTTGGCACAGACTTTTAATAAGGGAAGACTATTGGAAATCACATGAAATGCAAAAAGATCACAATCCTAAACCACATCTGAGGGTCTCACCACTTTAGGTAAAGAGATTTCAGCCACCAGAAAACTTGGGTGTCCTACAGGAGGTTCCGCCACAATCATGTAATCTGGTTTCACGGGTGAACTGATAAAAAAAGGAAGGAAGCAGTATATTAAAGGGTACACCATCAATTTATGATCTGTTGGGGTCAATCTCTAATATAATAAAGTGGCACTGATGCTTGTAATGAGGAACAGCCCCTTTCACAGTCATTCCCTGCACATTGGCATCATGGCCTCCACTGTGCAGCGGAACGACAGCATAGATCCAGAAAAGTGAATGGGCTTAGCTGCAGTTCTCCTGCACAGCGAATATCCGGGTAGCTGCCCCACACCAGCATATCCTTTAAAAAGGGCAGCGGGGTTACTTCCAGGCTGCAGCCCCCTTATTCTTGGAGTCCAAGAAGTTGGATATCCTATATCTTTTGTAAGATGGGATTCTAAAAAAAGTAAATACATGCATTAAACCTCAAAGTAACCCAAACCTTTCAACTTCTGAGATGAGGGACTTGCTGGGAGGGTCTGTAGGAAAAAAATAAAGAACATAAATGCATAATAGTTAAAACAAACAAAAAAAAAACAATGTCCACATTATTCTTGCACCATAACAAGCAATTCTGCAACTTCCCCCATCTGTTGGGTATAACCTATCACCAGGAGGAGTGGCGCTTGTCATACATTGTGTCCCTAGGGGAAATGTGGTATTATAAGACATCCAATCAATTGAATGGCCGACCATGTACTGCATGGATGAGCGAGGAACATCAGAGAAGAAGCCGCCGATGCTCAACAGCAGCCTACTCTGTCGTCTTTTACAGACTGTATGCCTTAGACTTGTACCTTAGAGTTGGGACTTACCCCATTGTGTCCATTTCCTGAATCATCGGTTTTGATTTGGTTCTGATACTATGTTCAAAAATGGATCCCAGGAACTTCCGATTTTTCAGCATTTTCCACTCTGAAGGGAGACCATAGATGATTAACAGGGTCGGACTGGAACTGAAACTCAGCCCTGGCATGTGAGAGCACGCAGGCCCGCCCGACGCGCGTTGAGTGTGAAATATTTTCGTGAATGATTTGGGTATATGTCACAATAAAAATTGCTGCAAACTGCACTTTATCATCGATAGACAAAAACTGACATAATGTAAAATATAAACTTCCCTCCAGGAAAATGTTAATTTCTTTCAACTGGAGGGACGGACATATTTGTAATATAGAGCTCCAAGTTCCCAAAAATGCTATGTTTGATAGTACCAGGAAAAGCAGGAAAAGTGAATCCTTCCAGATTTGAAGCAGTTTCATGTCTATTCTTTCAGTATTTTTGCAGGGTTTCTAAAGAACGGGAAAAAAATATCTCAAAAAACGCAATATCAAAGGAATTTTCCTGCCCAGCGACATGTTTTTTGTGCAGAAATGTTCTTCACTTTCTTTTTTGTTTATATTTTGTGTTCTACACGAGTGGCCAAAATTGAGGCAACACCTTCAGTTTTTCACCAATATTTAATGGACGTTTTCACTGACCTACTTGTACACACGCCCTCTTCTGTGATATGTATTCTATGTTCGTTTATAGTGACCTGGGTGTGATTTAAGACAGATATTGTGCGATTAAAATACGGTTTTTATATTTTAAAGCCAGTTTGTCATCAAAAGGTAAGCAATTACATGTTTCTGTTCTCAAAGTGTGTAAGCGGTTTCAAGAGACTGGTTCGATAAAGAATAAACCAGGTAGAGAAAAGAAGAAGGCTACAACTCCTCAGACTGATAGAAGAATTGTTAGAATCGCCCTAAATAACAGGAAATAAACTGCTGTTAACATCAACAAGGAGCTTGTCAGCACCGGAGTGACAGTGTCCGATCGGACGGTTCGACGACGACTGGTAAACGCGGAGTTAAGAGCCAGAATACCAGGTAAAAAGCAATTTTTGATTGCCTCACGGTGTGAGAAACGTCTGCAGTGGGCCAAAGAACATTGTAAATGGACCATTGAACAATGGAGAAATGTTATATGGAGCGATGAGACACGACTATCCATCTTTGGCAGCGACGGTGTCTGCTACGTTCGACAACAACCTGGAGAGGACTGTTTGCCAGAGGGTACAGTACCCACCATGAAGCATCCTCTGAGTGTTATGGTAGGGGGCTGCATGTCCAGAGATGCAGGTGGTAGGCTGCAGGTAATTGAAGGAACAGTTAATGCTGAAAAGGACATCAAGGAAGTCCTTCAGCCTAAACTCATTCCTTCGGCACATGATGTATTTAGTGAAGGGACACCGTTTATTTTTCAGCAAGATGGAGCCACATGCCATACAGCTAAAAAAGGTCTCTCTTGGTTCAAGGACAAAAACGTCCAGCTATTGAATTGGCCAGGAAACAGCCCAGATCTCAATCCTATTGAGAATCTCTGGGCTCGCCTCAAAAGAGAGGTGTCAAAACAGCGGGCTTCACACAAGCAGGAACTCATTGCAGCCATCATCAAATCATGGCTTCATATCATCACACCATCTGATTTACACAAACTGGTAGATAGCATGCCAAGTAGATGCCAGGCAGTCATCAAGGCCAAGGGCTGTCCAACTGAGTAATAACATTTAGTGTTAGATATGAAAATAGGACAAATAAATGGCTTTTCTCCCACAGTCATCTGAGTGACAATAGTGTCCAATTTGTTGACAAATGAACAAATTATTTGTATTGGCAAAATGCTAAAAATTTATAAACCTTGGGGGTGTTGCCTCAATTTTGGCCACTAGTGTATAGCGTTCCTCAGTATATTTATATGTTGCGCCCCATCACCTTTTTCATCTCTCCTTACAAGTATGCCTTGTATCTTAGCTAAAACATGGTAGTAAGTAGCATATTAGACCCTTTTATAATGGGTAGTGTAGAATCGCTGCATATTTCAGGGTTATGCGCTCCTGAGGACTCATTAGTGCTGCCCTCCTCAGGCGAAACCTGGTTGTGGCCTCGTATAATATGGGGCTAGCCGGTCTCACCTACCAGTTTGGGTCACAAACCCTTTTTCGTTTGCTTTGATGTTTTACTCATTGTTTATTAAGTTTACACCCCAAATCTCTCCTAATCCTGGAGATCAAACCTATGAAATCAATTTATGAATGATCATAACACCTCTATGAAGGGTAATCATCTCCTTCATAAATATACATTTATATGTATAAATACATATGTGGTCAATGCATAGTACTGGCATATGACTTATCACTTTCCAGGACCTTACAAAGCACCAGGAACATTGATAACAAGTGGAGGTGAGGAGATTCTGGCAACTTAATAGGAAAGGATTCTTTACAGATAGAGCAGTCAGACTGTGGAATGCCAATCACAAGATATAGTAATGGCAGATAGTATAACAGCATTTATAGAAGGGCTGGACACATTTTTAAAAAAACATGACATTGTGGGTTATAAATAATCTAGTAATAGAAAATTTATAACTTTGGAGATAGACCTAAGACCTAAGACATTAAAGTTCAAACTTTTTCAACCTATGTAACTATGCAAGTATGCAGAATGCACATTAGGAAAATGCTTGAAATGCAATTCCCTATAATATTATTTTACAAGTAATTTCCTCGCAATTTTCTGCTTTGTAAAATGCTAGTTATAAGCCCAATCTATGGATCTAAAAAGTGCAAAACACTCCTGAAACACTTGTAGGTATGTTCTATAATCTGTATTTCTTATGGTGCCTAAGGGAAGCCATAATGATAAGACTCTTGCTTGGTAACAAGTGCAGTTATTTGCCTCCATAATGAAAGTGAATTACCAATGATGAAAGGGTTAATACTTGGACCCTGCATCAGTAATGGCCCTTGTAGTAACCATGACAGCTATTGTGAGGGCATAAACAAGTGTCATAAAGAAGATTCCATAAAAGAATGCCGCGCTGCCACGATCAGCGCCATTACTGATGATGCGCCTGAGGACCTTGAGCTTGACCACCCCACGTAATGTGCCAATGTTGGTGTAATTTGGAGGTTCTAGCAGGGAAAGGGGTTGTCTTCTTAGACACCCCGGGGGTTAAGGGAAGGTAACAGAGGGGGGGGGTCCCCAAAACAGGATCGCCTTCTGTTACCATGTACAAAGAGCTGCTCTTCTTTGGGAGTTCATGGATGGATCCTTGACTTTAATGGGTGATAAATTGGGAGGGGGAGGGGATACTCATCCTATTAGGGTTTATCCATAATGAGCAACCCCTTTAACCAAGTACCCAACTTCTTGAGAGACGGAGCTGGATCTGTAAGGGAGAAGTGGTAGATCCACCTGGGAAATCAGATCAACTAAATTCATTCCAGCAATAAATGTGGTGACAGATATCGCAGCCAGATCTCTCCCACATCCAGTTTATCACAATTATAGTCTATATTTGTTATGTCGTTCTCTGTAAATATGTACAAATTCTAAAACTCCGTCATATATCAGCACTAACTCTCTAAGCGCAAGGGAAGCGCAGCCCTCCAGCCATGGTTCTCTAGAGGTTTCCTCCACAGGGGGTTTTCCTCTCCTGAGCGCTGGAGGGTGACTCTTCGTGAGTCGAGGGTTGTGCCATTTTCGGTGTCTTGTAAATTTAAATAAAGTTGAGAACGTTTGACACCTAATTGCAATGCTTTGTGTATTTATTTTGTATGTGTCTGATTCATTTTGTTTGGGATTTGGGGTCCATCAAACATCACTGAGTCATACGTCTGGACATCTGCCGCCAGCAGTTTTGCCCCAGGGGTTGCCCCTGCTCTGGGGAGTTTGATGGAGCAGAGAAGACAAGAATTACAGCACTCATCCTCAGAATAAGGACTTCTATTACAGTACTACAAGCAGCTTCCTCGCCTCATTCACACAGTGAGTATTTTTGGCACTAATTTACATCAGTATTTGTAAGCTGAAAACCAGAGGGGAACAAACACAGTGAAAAATAGTAACTGAAACACTTTCACCTCTTCTGTTTTGGATCCATTCCTGGCATCTGCTAACAAATACTGAGGCAAAATATCGCCATGGAAGTGCCCTAAATTCTTACTGACTGATTTGACTGTTTGAGTTGCAGTCAAGCAACAGAGGTTGCAAACGTTAAAGGAGTTTTCTGGTATCAAAAACCCCTGTCCCCCTTGCCATTTTTCTCTATCCTGAACCTGTGCTGCCTGCCTCGATCTCAGACTGTCTGAACTAGTCCTTGTCTTCGCTCTCCTGTGTCTGGTACCCTGGTACCTCCGGAATGCTGCTGCAGTCCCGGTGACTGCCCTGAAGTGGTACCTGGCGTCTACCGGCGGCCCAGTCTATCCTCACCACCAGAGGTTCTAGTGGAGACCCAGTAGACACCTAGTCACAATCCTCCCGTGGGGCAGTGGGTCCATATCCACAAGAATTACACCCACATAGCAAATGTAGTACCAATATTCAAGAAAGGGATAACATCTGAGCCTGGAATTTATAGGCCGGTAAGTTTAACTTGTACTGTGGGCAACATCTTTGTGGGTTTTCTAAGAGATACTAACCTGGAGCACCTCAATAAGAATAACCTATACATATGATTATGAGGGATCTGTCCTGCAAACTAATCTGAAAAGATTCTATGGGAGGTAAGTTCTAGGTTGGACCAGGGAAACTTAGTGGATGTTGTCTATCTGGACTTTTCAAAGGCATTTGATACGGTGCCATACAACAGGTTGGTACATAAAAATTTTCAATATATTATATGGTAATCTTGCTCCACGAAAGAACAAGTCCTTGTGTGGTCGATGGAAAAAATCAAGGAAAATATCAGTGATGCGGTCGTTACCTCTTAACAGCTCCATTTCGTACTTGTTCTCTAGTCCCTCCATGGCCACGGTGATAAAAAATTCCCTGAAAAGCTCATTATTCTAATAAAAAAAAATGCAAAGTAAGGAGCTGACACAAAGGAGAGCAGACAGCTCGTATGTCAGAATAAGCAATTGCAGTTACCTTAATTTTCTCAAAG
This sequence comes from Phyllobates terribilis, assembly GCF_046119375.1. Taxonomy (NCBI): domain Eukaryota; kingdom Metazoa; phylum Chordata; class Amphibia; order Anura; family Dendrobatidae; genus Phyllobates; species Phyllobates terribilis. The sequence goes on from NW_027363119.1 coordinate 694,146, forward strand.
GTGCCATTAATCACTAGGTCGTACGCCGTGCAGCCGCCTCCACCTGTAGGACAAAGTGCACAAGGACTTAGATACTTTGCGGTGCCGACTCAATCCATTGACCTTAGTAGGGCTGCTATGAATAAGTGGTATAAGTTCTTAAAGGGGAATCCAAGTAGTGGACAATCCCTTTAAGTCCCAAATCTAAACCAAAAAAGTTCAAAAGTCAACAACAAGATGTCAAACTGAAGTGGACCTACCAGAACCTGTGGAGATGGCACCTTCGACCATTGAGGATTAGTAAGTTGTAATACTTGCTATTTTAACCCCTTTAAAGGGTATCTCAGGACTACCCCTTTAAAAAGAGACGCGCTGTATTAAAAAAAAAAAAAAAAAAAAAAAAAAAGTAGTATTATCAACTTCAACATGGGGCTCTCCAAGGCTCATGGGGACTCGATAGCCGGAGGGATCATCGGATTCCAGTATGCTGACTAACTCCTGCTCCGTCAGGTCCGGGGGCGCTGGGATCTGGTTCGACTTGCAGATGTTAAAGATTTTGGTATTTTTGGATGTGCGAGTTTTAATGCAGAAACCTAACACCGAAATAAAAACAAAAAGTGAACAAAAACAATAAAATCGGCAAAAGCCAAGCAGCATTTACATGTAATCAACTGCTTAAGAAAAAACAATGTGACCCCCACATTGGTTGCATCATGTGACCGCTGTAGTCATTAAGACCCCACCTTCATCAGCATCTGTTCATACAGCGCTTCCATGTTTGTGTTCATTTCTGCAGACAGCAGCGACTTGTCAGACGCCATTTTTTCAGTCAAAGATGTTTTCTTTGTCATTTGTAACTTTCTCCCTCCATAGTCTATATGCACCATCTATATGGATCACCTACATATGGTTAATCAATATGAGGATACTACGAGCAACAATTAAATTGGACCAAGAAAATAGATTTTCGTACTGACAGAATCGTGTTGCAATTATAGGAAAATGTTACTGCTTACTCTAACACATTTTTGCATTATTAAGTAGTTGCGTTACTATACTTGTCTTAATGCATTGCTGTGTTGTTCTCTTTGGCGAGCACGTGGGTGCTGTGCCTCCCCTTGCCTCTGCGTCATGCACGGCATCTGTCTGGTGTCTGCGCATGTTGGGGGGGCCATGGCAACGAGTCCTGGTTCCCTGTCATGCGTGGTTCACCTTGATGGCCGTGCGTGACGTATCTGGCTCGGGCGGTTCAGCGTGCATACGCTGATGGTCCAGGAGATGATTAGGGCCTGCGGTCACGTGACTGGAACGGACCAAAGTTTATTTAAACAGACATGGAAGGTCCTATTAAGCAATCCCCCCCGAGGAATCCTTAGGATATACCACGCGAAACACGCATTGGGGTCCTTGTTTATTCTGGTGCTGATCTAATATGGGTAAGAGTGCAATATAATTCTTTAGCTTTTTTTCATAGGGCACTATAGGCCATATGACACGTGGTACATATCCATAGTGATGAAATATGCCATAATTTTGTACCAGTGCATAAATGACTTGAATACTAGCACTTTTTGCACTTTATCCCAATAGATATTTAACATCTATTATTATGTTGTATATGTGTCACCCAGTTTGGTTGTCTGTGTGTCGTCCTTTTTAATCATGTATGTCTTTTCTGTATATTGTTTACAATAAAGTTTTTTGATTCTTTGCCATATACTCTGTATTTGGTTAGTTTTTGCTATATAACAGCAGAAACAAGTCCGGGGGCGCCTCCCGCCAGGGAAAATATAGAAATAGTCCTTGGATGAGTTCAATGGATCCAGCAGATGAGGGACACAACACAGTCCCACGTGGCAGCTTCTATCAATCCACACATGCCACGAGGATCTGGCCGCAGCCTGAGACCCTCCAGCATCGGGAGGCCCCACACAACTGACTGGGCCAAACATGAGTCTATTGTTCTGTCTACTGGGATCAGCCCCTGGATGGGGGAAGGTTTCACACCCTCTAGATGCAACAAGAGATGTTGACCTAGGCCTGATAACATTACAGTCCATGAACACAGTAGAGGGACACGCTGTTAGGCTGTGTGCCCACGATGCGTTTAAGCACCGGCAAAAACGCTGCAGAAATGCTTAAACGCATGGTAGAAGGCCTGCCATGTTCCCTAATGATAATCCGTGCTGTGCAGATGCTGCGGATTATCATTCCGGAAAAATACGCAGCATGTCCATTAGTTTTGCGGACATGCAGCGTAATTGCCATAATTGACTTGCATTGAAACGCATATTATCCGTGTCAGCACATTTGCACACACGGATAATATGCATTTCTATGTGCGGATGGCACCCGGGTGTGGAGGACAGGAGACTCTCCTCCGGACCTGGGTACCATAGAACCTGTGAAAAAAAAGAATAAAATAAAAAATAAATATTATACTTACCTTCTGATGGCCCCCGCTCTCCTTGTCTTCACTTGCCGGCAGCGTGCTGTGGACTGAAGGACCTGCGCTGACGTCCTTTAGTCATGTGACAGCAGGTCCTTCAGTGTACCGCGAGCTGCGGACAAAAACGCAGCACTACCAATTATTTTGCGCAAGCGCTGCGTTTTCGCCGCCAGTGACTTGCATTAGAAAGCATGCATTCCGCTTCACTAGATAATCACATGCGGAATACAAGCGTTCAATGTGCGGATGGTACCCAGGTCTAGAGGAGAGAAGACTCTCCTCCGGACCCGGGTACCATAGACACTGAAAAAAAAAATAACATTTATTTTTTATTTTATATTTACCTTCTGGCGGCCCCCGCTGCGCTCGTCCTCCCATGCCGGCAGATCGCGATGGACTGAAGGACCTGCGCTGACGTCATAGTCATGTGACAGGTCACACGACACTGACGTCGGCAGGTCCTTCAGTGTACCACGATCTGCCGGCAGCCAGAACGGAGCAAAGCAAGACACCGGGGGCCATCAGAGGGTAAGTATAGATTTTTTTTTTTATTTTTAAATTTTTAACCATTCTTTTACGGTCACACTATATAAATCCATGCCGGTTGCATGGATTTATATAGTGTGACCAAGTTGTCAAGCACTTTCCAAGTGATGCTAAAATCGCTTGGAAAGCGCTTGTCAACCCGCATGCGGAAATGCAAATGAACGCTTCACATCCGCATGTCCCTGGCAGGAAAACGCATGTACACTCCGCATGTGCAATACGCATGTACAATCCGCATGCGGAAACTGAGCATTTCTGCATCGTGGGCACATAGCCTTACACTAAAGCAGGTTACATTACATAGAGTACATGAACACAGGCTGGGGAGGGACACACTGTTACTGTCATATTGGATAAAACATAAGATGCTGAGGTTAGGACCACCAGGGACCCCAATGTTACTTAGGAAAGACTATGTCCATGTTTGATAAAATAATTTTCACGTATGCTTAGCACAGGTCTGTCCGTCCATTTATGGATTCTGTATGGGACTAATAAAAATAGGCCATCACAGCACTCGGCTATGTCATTTATGTACATAAATGCATACAAAATATTAACTACTCGAGCTAAATTGCTGCATTGTCACCTTAAAGAACTATGCACCTGATTAATGTCTTGATGAGAGGGCGGAGGTGAAGGACGCAGCTCCTGATTCATTAAGAGACATATTCATCAGAAGCGTCTGATGACTGGACAGCACCTCCATGCTATGCCACTTACTGGAGGAGAATTTGTAGCGACCACCGCTGCTCATGATGAAGTTGCCAAACAGCAGTCATCACAACCCTGCCCACTTACCGATAAAAATGCCATTAGAAAGGAAAAAGTTGCAACATTTTTACATAGTCTTCAGTTGCATCCAAATTATACGATTGAGCATTTTATGACAGAATTCTGGAGTAAAAACTATGATGAATAGGGTCCTATGGGTTTTGTTCTGTTTAAGCTGAGTTGATGCAGGTCTGTGCTATGACGTCAATTCAAGTTAAACCCTTTTACCTACAGGTGCATCTCACTAAATTAGAATATCATCAAAAAGTTACTTTGTCAGTTCTTCAATACAAAAAGTGAAACTCATATATAGAGTCATTACACACAGTGATCTATTTCAAGTGTTTATTTTTGTTAATGTTGATTATGGCTTACAGCCAATGAAAACACGACAGTCATTATCTCAGTAAATTAGAATACTTTTATAACAGCTTGAAAAATTATTTTAAAACCGAAATGTTATCCTACTGAAATGTACGGTCAGTAAATGCCCTCAATACTTGGTCGGGCTCCTTGTGCATCAATTACTGCATCAATGTGGCATGGAGGCGATCAGCCTGTGGCCCTGCTGAGGTGTTATGGAAGCCCAGGTGGCTTTGATAGCAGCCTTCAGCTCGTCTGCATTGTTGGCTCTGGTCTCTCATCTTCCTCTTGACAATACCCCATACATTCTCTTCTCTATAATAGATTCTCTATAATAGATTCTCTATGGGGTTAAGGTCAGGCGAGTTTGCTGCCAATCAAGCACAGTGATACTGTTGTGTGTAAACCAGGTACGGGTACTTTTGGCCGTGTGGACAGGGGCCAAGTCCTGCTGGAGAATGACATTTCCAACTCCAAAAAGCTTGTCGGCAGAGGGAAGCATGAAGTGCTGTAAAATGTCCTGGTAGACGGCTGCGCTGACTTTGGTCTTGATAAAACACAGTGGACCTACACCAGCAGATGACATGGCTCCCCACTCTTTCCACTCTTCCTCCAGACTCTGAGACCTTGTGGAGTGTGTCAATGACTGCCTTCTGGACATTTGTCAAGTCACCAGTCTTCTCCATGATTGTGGAGCCTACTGAAACAGACTAAGGGACCTTGTTAAAGGCTTAGGAAGCCTTTGCAGGTGTATTTTGTTAATTATTCTAATTTACTGAGATAATGACTTTTGTGTTTTCATTGGCTATAAGCCATAATCATCAACATTAACAGAAATAAACACTTGAAATAGATGACTCTGTCTGTAATGACTCTATACGAGTTTCACTTTTTGTATTGAAGAACTGAAATCAATTAACTTTTTGATGATATTCTAATTTAGTGAGATGCACCTGTATTTTTAGAATTATCACACCAGTACACCTGTTTTCTCATTTGCAAGATTTAAGTTAACCTTGTATGATATCATTTGTGAATGTCCTTATACTTTCAAGCAGAACCTAGAAACCCCACAATGCAATAACCCATCTATCACTATAAGCCCTCCGTTTTCCATGGATATCCATATTATGGACTGTGTATGACGCGCCCCTGGGCCTGTGTCGCGCTGCGCAGGCGAGAGCTTACCCGGAGCCGGATCTGTTGAGGGTTGTAGTCTCGTGGCGGTGACCCGGTCCGTGCCCAGGGAGTCAAACTGGACGGCAGTCTATTGGTAGAAAATGGTTGATGACTACGCCACCCGTTGAGTGCAGCCAGGGGGCTGCTGCTGCAGGGCAGACCGCTGAGGCCGGTGGAAGGATGGTGCAGCGTGATAGTATAACCCCCAACGGGAGGGGTATGGCCTCAGGGCAGCCGACGTGGATGATGGGGGTAGCAGGAACCACTCAGAGACGGTACGGTGGAGTTCAGGGTCTTTACTGGTAACCACGATAGACCCTCCCGGAGTACTTGCTAGCGAACGGGGCCTGGTCAGTCCTTGAGCAGATGGGATCTCCCCTGGCCAGGCGTAGTTGTAGGCCTCCCAAACTGACTGTTCTCTTCTGGCTACCTTGCTAGAAGCTGATGTAAGTAGCCCACGTCCCTGAGTGTACCGTGTGGTGCTCACCCGTATGGCCGGTGACTCGGGGCCTTCTAATGGCTTCCGCTCCACGATGGTGGTGCTGGTCCCACGCGTGTGACCGTGCCTTCGGGCTTCTGGGCCAGAGGACCTGAAATCCCCTGCCTGACGGATTCTGCTGCTGGGTAGGAGTTAGTCCCCACAGCCTCGGACTCCGGGTCCGGTAAAGAATCTTCTTAGTCAGGGCGAGCTCTGCAGCTGCCAGCCCCTGACTCCTTGTAACTCTGCTGTTTCCTATGCTGCTTCTTGTCTCTACTCTCCTTGTCTCTTAACCCTGCTTCAGCCCTGGGTTTATATAGGGGGAAGTCCTTCCCCTCCCAAGACTGGGCAGGAGGTGTGGCATGCACAGGATCCCTGACCAAAGGACCTCCCACCTGCTCTCAGACGTAATATCACTATCACTGTGACAACCAGACCCCTGGGGTGTCACATGTATACGTTTCTTATGCCTGAACTGCGCACCCCTTGGTGAAGACAGTGAGTTTTTTGGGGGTAGCTTATGGTCGGCTCAGGATATGAACACCCCCTGATCTGCTTGAAAATATAACTGAAATAAAATGTTGAGAAAAAATTTAAAATATCACGTTGACCCTTCAAGTCACTGTCTTGTAAATCTTTATCACTTCTCCACAGAATAGGTGATTGGTCTGAAATCACTCGGGGTGTAAAGAGAATCTGTCATCACAGAATAACTAATCAAACCAATCGCAGCCCCTCAGTATATCATGGCACCCTGTATTTTGATTGGCAGCTGTAGCTTTATAGACTCGAGTGGGGGTCTCAAACATTTGGCCACAGAGGCTGCTTGAGGTCCTCAAAAAATCCACTTCAATCCAATGTGGTAAATTATGAGGACTGTGCTGCTGCGCTCTGTTATGTTTCTCCCTGCGAAGCTCCACTCACTCTTTGAAAAACTGAATTCCAGTCACCTCAGCACCAAACAGTACAGTTTGGAGGCTACATGGAGATCCTCAAAATACCCACTCCGATCTAGACGGCTCACTAGTGAATCAGCTAGAATGGAGTTGCTCAAATGAGGTCCTCAAAAAATCCACTCCAATGCAATGTTGTAAATTATGAGGACTCTGTTGCTGCGCTCTGTTACGTTATTCCCCGCATAAAACTGAACGATCAGCGCTGTGTGTGATTATTTATATTACAAAAAGCGATAATAAAATGCAATTTTGATTAATTATGAAAAAAATAAAATTTTGCCCTTTGGAAATACATAATAAATATAACAGTTTCAGCAAGTAGCTAAAAAATAAAAACATGAAATCATTACAATTATAAAGAGGATATATATCTACAATGTGTGTACATTCCAATTCCACTACATTGCAGGCTATGAGGATCCAGGAATCTGCTCCATTTTGGACATTGGGGTTGTTTTTTTGAGGAACATCACTGTAGAACAGTGGTTCTTAACCGGGGTTCGGTGAGTCGGTCTCAGGGTTTGGCGGAGCCTCCGCCACGGAGGTCAAGACACACCCGACTCATTAAGTAAATTCGTGATGACCCGCCCCGCTTGGCCATCACTTGCTGCAGATGATCACGTTACATTAAATGGCCAATCAGTGCTGCGGGGAATTTAGTGTGCTCAGTAATCCATACCAACTATGTCGAGCAAAAAAAGAAAGTGGTCGGACGAATATGTACAACATGGATTCACATGCATCACGGAACGTGATGGCAATCAGCATCCTATCTGCATGATTTGCAATGCCAAGTTGAGCAACTCTAGTCTCGCACCGGCAAAACTGAAGGAACACTTCTTGAAGCTGAATGGAGATGGGGAATACAAGAACACAACGCTTGCTGAATTCAAGGTGAAAAGAGCCAGATTTGATGAAAGGACCACTCTGCCTGCTCTTGGATTTGTACCCGTGAACAAACCGATCCTCACCGCATCGTACGAAGTTGCTTACCTGATCGCAAAGCAGGGCAAGCCGCACACCATCGGTGAAACACTCATAAAACAAGCAGCGTTAAAGATGGCGAATCTGATACTCGGAACAGCGGCCAAAGGTAAATTATCTCAAAGTCCTCTTTCAAATGACACCATCAGTGACAGAATAGAGTTCATGAGTAAAGACATCTTGGCTCAAGTAGTTGCAGATCTAATTTCAAGTCCGGCAAAATTCAGTCTTCAACTCGACGAGACCACAGACGTTTCTAATCTAAGCCAGCTTGCTGTTTTCGTGCGCTATGTGAAAGACAACATGATAAAAGAAGAGTTTTATTTTGTAAGCCTCTTACAACAACAACTAAGGCAGCCGATGGAAAGAAGCTTGTTGATGACTTCCTCAGAGACAACAATCTTTCATGGGATATGGTTTCTGCAGTTTGTACGGAGGGAGCTCCAGTCATGCTGGGAAGAAAGTCTGGTTTTGGTGCCCTAGTAAAAGCCGATGCACCACACATCATTGCTACCCGTTGCGTTGGCACAGGCATGTGTTGGCAACAAAAACCTTGCCTCCAAAAATGGCAGAAGTATTAAAAACTGTAGTGGAATGTGTGAACTATGTGCGAAATAGTGCTCTGAGGCACCGCATCTTCAGTGAGCTGTGTAAAGAAATAGACTCTGAATTCGAGGTACTCCTGTACCATTCTATACCGCATGCAGAATAATTAGTTGGCTCTCAAGCTGCATAGGCTTGAAAGCTGACTACCAATTAAGTAAATCTGGTGATGTGCATCTCTGTAATGAGGAGGGGTGTTGACTAATGACATCAACACCTTATATAAGGTGTGCTTAATTATTAGGCAACTTCCTTTCCTTTGGCAAAATGGGTCAGAAGACAGATTTGACAGGCTCTGAAAAGTCCAAAATTGTGAGATGTCTTGCAGAGGGATGCAGCAGTCTTGAAGTTTCCAAACTTTTGAAGCGTGATCACCGAACAATCAAGCGTTTCATGGCAAATAGCCAACAGGGTCGCAAGAAGCGTGTTGGCCAAAAAAAGGCGCAAAATAACTGTCCACGAATTGAGGAAAATCAAGCGTGAAGCTGCCAAGATGCCATTCGTCACCAGTTTTGCCATATTTCAGAGCTGCAACGTTACTGGAGTATCAAAAAGCACAAGGTGTGCGATACTCAGGGACATGGCCAAGGTAAGGAAAGCTGAAAAACGATCACCTTTGAACAAGAAACATAAGATAAAACGTCAAGAATGGGCCAAGAAATATCTTAAGACTGATTTTTCAAAGGTTTTATGGACTGATGAAATGAGAGTGACTCTTGATGGGCCAGATGGATGATGGGCCAGAGGCTGGATCAGTAAAAGGCAGAGAGCTCCACTCCGACTCAGACGCCAGCAAGGTGGAAGTGGGGTACTGGTATGGGCTGGTATCAAAGATGAACTTGTGCGACCTTTTCGGGTTGAGGATGAAGTGAAGCTCAACTCCCAGACCTACTGCCAGTTTCTGGAAGACAACTTCTTCAAGCAGTGGTACAGGAAGAAGTCGGTATCGTTCAAGAAAAACATGATTTTCATGCAGGACATTGCTCCATCACATGCATCCAACTACTCCACAGCATGGCTGGCCAGTAAAGGTCTAAAAGATGAAAAAATAATGACATGGCCCCCTTGTTCACCTGATCTGAACCCCATAGAGAACCTGTGGTCCATCATAAAATGTGAGATCTCCAGGGAGGGAAAACAGTACACCTCTCAGAACAGTGTCTGGGAGGCTGTGTGTTGATCGAAAACAGATCAAGCAACTGACAGAATATATGGATGGAAGGCTGTTGAGTGTCATCATAAAGAAAGGTGGTTATATTGATCACTAATTTTTTTGGTTTTTGTTTTTGCATGTCAGAAATGTTTATTTCTAAATTTTGTGCAATGATATTGGTTTACCTGGTGAAAATAAAGAAGTGAGATGGGATTATATTTGGTTTTTATTAAGTTGCCTAATAATTCTGCACAGTAATAGTTACCTGCACAAACAGATATCCTCCTAAGATAGCGAAATCTAAAAAAAAAAAAAAACACTCCAACTTCCAAAAATATTAAGCTTGGATATTTATGAGTCTTTTGGGTTGGTTGAGAACATAGTTGTTGATTAATAATAAAAACAATCCTCTAAAATACAGCTTGCTTAATAATTCTGCACACGGTGTAATGTTCGGTGGTTATCCCGGGGACAGGTGCTGAATCGTGTTTTTGCCATGCGTGTGGAATTAGCCCTGTTTTTGCAAGAGCACCAACATTGTCATGCAGATTGCTTCAAAAAAAAGTTCATTCTCATTTTAGCGTACATGGGTGATATATTTGCAGCTCTAAATCATCTCAATCAGCAAATGCAGGGTGGTGGAGTCAACATCATGGAAGCAGAAGAAAACCTGAAGGCTTTTCAAAAAAAAACTACCGTTATGGAAACGACGAACAGAGAACAATAAATTCGCAAACTTTCCCCTTCTGGACGACTGTGTAAGTAAGATCGAAGATGTGTCTTAAATCGGAGACATTTCTGTATCCATGGAACTGAAGCAAACAATTGCCACGCACTTAGATGAGCTTGCAAAGTCTCTCGATGGATATTTCCCTACAAGAGAGTCATATCCAGCATGGGTGAGACAGCCGTTCACGTTTACTGTTGAGACAGCACATGTCAATTATGAATACCTCGACTAAATCATTGAAATTCAGCAGAGCCAGGTTCAACAGCAACTTTACAGAACAACAACTCTCTCATCGTTTTGGTGTCGACAGTTGGAAAAGTACCCAATTATTGCTAAGAAAGCCCTGGAATTTTTTATACCATTTGTTACAACATATCTCTGCGAACAATCCTTTTCGAGGATGCTGGACATAAAAACAAAGAAAAGGAACAGACTTTGCTGTGAAAATTACATGAGAGTAGCACTTGCCAAGGTGAAGCCACGCATATCTGAACTGGTCTCTTAAAAACAACAGCCGAATTCACACTGATTTGCAGGTATGTAATTTGTTGTGAGTTCATGCACTGTGTTGGTTTTGTTCTTTGATCAAGGTGATGTTCATGCACGGTTCATTTTGTGTACCAGTAAAAAAACATATACCTATGTCTTGAATTTGGAAAAAAATCATATTTGATTTATCACTAAAGAAGGGTTCGGTTAATGTGCATTTGAAACTGCTGGGTTCGGTACCTCAAACAAGGTTAAGAACCACTGCTGTAGAAACTGAACTGTCTAGAATGGAGAAGCTGCAGAGAGATCATCAAAAGATCAACTCCGATCCAGTCACCTCACCAGTGAATCAGCTAGAGTGGAGCTGCTAAAATGAGGTCCTCAAAAACATGTGACTACAGTGAGGCCTCAAAAATTCAACTCCGATCTAGTCACCTCAGCAGTGAACCATCTAGAGTGGAGATACTGGAATGAGGACCACAAAATATCCACTCCGATCCAGTCACTTCAGTGCTGAGCCGTCTAGAGTGGAGTTGATAAAATGAGGCCTCAAAAAATCAACTCCGATCTAGACGGCTCACTGGTGAATCAGCTAGAATGGAGTTGATTGTTTGTGGACCACAAATAATCAACTCCAAACTAGACGCAACCCTGCAATCACCCAGTTACAGCGTCACCACGCCTCAGCAACAGGGTAGCGTCTAGATTGGAGTTGATTTCTTGAGGGAGAGGAGTGATTTCATTCTATCATGACGTCACCAGAAGGGGCGGGGCCTTCTCAGTCTAGTGGACACTATTCCACCAGCAGCTGCAGCAGTGCGCACATTGTGCCGGGACAGGAGGACTGGTGATGAGGAGCTAGTGTTCAGCGTTGTGCTGTGAGGACTGAGGTGGTGAGAACTGACCATGTGAATAAATGCTGTGCTGGCATAAAGGCGGGTGGTGTGAGGGGCATGGGGTATGTAGAGGGGCATCCAGGGGGGCTGTGTGGCTGGTGTGAGGGGGCATGGGGTATGTAGAGGGGCATCCAGAGGGCAGTGTAAGGAGGCATGGGGTATGTAGAGGGGCATCCAGGGGGCTGCGTGGCTGGTGTGAGTAGGCATGGGGTATGTAGAGGGGCATCCAGGGGTCGGTGTGAGGAGGAATGGGTTATGTAGAGGGGCATCCAGGGGTCGGTGTGAGGAGGAATGGGTTATGTAGAGGGTCATCCAGGGGGCGGTGTGAGGAGGCATGAGGTATGTAGAGGGGCATCCAGAGGGCAGTGTAAGGAGGCATGGGGTATGTAGAGGGGCATCCAGGGGGCTGCGTGGCTGGTGTGAGTAGGCATGGGGTATGTAGAGGGGCATCCAGGGGTCGGTGTGAGGAGGAATGGGTTATGTAGAGGGGCATCCAGGGGTCGGTGTGAGGAGGAATGGGTTATGTAGAGGGTCATCCAGGGGGCGGTGTGAGGAGGAATGGGTTATGTAGAGGGGCATCCAGGGGCTGGTGTGAAGAGGCATGGGGTATGTAGAGGGGCATCCAGGGGGGCTGTGTGGCTGGTGTGAGGGGGCATGGGGTATGTAGAGGGGCATCCAGGGGGCAGTGTGAGGAGGCATGAGGTATGTAGAGGGGCATCCAGAGGGCAGTGTAAGGAGGCAAGGGGTATGTAGAGGGGCATCCAGGGGGCTGCGTGGCTGGTGTGAGTAGGCATGGGGTATGTAGAGGGGCATCCAGGGGGCTGTGTGGCTGGTGTGAGGTGCATGGGCTATGTAGAGGGGCATCCAGAGGGCTGTGTGGGTGGTGTGAGGAGGCATGGGGTATGTAGAGGGACATCCAGAGGGCTGTGTGGCTGGTGTCAGGAGGCATGGGGTATGTAGAGGGACATCCAGAGGGCTGTGTGGCTGGTGTGAGGGGCAACCAGGGGGCTGCGTGGCTGGTGTGAGGGGGCATGGGGTATGTAGAAGGGTATTCAGTAGACTGCGTGGCTGGTGTTAAGAGGCATGGGGTATGTAGAGAGGCATCCAGGGGGCTGTGTGGCTGGTGTGAGTGGCAGGGGCTATGTAGAGGGCCATCCAGGAGGCTGTGTGGCTGGTGTGAGGAGGCATGGGGTATGTAGAGGGGCATCCAGGGGGCTGCGTGGCTGGTGTGAGGAGGCATGGGGTATCTAGACGGGCATCCAGGGGGCGGTGTGAGGAGGAATGGGTTATGTAGAGGGGCATCCAGGGGGCGGTGTGAGGAGGAATGGGTAATGTAGAGGGGCATCCAGTGGGCAGTGTGAGGAGGAATGGGTAATGTAGAGGGGCATCCAGGGGGCAGTGTGAGGAGGAATGGGTAATGTAGAGGGGCATCCAGGGGGCTGTGTGGCTTGTGTGAGGGGCATCCCAGGGGGCGGTGTGGCTTGTGTGAGGGGCATCCCAGGGGGCGGTGTGAGGAGGCATGGGGTATGTAGAGGGATATCCAGGGGGATGTGTGGCTGGTGTGAGGAGGCATGGGGTATGTAGGGGGGCATCCAGGGGTCAGTGTGAGGAGGCATGGGGTATGTGGAGGGACATCCAGGGGGCTGTCTGGCTGGTGTGAGGAGGCATGGGGTATGTAGAGGGGCATCCAGGGGACTGTGTGGCTGGTGTCAGGAGGCATGGGGTATGTAGAGGGGCATCCAGGGGGGCTGCGCGATTGTGAGGACCTCACAATTGATGATGACATACAGCTGGCCTCTACCGACATGGAGACGCTTTATAGTAGCATTCCTCATGAACATGGTATAAAAGTGACAAATTATGTTCTAAATTCTAGAGGTATCCATTTGTGTGGTCACAATCGATTCATCTCTGGGCTTCTTGATTTCGCACTGGACCATACCTACTTCCAATTCAATGGCAAATTTTACCACCAGCTCAGGGGCACTGCGATGGGGAGCCCATGCGCCCCCACGTACGCTACTCTGTTCCTGGGATGATGGAAGATACCATCGTTTTTAGGGAGGTTGATGTCCTCTGGTGGAGCCCCCATATCATCTTTTGAGGACGTTATATTGACAATGTCCTATTGCTCTGGTCAGGAGATTTTGTATCTTTTACCAAATTCATAGAGGACCTGAATAATACAATAGGATTGAGATTTACATCTAAGATTAATCATACCAGTATTAGCTTTCTGGACATTACGATTCAAAGCTAGTAACAAGGACATTTCGTAAACCAACATCTACTAATAATCTACTACACTGGGGGAGCCATCATCCATATAATTTAAAGACCGGGATACCCAAGGGCCAATACCATAGGATAAGGAGGAACTGTTCTACAGAAAGTACCTACTATACGCTGGCTAGAGAATTAAGACAGATTTCGTGAAAGAGGATACCCACAGGACACACGTAATTGTGCATTCCAGGATGTGCTATCTCAGGATAGGTATTCTCTGCTGAGACCCAGAGAAAAGGAAGAAAGTGAACAGATTAGGATTACTGGTAGATTTGACAACCGTGCACAAAAAGTGAGAAATATCTTGAAAAATTATTGGAGGATTTTAACAGCTGACCCGGATTTGAATGGGCTTTTACCTTCTTTTCCAGCTATAACATACAAAAGAAGAAGGTCGATCAAGTCATCCCACCTGGCTAGAAAATAGAAGTGTGGGCATTTTTAGATGTGGAAATGTAGCTTTTGCAAATACATCAAGGTGGATAAGAAATCCCATAGTGCAGTGACCGGGAGAACGTATGACGGTCAGAGTTTTGCCAACTGTAGGACTATGGGAGTTGTATTCCTTTTTAAGGGCACATGCAAAATGAAGCATTATGGGAAGACGAAAACGAAGCAATAGCTCAGAAAAGTATCAGTGACCACATAAGGGATATAAAAAATTCTTGTGATACCCCTATTTCTAGGCACATTAGGGAACACATGGAGGAAATCTGAACTGTTTCTGTTTTAATGTTATTGAGGTGATTGCACTCTCACCTAGAGGAGGAGACTAGAAGAAAAATAATGCAAAAGGAAGCTAAATTGATCCATTGAATGAAAACAATTAGCCCTTTGGGACTAAATGAGCAATTACAGTATGGATGCTTCTATAATACACCTGGTTTTCAGCCCTATGTTTGATATAATGGATCCTTAAAACCTGCTTTTTACCCACTGACCCTTATGGGTTTTAGGCTTTACTAATGATCCCATTAAAAAGAGATGGGGATATCATAATATATATATATATATACATATACATACACACACACACATTTCATTATGGTACCCAAAACTACAGGAATAATTATTTTCTGCAGAAATGTTTTATATTTATAAATATATTGAATAGGATTGCTCATGTTGGGCTGTGCATATATTAGATAAAACACTAAGGAGAAAGTAGCGCAAATAGGGTCTTATCCAACAAATATTTAAAAGTATTTAAAAGTATTTATATCAGATTGTGCTAACCTGATCCGTATTTTTTTGCTTTTTAAGTCAAAACCGATGAATATCAGGATCTGCAGAAATCTGTGGATATTTCCGGACCTGCTGGTTTATTGAAGACGTCAATTCAGAAGAGTTTTTTTATTTATTTATTTTTTATTTTAAACCGCAATTTAAAAAACCCTTCTGAATTGACGTCTTCAATAAACCAGTAGCACCGGAAGTATTCACAAATTTCCCCAGATCATGATAGTTAATATATTAAGTATTCCAAGTGGCACTTTTTGCCTGCGTTCTATTATTGAGTGCATCTGCGCTCAGGAGATATAGAGCCTGACACTTTCTGAGGGGGTGTGCTGTTTTCTGGTACACATATCTGATACTAGCATGGGATCACTTCCGGCCATAGCCTCTCCTCTTCTGATGCGGCTTCGGGTATTTGGAACTCATAATGTCACTTCCGGTCGGCTACTTCCGGCATCTAGAACTAATAACTATATTTACCCGTGAGAGGTGATTCACAAGGTGGCAAACTCATCTAGCACAGACTGGCTGTTTGATATCATCCCCCATCATGGAACCATCTTTACATTCTATCATACTAAGCTAATCATTTTTTCATGCTAGTGAACCTGCATATAATTGTCTTTTCTGTGGCATCAATCGTGGTGGCTTATACAGATTATTTCTATCTCATAAGAGCATAGTATAAAAAAAAAAAAAAAAAAAAAAAAAAAAAAGAGTATAAAGAAAAAGCAGCAATAGGTGATATCACAGCTCAACCCCTCTTCCTCCTAATGCTCTACAATGACTGATAACACCTCTATATACAGTAGATGACACAGGGAACCCACCATTCACAATATGTGATGTCACAGCTCACCTCCTCCTCCTCCTGTACAATGACTGATAACATCTCTATTAGTGTTGAGCCACCCCCGTAGTGTTCGAGTTCGGTTCGGTTCGTCGAACACCCGTGTGTTCGCCGAACACCTTCGAACATCGTTAAAACCAATGGCAGGCAAACAAAAACACATAGAAACACATAGAAAACACCTTCAAAAGGTGTCCAAAAGCTGACAAACTGCTCAGAAGACACAACTAACACATGGAAAAGTGACAAGTACATATAGTCATGCGAAAAGAAAAGAGGTGGAGGAGTAAAAGGAGGGGGAGACACAGATATAGGCATGTCATGCCCTTCTAAAATCCAAAAAGTGAGAAGCCGACACGGCCAGTCCGTTCCTGCCTGTGCCACCTCTGTGTCGCCGGGTTTGTGCCAGAGCCGCGGTGGACCCTGACGGCCAGCCCCCCTATCCCAATACTGGTGCCTGTCCGCCGGTGGGTCGAGGCCCCCCACGGTGGGGGGGGGGAGTAACATCTGCAGAAGAAAGACCATCTTCCAGCTAAACTAAGATGTCGACTTCTTTTCGTGGACAATGTGATACGATCCCATTCTTACGGACACGCCCATCGCTACAAATTCTAGATGAGGCACAAAAACAGTAGGTGCTTCAACGGATATCAAGTGCTCCTTCAAGTGGGCTCTCCATCACCTCAATTTCAACATCACAAATACTCCAGTCCTCAGAGGTGTCACCCCAATCGCACTTGCTTCCTCACAGCTCCCAAGTCTCCAGCTGCCCGTCTGAGTATGGGGTAACACAGATGGCTGAGTCTGCAGAGCTGTTTACTCATACTATAGCCTGGGAAACGGAGGTCTGCTCCAGAGCTTCTGTTAATCCAGATGAGGAAATGATCTGATCCGATGCCCAGAATCTTTATAAGTTGGATCCAGGAGCAGATGAAGGTTCTGAGCATAATGTAGACCCTTGTTCCCAAACTGTAGCTCCTGTTGGTGGAGACAATGATGAAGACGATGATGAGACTCAAATACCTGATTGGAGCGACAACTTGACTTTTCGGTCAGGGCAGGAAGAGGTTGGCTCTGAGGGCGACGGGTGTGATAACACACAGGGTGATGATGACGAGGTTGGAGATCCCACTTACTGTCAACCCACAGTCAGACAGTCGATGAGGTCAGCAGAGGAGGTGGAGGAGGATGTGACTAGCCCTGGGGATGGGGATGACTCGGTACTCGGGCATTTGCCTGGCCTTGGGGATGTCACGGTTGTCGGCTCCCTGGCCCATACCCTGGGGTCTCTCTTTAAAAGGGTGGATAATTGTTAATTTTATAAGAGTTCATGACGCCACCTGTGGCATCTGGTGACAAGCACCAGCGCTGCAGCAGTCCACTGAGGCCGGTGATAAGGCAGCTCGATGGTATAGCTCCCCACAGGTGGAGCTAGGTCTCAGGGCAGCGTATGCAGGGGGAATGCAGGACAGGCGAGACCCAGCTGGGTCAGAGCAAGAACGGGAACGGACACGGTAGTCACTTCAGTACCTTTTACTGGTGGAAATTCAGGCACATCCCGGAGCACTGTAGGGTGAAGGGTGCATATCAGGATCCTCCCCAATGAGCGGGTGTAGGGCCTCCTGTTTCTTGCCTCTGCGTAGTAAGTTTCTGACCTGCCTGGAGCTAGGCCTAACTTTGTCTCTGTCCTACGCTGGCTGACCTTGTGGTAGGGCCTTCTCTTGGAGTTCACGCTCCCAGTATGCGGGCCTAAGCGTCTCCTGGCTCTGTTACATATCAGCACCTTAGCGATCCTGGGACTTGTAGTTCTCCAGGGATTCCGGTTATGCCTTACTGGGTCATAGAGATACCGGTAAGCTCGGATCCTGTGTCCGGTAAATGCTTCGGGGTGAGCTGGTTAAGCTCCTCTGCCCCTTATGTACTAACTCGCCACTCGCCTTCGGCCTACTCGGGCCCTCACTAGGCTATACACACTAACGGCAGCTTGCCGCGCTTCACTGATCTTACGGCACCGGCACACCTTAAGCTCTATCTGGGCTCCCTGAATCTAGCAAGCAGGAGCCTCGTGCTCCACTGCTGAACTATTAACTGCGTTCTCTAGACTAGACTGAGCTCCACTGCAGACTGACCTCTCTTAGGCTTCTCTACTGCAGGAACTCTTCAGAGGAACTGAACTGCCTAGCTCCACCTTCCCTATTTATATCCCTAACGGGCTCCCTCTGCTGGTCTGAGGTGGAAGGTGGAGATGTGTGAATGTTTATGGGGGCCTCTTGTGGAGGATTCCATCAATGCACTCTTCTAGGATCTGTGATACCAAGCGCAGCAGGGCATCACAGATGCTATTGACGACGAGGTTAGGTTGCGCCTTCCTGAACAGAGACGGAGTACTGGAAGCACGTCAACAACTGCATCCTCAACCACAACTCTGCCTCTGACCACAAGTCGTAGTGGCTATTCAGGTCACATCGGCTTTAAGCCTTGCATAGCCTGGGCATTTATTCAGATCGATAAGGATGACCGAACTCGTGTTATCTGTAATATTTGTCAGCAAAAGCTAAGTAGAGGCCAAAAGATCCATAGTTTGAGTACTTCATGCATGTACCGTCACATGGATATGAAGCATAAGTTGCAGTGGGAAGCTCACTGTGCTACAATGCGGCCTAGCCGGCTGGGCCAACCACCGTCTGCCCCATCTTGTGCATCCGCAGCCTCTTCATCCTCTGTGACTGGGGGGACAGCAGTCACACATGTTTTTGGACGCAGACCTGCCACCTCTTTACCCGCAACAGCCAGTGTGATTGGCAGGTCGTCAGTTCATTGGGAAGTGGAAACACCTGCTAGTGTTGAGCGCTCTCCGACATCGAGAGCACCACCTTTGGATCAAGGCAACCTAACATGTCCGCCTGCATCTTCCTCACAGACCGGCAGTTGCCGGGGACACCCTACTCAACACTGTCTAAGCACAACAGCCAGCCCTCGGTCCCTCAGATGTGGAAAAGTAAAAGACCATTTCCTCCTAGCCATGAGAAAGCTAAGAGGTTGAATTTCACCATCTGCAAGCTGTTGGCTACAGAAATGCTGCCTTTCCACCTGGAGGACACAGAGGATTTTCAAGACCTTATGTCCGTCACAGTGCCCCAGTACCAGATGCCCAGTCGGCACTACTTCTCAAAGAAAGGTGTGCCTGCGCTCCACTAGCATGTCGCACACAACATCACCGCTTCTTTGAGAAACTGTGTGTGACAGGGTGCACTTCACCACAGACACTTGGACGAGAAGGCATGGACAGGGGCATTACATGTCGCTGACTGGGCACTGGGTAACTATGGTGACAGCAGGACAAGGGGCTGCTGTCCAAGTCTTACCGTCCCCACGAGTTGTGCGTCAATCCTCTTTATCTCGAAGTTCCTCCACTGCTTCTGCCTCCTCAACCTCCTCTCGGTCCACCACCTGCACCCAAAGCCTGTCTGGTAATGCCACCTGCTTTCTAACTGCACAGAAGGAATCCTGCACACCTCCTTACTATGCTGGCAGCAGGGCTCAACGCATCAGTGTTTACTTTGAAATGTCTGGGAAATGTGAGTCACACAGCTGAGGAGTTGTGGTCAGCTCTGGAGACCCAGTTTCATGAAAGGTTGTCTCCACTGGACCTGCAACCAGGGAAGGCCATGTGCGACAATGCTGCAAACCTGGGTGCGGCACTTCGCCGGGGCAATGTCACACACGTGCCTTGTATGGCTCACGTGTTGAACCTGGTTGTCCAGCAATTTTTAGCCCACTATCCCGGACTAGATGGCCTTCTGCAGAGTGCACGGTCGCTGTGTGCTCACTTCCGCTGTTCGCATCCCGCAGTTCAACGACTTACATCTCTACAGAAGTCGTTGGGCCTGCCAGTTCACCGGCTGAAATGCGATGTGCCGACATGGTGGAATTCAACTCTGCACATGTTGCAGTGACTGTGGCAGCACCAACAAGCCCTGGTGCAATACGTTCTGACGTATAGCCTGGGCCAACGAGATCCAGAGGTGGGGCAAATCACGCTGCAGGAGTGGTCTCAGATCAGGGACCTATGAAGTTGACGTGCCCCCTGGGCCATGGGGTACCCTGAGCCGGGCCGGTAGACACTGGGGGGTTGTAGTCACTGTGGCGGTGACCCAGTCCGTGACCCAGGGCGGTCAATCCAAGGGTAATTTGTATATATGGATTTTATAATGTCTGACTACGCCACCTGTGGAGTGCGGCCAAAGGGGCCGCCGCTGCGGAACAGTCCTCTGAAGCTGGTGGTTTTGCAGCAATGGTATTATTACTCACCACAGGAAGAGTGTAGCTTCAGGGCAGTGTGGGTGGATGATGGTGGTTGTAGTGCAGGGAGTCAGTAATGAACACAGAGTCCGTGTGATGCCGTCTCAAGATATTACTCACAGTTGTTGTAGTCCAGATTACAGGTACCAGAGCAATATCCCCCGTCGTGCTGTGCATACTCCGTGAGGGGCTCAGTCCACCCCCAGATAGCTCTGGAGTACTTAGCAGGACCCCCTTCTGTGTGTCCTTTCTCTGGCCTTCTCCCTGCACCTCACACCCAGTGACACTTCTATCCGGTATCCTCGGGCCTTGGCGGGTGACGTGTGTTCCGTCCCCTGGGTCCTATGTGGCTACCTTCTTAGTGAGACTGGTGTGGACTTTGGCCTGCAGTACATGAAATGCAGCAGCCTCCGGTTTCTAGTTGAGCATTGCTGTTTCTCCGCTAGTTGAGGGACCGGTTCCCCTTATCTGGCCTGACCCCTCTACCTCCTGGTAGCAGCGGGAGTACGGGTGGCCTTCTGCATGGCCCGTAGCCGTAGGGTCCCTTCGGTTCCTGGAGCCTTCCAGCTCCCACTCCTCTCTTCTCTCCTTCAGTCCTGGGCCTCCCAGGCTAGGCCCACCTCCGGAGCAGAGCTCATGCCTAGTCTCTGCTCCTGTCACTTTTCCTCCTCTGTCTGGCTTGCTCTTTCTAAGATGGCTTCCTATTTTATACTCTCCTTGTCATGTGCTCCCCTAAGCTGCTCCCCTGAGCACCCACTACATAGGACCCTCAAACCAGCTAGGGACCTGGGACTGTGCTCTCCCTTAGGAGCAATCTCGCCCTACCCCCAGTGTGGGTATGTGTTGGATGCAGGTGTTAGGGTCCCGAGCCATACGCCTTCCTTACCTGAGGGTGAGATACCACACCTCTGGGTGAGATGCAGTAACTCTGAGGCGACTGAACCCTCAGGGGTGCCACACACCCTTCTGCACAGTTTTGAAATGGCGACGAAGATGTTTAGTGCTGATGACGATGCCATTATCAGCATGACTATTCCAGTGATTTACATGCTGGAGCACACATTAAACAGAATTCAGAGTCAGGTGGTGGGACAAGAGGAGGTGGAGGAAGTAGAGGAGGAGTCGTATGCGGAAGGGATAACATCTCCAAGGTCCAGACGGTTGGCAGCACCAAGGCGGCAGGCATGGGATTAACCAGGGCGCATGGTAGCAGCCAAACTGTTGAGGAAGGTGCAGGAGCCGAGGAAGAAGTGGAGGACGAACTGGCAATGGGCATGGAAGACTCATCAGATGAGGGAGACCTTGATCACATTTCTGTTGTGCGAGGTTGGAGGGAGAGGGCAGAGGAAGGAAGCATGATTCTTTCCTCGCTACCAACACAACAAGGACTTGGTCCTTCTGGATGCGCAAGACACATGAGTGCCTTCTTGCTGCACTACCTGCAACATGACCCCCGGATTGTCAGAATTCGAAGTAATCCCGACTACTGGGTTGCCACACTCTTAGATCCCCGGTACAAAAGTATATTTGCCGAAATAATTCCTGCCATAAAAAGGTATTGACGAATGCAGGAGTATCTGTTGCAGAATCTTACATGTGCTTTTCCACAAAACACCAGTGGTGCACGTAGTGAATCTCAGAGTTCTAACTTGCCAACGGTGGGACTGTCGAGTCTTCATCACTCAAACAGTAACAGTAACACAGTATCTGCTGGTAACAGCAATTTTGTGGAATCGTTTCACCACTTTTTTAGCCCATCCTTTGCAAGGCCACAGGAGACAAGAAGTCTGACACATAGTCAATGCCTAGAGAGGATGGTATAGGAGAATCTCCAAGTGAACATCAAAGCCATGACTGTGTCACTGGACCCTTGCTCATTTTGGTATTCCAATCTGGAAAAATCGCCGGAGCTCGCCACTCACGCCTTGGAGATCTTGTCATGCCATGCAGCCAGTGTTCTCTCTGAACGTGTGTTCAGCGCTGCTGGTGGTGTGCTGACAGATAAGCGCACGCGGCTCTCCACTGATAATGTAGACAGACTCACGTTCATAAAGATGAACAAATCATGGATTCGCAAGGACATTTCTACCCCTGTGAATATGAATAGCGGTACCAGAGCGCCAATAACAGGGCAAAAATATTAAAAGGACTGATTTATTAATACACACACACACACACAACGCGTTTCGGTGGACACAGCCACCTTCATCAGGTGTGACAAGCAGCAAACAATTGATCCTTATATACATTTGACTAGGTATACAATTACTTAAAAGGGGCGGGGCCAGATACAGAGTAATACCTCTATTTTAACCCCTTGAGTTCATATATGCTCAATAGAGTAAAAAGGATTGTTATAAAATAATGCCTAATGAAGCATATAGGGTTCTTATAAAAAGGATTCGCTGTAAAAAAAAAACCAAAACTTGTGAATCCTATAATCTTAATACTTCATAGGATATATTGTCATCTACCACCCTATATTTTAGATTATATAAAAAATAATAATTTTTACATACAACCTAAAACAATGCATAAATATAAAGTATAAAATTACAATCAGTTTCTATCATTGTAATTAGGAAAAGTAGATGAAGAAAGGAAAGAGAAAAAAAATAAAAATAAATACATTTTTTTTTTTTTTTTCTTTCAATTTTTTTCTCCTTTCTCTCTCTCCTCCCTCCTCCCCTCCCTCTCTCCTTTCCCCTCTTCCCTCCTTCTCTCTCTCCTCCCCCCTCCATATAAAAGATATATATAATAAATTTGCTAAAATATGAAAACAATTATTTAAAAAGTTGTCTTCTCTATATTAAGGTTCAAACCTTCAGGAGACAAGGTTCCCATTTTGAAAATCCAATAATTTTCACGTGTAATGAGACGATTTAGTCTATCAGGGTGTGTATCAACTATATGATCAATGATAGTTAGTTTTAGGTAATTAGGATTTTTTTGATGTTCTTTTAAGAAATGATTAGAAACACTATGTAGGGGAAAGCCGTTTCTAATATTTTGGCGATGTTTATTTAATCTTGAGTGCATCTCCTGGATAGTGCGGCCAATGTATTGCAGGCCGCAGGTGCACCGGAGCAGATAGATCACATATGAGGACTGACATGTAAGTCTAAAGCGAATGGGATATATCTCTCCAGTGACCGCAGAGACGAATGTTTTGGCTCCGTTATCAATGGATTGACAGCATAAGCATTTAGGGACATTACATTTATAACATCCATTATTGCTAATAGGAGCTGAATGGTTCGGTCTTCTACCAATTGTTGTATTGCTAGGGGCTATATAGTTTCCTAGATTTTTACTCCTCCGATATATGACATGAGGAAATTCCGGTAAATGACCAGTTAATATTGGATCATTACTTATTCATCTGATGATGAATCTTTGTCACATCTCCCCAATTCAGTAGTTGGAAGTGAAATGCTACTCCAGTCAGACACTGCTGCGCTGACGCCCCTGATATGCCCCTCATCATTAGCTGGTGGAGAAATTCTATGGTGACTTGTGATCTGGCTTGTTCACATTGGTCAACCCGTCTGCCTGCTACTAGTCGTGTCCACTCTTCCCATGCCTTACCGTATGCTTGCCACGTTGACGGGGCAACTGACGCTCTGATTAATGGCATCAACTATTCGCCACTAGATCCCATAGGGAGGGTGGGCAACTGTTGCCCGATGGGTGGGCGTTGTGGAAGAGCTCTGTGAAAATCTGCCAATTGAATTGTTATAAAGCGTTAGCAGCAGCTTTATACCCCTCAGCATAGTGGCTAGCGCGGACCCATACATTGTGTTTTAGGCACAGGAATGCTAGCCTGCGTAGTAGGCCTGGCACTGGGAGAGACGATGATGCCATCTTATTAATGCAGTGCGCTAGGCTGGTGTTGTGTTATGAAGCGTATATGACGCGCCCCTGGGCCTGTGTCGCGCTGCGCAGGCGAGAGCTTACCCGGAGCCGGATCTGTTGAGGGCTGTAGTCTCGTGGCGGTGACCCGGTCCGTGCCCAGGGAGTCAAACTGGACGGCAGTCTATTGGTAGAAAATGGTTGATGACTACGCCACCCGTTGAGTGCAGCCAGGGGGCTGCTGCTGCAGGGCAGACCGCTGAGGCCGGTGGAAAGATGGTGCAGCGTGATAGTATAACCCCCAACGGGAGGGGTATGGCCTCAGGGCAGCCGACGTGGATGATGGGGGTAGCAGGAACCACTCAGAGACGGTATGGTAGAGTTCAGGGTCTTTACTGGTAACAACGATAGACCCTCCCGGAGTACTTGCTAGCGAACGGGGCCTGGTCAGTCCTTGAGCAGATGGGATCTCCCCTGGCCAGGCGTAGTTGTAGGCCTCCCAAGCTGACTGTACTCTTCTGGCTACCTTGCTAGAAGCTGATGTAAGTAGCCCACGTCCCTGAGTGTACCGTGTGGTGCTCACCCGTATGGCCGGTGACTCGGGGCCTTCTAATGGCTTCCGCTCCACGATGGCGGTGCTGGTCCCACGCGTGTGACCGGGCCTTCGGGCTTCTGGGCCAGAGGACCTGAAATCCCCTGCCTGACGGATTCTGCTGCTGGGTAGAAGTTAGTCCCCACAGCCTCGGACTCCGGGTCCGGTAAAGAATCTGCTTAGTCAGGGCGAGCTCTTTAGCTGCCAGCCCCTGACTCCTTGTGTCTCTGCTGCTTCCTATGCTGCTCTTGTCTCTCCTCTTCCTGGACTCACTCCCTCTGCCTCAGCCCCGGGTTTATACAGGGGAAGTTCTTCCCCTCCCAAGGCTGGGCAGGAGGTGTGGCATGCACAGGATCCCTGACCAAAGGACCTCCCACCTGCTCTCAGACATAACATTACGTTACTGTGGCAACCAGACCCCTGGGGTGTCACATTCCCCCCTAGTAAAATTTAGTACTCCGGGACTAAACACATTTAGAAAACATAACAAGGCAAAACATTAATAATACAATAAGAAAACATATAAAGATGGTTACGGCGTGTCCGCAACCGGGTGCAGTCTCTGAAGAAAAGCAAAGGTGTCCATTTCACCAACACAGGGAGACGTAACCAGGTAGGGGTCTGTCCTACCCCGAGTCCTTAACAGTCCCTAGTCCATCCTGGGTTACGCTCCAACTATATACAAAGGATTCCCGGTAAATCCACCGAAGACTCCTAAAAACAACTAGAAACACAAAATTACACACAAACAACAATAAACAGGTAAACATTATAAAACAACTTAAACATTTAGATCCTCCAACGTGCGGGTAACTGGCCTCTAGTGGCCCTAGTGGACCTACGGAGCTGACTGTCTGGCCCTGAACTACAGGGTGTAGGAGCTGTCAAGGGTAAACTGGGCAGCTGTCTACCGGCTCTTTGTCTCACTAGGGGTACGGCAGGCTCACTATAAGCAGAGGGTTGATTCTCCTGTTCCGCTTGGGTGGAGTCTTCTGCCTCCTGGACCGGCTGCTCTTCCAGCTCTACCCGTTGCTCCGTAGGTTCTTGGGATGATGGTTGGAGGAAGGTGAGTACGGGTACCACAACTGCACCATTGACTTGAGTCCAAGACCGAGGGAAGTCCCCGAGCACGGTACTAACCATATCTTCCCTTTCTTCCACGGGTCGATGGTCTTCCTGTTCCTCCTCAGGGTTCCTCAGTTGTTCGGGACACTTCTTCAGGTGGTCCCGGGATACAATGGCTGTGGTTTCCCCTCCGTCTTTACTGATGGTACAGACCTTCGGGTTCTCGTGGCTTGAGGGCAGTACGGTGTACGGGTCCTTCTCCCACTGGTCGTCCAACTTGTGGAGCCGTCTCTTCCTCTTCAAGACCTGCTCTCCGGGTACCAGGGGAACAGCGGGAGCATACTGGTTGTAAGTCTTCTCTTGTCTTTCCCTAGCCTGACAGAGACTTCGCTCCACGCTCTCCTGTACTTTCCGGTACTGCTGCTGCCTCTCTGTGTCCCAGTCTGTTTCTGGTGAAGTGTCCTCGGGCGTCAGGACTCCCATTTCCAGGTCAACAGGTAACTTACCAGGTCTTGCCCTCATTAGGTAAGCCGGGGTACAGTTGGTGGAACCTACCGGGATGTGGTTGTATAGGTCCACCAGATCGGGCAACTTCTCAGGCCACAGACTGCGTTCTTCCAGGGGCAACGTTTTCAGAAGATCCATTACCACCTGGTTCATTTTCTCACAAAGTCCATTAGTTTGCGGATGGTAGGGTGTCGTCCTTATCTTCCGGCAGCCATACAGATTGCAGAATTCCCGGAAGACCTCCGCTTCAAAGGCAGGTCCCTGGTCCGTCAGCACTTGGTCCGGGTACCCGTGTGGACGGCAAAAGTGCTGCTGGAAGGCTCTAGCTGCTGTTTGAGCCGTTAAGTCCTTGACGGGGACGACAACCAGAAACCGGGAGTAATGATCCACGATGGTTAACGCGTAGACGTAGCCACTTCTGCTGGGGGTCAGTTTTACATGATCCAAGGCTACCAGTTCCAACGGTTGCCGGGTGACGATGGACTGCAGGGGAGTCTTCTGGCTGGCCCGGTCCTTCCTTCTCAGATTGCACGGGCCACAGTCTCTGCACCACTTCTCGATGGTTCCCCTCATGCCTACCCAGTGGAACCGCTCGCGCAGCAGGAACTCCAGCTTTTTCCACCCGAAGTGTCCAGCTCCGTCGTGGTATGCCTCCATCACCATGGCTGCGTCTCTTCGTGGCACCACTACTTGCCAGAGTAGTTCATGCGTCCTGGAGTTAACCATTCTGCGGCACAACTTCCCCTTGTAAAGGAACAGTCGACTCTTCTCTGCCCATAGTTGTTTGGCTTCCTCTGGAGCGTCTGATTCCAGGCTAGCCTCCGGGCGAGTCAGCATCTCCTTCACCAGTCGGACGGCAGGGTCGCTGTCTTGCGTTTCCGCCCAGTTGTAGTGAGGTAAGGGGTTCAACGTAGCAGCCTGCTTACTCCTTACCCGGTGGGAATACTGGATAGTCCCATGACGGTGGAACGCAGGGAGTTCAACTTCTTCCAGTCCCTCCGGATCTTCTCCTTCGTCCGGCAGGTTGGGCATCCTGGACAGGGCGTCCGCGTTAGTATTGGAGCGCCCTGCCCGGTATTTGATTATGAACTCGTAGTTGGACAGACGGGCCATCCACCTCTGCTCCAGGGCACCGAGTCTTGCCGTGTCCAGGTGTGTCAGCGGGTTGTTATCCGTGTACACGGTGAACCGGGAAGAAGCGAGGTAATGCTTAAAGCGCTCAGTGATTGCCCATACTACGGCCAGGAACTCTAGCTTAAATGAGCTGTAATTCTCGGGGTTCCTTTCGGTGGGTCGCAGTTTTCGGCTGGCGTAGGCGATTACTCGTTCCTTCCCCTGCTGGATCTGGGACAGTACAGCTCCTAGCCCGATGTTACTGGCGTCGGTGTAGAGGATAAAGGGCTGACTATAATCCGGGTACGCCAGGATTTCGTCCCCCGTGAGGGCCATCTTCAGCTGGCGGAAGGACTCTTCTTCCAGCTCCTCCCATTTGAAGGGCGGCTTCTGGTTCTTGGCCTTCCGGGACTGGCCTATGAGGAGGTCCTGCATAGGTGCCGCCTTTTTGGTGAAACCGGGAATAAACCTTCGGTAGTAGCCTACCAACCCTAGGAACTGCCGCACTTCTTTTACGCTGGAGGGGCTTGGCCATCCCTTAATTGCGGTGATCTTATCAGGGTCGGGAGCCACTCCGTCAGCGCTCACCACGTGTCCCAGGTACTGCACCTTTGGTTTCAGGAGGTGACACTTGGAGGGTTTCACCTTTAGGCCGTAACTCGCCAGAGCTTCGAACACCTCCGCCAGGTGTTTCAGGTGGTCCTCATAAGTTTTGGAGTATACGATGACATCGTCCAGGTACAACAGGACCGTCTCGAAGTTTCTGTGGCCCAGACAGCACTCCATTAATCGTTGGAAGGTCCCTGGGGCGTTGCAGAGTCCGAACGGCATGCAGGTGAACTCACTAAGTCCCATCGGGGTGGTGAATGCGGTCTTCTCCCGGTCCGCCTCTGCTACAGGAACCTGCCAGTACCCGCTAGTGAGATCCAGGGTAGAGAAGAAGTTAGCAGATCTTAAAGCAGCCAATGACTCCTCTATCCTAGGTAAGGGGTACGCATCCTTGTGTGTGATGCGGTTGATTTTCCGGTAATCTACACACATCCTCATGGTGTTGTCTTTCTTTTTGACTAACACTAGCGGGGCTGCCCAGGGGCTACAGCTATCCCGAATTACCCCAGCCTCCTTCATGTCTCTAAGCATCCCCTTGGCGTGTTGGTAATGTGCAGGGGGTACGGGTCGATACCTCTCTTTTATGGGAGGATGATTTCCCGTGGGGATGCGGTGTTCCACCCCCTTGACTCGCCCGAAGTCTAACGGGTGTTTACTAAACACTCTCTCATACTCCTGAACTACCCGATAGACTCCTTGTTTCTGGTGTGAAGGAGTGGAGTCAGTACCCAAATGTAGTTGCTGACACCAGTCCTCCATATCTTTCTTAGAGCCGTTACCTTCCTCCGGGTGAGATGGAGGCAAGGGTTCCACAGATTGTATAGAATTTTGATTAGTGGTAAATAATTTGGCTAGCGTGGCATACCGGGGCAGGTACACTTCCCTCTCCCCGATATTTATTATGCGAACGGGCACCCTCCCATGGCGTACATTGACCACCCCCCGTGCTGTCAAAATGGTGGGCCTACTGTCTGAGTAAACTGGTTCTACCATTGCCTGGTAATCTCTACCTCTCAGACCAATAGCTGCCCGGCACCAAATCATCATTTCACTTTTTGGGGGCATGGCAATAGGAAAAGGGTCACACATTCTTACGCTACCAATCTCACCGCC
This sequence comes from Phyllobates terribilis, assembly GCF_046119375.1. NCBI lineage: Eukaryota > Metazoa > Chordata > Amphibia > Anura > Dendrobatidae > Phyllobates > Phyllobates terribilis. Next base: position 723,250 of record NW_027363119.1, read on the forward strand.
GGAGAGTTCCACTTGTTGCCGTTGCATCAGTGCCCGGATTTCTTTCTGGAGCACCCGCTGCTCGCCGGAGCTGGCATTCTTGGCAACCTGCTGTAAAAGGAAAATCACCTCTGCAAGACAATTTTCAATTACGTTAGTTCCTAGAGTTATTTTTGGGTGACTCTCATGTTTATCAATATCTACAATGATCAGTCCCTGTGCGGCCAGTTCGACTCTACCGATTTTGAGGGTCACCTCTTTAAATCCGATCTGTGGCACGGGCTGGCCATTGCTGGCGATGATACTCAAGTCGTCGTCAGGGTAGCGGGTAATATCCGAGTCATTCCAGTACTGCTTGAAGAGCACGTACGGGATGGTGGTGACCTGTGACCCGGTATCCAGTAGGGCACTCATGGGAATGCCATCCAGTACCACAGGCAAGACTGGACGTCCTCCCACATATCTGTCGCGCCAGTTCGATGGGCCTGGTGATCTTTTTCCTGGGGGTTGGCCCTCTACCCCAGGTTGTGCCCGTTTAAAGAACAGTACCTTTCCATATGTCCGGGTTGATTGCAGCGGCGGCAGATGGGTCGTCCGTCCTCGCTGTATCGGTCACTGGGTCTTCCTCTGGCCGGTGGGGTCCTCCTTGGTCGACGCCACGGGATGTCCTCCGGTCCGGATGCCAGCTGGATCTTCCCTGGGGTGGAAACCTGTAAAGACTGCACAGTTCGGGTTAGCGCAGCAACGCTCTTAACTAGCTCTTGGACCTGATGGTGTAGGTCTGGAGCCGGGTCATTGTCCAAAGCCTGCGCATGAGCTCCCACAGGCCCTGCCGACAAGGGCGCCGCCTCCTGGTGGTAAGTGATAGCTGGGCGCCTGTGGGTCACAACGCCACCCGGTGCTGGTTCTCGGAGCACCCGGATAGCTCTATCCTTGAACTGTGCAAAGTCCAGATGGGGATCCTGTAAGGCCATTGCCCGCAACTGGGTTCGGTGGGCATTGCAATATAAACCCTCTATAAATTGTTCAGTCAACAGCCTGTCCTCGTTTCCCACCCCATCAGGGTCGGTCTGCTTTATGGCCCTCAGGGCCTCTTGTAGGTTTAGTGCATAGTCCCTTATACTCTCATGCGCTCGCTGCTTGCACCCGTAGAACCTAAGCTTGATCTCGGCTGAGGTGCGGGTATCGAAGGTGTCCCTCAGCCGGGTTAGTATCTCTGCGACAGTCCTCCTCCCAGGTGGCCAAGATTTTACTTCTCTTTTGGCTGCCCCGGTTAGTTGGGCCACCAGGATGCTCACTTTTTGCTCTTCTGTGAGGGGGTACACTTGGAAGAGGCTATCCAGCTTTTCTCTAAAGTCATGCAGGGTATGTGACTCCCCTGAGTACTGGGGTAGCCAAGCTGCTCCCGGGATATATGGCATGGTGAAGGGCATAACTGCAGCAGCGGTGGCGCTGGCGGGGGTCGAGGTAGTGAAGCTCTCCTCCGTATCCGACATCTTCCTCCCCCCTAGTGGACCGTGGCCTACCTTGCGATGATCCTCTTCCGTAGGCCGCGGCTCCGCAGTGGATCGTCAGGGTTGAGGACCTTCCGTCGCGCTCCTGTGACGTCGGCGTCTGCTGGGCTCCTTCCAGGACCTTACGCAACGTCCGGACGTGAGGCGGGGCTTCAGTTCTCGCGCGCTTTCGGAGTCCACGCCCCTCTTCTTCCCGCGCGGCGTCCTCAAGATGGCGTCCAACGGCGGGAAAACTCCACGGATGGCGGGAAGAAGGCCGAAGATGGCGCCGGATGGCGGGAAACTTCACCGATGGCGGGAAGAAGGCTGAAGATGGCGCCGGATGGCGGGAATCTTCACCACTGGTAAGTTTGAAAAGTCTCTTTTTCAGGCACGCAGTACCCGGTGGTTGCGGGCACGTTATCCTGCCGACTACGCCAAAGTTGACGCGCCCCTGGGCCTGTGTCGCGCTGCGCAGGCGAGAGCTTACCCGGAGCCGGATCTGTTGAGGGCTGTAGTCTCGTGGCGGTGACCCGGTCCGTGCCCAGGGAGTCAAACTGGACGGCAGTCTATTGGTAGAAAATGGTTGATGACTACGCCACCCGTTGAGTGCAGCCAGGGGGCTGCTGCTGCAGGGCAGACCGCTGAGGCCGGTGGAAAGATGGTGCAGCGTGATAGTATAACCCCCAACGGGAGGGGTATGGCCTCAGGGCAGCCGACGTGGATGATGGGGGTAGCAGGAACCACTCAGAGACGGTATGGTAGAGTTCAGGGTCTTTACTGGTAACAACGATAGACCCTCCCGGAGTACTTGCTAGCGAACGGGGCCTGGTCAGTCCTTGAGCAGATGGGATCTCCCCTGGCCAGGCGTAGTTGTAGGCCTCCCAAGCTGACTGTACTCTTCTGGCTACCTTGCTAGAAGCTGATGTAAGTAGCCCACGTCCCTGAGTGTACCGTGTGGTGCTCACCCGTATGGCCGGTGACTCGGGGCCTTCTAATGGCTTCCGCTCCACGATGGCGGTGCTGGTCCCACGCGTGTGACCGGGCCTTCGGGCTTCTGGGCCAGAGGACCTGAAATCCCCTGCCTGACGGATTCTGCTGCTGGGTAGAAGTTAGTCCCCACAGCCTCGGACTCCGGGTCCGGTAAAGAATCTGCTTAGTCAGGGCGAGCTCTTTAGCTGCCAGCCCCTGACTCCTTGTGTCTCTGCTGCTTCCTATGCTGCTCTTGTCTCTCCTCTTCCTGGACTCACTCCCTCTGCCTCAGCCCCGGGTTTATACAGGGGAAGTTCTTCCCCTCCCAAGGCTGGGCAGGAGGTGTGGCATGCACAGGATCCCTGACCAAAGGACCTCCCACCTGCTCTCAGACATAACATTACGTTACTGTGGCAACCAGACCCCTGGGGTGTCACATATATTTTTGTTAGCCAGGCGCGCGCCCCATATTTCTATTGCTACCACTATTGGGAAAAATTATTTTCAGGGCTAGATGCAGCTAAAAATTATTATTAATTTCAAAGCTGGTGGAGCTTGGTATAGATGGCCTAATACAATGAGTCCCACACACTGCTAGAAGCCCAAATATTTTTTCAGAGCTAGATGCAGATAAAAATTATTTTTAATTTGCAACCTGATGGAGGTCAGTATAGATGGACTAATAGAATGATGCTATGCCCAAAAGATTTACTTCACTAGGTGCAGTAAAAAAATTGGTATTCTATACACAGGTGGTATATCTTGCAACACAGATAGGCTACTCCACTGACTAACACACTCTGCAATAGGCCAAAAAGTATTAGCTTTGCAAGATTCAGCCAAATGCTGTGAAAAAAACTTGCACAACACTGGCACAGACCTGCCTGGCAAAAACTGATAGGAACTGATGTAACCTAGTCCTGAAAAGGACTGCAATTACAATTAGTCTTTACTCCCACAACCTATCTATTTAAGAGCACAGACCTCCCTGATAAAAGTCGTAGGAAATGCTGTAACCTAGTCCTTAAAAGGACTGCAATCACAACTATTCCCTACTCCCAAGCTATCTGTATATTTGTGCGAAAATTGGCTTGAAATTAACAAGGTATAGCGCACACAGCAACAGCGGTGCCGTCTAACACGCAGCTGCAGCAGTGAGAAAATGGTGGCGACGGGGAAAATGGCTTGGTCTTATAGGGCAAGGACATGTGACATACACTGCCAATGACACATGCCCTTGCTTGTGTGAAAAAAAGCACTTCGCTCCGTGTGTGCGCTGCTGATAGGCTGACAGATTGCACCTCCCCACTGTAAATGCGGGAAAGAGAAAAAAAAATGGAGTTCTTCATTGTTCCTGCAGAGATCCATCCCCTGCCCCTCCCCCCACCCCGCTGTACACTCAAACTGCGTATTAACATTAATTTTCATCATTACTGAGAAAAAATCCAGTTATGATTTTGGTGCACGAACAGTTATCGAACATAACCTCGAACAGCCGAATTTTTCTCAAATCGTTCGTGTTCGCCGACCGGCTCGAACACTGCCCAAAACAGCTCGAATTTGAGATTGGCGAACAGTTCGAGTAGAACAACGCTCATCTCTAATCTCTATATACAGTAGATTACACAGGATTCACCATTCACAATAGGTGATATCACAGCTCACCTCCTCATCCTGTTCAATGACTGATAACACCTCCATATACAGTAGATGACACAGGAGACCCACCATTCACAATAGGTGATGTCACAGCTCACCTCCTCCTGTACAATTACTGATAACACCTCTATATACAGTAGATAACATAGGATCCACCATTCACAATAGGTGAGATCACAACTCACCTCCTGCTCCTGTACAATGACTGATTACACCTCTATATACAGTAGATGACACAGGGGACCCACCATTCACAATAGGTGGTATTACAGCTCACCTCCTCCCCTGTATAATGACTGATAACACATCTATATACAGTAGGTAACACAGGATCCACAATAGGTGATATCACAACTCACCTCCTGCTCCTGTACAATGACTGATAATACCTCTATATACAGTAGATTACACAGTATCCACCATTCACAATATGTGAGGTCACAGCTCACCTCCTCCTCCTCCTGTCCAGTGACTGATAACACCTCTATATACAGTAGATAAAAAAGGGGACACACCATTCACAATAGGTGGTATTACAGCTCACCTCCTCCCCTGTACAATGACTGATAACATCTCTATATACAGTAGGTAACACAGGATCCACCATTCACAATAGGTTATATCACAATTCAACCCCTCCTCTACAATGACTGGTAACACCTCTATACACAGTAGATATCACCTATTGTGAATGGTGGATCCTGTGTTATCACAGCTCACCTCCTCCTCCTCCCGTACAATGACTGATAACATCTCTATATACAGTAGATAATACAGGATCCACCATTCACAATAGGTGAGATCACAGCTCACCTACACCTCCTGTACAATGAATGATAATACATCTATATACAGTAGATTAAACAGGATCCACCATTCACAATATTTGAGATCACAGCTCCACTCATCCTCCTCCTGTACAATGACTGATAATACCTCTATATACAGTAGATAACACAGGGGATCCACCATTCACAATAGGTGATATCACAGCTCACCTCCTCATCCTGTACAATGACTGATAACACCTCTATATACAGTAGGTAACACAGGATCCACCATTCACAATAGGTGATATCACAGCTCACCTCCTCCACCTGTACAATGACTGAAAACATCTCTATATACAGTAGATGACACAGGGGACCCACCATTCAGAATATGTGATGTCACAGCTCACCTCCTCCTCCTCCTGTACAATGACTGACAACACCTCTATATATAGTAGATAACTGTCACTCTACTGGCGATACTGGACTGGAGGTCAGTGGCCGGAGCAGATGTGTACAGGTGACCTGACCGTGGGAAGACTTCTGGGGATGCAGTATATGGCGGTAGTAGTTCACCTTGTCAGCAGATGCAGGGGCCCGCCCGAGCAAGGGCCGGCCGGGATCACACACGAGCACCAGGTTCGTTTAGGCAATAGGAGTTCGAGGTAGGAACAGCAGAGTCTTCACAAGAAACAGGAAAGCGCCAGCAGAACACCTTCCAGGTCAGGAGCTCAGCTAATGCTTCACTCAGTTAGACTGAGCACCACAATACTCAGCAACAGGAAGCTGCACAGGGCCAGGTATATATAGCAGGTCCAATCAATCTCAATCAGGGCGGGAACAATCAGCAGGGCAGGTGATGATCTCTATCCCAGACGAAGTTCATATGGTTTCAGGCAGGAGTTAAACAAGTTCCGAATAGCTCCACAGCAAAGGAACAGACTAGCAAGCAATGGGTCACAGGTTCAAATCCTAACACTGGTGCGTTGCAGAGCCCGAAAGGCATGCAGTTGAATTCGCTCAGTCCCATCGGGGTGGTGAAGGCGGTCTTCTCCTTGTCAGCCTCTGCCACAGGAACCTGCCAGTACCCGCTAGTAAGGTCCAAAGTAGAAAAGAAGTTAGTTGATTTTAGTGCGGCTAAAGACTCCTCTATTCTAGGCAGCGGATATGCGTCTTTGTGGGTGATACGGTTGATTTGTCTATAGTCCACGCACATTCTCATGGTGCCGTCTTTCTTTTTCACCAGAACCAAGGGGGCTGCCCAGGGGCTACAGCTGTCTCTAATGACCCCAGCTTCTTTCATCTCTCTTAGCATGCCCTTTGCGTTCTGATAATGTGCAGGGGGTACAGGTCTGTGTCTTTCTTTTATCGGTGGGTGGCTCCCTGTGGGGATGTGGTGTTCTATCCCTTTTACTCTGCCGAAGTCTAGCGGGTGCTTACTAAAGACTCTCTCGTACTCCTGTACCACCCGGTAGACTCCTTGTTTTTGGTGCAGGGGAGTGGAGTCAGCACCCACGTGGAGTTTCTGGCACCAGTCCTCCTTTTGTTTCTGGGAGCCATTACCCTCCGCCTGAGGAGATGGAGGCAAGGGTTCCACGGCCCTGATAGCTTTGTGTTCGACCACAAACAGCTTGGCGAGTGTAGCGTACCTGGGTAAGTGTACCTCCCTCTCCCCAATGTTGAGAATGCGGATGGGCACCTTCCCATGACGGACATCAACCACCCCCCGGGCTGTCAAAATGGTGGGCCTGCTGTCTGAGTACACGGGTTCTACCATGGCTTGGTAGTCTCTACCTCTCAACCCGATTGCAGTCCGACACCAGATCATCATTTCACTTTTGGGAGGCATGGAAATGGGGAATGGGTCACTCAGTCTTACGCTACCGATCTCACCACCAGACAGTTCTACCTGCTGCCGTCTCATCAGGGCTTTTATCTCCTTGTTGAGGACTCTCTGTTGGCTGGAACTAGCATTCACCGCCACCTGTTGTAAGATTACAATTACCTCTGAAAGACAATTTTCAATTACGTTAGTACCCACTGTTATTTTAGGGTGACTTTCACGACGGTCAATGTCCACAATAATCACTCCCTGTGTCGGTAGTTCAACTTTACCAATTTTAATGGTCATCTCCTTGAACCCCATCTGCGGCACGGGTAAGCCATTACTGGCGATGATGCTCAAGTTACTGTCTGGATACCGTGTGATATCAGCATCAGTCCAATACTGCTTAAAAAGTACATAAGGGATAGTGGTTACTTGTGACCCAGTATCCAGCAAGGCACTCATGGGGATACCGTCCAGCACCACGGGTAAAACCGGGCGCCCCCCAACGTACTTATTACGCCAATTGTAAGGGCCTGGTGATCTTATGCCTGGGGGTTGGCCCTCTGCCCCAGGTTGGACCCGTTTAAATTACAGTACCTGGAAATGTGTCTGGGCTGGTTGCATCGACGGCAAATGGGCTGTCCACCCTCTGCGTAGCGGTCTGTGGGCCTCCCTCGGAATGACGGGATCCTCCTCTGTCGACGCCACGGGACATCCTCCGGACTTGAAGCCAGCTCGATGGGTCTTGACGTGTCCACTTGCAACGCCTGGACGGTCCTGGTCAATGCCGCGACGCTCCTGGTCAGCTCCTGGACTTGGTGGTGCAGGTCTTTCGACGGGGCTTGGTTCAGGGCCTGTGCATCAGCCCCCACGAGATCCATAGAGGAGGGCGCCGCCTCCTGGTGGTTGGTGAGTGCAGGGCGCCGGGGGTTTATAGCGCCACTGGTTGCAGATTCACGGAGCACCCTTATGGCCCTGTCCTTAAATTGGGCAAAGGTCAGGTCGGGGTTCTGAAAGAACATGAGGCGCAGTTGGGCCCTGTGGGCGCTAGACAGCAGACCTTCTATGAATTGTTCTGTTAGCAGCTTATCCGTTTCCTGCACACTGCCAGGGTCAGTTTGTTGAATAGCCCTCAGGGCTTCCTGCAGATTTAGGGCATAGTCTCTGATGCTGTCCTGTGCCCGCTGCTTACACCCATAGAACCTCATTTTAATTTCAGCGGAGGTACGTGTGTCAAAGGTACCCCGCAGCCGGGCCAGAATACCCTTCACAGTTCTTTTCTCCTCAGTGGGCCATGATTTTACCTCCCTCTGGCTGCGCCAGTTAACTGCCCTGTTAATATGCTGACCTTCTGTTCCTCTGTCAGGGGGTAAACTTGGAACAAACTGTATAGCCTTTCCTTGAAGTCAGTTAGGGCATGGGGCTCCCCTGAGTATTTGGGCAGCCAGGCCTCTCCAGGGATGTAGGGCAGGGAAAAGGGCATCACCGCTGCTGCAGCTGCGTTGGTGGTAGTGGGCGCCTCTGTATCCGACATCTTTCTCCCCCCTAGTTAAGCGTGGCCAACCTTCCGACGATCCTCTTCTGTAGGCCGCGGCTCCGCTGCTGCTGCTATGGACGAGGACCTGGCATCGCGTCCTGATGACGTCAGCGTCACTCTCTTTCCCTTCCAGGACCTTGCGCAGCGTCGGTGCGTGGGGCGGAGCTTCGGATCTCACGCGGTTTTGACGTCCACGCCCCTCTTCTTCCCGCGCGGCGTCCTGAAGATGGCGTCCGATGGCGGGAAGCAGCTGCGGATGGCGGGAAGACGGCAGAAAACGGCGGGAAACGGTCCAAGATGGCGTCTGATGGCGGGAATCGGCTCCGGATGGCGGGAAACTTCGCCACAGGTAAGTTACAAAAGTCTTTTTCAGGCACACAGTACCCGGTGGTTGCGGGCATGAAATCCTGCCGACTATGCCAAAGCTGACTCGCCCCCTGGGCCGTGGGTCACTCGGATCCGGGCAATAGGGAGCGATGGGGGTAGTAGTGGCAACCCGGTTCCGTGGCTCAGGGTGGTCAGGCCAGTGGTAGTCCGTTATGTGCTATTGATTATGTCCGACTACGCCACCCGTGGATTTGCGGTCATTAGGAACCGCCGCTGCAGGGCAGACCGCTGGGGCTGATGATATATGCAGCTGGGATGGTGTGACTCCCCACGGGAAGAGTGCGGCCCCAGGGCAGTGTGGTGGATGGTGGGAGTGATGGTAGTGAGAGTCCCGGTGCCGATAGTGCTGGAGGAGCAAGGAGCACACAGACAACAAGTTGCAGTCCAGGGTCTTTACTAAAACAGATAAACTGACCCATAAACAGTCCCGGCTAGGAGGGGACCTGGATGTCTGAGAGCAATGGGGAAATTGGCCCTGGTCAGGGTGAGGGTGTAGGCCTACCGTGCTTTCTGCGCTCCTTCTGGCTATCTCCTCGTTATAGGGTAACAGCCCACGTTTCCGAGCTTTCCGTGTATTCTCGCCTGTATGGCCTGCGACGTGGGTTCCTTTCTGCTCCCAGCCTTGTACGGCTTTACTGGTCCCTTCGGTTGTGGCAGGGCCTCCAGGCTTCTTAGGCCAAGGAATATACAGTCCCTTGCGGACTGGTTATCTGCTGCAGGACGTGGAATCCTCACAGCCTCAGACACCAAAGTCTGGTAAATTAAGTCCTCTTTCTGCCAAGACAGGCTCTCTTCGCCTCTTGTCTCTGGCTTGTGGCTCTCCTCCTGCCACACTTCCTCTTAGGTGCAGTGCAACTCTATGTCCCTGTTCTGCTCTGGGACAAGTCTCAATGCTGAGACAGGCCATCCAGTTCTCCCTAACCCTGCCCCCAGTACCAGCTTTTATAGGGGCAGCCAGCTCCCCCTACTGGCCTGAAACAGGAGGCATTGCATGCTAATGTTCCCCTGACTAGAGAACCTCCCCCTTGCTCTCAGACACAGCTTTAATTACACTTGTGGCATCCAGGCCAGGGTGACACACCTGGAATTGAGTTTTTCAAAGAGAAGGTGTAGCCTCGCGGGGAAAAACATAGCAGAGTGCAGCCGACGGTCCTCATAATTTACAACATAGGATTGGAGTGTATTTTTTGAGGTCTTCATTTGAGCAACGCCATTTTAGCTGATTCACTAGTGAGCCGTCTAGATCGGAGTGGATTTTTTGAGGACCTAATTTTAGCAACTCTATTCTAGCTGATTCACTAGAGAGCCGTCTAGATCAGAGAGGGTATTTTGAGGATCTCCCTGTAGCCTCCAAACTGTACAGTTTGGTGCTGAGGTGACTGGAGTTGAGTTTTTCAAAGAGTGAGCGGAGCTTCGCAGGGAGAAACATAGCAGAGCATAGCAACACAGTCCTCATAATTTACAACATTGTATTGGAGTGGATTTTTTGAGGACCTAATTTGAGCAACTCCATTCTAGCTGATTCACTAGTGAGCCGTGTAGATCGGAGTGGATTTTTTGTGGACCTCATTTTAGTAACTCCATTCTAGCTGATTCACTAGTGAGCCATCTAGATCGGAGTGGGTATTTTGAGAATCTCGCTGTAGCCTCCAAACTGTACTGTTTGGTGCTGAGGTGACTGGAATCGAGTTTTTCAAAGAGTGAGCGGAGCTTCGCAGGGAGAAACATAACAGAGCGCAGCAACAGAGTCCTCATAATTTACAACATTGTATTGGAGTGGATTTTTTGAGGACCTCATTTTAGCAACTCCATTCTAGCTGATTCACTAGTGAGCCGTATAGATCGGAGTGGATTTTTTGGGGATCTTCCTGTAGCCTTCACTCTGTACAGTTTGGTGCTGAGGTGACTGGAATCGAGTTTTTCAAAGAGTGAGCGGAGCCTCGCGGGGAGTAACGTAACAGAGCGCAGCAGCACAGTCCTCATAATTTACAACATTGTATTGGCGTGGATTTTTTGAGGACCTCATTTGAGCAACTCCATTCTAGCTGATTCACTAGTGAGCCGTATAGATCGGAGTGGATTTTTTGAGGACCTCATTTTAGTAACTCCATTCTAGCTGATTCACTAGTGAGCCGTCTAGATCGGAGTGGGTATTTTGAGGATCTCCATGTAGCCTCCAAACTGTACTGTTTGGTGCTGAGGTGACTGGAATCGAGTTTTTCAAAAAGTGAGCGGAGCTTCGCAGGGAGAAACATAACAGAGCGCAGCAACAGAGTCCTCATAATTTAGAACATCGTATTGGAGTGGATTTTTTGAGGACCTCATTTTAGCAACTCCATTCTAGCTGATTCACTAGTGAGCCATATAGATCGGAGTGGATTTTTTGAGGACCTCATTTGAGCAACTCCATTCTAGCTGATTCACTAGTGAGCCGTATAGATTGGAGTGGATTTTTTGAGGTCTTCATTTGAGCAACTCCATTCTATCTGATTCACTAGTGAGCCGTCTAGATCGGAGTGGATTTTTTGTGGACCTCATTTTAGTAACTCCATTCTAGCTGATTCACTAGTGAGCCGTCTAGATCGGAGTGGATTTTTTGAGGACCTCATTTTAGTAACTCCATTCTAGCTGATTCACTAGTGAACCATCTAGATCAGAGTGGGTATTTTGAGGATCTCCCTGTAGCCTCCAAACTGTACTGTTTGGTGCTGAGGTGACTGAAATCGAGTTTTTCAAAGAGTGAGCGGAGCTTCGCAGGGAGAAACATAACAGAGCGCAGCAACAGAGTCCTCATAATTTACAACATTGTATTGGAGTGGATTTTTTGAGGACCTCATTTTAGCAACTCCATTCTAGCTGATTCACTAGTGAGCCGTATAGATCGGAGTGGATTTTTTGGGGATCTTCCTGTAGCCTTCACTCTGTACAGTTTGGTGCTGAGGTGACTGTGACGCGCCCCCTGGGACATATTCCTTTTGAGGGGAATACCCGGCACCGGATCAGATGGGGGTTGTAGTCTTCCGAGCGGCTGTGACCCGGCCCGTGCCCAGGGTGTCAATCTCAGTGTTATGTGGCAGTCCTACAGATGTTATTTAAAAGTTCTATCCTGCCGACTACGCCAAAGTTGACGCGCCCCTGGGCCTGTGTCGCGCTGCGCAGGCGAGAGCTTACCCGGAGCCGGATCTGTTGAGGGTTGTAGTCTCGTGGCGGTGACCCGGTCCGTGCCCAGGGAGTCAAACTGGACGGCAGTCTATTGGTAGAAAATGGTTGATGACTACGCCACCCGTTGAGTGCAGCCAGGGGGCTGCTGCTGCAGGGCAGACCGCTGAGGCCGGTGGAAGGATGGTGCAGCGTGATAGTATAACCCCCAACGGGAGGGGTATGGCCTCAGGGCAGCCGACGTGGATGATGGGGGTAGCAGGAAACACTCAGAGACGGTATGGTGGAGTTCAGGGTCTTTACTGGTAACAACGATAGACCCTCCCGGGAGTACTGGCTAGCGAACGGGGCCTGGTCAGTCCTTGAGCAGATGGGATCTCCCCTGGCCAGGCGTAGTTGTAGGCCTCCCAAGCTGACTGTACTCTTCTGGCTACCTTGCTAGAAGCTGATGTAAGTAGCCCACGTCCCTGAGTGTACCGTGTGGTGCTCACCCGTATGGCCGGTGACTCGGGGCCTTCTAATGGCTTCCGCTCCACGATGGCGGTGCTGGTCCCACACGTGTGACCGGGCCTTCGGGCTTCTGGGCCAGGGGACCTGAAATCCCCTGCCTGACGGATTCTGCTGCTGGGTAGAAGTTAGTCCCCACAGCCTCGGACTCCGGGTCCGGTAAAGAATCTTCTTAGTCAGGGCGAGCTCTTTAGCTTCCAGCCCCTGACTCCTTGTGACTCTGCTGCTTCCTATGCTGCTCTTGTCTCTCCTCTTCCTGGACTCACTAACCCTGCCTCAGCCCCGGGTTTATACAGGGGAAGTTCTTCCCCTCCCAAGGCTGGGCAGGAGGTGTGGCATGCACAGGCTCCCTGACCAAAGGACCTCCCACCTGCTCTCAGACGTAATATCTCTATCACTGTGACAACCAGACCCCTGGGGTGTCACACTCCCCCCTAGTGAAATTTAGTACTCCGGGACTAAACATATTTTTAGAAACACATAACAAGGTATAACAATAACAATACAATAAGAAAAACACATAAGATGGTCACGGCGTGTCCGCAACCGGGTGCAGTCTTTGAAGAAAAGCAAAGGTGTCCATTTCACCAACACAGGGAGACGTAACCAGGTAGGGGTCTGTCCTACCCCGAGTCCTTAACAGTCTCTAGTCCATCCTGGGTTACGCTCCAACTATATACAAAGGATTCCCGGTAAATCCACCGAAGACTCCTAAAAACAACTAGAAACACAAAATTACACACAAGCAACAATAAACAGGTAAACATTATAAAACAACTTAAACATTTAGATCCTCCAACGTGCGGGTAACTGGCCTCTAGTGGCCCTAGTGGACCTACGGAGCTGACTGTCTGGCCCTGAACTACAGGGTGTAGGAGCTGTCAAGGGTAAACTGGGCAGCTGTCTACCGGCTCTTTGTCTCACTAGGGGTACGGCAGGCTCACTATAAGCAGAGGGTTGATTCTCCTGTTCCGCTTGGGTGGAGTCTTCTGCCTCCTGGACCGGCTGTTCTTCCAGCTCTACCTGTTGCTCCGTAGGTGCTTGGGATGCTGGTTGGAGGAAGGTGAGTACGGGTACCACAACTGCACCATTGACTTGAGTCCAAGACCGAGGGAAGTCCCCGAGCACGGTACTAACCATATCTTCCCTTTCTTCCACGGGTCGATGGTCTTCCTGTTCCTCCTCAGGGTTCCTCAGTTGTTCGGGACACTTCTTCAGGTGGTCCCGGGATACAATGGCTGTGGTTTCCCCTCCGTCTTTACTGATGGTACAAACCTTCGGGTTCTCGTGGCTTGAGGGCAGTACGGTGTACGGGTCCTTCTCCCACTGGTCGTCCAACTTGTGGAGCCGTCTCTTCCTCTTCAAGACCTGCTCTCCGGGGACCAGAGGAACAGCGGGAGCATACTGGTTGTAAGTTTTCTCTTGTCTTTCCCTAGCCTGACAGAGACTTCGCTCCACGCTCTCCTGTACTCTCCGGTACTGCTGCTGCCTCTCTGTGTCCCAGTCTGTTTCTGGTGAAGTGTCCTCGGGTGTCAGGACTCCCATTTCCAGGTCAACAGGTAACTTACCAGGTCTTGCCCTCATTAGGTAAGCCGGGGTACAGTTGGTGGAACCTACCGGGATGTGGTTGTATAGGTCCACCAGATCGGGCAACTTCTCAGGCCACAGATTGCGTTCTTCCAGGGGCAACGTTTTTAGAAGATCCATCACCACCTGGTTCATTTTCTCACAAAGTCCATTAGTTTGCGGATGGTAGGGTGTCGTCCTTATCTTCCGGCAGCCATACAGATTGCAGAATTCCTGGAAGACCTCCGCTTCAAAGGCAGGCCCCTGGTCCGTCAGCACTTGGTCCGGGTACCCGTGTGGACGGCAAAAGTGCTGCTGGAAGGCTCTAGCTGCTGTTTGAGCCGTTAAGTCTTTGACGGGGACGACAACCAGAAACCGGGAGTAATGATCCACGATGGTTAACGCGTAGACGTAGCCACTTCTGCTCGGGGTCAGTTTTACATGATCCAAGGCTACCAGTTCCAACGGTTGCCGGGTGACGATGGACTGCAGGGGAGTCTTCTGGCTGGCGCGGTCTTTCCTTCTCAGGTTGCACGGGCCACAGTCTCTGCACCACTTCTCAATGGTTCCCCTCATGCCTACCCAGTGGAACCGCTCGCGCAGCAGGAACTCCAGCTTCTTCCATCCGAAGTGTCCAGCTCCGTCGTGGTATGCCTCCATCACCATGGCTGCGTCTCTTCGTGGCACCACTACTTGCCAGAGTAATTCATGCGTCCTGGAGTTAACCATTCTGCGGCACAACTTCCCCTTGTAAAGGAACAGTCGACTCTTCTCTGCCCATAGTTGTTTGGCTTCCTCTGGAGCGTCTGATTCCAGGCTAGCCTCCGGGCGAGTCAGCATCTCCTTCACCAGTCGGACGGCAGGGTCGCTGTCTTGCGTTTCCGCCCAGTTGTAGTGAGGTAAGGGGTTCAACGTAGCAGCCTGCTTACTCCTTACCCGGTGGGAATACTGGATAGTCCCATGACGGTGAAACGCAGGGAGTTCAACTTCTTCCAGTCCCTCCGGATCTTCTCCTCCGTCCGGCAGGTTGGGCATCCTGGACAGGGCGTCCGCGTTGGTATTGGAGCGCCCTGCCCGGTATTTGATTGTGAACTCGAAGTTGGACAGACGGGCCATCCACCTCTGCTCCAGGGCACCGAGTCTTGCCGTGTCCAGGTGTGTCAACGGGTTGTTATCCGTGTACACGGTGAACCGGGAAGAAGCGAGGTAATGCTTAAAGCGCTCGGTGACTGCCCATACCACGGCCAGGAACTCTAGCTTAAATGAGCTGTAATTCTCGGGGTTCCTTTCGGTGGGTCGCAGTTTTCGGCTGGCGTAGGCGATTACTCGTTCCTTCCCCTGCTGGATCTGGGACAGCACAGCTCCTAGCCCGATGTTACTGGCGTCGGTGTAGAGGATAAAGGGCTGACTATAATCCGGGTACGCCAGGATTTCGTCCCCCGTGAGGGCCATCTTCAGCTGGCGGAAGGACTCTTCTTCCAGCGCCTCCCATTTGAAGGGCGGCCTCTGGTTCTTGGCCTTCCGGGACTGGCCTATCAGGAGGTCCTGCATAGGTGCTGCCTTTTTGGTGAAACCGGGAATAAACCTTCGGTAGTAGCCTACCAACCCGAGGAACTGCCGCACTTCTTTTACGCTGGAGGGGCTTGGCCATTCCTTAATTGCGGTGATCTTATCAGGATCGGGAGCCACTCCGTCAGCGCTCACCACGTGTCCCAGGTACTGCACCTTTGGTTTCAGGAGGTGACACTTGGAGGGTTTCACCTTTAGGCCGTAACTCGCCAGAGCCTCGAACACTTCCGCCAGGTGTTTCAGGTGGTCCTCATACGTCTTGGAATATACGATGACATCGTCCAGGTACAACAGGACCGTCTCGAAGTTTCTGTGGCCCAGACAGCACTCCATTAATCGTTGGAAGGTTCCTGGGACGTTGCAGAGTCCGAACGGCATGCAGGTGAACTCGCTAAGTCCCATCGGGGTGGTGAATGCGGTCTTCTCCCGGTCCGCCTCTGCTACAGGAACCTGCCAGTACCCACTAGTAAGATCCAAGGTAGAGAAGAAATTAGCAGATCTTAAAGCAGCCAATGACTCCTCTATCCTCGGTAAGGGGTACGCATCCTTGTGTGTGATACGGTTGATTTTCCGGTAATCTACACACATCCTCATGGTATTGTCTTTCTTTTTGACTAAAACTAGTGGGGCTGCCCAGGGGCTACAGCTATCCCGGATTACCCCAGCCTCCTTCATGTCTCTAAGCATCCCCTTGGCGTGTTGGTAATGTGCAGGGGGTACGGGTCGATACCTCTCTTTTATGGGAGGATGATCTCCCGTGGGGATGCGGTGTTCTACCCCCTTGACTCGCCCGAAGTCTAACGGGTGTTTACTAAACACTCTCTCATACTCTTGAACTACCCGATAGACTCCTTGTTTCTGGTGTGAGGGAGTGGAGTCAGTACCCAAATGTAGTTGCTGACACCAGTCCTCCATGTCTTTCTTAGAGCCGTTACCTTCCTCCGGGTGAGATGGAGGCAAGGGTTCCACAGATTGTATAGAATTTTGATTAGTGGTATATAATTTGGCTAGCGTGGCATACCGGGGCAGGTACACTTCCCTCTCCCCGATATTTATTATGCGAACGGGCACCCTCCCATGGCGTACATTGACCACCCCCCGTGCTGTCAAAATGGTGGGCCTACTGTCTGAGTAAACTGGTTCTACCATTGCCTGGTAATCTCTACCTCTCAGACCAATAGCTGCCCGGCACCAAATCATCATTTCACTTTTTGGGGGCATGGCAATAGGAAAAGGGTCACACATTCTTACGCTACCAATCTCACCGCCGGAGAGTTCCACTTGTTGCCGTTGCATCAGTGCCCGGATTTCTTTCTGGAGCACCCGCTGCTCGCCGGAGCTGGCATTCTTGGCAACCTGCTGTAAAAGGAAAATCACCTCTGCAAGACAATTTTCAATTACATTAGTTCCTAGAGTTATTTTTGGGTGACTCTCATGTTTGTCAATATCTACAACGATCAGTCCCTGTGCGGCCAGTTCGACTCTACCAATTTTGATGGTCACCTCTTTAAATCCGATCTGTGGCACGGGCTGACCATTGCTGGCGATGATACTCAAGTCGTCGTCAGGGTAGCGGGTAATATCCGAGTCATTCCAGTACTGCTTGAAGAGCACGTACGGGATGGTGGTGACCTGTGACCCGGTGTCCAGTAGGGCACTCATAGGAATGCCATCCAGTACCACAGGCAAGACTGGACGTCCTCCCACATATCTGTCGCGCCAGTTCGATGGGCCTGGTGATCTTTTTCCTGGGGGTTGGCCCTCTACCCCAGGTTGTGCCCGTTTAAAGAACAGTACCTTTCCATATGTCCGGGTTGATTGCAGCGGCGGCAGATGGGTCGTCCGTCCTCGCTGTATCGGTCACTGGGTCTTCCTCTGGCCGGTGGGGTCCTCCTTGGTCGACGCCACGGGATGTCCTCCGGTCCGGATGCCAGCTGGATCTTCCCTGGAGTGGAAACCTGTAAAGACTGCACAGTTCGGGTTAGCGCAGCAACGCTTTTAGCTAGCTCTTGGACCTGATGGTGTAGGTCTGGAGCCGGGTCATTGTCCAAAGCCTGCGCATCAGCTCCCACAGGCCCTGCTGACAAGGGCGCCGCCTCCTGGTAGTAAGTGGTAGTGGGGCGTCTGTGGGTCACAACGCCACCTGGTGCCGGTTCTCGGAGCACCCGGATGGCTCTGTCCTTGAACTGTGCAAATTCTAGATGAGGGTCCTGTAAGGCCATTGCCCGCAACTGGGTTCGGTGGGCATTGCAATATAAACCCTCTATAAATTGTTCGGTCAACAGCCTGTCCTCGTTTCCCACTCCATTAGGGTCGGTCTGCTTAATGGCCCTCAGGGCCTCTTGTAGGTTTAGTGCATAGTCCCTTATACTCTCATGCGCTCGCTGCTTGCACCCGTAGAATCTAAGTTTAATCTCGGCTGAGGTGCGGGTATCAAAGGTGTCCTTCAGCCGGGTTAGTATCCCTGCGACAGTCTTCCTCCCAGGTGGCCAGGATTTTACTTCCCTTTTGGCTGCCCCGGTTAGTTGGGCCACCAGGATGCTCACTTTTTGCTCTTCTGTGAGGGGGTACACCTGGAAGAGGCTATCCAGCTTTTCTCTAAAGTCATGCAGGGTATGTGACTCCCCTGAGTACTGGGGTAGCCAAGCTGCTCCCGGGATATAGGGCATGGTGAAGGGCATAACTGCAACAGCGGTAGCGCTGGCGGGGGTTGAGGCAGTGGAGCTCTCCTCCGTATCCGACATCTTCCTCCCCCCTAGTGGACCGTGGCCTACCTTGCGATGATCCTGTTCCGTAGGCCGCGGCTCCGCAGTGGATCGTCAGGGTTGAGGACCTTCTGTCGCGCTCCGGTGACGTCGGCGTCTCCTGGGCTCCTTCCAGGACCTTACGCAACGTCCGGACGTGAGGCGGGGCTTCAGTTCTCGCGCGCTTTCGGAGTCCACGCCCCTCTTCTTCCCGCGCGGCGTCCTCAAGATGGCGTCCAATGGCGGGAAAACTCCACGGATGGCGGGAAGAAGGCTGAAGATGGCGCCGGATGGCGGGAAACTTCACCGATAGCGGGAATCTTCACCACTGGTAAGTTTGAACAGTCTTTGCTTTTCAGGCACGCAGTACCCGGTGGTTGCGGGCACGATATCCTGCCGACTACGCCAAAGTTGACGCGCCCCCTGGGACATATTCCTTTTGAGGGGAATACCCGGCACCGGATCAGATGGGGGTTGTAGTCTTCCGAGCGGCTGTGACCCGGCCCGTGCCCAGGGTGTCAATCTCAGTGTTATGTGGCAGTCCTACAGAAGTTATTTAAAAGTTCTATCCTGCCGACTACGCCAAAGTTGACGCGCCCCTGGGCCTGTGTCGCGCTGCGCAGGCGAGAGCTTACCCGGAGCCGGATCTGTTGAGGGTTGTAGTCTCGTGGCGGTGACCCGGTCCGTGCCCAGGGAGTCAAACTGGACGGCAGTCTATTGGTAGAAAATGGTTGATGACTACGCCACCCGTTGAGTGCAGCCAGGGGGCTGCTGCTGCAGGGCAGACCGCTGAGGCCGGTGGAAGGATGGTGCAGCGTGATAGTATAACCCCCAACGGGAGGGGTATGGCCTCAGGGCAGCCGACGTGGATGATGGGGGTAGCAGGAAACACTCAGAGACGGTATGGTGGAGTTCAGGGTCTTTACTGGTAACAACGATAGACCCTCCCGGGAGTACTGGCTAGCGAACGGGGCCTGGTCAGTCCTTGAGCAGATGGGATCTCCCCTGGCCAGGCGTAGTTGTAGGCCTCCCAAGCTGACTGTACTCTTCTGGCTACCTTGCTAGAAGCTGATGTAAGTAGCCCACGTCCCTGAGTGTACCGTGTGGTGCTCACCCGTATGGCCGGTGACTCGGGGCCTTCTAATGGCTTCCACGATGGCGGTGCTGGTCCCACACGTGTGACCGGGCCTTCGGGCTTCTGGGCCAGGGGACCTGAAATCCCCTGCCTGACGGATTCTGCTGCTGGGTAGAAGTTAGTCCCCACAGCCTCGGACTCCGGGTCCGGTAAAGAATCTTCTTAGTCAGGGCGAGCTCTTTAGCTTCCAGCCCCTGACTCCTTGTGACTCTGCTGCTTCCTATGCTGCTCTTGTCTCTCCTCTTCCTGGACTCACTAACCCTGCCTCAGCCCCGGGTTTATACAGGGGAAGTTCTTCCCCTCCCAAGGCTGGGCAGGAGGTGTGGCATGCACAGGCTCCCTGACCAAAGGACCTCCCACCTGCTCTCAGACGTAATATCTCTATCACTGTGACAACCAGACCCCTGGGGTGTCACAACTGGAATCGAGTTTTTCAAAGAGTGAGCGGAGCTTCGCAGGGAGAAACATAACAGAGCGCAGCAACACAGTCCTCATAATTTACAACATTGTATTGGAGTGGATTTTTTGAGGACCTCATTTGAGCAACTCCATTCTAGCTGTTTCACTAGTGAGCCGTGTAGATCGGAGTGGATTTTTTGTGGACCTCATTTTAGTAACTCCATTCTAGCTGATTCACTAGTGAGCCGTCTAGATCGGAGTGGATTTTTTGAGGACCTCATTTTAGTAACTCCATTCTAGCTGATTCACTAGTGAACCATCTAGATCGGAGTGGGTATTTTGAGGATCTCCCTGTAGCCTCCAAACTGTACTGTTTGGTGCTGAGGTGACTGGAATCGAGTTTTTCAAAGAGTGAGCGGAGCTTCGCAGGGAGAAACATAACAGAGCGCAGCAACAGAGTCCTCATAATTTACAACATTGTATTGGAGTGGATTTTTTGAGGACCTCATTTTAGCAACTCCATTCTAGCTGATTCACTAGTGAGCCGTATAGATCGGAGTGGATTTTTTGGGGATCTTCCTGTAGCCTTCACTCTGTACAGTTTGGTGCTGAGGTGACTGGAATCGAGTTTTTCAATGAGTGAGCGGAACCTCGCGGGGAGTAACGTAACAGAGCGCAGCAGCACAGTCCTCATAATTTACAACATTGTATTGGCGTGGATTTTTTGAGGACCTCATTTGAGCAACTCTATTCTAGCTGATTCACTAGTGAGCCGTATAGATCGGAGTGGATTTTTTGAGGACCTCATTTTAGCAACTCCATTCTAGCTGATTCACTAGTGAGCCGTATAGATCAGAGTGGATTTCTTGAGGATCTCCCTGTAGCCTCCAAACTGTACTGTTTGGTGCTGAGGTGACTGGAATCGAGTTTTTCAAAGAGTGAGCGGAGCTTCGCAGGGAGTAACGTAACAGAGCGCAGCAACAGAGTCCTCATAATTTACAACATTGTATTGGTGTGGATTTGTTGAGGTCCTCATTTGAGCAACTCCATTCTAGCTGATTCACTAGTGAGCCGTATAGATCGGAGTGGATTTTTTGAGGACCTCATTTGAGCAACTCCATTCTAGCTGATTCACTAGTGAGCCGTATAGATTGGAGTGGATTTTTTGAGGACCTCATTTGAGGAACTCCATTCTATCTGATTCACTAGTGAGCCGTCTAGATCGGTGTGGATTTTTAGATGATCTCCCTGTAGCCTCTATTCTGTACAGTTCATTGGTGACCTGACTAGAATGGAGTTGCTGGAGCGATGTCCTCATAGGATCAAATCCAATCTAGACGGCTCATGACTGAAACCTCCAGAATGGAGTTAATTCCAGGAGCTCCTCATAGATTCCAATCTCGTGGCATAGGAATTATAAATGTATGTATATATTGTCACTTTTTGTGACATACATAATTACACACAGCACTGCTTGTTCAGTTTTGCCCAAATTTGACTTTTACTGTATTTCCACCAGTCCCAGCCACAGCAGCGACATTTCTGAAGAGTGGGCGGAGCTAGACAACATTTATGTGATCATTTCTGCCACATTTGTGATGTAAATTATGATAATGTCCACCCGCTCTTCAAAATGCTGGTGCTGACCAGGACTGGTGGACAAACAAGAAAAGTAAAATTTTGTCAAACATGAACAATCAGAGTGTTATGCACACGCCCGGGCTAGAGCGGCGTGTGCATGTGATTGATAGTGATTCCACTGGACCGTGCCGGAGAGTGAATACCTGGAGGGGCGTAACTAAGTATCTGCCCGATCCGACCAAGATGGCACGACGGCATACGACGCCAGAGCACCAAGGAGGAACCGAGCAGAGGGACCAGGTGCTACTCCAGGACAGACCCCGGACACGGCTGTTGACCCACACAGGGGAATACAGGAACTGACTGGTAGACTGGCAGGCAGGCGGGTATGCAGGCAGGCAGGTATGCAGGCAGGCGGGTATGCAGGCAGGCGGGTATGCAGGCAGGCGGGTAAAGGTAAGCACAGCTAGAGAGCAGACAGGGAGGCACTAGCAAGTAGGAACACAGGCGGGATAGGACCCAGTACACACCGGGATTCAGGAACAATACAGGCAGAGGGGTACAGGCAAGCACAACTAGAGTGCAGAAGACTGAGCAGGGAGGACAGGGCTCTGTTCACACTGAACAGACAGGAAGGGAAAGACAGAGCCAGACACCCACAGGGTACTTGCAGTGAAGTAGCGAGTGGACCACAAACTCACAAACGGGAGTACAGAGACAACAGGCAGGAGTTAGGTACGAGTTCAGACTCTGCAGAAAAAGGAAGGGAACGGACATAGAGGCAAAACAGGTAAAGGATAGGAGAGAGTTCAGACTGGAACTGAGTGTACGGAGGAGACCGACACTGCAGCGGGATACAGGAGCGGGTCTGGGAATACTGCCCCCAGAGAGGCGGGACGAACAGGCAAGGAGCGTGTTCAGACAGGAGAACACATACAGGACACAGTTCAGACACGGGAACTAATACCGTAAAGCAGGAGACATACAGGACTTAGTTCAGACACGGGAACTAATACCGTAAAGCAGGAGACATACAGGACTTAGTTCAGACACGGGAACTAATACCGTAAAGCAGGAGACATACAGGACTTAGTTCAGACACGGGAACTAATACCGTAAAGCAGGAGACATACAGGACACAGTTCAGACACGGGAGCTGACACCGCAAGGCAGGAGACATACAGGACTTAGTTCAGACACGGGAACTAATACCGTAAAGCAGGAGACATACAGGACTTAGTTCAGACACGGGAACTAATACCGTAAAGCAGGAGACATACAGGACACAGTTCAGACACGGGAGCTGACACCGCAAGGCAGGAGAAGTACAGGACTTAGTTCAGACAGGCCTGGAAGTAAGCCTCCAGGAAAGGCAGACAGGGAAACAGGAACGGACCTGGCACCTTCAGAGTGCAAGCACACACTGAAAGAAACACTTATGCTCAGGCAGGGATAGAAGGGAGCTGCTGAGCTATATACCAAGTGACAGACAGCGATAGGCTGAGGACGCACAAGGGGTGTGACCCACAGCAGGTACAAAAAGCAGGAAGTGATCGGGCGCCGCCCTTAAGCAGCAGAGACAGACACAAACACAAACAGACAGCATGGAGGGAAGCCAGAGAGACATTCTGGACAGGAGATCAAGTGCGCCCTCTTGCACAGTGGGAGATGGACCACCATGCAAGGACGCCGCCAGGTATGTTACAGTACCTCCCCCCTTACGCCCCCTCTTCTTCAGGCCTGCCAGAATCTTCCACAGGAAATTCGAGGACCAGTCGTTCACTGGGTTGGAGGGGAACAGAGACTTGAGGGTAATCTCTGCTTCGAGGTACATCTTGTCAAGCTCACAGGAAGAAATAGACGGGTTATCAGGTACATAATGAGGAAAAGTCACTGTCTCTTTGTTATCTGGTGGTACCCCGGAGGATTCAGGAAACAACTGGAGGTCCTCCGCCGGGTCAGAAGAGTACTGAGGCTCAGAGAAAACATCTGCTTCAGAGTACACTAGGTCGGACTCACTGGAGGAAGCAGGCGAGGTATCAGGTACAGGAAATAGGAAAGTCTCTGTCCATTCACCACCAGGTGGCACCCCGAAGGGTTCTAAACACAACTGGAGGTCCTCCGCCTGGTCGGAGGGGTGTAGAGACTCGGGAGTAACTTCTGCTTCGGAGAACACTAGGTCGGACTCACTGGAGGAAGCAGGCGAGGTATCAGGTACAGGAAATAGGAAAGTCTCTGTCCATTCACCACCAGGTGGCACCCCGAAGGGTTCTAAACACAACTGGAGGTCCTCCGCCTGGTCGGAGGGGTGTAGAGACTCGGGAGTAACTTCTGCTTCGGAGAACACTAGGTCGGACTCACTGGAGGAAGCAGGCGAGGTATCAGGTACAGGAAATAGGAAAGTCTCTGTCCATTCACCACCAGGTGGCACCCCGAAGGGTTCTAAACACAACTGGAGGTCCTCCGCCTGGTCGGAGGGGTGTAGAGACTCGGGAGTAACTTCTGCTTCGGAGAACACTAGGTCGGACTCACTGGAGGAAGCAGGCGAGGTATCGGGTACCGAGTATAGGAAAGTCTCTGTCCATTCACCACCAGGTGGCACCCCGAAGGGTTCTGAACACAACTGGAGGTCCTCCGCCTGGTCGGAGGGGTGTAGAGACTCGGGAGTAACCTCTGCTTCGGAGTACACTAGGTTGGACTCACTGGACGAAGCGAGCGAGGTATCAGGTCCAGGATATAGGAAAGTCTCTGTCCATTCACCACCAGGTGGCACCCCGAAGGGTTCTAAACACAACTGGAGGTCCTCCGCCTGGTCGGAGGGGTGTAGAGACGCGGGAGTAACCTCTGCTTCGGAGTACACTAGGTTGGACTCACTGGACGAAGCGAGCGAGGTATCAGGTACAGAGTATAGGAGAGTCTCTGTCCTTTCGCTACCAGGTAGCACCCCGAAGGGTTCAGGAGGTCTCAGGGAGGACAGACCCAGGCGTGACTGCTTGCCTCTAAGTCTAGCACGTCTGGACTGCCTCTTGAGGTTGGGAGAAGTATTCCGGAAAGCGTAGTCACCCTGTGAGGATTCTGGGTGGGCAGTAGTCTCATTGGGCTGGAGAACTATTACGCTACCCACACACATTACCCATTGGGGCTGCTCCGGGATATTGGGAAGTGAAGCTTCAGCAGGAGCCTCCGGGTTAGGATCATCGAAGACCATTAGAAAGGCCACCAGGAAGGCCATTAGGTCCCGGAGGATCGGATCCTGTGTCTCATATAGGGGGTTGATCCATTCCAAGGCATCCCCCGCCAGGTAAGACATAATAAAGGCCACTTTAGCCCAATCGGAAGGAAAATAGAGAGGGTAGGCCTTAAAGTGTAGCATGCATTGCTCCACAAATGCACGACACTGTTTTGGATCCCCATAGTAACGTGGCGGATCCGCAGGAACGAGAGCTGATAGATCCATCTGGACGAGTGCGCAATTCGCCTGGAACTCAGCTAAAGGAAAAAAAAAATATATTTATTTATTTTAATGCATGTATTCGCTGGAAAAAACTTCTCAGAGAGCGAAGGCCGTGGGGCTCAACGGGAACCATGGCCTGAGCATGCTGTTATGCACACGCCCGGGCTAGAGCGGCGTGTGCATGTGATTGATAGTGATTCCACTGGACCGTGCCGGAGAGTGAATACCTGGAGGGGCGTAACTAAGTATCTGCCCGATCCGACCAAGATGGCACGACGGCATACGACGCCAGAGCACCAAGGAGGAACCGAGCAGAGGGACCAGGTGCTACTCCAGGACAGACCCCGGACACGGCTGTTGACCCACACAGGGGAATACAGGAACTGACTGGTAGACTGGCAGGCAGGCGGGTATGCAGGCAGGCAGGTATGCAGGCAGGCGGGTATGCAGGCAGGCGGGTATGCAGGCAGGCGGGTAAAGGTAAGCACAGCTAGAGAGCAGACAGGGAGGCACTAGCAAGTAGGAACACAGGCGGGATAGGACCCAGTACACACCGGGATTCAGGAACAATACAGGCAGAGGGGTACAGGCAAGCACAACTAGAGTGCAGAAGACTGAGCAGGGAGGACAGGGCTCTGTTCACACTGAACAGACAGGAAGGGAAAGACAGAGCCAGACACCCACAGGGTACTTGCAGTGAAGTAGCGAGTGGACCACAAACTCACAAACGGGAGTACAGAGACAACAGGCAGGAGTTAGGTACGAGTTCAGACTCTGCAGAAAAAGGAAGGGAACGGACATAGAGGCAAAACAGGTAAAGGATAGGAGAGAGTTCAGACTGGAACTGAGTGTACGGAGGAGACCGACACTGCAGCGGGATACAGGAGCGGGTCTGGGAATACTGCCCCCAGAGAGGCGGGACGAACAGGCAAGGAGCGTGTTCAGACAGGAGAACACATACAGGACACAGTTCAGACACGGGAACTAATACCGTAAAGCAGGAGACATACAGGACTTAGTTCAGACACGGGAACTAATACCGTAAAGCAGGAGACATACAGGACTTAGTTCAGACACGGGAACTAATACCGTAAAGCAGGAGACATACAGGACTTAGTTCAGACACGGGAACTAATACCGTAAAGCAGGAGACATACAGGACACAGTTCAGACACGGGAGCTGACACCGCAAGGCAGGAGACATACAGGACTTAGTTCAGACACGGGAACTAATACCGTAAAGCAGGAGACATACAGGACTTAGTTCAGACACGGGAACTAATACCGTAAAGCAGGAGACATACAGGACACAGTTCAGACACGGGAGCTGACACCGCAAGGCAGGAGAAGTACAGGACTTAGTTCAGACAGGCCTGGAAGTAAGCCTCCAGGAAAGGCAGACAGGGAAACAGGAACGGACCTGGCACCTTCAGAGTGCAAGCACACACTGAAAGAAACACTTATGCTCAGGCAGGGATAGAAGGGAGCTGCTGAGCTATATACCAAGTGACAGACAGCGATAGGCTGAGGACGCACAAGGGGTGTGACCCACAGCAGGTACAAAAAGCAGGAAGTGATCGGGCGCCGCCCTTAAGCAGCAGAGACAGACACAAACACAAACAGACAGCATGGAGGGAAGCCAGAGAGACATTCTGGACAGGAGATCAAGTGCGCCCTCTTGCACAGTGGGAGATGGACCACCATGCAAGGACGCCGCCAGGTATGTTACACAGAGCTTTGTGTAAGTTTTTAAACTATGAAAAGTGATAATATAAAAAACAAACAAATTTTTTAATTTAACAAAAAAAAAGCTTTCTACCTCTCACCTTTTATTAAATACTGGCATGCAAAATTTGTTTCTTCATGAATTGTGGTTGTAATCTTGTATAATGTCTGCCAAGAAATAATAAAACACCCTGCAGCAACTCCAATCTATATTTTTTTTGTTTTCTTTTACATTTTAGCCCCTTTTTGTAATACAATCTTACTATTAGCGCCATATAGTAGTTTTGGCCAACATCTTGTAGTAATGTCCCCATCATGGTTCCTATCTTGTGCTTATGTCCCCCATCATGGTCCTCATCTTGTTTTATTGTCTCCCATCATGGCCATCTTGTAGAAATATCCTCTTACCTGGTCCCCTTTTTGTAGCAATCTCACCATTCGGCTCCCTATCTCACAGTAACGTGTCCCTTCCTGGTCCACTTTTTGTAGTAATGTCTCTTTGCAGTAATGTCAAGATCCTGATCCTCATCTTCTAGTACTGTTCCCATCCTGGTCCCCTGCAGACATTAGCTGCTGGCCTGTGATTGACCCACAGTTGGCATTGGTATAGCTGAGCAAAGAGCTTGTCTGTGCACGGCACCTGCAATATGTTCCACTGAAAAAGTGCTGACGTGCCACAATCCTCAAGGTGTATGGTGCCTGCGGCCTGCATGAAGCAGCCTCTGTGGCCAAATGTTTGAGACCCCCACTCGAGTCTATAAAGCTACAGCTGCCAATCAAAATACAGGGTGCCATGATATACTGAGGGGCTGCGATTTGGTTTGATTAGTTATTCTGTGATGACAGATTCTCTTTACACCCCGAGTGATTTCAGACCAATCACCTATTCTGTGGAGAAGTAATAAAGATTTACAAGACAGTGACTTGAAGGGTCAACGTGATATTTGAAATTTTTTCTCAACATTTTATTTCAGTTATATTTTCAAGCAGATCAGGGGGTGTTCATATCCTGAGCCGACCATAAGCTGCCCCCAAAAAACTCACTGTCTTCACCGAGGGGTGCGCAGTTCAGGCAAAAGAAACGTATACACAGTCCATAATATGGATATCCATGGAAAACGGGGGGCTTATAGTGATCGATGGGTTATTGCATTGTGGGGTTTCTAGTTTCTGCTTGAAAGTATAAGGACATTCACAAATGAAAAAGATATCATACAAGGTTTACTTAAATCTTGCAAATGAGAAAACAGGTGTACTGGTGTGATAATTCTAAAAATACAGGTGCATCTCACTAAATTAGAATATCATCAAAAAGTTAATTTATTTCAGTTCTTCAATACAAAAAGTGAAACTCATATAGAGTTATTACAGACAGAGTCATCTATTTCAAGTGTTTATGTAGCACCCTGAGGATTCGGCTGCTACAGGGGTATTGCACCTCGAACCAGAGGTGTGATATTCCACTCCCGGGTAAGGATGGAGTGTGGACCGGGGCTCAGTAGGCTGCATGTGTAGCACCCCGAGGACTCGGCTGCTACAGGGGTATTGCACCTCAAACCAGAGGTGTGGTATTCCACTCCCGGGTAAGGATGGAGTGTGGGACTGAGCTCAGTAGGCTGCATGCACTACATACATCCCATTTCCGGGGGACAGATCAATGGTACTCCCACCAAGTAGATGTGCAGGTACGACAGTGTCTGTCCCTGGCTGGAGTGGGAGGGGGGTGGAACATCCCAGTAGTGTAGGGGCAGATAGGGGAGGGGCTCTGGGCATAGAGGTAGGAGCCCATTGGGTGCTAGACACCTGGGCTCACACATAGAGGGAGTATATATGGTGGGCACCATCTAGAGACAGGGTCAGTCAGTAGAGAGAGAGGAGCTCAGCCAAGGAGGGCTGACAGGGAGCTGCGGCTCCGGCTGGGCCCAGCTCCAGGGCCAGGCCTGTAGTGGAAAGGAGGAAGAAGAGAGGCCCAGAGTCACTAGCCAAGAGGGAACCCTGAGATCCCAAGAGTGACCAAAAAGGGTGAAGGGTTGGCACAACAGGGTACCGGAACCCAAACTGGCGGAGGCAAAAGTAACCCTTAACCAGGAACCGGAGGTCGTGGTCAAGTTTTGGCCCGACCCTCACCACATCCACCAGGAAGGTACACCACGAGTAGGGTCAGGAAAGCCATAAAAGGTTTTACCATCGAGAGGCCCAAGGGAGCCGGACAAAGGTGGATCCCTGGTGGGAACGGCCAGTAGAAAGACAGAGAGGGGAGCTCAAGACCACGCTCCGGACTGCCCGGGGGTTGGCCGAGTCCCGCACCTGGTGGACGCAGCACGGCTCGGGTGGTCACTCCCGGCCGAAGTGACTGAAGCAACACCTGTGAGTAAAAACCCTGAAACTGCATGATACGTTTCTGAGTCTCCTTGCTGCACCGTCATCTACACTTGCTGCCCTGAGGCCATACCCCTCCCGTTGGGGGTTATACCACCACGCTGCACAATCTTACCACCGGTCTCAGCGGTCTGCCCTGCAGCGGCGGCTCCATAGCTGCATTCAACGGGTGGCGTAGTCGAACTTTCTAACATCAACTGCTATATACCGCCACTCAGTCTGACTCCCTGGGCACGGACCGGGTCACCGCCACGAGACTACTACCCCTATCTGATCCGGCTCCGGGTAAACCCCCGTGCGCGCGATGCCGCACGACGAAGGCCCAGGGGTGCGTCACATGCACCACACACACCCCATTTCCGAGGAACAGACCAACGGTGCTCCCACTAGACAGAGTGCAGGCACGACAGCTTCTGTTCCTGGCTGGAGTGGGGAGGGGGAGGAAAACCCAGTGGTGTAGGAGCAGATAGGGGTGGGTTTCTGGGCATAGGTAGGAGCCCATTGGTTGCTAGTCACCTGGGCTCACACATAGAGGGAGGTATATAAGGTGGGCACCATCTTAGGACAGGGTTCAGTTCAGGCAGGAGGAGAAGAGGAGAGGAGCTCAGCCAGAGAGGGCTGACAGGGAGCTGTGGCTCAGTCTGGGCCCAGCTCCAGAGCCAGGCCTGGAGTAGAGGCCTGAGACAGCAGAGAGGGAGAGAAGAGAAGGAACAGCAAGGAGAGTAAGAAAGGAACTGAAACAGAGGAGAAAGGAGGCGAGGAACACAGAGAAAGGCCCAGAGACACGAAGGCAGAAGGAACCCCATATTCCCAGAGGAGATACTGGGTGAAGGGTTGGCAGAGCAGGGTACCGGAACCCGAATTGGTGGAGGCGACTAATCCTCAGCCAAAACCGGAGGTTTTCACCACATCTTGGTGCGACCCCTCACTACATCCACCAGAAAGGCATACCGCATAGGGTCAGGGAAACCGGAGAGAGGTTTCACCAACAGAAGGCCCGAGGAAGCTGGACAAAGGTGGGTCACTGGTGGGGACGGCCAGTAGAAAGGAAGAGAGGGGAGCTCTGAACCGCACTCTGGAATTGCCTGGGAGTTGACCGAGTCCCTCACCTGGTGGACGCAGCACGGCTCGGGCGGTCACTGCTGGCCGAAGTGATCTGAACAACAACAGTGAGTAAAGCTTTGGAAACTGCACCACAAGTCTCTGTGTTTCATCGCCGTACCAGCACCATCAGTACTGGGACACTCGCACCATCACTCCCATCATTATCCACACTAGCTGCCCTGAGGCAATACTCCTCCCGTGGGGAGTCATCCCATACTCAGCTGCACAAACAACATCAGCCTCAGCGGTCTGCAGTGCAGCGGCGGTCCCCACTGACCGCAATCCACGGGTGGCGTAGTCGGACACTTATTACAATACAAATAGACTGCCACTGGTTTGACCACCCTGGGCACGGACCGGGTCACCGCCACACGGAGACTACAACCCCCAACCTCCAGCGATCCGGTTCCGGGTATTCCCCCTGCACAGCAGCAGCAGCACAGGCCCAGGGGGCGCGTCATTTATTTCTGTTAATGTTGATGATTATGGCTTACAGCCAATGAAAACACAAAAGTCATTATCTCAGTAAATTAGAATAATTAACAAAAAACACCTGCAAAGGCTTCCTAAGCATTTAACAAGGTCCCTTAGTCTGTTTCAGTAGGCTCCACAATCATGGGGAAAACTGCTGGCTTGACAGATGTCCAGAAGGCAGTCACTGACACACTCCACAAGGTCTCAGAGTCTGGAGGAAGAGTGGAGAGGCCACAATCCAAGCTGCTGGAGGTCTAGTGTGAAGTTTCCTCAATCAGTGATGGTTTGAGGAGCCATGACATCTGCTGGTGTAGGTCCACTCTGTTTTATCAAGACCAAAGTCAGCGCAGCCATCTACCAGGACATTTTACAGCACTTCATGCTTCCCTCTGCCGACAAGCTTTTTGGAGTTGGAAATGTCATTCTCAAGCAGGACTTGGCTCCTGTCCACACGGCCAAAAGTACCAATGCCTGGTTTACACACAACAGTATCACTGTGCTTGATTGGCAGAAAACTCACCTGACCATAACCCCATAGAGAATCTATTATAGAGAATCTATGGGGTATTGTCGAGAGGAAGATGAGAGACACCAGACCCAATAATGCAGACGAGCTGAAGGCTGCTATCAAAGCCATCTGGGCTTCCATAACACCTCAGCAGTGCCACAGGCTGATCGCCTCCATGCCACATTGCCGCACTGATGCAGTAATTGATGCAAAAGGATCCCAAACCAAGTATTGAGGGCATTTACTGACCATACATTTCAGATTTTAAAATAATTTTTCAAGCTGTTATAAAGTATTCTAATTTACTGAGATAATGACTTTTGTGTTTTCATTGCTTGTAAGCCATAATCAACATTAACAAAAATAAACACTTGAAATAGATCACTCTGTGTGTAATGACTCTATATAATATGACTTTCACTTTTTGTATTGAAGAACTGAAATAAATTAACTTTTTGATGATATTCTAATTTAGTGAGACGCACCTGTAGATAAAAGGGTTTAACTTGAATTGACGTCATAGCACAGACCTGCATCAACTCAGCTTAAACAGAACAAAACCCATAGGACCCTATTCATCATAGTTTTTACTCCAGAATTCTGTTATAAAATGCTCAATCGTATAATTTGGATGCAACTGAAGACTATGTAAAAATGTTGCAACTTTTTCCTTTCTAATGGCATTTTTATCGGTAAGTGGGCAGGGTTGTGATGACTGCTGTTTGGCAACTTCATCATGAGCAGCGGTGGTCGCTACAAATTCTCCTCCAGTAAGTGGCATAGCATGGAGGCGCTGTCCAGTCATCAGACGCTTCTGATGAATATGTCTCTTAATGAATCAGGAGCTGCGTCCTTCACCTCCGCCCTCTCATCAAGACATTAATCAGGTGCATAGTTCTTTAAGGTGACAATGCAGCAATTTAGCTCGAGTAGTTAAT
This sequence comes from Phyllobates terribilis, assembly GCF_046119375.1. NCBI lineage: Eukaryota > Metazoa > Chordata > Amphibia > Anura > Dendrobatidae > Phyllobates > Phyllobates terribilis. The sequence goes on from NW_027363119.1 coordinate 755,117, forward strand.
ATTTTGTATGCATTTATGTACATAAATGACATAGCCGAGTGCTGTGATGGCCTATTTTTATTAGTCCCATACAGAATCCATAAATGGACGGACAGACCTGTGCTAAGCATACGTGAAAATTATTTTATCAAACATGGACATAGTCTTTCCTAAGTAACATTGGGGTCCCTGGTGGTCCTAACCTCAGCAACTTATATTTTATCCAATATGACAGTAACAGTGTGTCCGTCCCCAGCCTGTGTTCATGTACTCTATGTAATGTAACCTGCTTTAGTGTAAGGCTATGTGCCCACGATGCAGAAATGCTCAGTTTCCGCATCTCCCTGGCAGAAAAAACGCATGCGGATTGCACATGCGGATTGCACATGCGGATTGCACATGCGGATTGCACATGCGGATGTGAAGCGTTCTTCACTTGCATTTCCGCATGCGGGTTGACAAGCGCTTTCCAAGCGATTTTAACATCACTTGGAAAGTGCTTGACAACTTGGTCACACTATATAAATCCATGCAACCGGCATGGATTTTTATAGTGTGACCGAAAGAATGGTAAAAAATAAATCTATACTTACCTTCTGATGGCCCCCGCTGTCTTGCTTCGCTCCGTCCTGGCTGCCGGCAGCGCGCGGTACACTGAAGGACCTGCCGTCATATGACTGACGTCAGCGCAGGTCCTTCAGTCCACAGCACGCTGCCGGCAAGTGAAGAAAGGGACACCGCGAGCCATCAGAAATTAAGAATAATATTTATTTTTTATTTTATTCTTTTTTTCACAGGTTCTATGGTACCCAGGTCCGGAGGAGAGTCTCCTGTCCTCCACACCCGGGTGCCATCCGCACATAGAAACGCATATTATCCATGTGTGCAAATGTGCGGACACAGATGATATGCGTTTCAATGCAAGTCAATGGAGGCAATTACGCTGCGTGTCCGCAAAATTAATGGACATGCTGCGTATTATCATTCCGGAAAAATACGCAGCATGTGCACAGCACGGATTATCCTTGGGGAACATGGCAGGTCTTCTACCATGCGTTTAAGCGTTTCTGCAGCGTTTTTGCCGGTGCTTAAACGCATCGTGGCCACACAGCCTAACAGCGTGTCCCTCCCCTGTGTTCATGGACTGTAATGTTATCAGGCCTAGGTCAACATCTCTTGTTGCATCTAGAGGGTGTGAACCCTTCCCCCATCCAGGGGCTGATCCCAGTAGACAGAACAATAGACTCATGTTTGGCCCAGTCAGTTACGTGGGGCCTCCCGATGCTGGAGGGTCTCAGGCTGCGGCCAGATCCTCGTGGCATGTGTGGATTGATAGAAGCTGCCACGTGGGACTGTGTTGTGTCCCTCATCTGCTGGATCCATTGAACTCATCCAAGGACTATTTCTATATTTTCCCTGGCGGGAGGCGCCCCCGGACTTGTTTCTGCTGTTATATAGCAAAAACGAACCAAATACAGAGTATATGGCAAAGAATCAAAAAACTTTATTGTAAACAATATACAGAAAAGACATACATGATTAAAAAGGACGACACACAGACAACCAAACTGGGTGACACATATACAACATAATAATAGATGTTAAATATCTATTGGGACAAAGTACAAGAAGTGCTAGTATTCAAGTCATTTATGCACTGGTACAAAATTATGGCATATTTCATCACTATGGATATGTACCACGTGCCATATGGCCTATAGTGCCCTATGAAAAAAAGCTAAAGAATTATATTGCACTCTTACCCATATTAGATCAGCACCAGAATAAACAAGGACCCCAATGCGTGTTTCGCGTGGTATATCCTATGGATTCCTCGGGTGGGGGGGGGATTGTTTAATAGGACATTCCATGTCTTTTTAAATATACTTTGGTCCGTTCCAGTCACGTGACCGCAGGCCCTAATCATCTCCTGGACCATCAGCGTATGCACGCTGAACCGCCCCAGCCAGATACGTCACGCACGGCCATCAAGGTGAACCACGCATGACAGGGAACCAGGACTCGTTGCCATGGCCCCCCTCACACCGGCCACGCAGCCCCCCCTGGATGCCCCTCTACCCAGCCCATGCCCCCCTCACACCAGCCACACAGCCCCCCTGGATGCCCCTCTACCCAGCCCATGCCCCCCTCACACCAGCCACACAGCCCCCCTGGATGCCCCTCTACCTAGCCCATGCCCCCCTCACACCAGCCACGCAGCGACCTGGATACCCCTCTACATACCCCATTCCCCCTAACACCAGCCACGCAGCCCCCCTGGATGCTCCTCTACCTAGCCCATGCCCCCCTCACACCAGCCACGCAGCACCCCTGGATGCCCCTCTACCTAGCCCATGCCCCCCTCACACCAGCCACGCTGCCCCCTGGAGGCCTCTACAACATTTATTCACATGGTCAGCTCTCCCCACCTCAGTCCACTCCGGATCAGCATCAGTCCTCACAGCAGAATGCTGAACACGAGCTCCTCAGCAGAGCCGTAGCCAGGGCACAGGTTGTTACACAGCTCAGTACAGGAACCTCAGCCGAGTCCTGGAACTCTTTTTATTAGAAAAGTATAAAACAAACCATAAAACACACTGCACAAAGAACAAATTGCAAAACACAAACAAGTCCAAATTATAATGTCCAGTATGAATTAAAAGGCAAAAATGTCCTGCAATGTTCATGGAACATAAAACGTCATTTCCAAAAGTCCCCCCCAGCAAGGGAAGACCTTAACCCTTTTTTTCCAAAAATATCCCCTTCCAACATTCACTCCACATTCATACTTAAACCCCCAAAACAAAACAACAAACTGGCCCACTGCCAAAAACAAAGAAATAGGCCACCTGGCCGAAACAAAAACTAAGAAATAGGCCACCTGGCCGAAACAAAAACTTAATACACAGCAAACCTTTTTTTTGTAGTTTTTTATTTATTTATTTATTTTTTTGCTCCCACTCCCAACACCCAAGGTCCCACGATAGTCTGTGGCCTCATCACACCAGGGTCCCACTAAAGTTTGTGGCCCACAAAGATACCAGGTCCTTTTGCCTTTTTTCCCATCCATTTTAGGATGTCCAAACCACCAACCCATCCACCAAAACCCCTCCCCCCCTCCCCCCTGAAACCCCCCACCCAACCTACACTAAACCCCCCCCAAACACACATCATAATACACAGACATATAAAAAATAATATACGCAACTTTATAACACTACAATAAACCTAAAAAACTTAATCACATTACCATATACAACAACCATGAACCAAAATCAGACCCAAGTTCGGTGCTTGCAAGCCCTATATACGGGTTCCAATACCATAAAACAAAAAACTACACGTGAGGGTAACAGCCCACCACCGGGAACTGGAGACTACAGAGGCTCTCACCCTAATCTATCACACAGAATCCTATCCCTCTCTAATAAAGAAAAAGAAAAATCTGTCCCTACCACCCTACCAATCTTTCCCTACCTGTCCCTACCTGTCCCTCACTACCAACCTAATACTAACTACCTGTCCCTAAAGACTGTCCCTACGTGTCCCTCCCTGACCCTACACATCTATCTGACCCTACAAATAAATATAAAATATAGAAAGGGACTAAACTAACCCTATCACAGACACACATTCCCTAACTCTCCCTAGGGCACATTAAATGAGAACCCCCTCCATAGAAGGGAAGCCCTCCCTGCACCCAGCCTCTCATACTCCAGCGAGCGCACTTTTGCCAGGTCACCCAGGATGTTCCTAATCACCTCTTCCCATGGGAGGACTTTCTGCTGGGTGGACACTAAACACCGTGCGTTCCACGTGTAAAACCTAGTCACTAAGCTAACTAAGAAAACAGTGCCCCGATCTCGGCCACCAAGGGATCTGAATGCCCCATAGGCCCACTCCGCATAGGAAAGGCCTGCCAGCCTGGGCCAGCCAATGGAAGCACCCACCCTCTTGTAGACCTCTGTATTAAAAGGACACCGAAGCAGGAAGTGCTCCATGCTTTCAAGCATGCCGCCACACTCCTCGCGGGGACAATCCCGGTCATCAGAGTTCCTGTACTTCAGGTTGTCCCTCACATACAGTCTCCCATGGAAGCAGCGCCAAGCCAAGTCCCAAAACTTCAAGGGGATCCGCTTAGAGTTTAATAACCCGAGCCCCACCTCCAGATCCTGGCTTGGGCAATCCTTGAGGGCCAGGGGCTTCTGGAAGTGGGTCAACAGAACCCTATTGTCAAGTAACCTCCTTGACAAGGTCCTGATCTCCCACACTCCCAGACCCCACCGGCGGATCACCTTCACAACCAGGGTAGCATAAGCCGGAAGATGCCCATGAGGCGTGCGAAGGTCCTTCACCCGCCCTCCTGTCTCCCATTGCTGGAAGAAAGGCCGAAACCACCCCCTACAGGAGAATACCCACGGAGGAGCCCTCTCTAACCAGAGGTTGGCGATGTTTGCCTTAAGAAAGGTGTTTACTAGAAACACCACTGGGTTGACCATACCCAACCCTCCTAGTCTCCTCGTGCGGTACGTGACCTCCCTCTTTATTAGGTTCAGCCTATTCCCCCATAATAGTTGGAAGAACAGGCTGTAGACCCGTGTCCAAAGAGGTTCTGGCAAGATGCAGACGCTGCCCAGGTATATTAATAAAGGGAGCAAATACCCCTTGGCCAGGTTAACCCTTTCCCTCAGGGTCAAGGACCAACCCTTCCACTGATCCACCTTCTGGGCGGCAATCTTAAGTCTGCCCTCCCAGTTTTGCTGGGGATAGTCCCCCGGGCCGAAACTGATGCCTAAAATTTTTGCTGTGGCCTGAGGCCCTGGAAGGGTGTCCGGGAGATCAAAACTAGGATCTCCCCCTCCTAGCCAGAGACTCTCACACTTATCCCGGTTGATCATGGACCCAGATGCCACAGAGTAGCGCTCAACCTCAGACATGACCCAGTCTGCCTCCTCTCTCGAGGATACAAAAAGGGAAACGTCGTCGGCGTACGCCACTACCCTCAAGGTGGTCTCTGGCTCCGCCCGGTCCATCCCGACTCCTACCAACGGTCCGCGTTCCACTCTCCTTAAAAAGGGGTCGATCGCGAACACGTATAACAGTGGGCTCAGAGGACAGCCCTGGCGGACACCAGACTTCACCTCAAAAGGGGGTCCGACCCAACCGTTCACAAGCGGAAAAGTCTCTGCCCCATTCTATAATACTCTCAACCAATCAACAAACCTCCCGGGCAGACCGTACCTCAGAAGGACGGACCAGAGGTACTCATGGTTAACCCGGTCAAACGCCTTCGCCTGGTCTAAGGACAGCAAGTACCCCTTCCAGTGACCTGCCCTGCTCTGCTCCACTGCCTCCCGGACACCGAGCACAGCACTAAAAGTACTGCGGCCTGGAACAGAGCAGTGCTGGGCCCCTGAAAGGAGCCGGGGTGCAAACTTCACCAACCGATTGAAAAGCACCTTTGCCAGAACCTTTCGGTCCGTATTGAGAAGCGCTATGGGAAGCCAATTCTCAATACGGGACGAGTCTTTACCCTTTGACAGAATAATCAGGGCGGACTTCCTCATTGAACCGGGCAGAAAGTCCGAGGAGAGACATTCATTAAAAACCTCAGTCATGAGGGGGACCAAAGAGTCCCTAAAAGTCCTGTAAAACTCGGATGTTAAGCCATCCGGACCGGGCGATTTTTTGGGCCGGAGCCCAGCAATGGCCCGTCTCACTTCCTCTTCCCTGATTGCTTCTGCCAAAACATGAAGAGAGGGGTCATCCCCTGGCTCAGGGATGGTTTCAGCCAGGAAAGCCGACATCTCATCCCGATCTGGATCCCTCCTTCCCAAGAGGTGCGAGTAGAAGGATCTGACCACCTCCAGGATCCCTGATTTGGATCTGTTCAGGGAACCCGTACTGTCGATCAGTCCTGTTACCATCTTGCAACTCACTGACATCCTGCAGTTCCTGTAGGGGTCGGGCGAGCGGTACCTCCCGAAATCCCTCTCAAAAACTAAGGATGTGTGCCTATCATACTGGCACCCCTTGAGCAAGGCCTTCACCCTGGAGATTTTCTCACGGTCCCCTCCAGTCAAGACGAGCTGCTCGAGTTTCCTCCCCAGCTCCCGATACAGGCGGTACCTGTTCAGGACTCTGAGGCTCGAGAGCTGACGGAAGAACCCCGCAACCCTTCTTTTGAAGATCTCCCACCACTCAGACTTACTGCTACAGAGACCCAAGAGAGGTACCTGGCTCTGAAGAAATGCCTCAAAGGATTGTCTTACATCCGCTTCTCCCAACAGGGACGAATTCAGCTTCCATAGGCCTCTCCCTATCCGGGGAGTCTCTGTAACATTCAAGGAAAAGAAAATAAAACAGTGATCGGAGAATTCCACCTCAACAGCGGACACTGCAGAAGAGACGGCTTCCTCCTTTAAAAAAAACCTATCTATCCTAGACCTACAACTACCCCTATGAAAGGTGAAACCCCCGTGACCTGGGGTGTGCCGGATGTGGACATCCACCAGGCGAGCTTCGCTTGCTATGCTATTAAGAGTATTACTATCAAAATCCAGCCTTCGGTCTCCGGGGCCTCCCCTATCACGGGATCTAGTTATAGTATTAAAGTCCCCACCGAAGACCACCTGCCGGCTGGTAAAAAGATAGGGTTTGATCTTCAGGAAGAGACATTTACGGTCCCACCTTGACTGTGGACCATAGATGTTAATGAGCCGGAGCTCCTGTCCCCCCATGAAGACGTCAAGGACCAAGCACCTCCCCATTTCTACCTCGATCACCCGTCTGCATTCCACCGAAGCGGCCTTAAAAAGGACCGCTACCTTGCTATACGGCTCTGCCGCAAGAGACCAGTATGAGGGCCCGCACCTCCACTCCCTCCTTGCTTTGTAAATGGCCCCCATGTCCGTTAGTCTGGTCTCCTGCAAAAATAAAATGTCAGCCTCAACTCGGTTGAAAAAATCAAAGGCCATAAATCTGGCCGTATCTGACTTTATACTGGCGACATTAATCGACGCCAGAGTCAACTGGGTAGGTTCCGCCATCATGGGTGATTGAGTTAGACGGCCTTCTTTTTGACCGTACCCCCCGATTTTTTCCGCTCACCTTCAGAGGAGGAGCCAGACTCTCCCCTCCTCTTCAGTGACACCGAGGTGGCCATGGTACCCGCCACCTCCTTCCCAGTACTGGGTTCCTCACACCTGGACCCCAGGGCAGTCCCCCCCCCCCCCAGAGGAAAGTGAGCCCCCGGAGGATGGACCCCGCCGCTCCCTGAAGGCACCTCAGATGTTACCGCCGGTCCCCCGCCCCCAACCTCCGACACAGCAGAGTCATCGAAGGCATGGAACCGGTTGGAGAGGGGGATCAGAGGGGAGCCGGTGAGCCCTTCCGTAGGCACCTTAGCGGCCGGGGGGGGGGCTTTAGATGTTTTTGCCCCTTTTTTGTTCCTCCTCCTCCGACTCTTAATGGTCTTACCGTCACCTGATTTTTTAGGCTGCTCCACCACCTCCTCGTCCAGACTTTCATACTGGGAGGAATCATCAGAAGCAGCCACCTCCTCCCTCTCCATCCTCCTGATCTCCTCGTTCACCGCCTCCTCCCCCAGGGCCTTAGGGGCTCCGGCTGCCGCTTCTGGGGTGGAGACAGACATCACCCCAGTCGCCTGAGGCTTATCCTGCCCCCTACCCCCACGGCGCCTCACCTGTTGCCGCTGGTGGGCAGATGAACTGGCCTCGCCTTCCCTCACTGGCCCCTCAGCTCCTCTCCTGCCCCCACCTCCAGCTCCAGCAGAGGATGCACCGCTGGGGACCCCCCCACGGCTCTCCCCCGCCTGACCAGAGATGGTGTTAGAAACGGAGCGGGGGCAGCGGCTATACGGGTGACCTAGGTCACCACACAGATGACACCTAATGTCACCACAGGCCGCGGCAAGATGACCTACCCCGCCACACAAGGCACATTTCTGCACCTTGCAGCCCGCGCTGAAGTGACGGGGATCACCGCACCTGTGGCAGACCTTCGGTTGCCCCTCGTAGAAGATCAGGATCCTGTCTCTCCCCAGAAATGCTGAGGAAGGGATGTGGGTGACAGTACCGCCTGAGACCTTCAACCTCATCATGAAGGTCCAGCCCCCTGACCAAATGCCAAACTCGTCCCTGTTCTTTTTTGGGAAGTCCGTGACCTCCCCATAGCGAGAAAGCCACGTCAAGATATCGACCCCAGAGAGTGACTCGTTATTGGTTAGAACGGTCACCCTCTTTACGCCATTTTGGCGAGACACCGCCTGCACGGCAAAATCTCGCCAGCCGGGCTCCCCCTTCACCAGTTCAAAATTCGACCAGAAAAGCTCTAGGCCCTCCGGTCGAACAAAACTGATGTCGAAGACGGGGGTACCAAAAGGATGGATCAGGGCAAAGATGTCAGTCGCCCTGAAGTCCATCTTCAGGAGGAGCTCCACGACCCTCGCTCTTGGCGGGCACGCTTCACTGCCCCTCCACCGAAGACGAACTACATTCCTCCTGGCCACCCCCTGCCCGGCTGTCGGGAGGGACCACACTGTCTCCCCCTCCCTTTTATCTTGGAAGGCGGCCAGGCCGTGTCTATCCAGCCAAAAGGCCAGGTCCACCTCTCTTCCCTCTACCTGGATCGTCCGTTCTCCCTTCTTGAGGGCCTCCAGGAAACGGCGTCGCAAGTCACCATCCCTGAGGTCCAGAGGTGAGGAAGCCCCCCGAGAAGACCCCGAGGCCCCGGCTACTACCCCCGCAAAACTCCGAGGACCAGCAGCCGGGGGGGCAGATGGACCAGCCCTGTCCCCACTCCCCCCACTACCAACAGACATACCATTCTTACCCCCGGCCACAGACACACCAACATTCGTATCCTCAACCACAGCCACATTCATACCCACGCCATCCCCATCCATGTCAACAGTCACCCCACTTGGGCCACTCTCACTCACATGCACACTGGGGTCACAGTTTTTCATTTTTTGCCAGCAGTTTTTCCACTGCTGCCACCTGCTGGCAGCACCTTCCCTGCCGGGGGGATTTGGGAGCCAGGTGCTGAGACTTTTGCCGGTGCCCCTGCCCCAGATAAGCCCACGAGCACAGGGGACACCGACAGGCAGGCACCACCTCTGCTGTCTGTTACAGCTGTGGCACCACTGCTCCCAGCAGCTGCCAACGCTAAGCCCCACCTCTTTTGGGCAGAGCCACGCCCACTTGGACGGGTTTAGTCTGCGAGGCCACGCCCCCCGCACCAGGCAGCACGGTGGGGGCCCCGGAGGCCACTCCCACCGGTGCCGTGGGTGACAGGGAGGCCACGCCCCCCGCACCAGGCAGCACAGTGGGGGCCCCAGAGGCCACTCCGACCGGTGCTGTGGATGACAGGGAGGCCACGCCCCCCACACCAGGCAGCACGGTGGGGGCCCCAGAGGCCACTGCCACCGGTGCCTTTGGTGACAGGGAGGCCACGCCCCCCGCACCAGGCAGCACGGTGGGGGCCCCAGAGGCCACTCCCACTGGCGCTGTGGACGGCTGGGAGGCCACGCCCCCCAAAGCCGGCCGCGCCGGGACCCCCGAAGCCGACCCAGAACCGGGTCTACTCACAGGGGCCCCTGGACCAGCGGCACCAGCTCTCAGGGGCATAGCACCCCCTACCGTCACACCCTTTGCCACAAAAAGCCTGGCCACCCCAGCTCCGGCGGCTGGCCCCAGGCTAGGCCACTCCCCCTCGGCACCCAGCGGCGGTGGAGCCCCCCGCGCTGACCCATTACCGGGCCCCTGCGCAGGGGGCCCTGACCTCACCACGGATTTTGCCAGGGGAGCAAGCCCCACCTTACGCTTATGAGCCGGCTCTGCCGGAGCCGCAGGCCCCGCGCCCTTTACCTTACCAGGTTTCTGGGTCCCTAAAAGTGATCCAGATTTTTTAGTGGATCCGTGTGTGAGGGACCCAGACAACCCAGCACACGCCGCCGGAGACGCGGCCCTGGCTGTCGGTGCGCCGCCGGCAGCGCAGGAGGCAGCGGCAGATGTACACGCCGCCTCCTGCATGCCAGCAGGAGCACCAGGTGCCAGGCCAGACCCCCCTTTTACAGGGGCTCCAGCATGAGCACCACCACCAATGACACCCACCGTCGGGCCGCCCTCCGCGCCATGCTCCATATCAGACACATCGGACCCACTGCCTCCATTACCACAAACAGGCAGCGCTCTGCGTGCCATGGCCTATGTTCTCCCCGCTCCCTCGCTGTGGACCCACAACAGAGTCCAAGCCGGGGTGGGTGGCGGGTGCCGCACAACGGGACAGGGGGGCCCCAGAGAGGGGGACATACACAAATTTATGTGCAATAGAAGTTTTCTTTTTTTTTTTTGCTTTTCTCTTCGTCCCCCTCCCGGGTGCCTCATCCTCGCAGATCTCATCCCCGAATGTAAGCTGACCAAAACGTACCGGGGACTCGATCTGCTGGATCTGCTGCATGATAAGGCAGCCCCCCTCACTGCTGCTACTCCCATCCTCCTCATCCTCCCCCTCGCTCCCGCTGCCCTCTGAAGGGCTAGAATCAGACGGGAGAGCCATCTGCTCAGGGGCTATCCCGCTATGCGATGCCTGGAGATCACTTACCAGGCCACCAGGCGGTGGGTAGGGTGCGACCTCCTCCACGCATACCTCTTCCTCCTCCTCCACCGCCTGGCCGGGGCCCTGCGACCCCTCCAGAGCCCCACCGGTCATGGCTCTGAACCGGTCATCATTCCGCAGCTTCTCCATGAAGGGTCCACTGCCTGCAAATATGGTGCTCCTGCGGTCCTGCAGCTCTTGGATGGCTTGCTTGATTTTCAGGACCGCGGCGGATAGCTCAGGCTTCTTGGTGCCAGAGGCCCTCTCGGACCTCTCCTGAGCTACCCTCAACTCCCCCCAGAGGGAACTTAGCTTTTTTGCGGTGTCCTCATACTCACAGAGGTGCGCATGGACACGGGAGGCATAGGTGACGGTTGCCTCCCTCGCCACCTTGGTACCCCAATCAGGGGGCACCGCTGCAGCACCTCTGCTGGCACTCGACCTACCTCCAGAGGGAGGAGCCGCCGCGGTCGTAGCCTCGGGGGTCCTCCAGGTCTTCATGCTGGAACCCCTGCTGCCTCGGCCTGATGTTGCAGCCATAGCCTGGTTGGTGTTCCTCCCACCCCCCGCCGGCTTAGACCGGGAGGTGGGAGCCGGGGGCCCAGCCCCGGAGGCCAGTCCCGCTCTGAGCCTTCTTTCCTGGGAAGGGGGCAGACAAAAAGTCCCAGATGGAAAAACAAACCTCCCTTCCCAGGAGCTCTCTCTGCACACAGCTCAGTACAGGAACCTCAGCCGAGTCCTGGAGTCCTCTCCACAGCACAACTCAGGAGCAACTACAGGAGCAACTACAGGAGCTCCTCATCACCAGTCCTCCCGTCCAGCACAACGTACACACTGCTGCGGCTGCACGGCTAATATCCACTGGACTGAGAAGGCCCCGCCCCCTCCGGTGACGTCATGATTCCATGAAATCACTCCTCCCCCTCAAGAAATCAACTCCAATCTAGACGCTCCCCTGTTGCTGAGGCGTGGTGACGCTGTAGCTGGGTGATTGCAGTCAGAGTAGTGGTGTTTGGCGTCTGTACTACAGGTAAGAAGATGGGACTGTACCAAGGTGATTACTACATTCAGGACAATAAGTAGCTAGATGTAGGTGTGCAGAATCCCACTCCCAATATTGTCAGGGTCTCTCACCCCCTCGTGTTGCCGTCTGTCAGGCTCCCGCACCCCCTCGTGTCGTCGGCTGTCAGGCTCCCGCACCCCCTCGTGTCGTCGGCTATCAGGCTCCCGCACCCCCTCGTGTCGTCGGCTGTCAGGCTCCTGCACCCCCTCGTGTCGTCGGCTGTCAGGGTCCCGCACCCCCTCGTGTCGTGGGCTGTCAGGCTCCCGCACCCCCTCATATCGTGGGCTGTCAGGCTCCCGCACCCCCTCGTGTCATGGGCTGTCAGGCTCCCGCACCCCCTCGTGTCATGGGCTGTCAGGCTCCCGCACCCCCTCGTGTCATGGGCTGTCGGGCTCCCGCACCCCCTCGTGTCGTCGGCTGTTAGGGTCCCACACCCCCTCGTGTGGGCTGTCGGGCTCCCGCACCCCCTTGTGCAATGGGCTGTCAGGGTCCCGCACCCCCTCGTGTCGTCGGCTGTCAGGCTTCCGCACCCCGTCGTGTCGTGGGCTGTCAGGCTTCCGCACCCCGTCGTGTCGTCGGCTGTCAGGCTCCCGCACTCCCTCGTGTCGTCGGCTGTCAGGCTCCCGCACCCCCTCGTGTCGTCGGCTGTCAGGCTCCCGCACCCCCTCGTGTCGTCGGCTGTCAGGGTCCCGCACCCCCTCGTGTCGTGGGCTGTCAGGCTCCCGCACCCCCTCGTATCGTGGGCTGTCAGGCTCCCGCACCCTCTCGTGTCATGGGCTGTCAGGCTCCCGCACCCCCTCGTGTCATGGGCTGTCAGGCTCCCGCACCCCCTCGTGTCATGGGCTGTCGGGCTCCCGCACCCCCTCGTGTCGTCGGCTGTTAGGGTCCCACACCCCCTCGTGTCGTGGGCTGTCGGGCTCCCGCACCCCCTCGTGCAATGGGCTGTCAGGGTCCCGCACCCCCTCGTGTCGTCGGCTGTCAGGCTTCCGCAACCCGTCGTGTCGTGGGCTGTCAGGCTTCCGCACCCCGTCGTGTCGTGGGCTGTCGGGCTCCCGCACCCCCTTGTGCCATGGGCTGTCAGGCTCCCGCACCCCCTCGTGTCGTGGGCTGTCAGGCTCCCGCACTCTCCCCTTGTCGTTGTCTGTGGAGAAGATTAATACATATTTTCATTTTTCAGATTTTCTCTTATAAAACAAGATCCCTGAGCTTCTGCCTTTGACCGAAAAAATGGCGTCTGACAAGTCGCTGCTGTCTGCAGAAATGAACACAAGCATGTGACGCACCCCCTGGGCCATGTTCAGGGGATACCCGGAGCCGGATCTGGATAGGGGGTAGTAGTCCTTGTGGCGGTGACCCGGTCCGTGCCCAGGGTGACAAACTAAGTGGCAGTCTATGGCAGTAGATGTTAACTTGATCGACTACGCCACCCATTGAGTGCGGCTTTGAAGCCGCCGCTGCAGAACAGTCCACTGAGGCCAGGTGTATACGTATGTGCAGTGTGGTGGTATAACCCCCAACGGGAGGGGTATGGCCTCAGGGCAGCAGATGCGGATGATGGAGGTAGTGATGGTGCAGCAAGGAGAGTCAGAGACGTAAGATGCAGTTTCAGGGTTTTTACTCACAGGTGTTCCTTTTGTCACTCCGGCCTTGAGTGACCACCCGGGCCGTGCTGCGTCCACCAGGTGAGGGACTCGGCTAACCCCCAGGCAGTTCCGGAGCGTGGTCCTGAGCTTCCCTCTCTCTCTCTCTCTCTTCTGGCCGTTCCCACCAGGGATCCACCTTTGTCCGGTTCCCTTGGGCCTTCTATGGTAAAACCTTTTATGGCTTTCCTGACCCTACTCGTGGTGTACCTTCCTGGTGGATGTGGTGAGGGTCGTGACAAAACTTGACAACGACCTCCGGTTCCTGGTTAAGGATTACTTTTGCCTCCGCCAGCTTGGGTACCGGTACCCTGTTGTGCCAACCCTTCACCCTTTTTGGTCAAACTTGGGCTCTCAGGGTTCCCTCTTTTCTGCGTCTCTGGGCCTTTCTTCTTCCTCCTTTCCTCTACAGGCCTGGCCCTGGAGCTGGGCCCAGCCGGAGCCACAGCTCCCTGTCAGCCCTCCTGGCTGAACTCTCCCTCAGCTTCTCCTCAGGCTGAACTCTCCCTGTCCTAAGATGGTGCCCACCTTATATACTCCCTCTATGTGTGAGCCCAGGTGACTAGCACCCAATGGGCTCCTAGCTTTACCCAGAGTACTCCCCCTATCTGCCCCTACACTACTGGGATGTTCCACCCCCCTCCCACTCCAGCCAGGGACAGACGCTGTCGTACCTGCACATCTACTTGGTGGGAGTACCGTAGTTCTGTCCCCCGGAAATGGGATGTATGTAGTGCATGCAGCCTACTGAGCTCAGTCCCACACTCCATCCTTACCCGGGAGTGGAATACCACACCTCTGGGTCGAGGTGCAATACCCCTGTAGCAGCCGAGTCCTCGGGGTGCTACATTCCCCCCTGGTAAACCACAGCACGTCCTCGGGCTGTAAAAGAGCAAAACATACAAACATACAAAAATTTTAAAATGCTCTTACATATAAAATATAACTTTGAATCATCCCTTTATGGGAGGTACTCTACTTTCTAATAAACATTATAAAATACTTGGCAATTGCCACCGGAACTCTTTTGGTAAACTTTCTTTTAACACATCAGTTTCACATCATTAACTCCTGGCCACCGTGCAACTTGTGACCAGGTAAAAGTGCGGCAGTCACTAAAACAGTTCCTTATAAAACCGGTAGGGGGCGCCTTAGGAAGCGCAACTATTTACGGGGTGGCCGCTCTCAGTCCTCGGCCAGTGGGGAAAAGGGATGGCTGTTCACAGTCCTCAGCCTGGTAAGGGATAGGGGATGGCTGCTCACAGTCCTCAGCCTGGTAAGGGATAGGGGATGGCTGCTCACAGTCCTCAGCCTGGTAAGGGATAGGGACACACGGGTAACAGTTTGCTGGTCCCAACGGGGACTATGCTTTACTGGTAACAATTCTTGTACCCTTACGGGTAACTATGTACAGTTCCACTTTACCGTACTTCAGTAACGGTGTCCTCCTGCTCCTTCCCGCGGGTAGTTTTCAAACCCGTCCAGGTCCTCTTGTTCCTCCTCACACTGTAGCTCTTCCTCGGTCAGTCGGTGCACATGAAGAGCATATGGTCCCTTGGCACACTGATGCCGGGTGAAGGTGACCTCGTCACCCAGGTAAAGATCACGTCCTCTGTGTCCCTCCGGCAGATGGCTCTCGACGTCCCTGCGGGTGACAAAGACGTCGCCGGGGGTTCTGTGGTCCCGGATAAAACCCCAACCGTGCTCCAGTTGGAACTTGATTACGGTCCCGGTGGCGCGGGGACCGTGGGCTGCACGGGGGTTTCGACGAGTCCGGCGTTTTTGCTCCGCGCTCTGAACTTGTAGCCGCTCCTCGCGGACCCGCCTCTCTCGCCGCTCCCTGTCGAAGACCTCCAGCTGTTGCCGGCAGCACTCCGCTCGCTGGGCTGCGGCCGCCCGGGTCTCGTGGGTGAATCCCATCAGGTCCTCACCGGTAGGGTCCCACTCGAATTGGGCGTCCTCCAACGGAATCGGATCGAGTTTGGCGGGCGCCGGAGCCGGGATTAGGGGCTCACACAGAGGCCGTCCCTTCCGGAGTCGGGGGTTGATAAACTCCGGTGGCCACTTGAAGGGCAGCCCGTCCGGGCCGGTAAACTGTGCGAACAGATCTTCGCCCAGGCGGGGTCCTTTAGAGGTAGAGGGCGCTGTGGGGGCAGCAGCGCCCGGGGGCACTTGGCAATACGTCCAGGCCGAAGGCATCCTGAACGTGAAGGGCGCATTAGAGGCAGCTGCGCCCGGGTCCACCAGGTCTTGCGACCAGGCCGGTGGCATGGTGGAGGTAGAGGGCACCTTGGATACAGCGGCGCCCGGGGGTACTCGGCCCTGCGACCAGGCCGGTGGCTCTTCCTGCTTGGCCGCGCTCAGGATGGAGGAGCGTGACGTCACAGGGAGTGTGGCCGCGGCTCCTGCCGCTTGAGGCCTATTTTGGAGTGGTGGCGATGCGGCAACAGGAGCGGTGAGTGGGGCTTCGGGCTCTGCGACGGGGAGTTGGGGCAGGCTTACGGCTATTGAGCTCAGGGTGTTGACGTCCCCATTACCTGCTCCCATCTCTTCAGCTCCCTCCGCGGCGTCGTCTCCGGCCGTCGTCCCTCCCGCACCGTCCTCAGAGGCGGACATGCTCCTTGTCGCGGGTGGCGTGCTCCGCTGGCGGGTTCCAGCCTGCTGGGCCATCTCCCTGCTCCACTCAGTCAGCGCTTCTCGCTGCACCTGGGCCATCCTCCGTGCTAGGCCCTCCAGCGCGGTCTGTGCACGCTCCCGGTCTCGGGGGAGCTGTGCCAGGATCTCCACCAGGCCTTGTGGGGTGGTGGCTTGCAACAGGCTCCTGACCACAGGGTCGGTGCTGCCTGACTCTCCCTCCATCTCCGGGTGCGCTCTCTCCAGACTCCTCCAGGCTGCTCCCATCCTCCCTCTTTTGTTCTTGATCCGCCCCCATTCAGGGTGGTGCCGGGGCAACTTGGTGATTGTCAGTTCCAGGGGCAGACCCCCCACGCTGATGGACATCTCAATCATTGCAGTCTCTGCTGGTGGGGGCGGTCTCCGCTTTTGGCGCCATTCTTGGACCTGGCCCACGATGGGAGGTGGTCTCTTGCCACCCTCCGACACGCCCATAATGGCGTCCGCTCTGCCAGGGCGGGAAATCTTCTCATATGGCGGGAATCGTCTCCCAGTGGCGGGAAACTCCGTGGATGGCGGGAAAAAGCTGCAGATGGCGGGCAACTGGCGGGAAACGATCCGAGATGGCGTCCGATGGCGGGGACCCTCTGGAATTGGCGGGAGACTTCTTCTTACGGTACATATAAACTTTTCTTCAGGCACGCAGTACCCGGTAGTTGCGGGCACGTGATCCTGCCGACTACGCCAAAGTTGACGCACCCCCTGGGCCATGTTCAGGGGATACCCGGAGCCGGATCTGGATAGGGGGTAGTAGTCCTTGTGGCGGTGACCCGGTCCGTGCCCAGGGTGACAAACTAAGTGGCAGTCTATGGCAGTAGATGTTAACTTGATCGACTACGCCACCCATTGAGTGCGGCTTTGAAGCCGCCGCTGCAGAACAGTCCACTGAGGCCAGGTGTATACGTATGTGCAGTGTGGTGGTATAACCCCCAACGGGAGGGGTATGGCCTCAGGGCAGCAGATGCGGATGATGGAGGTAGTGATGGTGCAGCAAGGAGAGTCAGAGACGTAAGATGCAGTTTCAGGGTTTTTACTCACAGGTGTTCCTTTTGTCACTCCGGCCTTGAGTGACCACCCGGGCCGTGCTGCGTCCACCAGGTGAGGGACTCGGCTAACCCCCAGGCAGTTCCGGAGCGTGGTCCTGAGCTTCCCTCTCTCTCTCTCTCTCTCTTCTGGCCGTTCCCACCAGGGATCCACCTTTGTCCGGTTCCCTTGGGCCTTCTATGGTAAAACCTTTTATGGCTTTCCTGACCCTACTCGTGGTGTACCTTCCTGGTGGATGTGGTGAGGGTCATGACAAAACTTGACCACGACCTCCGGTTCCTGGTTAAGGATTACTTTTGCCTCCGCCAGCTTGGGTACCGGTACCCTGTTGTGCCAACCCTTCACCCTTTTTGGTCACACTTGGGCTCTCAGGGTTCCCTCTTTTCTGCGTCTCTGGGCCTTTCTTCTTCCTCCTTTCCTCTACAGGCCTGGCCCTGGAGCTGGGCCCAGCCGGAGCCACAGCTCCCTGTCAGCCCTCCTGGCTGAACTCTCCCTCAGCTTCTCCTCAGGCTGAACTCTCCCTGTCCTAAGATGGTGCCCACCTTATATACTCCCTCTATGTGTGAGCCCAGGTGACTAGCACCCAATGGGCTCCTAGCTTTACCCAGAGTACTCCCCCTATCTGCCCCTACACTACTGGGATGTTCCACCCCCCTCCCACTCCAGCCAGGGACAGACGCTGTCGTACCTGCACATCTACTTGGTGGGAGTACCGTAGTTCTGTCCCCCGGAAATGGGATGTATGTAGTGCATGCAGCCTACTGAGCTCAGTCCCACACTCCATCCTTACCCGGGAGTGGAATACCACACCTCTGGGTCGAGGTGCAATACCCCTGTAGCAGCCGAGTCCTCGGGGTGCTACACATGGAGGAAGCGCTGTATGAACAGATGCTGATGAAGGTACGAAAGATGAATTGGAGAGGCCAGCAATCACCGGGTGAATGTCTCCTCCGTCAGCCGCCGGGGGCGCTGCAGTCTCCAACATTTAACTAATGTGTATTGTTGGCTTTAGACCCCTCATAGTTGTACTATTTTGGGGCAGGAAAAATCAGTTTGCAGAACCATCCTGTTCATGTTACTCACTGATTCTCACTTGTTGCCTCATTTCAGGCCAAACAGGAGATACAGAGCAGAATACCGAACTTACCAGAAAGCAGACAGATCAGACCCCAGCCGGGTGAGATGGGCGTCCTCTGATTATTATCCAGATTACTTTGTGCATATTATGTGACAGATACCACAGTGGGGCATTGGGGTCTTATTGACTACAACGGTCACATGATGCAACCAATGTGGGGGTCACATTGTTTTTTCTTATGCAATTGATTACATGTAAATGCTGCTTGGCTTTTGCCGATTTTATTGTGTTTTTGTTCACTTTTTGTTTTTATTTCGGTGTTAGGTTTCTGCATTAAAACTCGCACATCCAAAAATACCGAAATCTTTATTAACATCTGCAAGTCGAACCAGATCCCAGCGCCCCCGGACCTGATGGAGCAGGAGTTAGTCAGCATCCTGGAATCTGATGATCCCTCCGGCTATCGAGTCCCCATGAGCCTTGGAGAGCCCCACGTTGAAGTTGATAATAGTACGTTTTTTGTTTTTTTAATTTAATACAGCGCGTCTCTTTTTAAAGGGGTAGTCCAGAGATATCCTTAAAGGGGTTAAAATAGCAAGTATTACAACTTACTAATCCTCAATGGTCGAAGGTGCCATCTCCACAGGTTCTGGTAGGTCCACTTCAGTTTGACATCTTGTTGTTGACTTTTGAACTTTTTTGGTTTAGATTTGGGACTTAAAGGGATTGTCCACTACTTGGATTCCCCTTTAAGAACTTATACCACTTATTCATAGCAGCCCTACTAAGGTCAGTGGGTGAGTCGGCACCGCAAAGTATCTAAGTCCTGGTGCACTTTGTCCTACAGGTGGAGGCGGCTGCACGGCATACGACATAGTGATTAATGGCACCTTCTTTGAGAAAATTAAGGTAACTGCAATTGCTTATTCTGACATACGAGCTGTCTGCTCTCCTTTGTGTCAGCTCCTTACTTTGTATTTTTTTTTATTAGAATAATGAGCTTTTCAGGGAATTTTTTATCACCGTGGCCATGGAGGGACAAGAGAACAAGTACGAAATGGAGCTGTCAAGAGGTAACGACCACATCACTGATATTTTCCTTGATTTTTCCATCGACCACACAAGGACTTGTTCTTTCATGGAGCAAGTTTACCATATAATATATTGAAAATTTTTATGTACCAACCTGTTGTATGGCACCGTATCAAATGCCTTTGAAAAGTCCAGATAGACAACACCAACTAAGTTTCCCTGGTCCAACCTAGAACTTACCTCCCATAGAATCTTTTCAGATTAGTTTGCAGGACAGATCCCTCATAATCATATGTATAGGTTATTCTTATTGAGGTGCTCCAGGTTAGTATCTCTTAGAAAACCCACAAAGATGTTGCCCACAGTACAAGTTAAACTTACCAGCCTATAAATTCCAGGCTCACATGTTATCCCCTTCTTGAATATTGGTACCACATTTGCTATGTGGGTGTAACGCTGGTGGATATGTAGCACCCTGAGGATTCGGCTGCTACAGGAGTATTGCACCTCAACCCAGAGGTGTGATATTCCACTCCCGGGTAAGGATGGAGTGTGGGACTGAGCTCGGTAGGCTGCATGCACTACACACATCCCATTTCCGAGGGGCAGGCCGACGGTACTCCCACTTAGAAATGTGCAGGTACGACCGTGTCTGTCCCCCTGAGTGGGAGGGGGTTGGTACATCCCTGTAGTGTAGGGGCAGATAGGGGGTGCAGTCTGGGTAGAGCTAGGAGCTCATTGGGTGCTGGTCACCTGAGCTCACACATAGAGGGTTATATAAGGAGGGCACCATCTAAGATCAGGGTCAGTTGCAGAGGAGCCAGACAGCAAGTGAGTTGTCAGAGAGCAAGTCAGGAAGAGCAGAGGAGAAGAGCGGCCCTGGAGAGTGAGAGAGGAGCAGAGAAGGAGTACCCAGAGGGGAAAACAGAGAGGACCCAAGAACCCAAATTAAAGCATCGGGTGAAGAGTTGGCACAGGGTACCGGAACCCAAACTGGTGGGGGCAAAAACACACCCTAGCCAGAGACCGGAGGCCGTGGGCAGCATCTGCCACGGCCACCTACCACATCCACCCCGAAGGCACACCACGTGGAGGGTCAGGGAGCCCAAGGCCAAGGGTTTCCCAACAGAAGGCCCGAGGGAGCTGGACCTAGGTGGATCACTGGTGGGGACGGCCAGAGAAAGGACAAAAGGAGAGCTCAGGGCCACGCTCCGGACTTGTTTGGGGGTTGGCCGGATCCAGGACCTGGTGGACGCAGCACGGCTCGGGTGGTCACTTGAAGCTGGAGTGACCGGAACATCTGCAGTAAGTAAACACCCTAAACTGCACAACCCGACTCTGTCTTTAATTGCCGTCTGCACTGCATCACCACAACCCCCATCCTCTGCACCTGTCCCCCCTGAGGCTATACCCCTCCCGTTGGGGGTTATACTATCAAGCTGCGCACCCACCATCAGCCTCAGCGGACCCTGCTGCAGCGGCGGCCACAGTGACCGCAACACAACGGGTGGCGTAGTCGACACAAAAGAACTTTTAATAACATCTGTAGGACTGCCACATAACACTGAGTTTGACACCCTGGGCACGGACCGGGTCACAGCCGCTCGGAAGACTACAACCCCCATCTGATCCGGCTCCGGATATTCCCTTAAAAGAATATGGCCCAGGGGGCGCGTCAACTTTGGCGTAGTCGGCAGGATTACGTGCCCGCAACACCCGGGTACTGCGTGCCTGAAGAAAAGTGCAAGTTTACCTCAAAAAGAAGTCTCCTGCCGGTTCCGGAGGGTCCACGCCATCGGACTCCATCACCAGTCGTTTCCCGCCGGTTGTCCGCCATTAACAGCTTGTTCCCGCCATCTGCCGAGTTTCCCGCCACTGGGCGACGATTCCCGCCATTTCCAAGGATTTCCCGCCTTGGAAGAGCGGACGCCATTATGGGCGTGTCAGAGGACGGCAAGAGGCCACCTCCCATCGTGGGCCAGGACCGAAAATGGCGCCAAAAGTGGAAACCGCCCCCACCAACAGAGACTGTGATGCTAGAGGTGTCGGTCAGCGTGAAAGAACTGCCCCTGGAGCTGACAATCACCGAGTTGCCCCGGGACCGCCCTCGAAGTGGGAGGAGACCGAACAAAAGAACGAAGATGGGTGCCGCCTGGAGCAGTCTAGAGCGAGCGCACCCGGAGACAAGGAGTGTGGAGCGAGCGCACCCGGAGACAAGCAGTCGAAAGAGAGCTGACCCGGGAATGGAGAAAGAGCAGAGCAGCACCGGCCCGCTGGCCAGGAGCCTGCTGGAGGAAGAGCAGAGCAGCACCGACCCGATGGTCAGGAGCCTGCTAGAATCCACGACCCCACTAGGCCTAGTGGAGGTCCTGGCACAGCTCCCCCGAGACCGGGAGTGTGCACAAACTGCCCTGGAGGGCCTCGCACGGAGGATGGCCCGGGTACAGCGCGAGATATTGGCAGAGTGGAGCCGAGAGATGGCCCAGCAAGCTGAGACCCGTCAACGGAGCACGCTACCCTGGAAGAGGAGACAGACCGCCTCTGAGGATGGCGCGGGAGGACCCAAGGCCGGAGACGGCGCTGAAAAGGAAGCCGAACACATGGAGGCAGGTAAAGGGGACGTCTATACCCCAAACCGGGAAACCGCTTACCTGCCCCAGCTCCCCGTCGCAGAGCCCGAAAGTCCCCCTGCTGTGCCCGTAACCGCCATGTCACCGCTACGGACTAGGCCCCGACCGGAAGCCGCCGCCGCGACCCCTGTGACGTCACACGCCTCGACCCGGAGCGTGACCAAGCAGGAAGAGCCTCCGGCCTGGTCGCAAGGCCTAGTACCCCCGGGCGCCGCATCACCAACAGCGCCCTCTACCTCCGCGGAGCCTCCGGCCTGGTCGCAAGGCCAGGTAGCCCAGGGCGCCGCCGTATTAACGGTGCCCTTCACCTTCCAGGTGCCCCAGGCCTGGCCGCAAGGCCTGGGCAACCCGGGCGCTGCCACAACCGCGCCCGCGCCCGTAAAACCAAGGGTGCCACATCTGGGGGAGGACTTATTCAACCAGCTCTCATGGCCGGACGGGCGGCCCTTCACCTGGCCCGAAGAGTACTATGAGCTGGAGCGGCAGCAGAGACTAGGGCCCTTGTGTGAGCCCCTGATTCCGGCTCCGAAGCCCGTGGCACGGATCTCGCCCCCTCTGGAAGAAGCCCAATTTGAGTGGGACCCCACTGGAGAAGATCTAATGGGGTTCACCGGAGAGACCCGGGCAGCTGCAGCAGAGCGCGCTGAGTGCTGCCGTCAGCAGCTCGAGGAGTTTGCAAGGGAGCGGGAAGAGAGGCGGGTCCGAGAACAACAGGCCCAAATACGGAGTGCCGAGCAGAAGAGCCGGACCAGGCGGGACCCCCGTGCAGCGCATCGTCCCCGCACCATCGGGACGGTGATCAAGTTCAACCAGCAGCATGGGTGGGGCTTTATTCGGGACCGTAACACCCTCGGCGACGTTTTTGTAACGCGCAGAGATGTCGAGTCCCATCTGCCGGAGGGTCATAGAGGTCGTGACCTCTACATCGGAGACGAGGTCACTTTCACCCGGCACAAGTGTGCCAAAGGACCTTACGCCCTCCACGTACACCGCCTGACGGAGGAGGAGTTGCGGTGCGAGGAGGAGGAGCCAGAGGACCCGGACGGGTCTGAAGCTACACCGAAGTACAAAGAAGGAGCAGGAGGACGCCGTCGTTAAGGACGGTACTGAAAGAAACTGTACATAGTTACCCGTCGGGGTACCCAAGAAACCGTTGCTGCTTTAAATTTAGTCCCCGTTGGGACCAGTGAACTGTTTACCCGTTTGTCCCTTAATCCCACAGGCTGAGGACTGTGAGCAGCCATCCCCCTTCCCTCTTTACCTGGCCGAGGACTGAGAGCGGCCACATCCCCTGTATATAGTTGCGCTTCCTAAAGCGCCCCCTACTGGTTTTATAGAAAACCCTTTTAAAGGACTGTCGCACTTTGCCCGGTCAACAGTTGCACAGCGACCGGAGGAGGAGTTAGAAGACGACGAGAATGTTATTTATATAAATATCTATATAGTGTTTTATATGAAGTTTATATGTTATGTTATTATTGAAAAAGAAAAAAATTGTATGTTTTGGTGTTTTTGTCTTACAGCCCGAGGACGTGCTGTGGTTTACCAGGGGGGAATGTAGCACCCTGAGGATTCGGCTGCTACAGGAGTATTGCACCTCAACCCAGAGGTGTGATATTCCACTCCCGGGTAAGGATGGAGTGTGGGACTGAGCTCGGTAGGCTGCATGCACTACACACATCCCATTTCCGAGGGGCAGGCCGACGGTACTCCCACTTAGAAATGTGCAGGTACGACCGTGTCTGTCCCTGGCTGGAGTGGGAGGGGGTTGGTACATCCCTGTAGTGTAGGGGCAGATAGGGGGTGCAGTCTGGGTAGAGCTAGGAGCTCATTGGGTGCTGGTCACCTGAGCTCACACATAGAGGGTTATATAAGGAGGGCACCATCTAAGATCAGGGTCAGTTGCAGAGGAGCCAGACAGCAAGTGAGTTGTCAGAGAGCAAGTCAGGAAGAGCAGAGGAGAAGAGCGGCCCTGGAGAGTGAGAGAGGAGCAGAGAAGGAGTACCCAGAGGGGAAAACAGAGAGGACCCAAGAACCCAAATTAAAGCATCGGGTGAAGAGTTGGCACAGGGTACCGGAACCCAAACTGGTGGGGGCAAAAACACACCCTAGCCAGAGACCGGAGGCCGTGGGCAGCATCTGCCACGGCCACCTACCACATCCACCCCGAAGGCACACCACGTGGAGGGTCAGGGAGCCCAAGGCCAAGGGTTTCCCAACAGAAGGCCCGAGGGAGCTGGACCTAGGTGGATCACTGGTGGGGACGGCCAGAGAAAGGACAAAAGGAGAGCTCAGGGCCACGCTCCGGACTTGTTTGGGGGTTGGCCGGATCCAGGACCTGGTGGACGCAGCACGGCTCGGGTGGTCACTTGAAGCTGGAGTGACCGGAACATCTGCAGTAAGTAAACACCCTAAACTGCACAACCCGACTCTGTCTTTAATTGCCGTCTGCACTGCATCACCACAACCCCCATCCTCTGCACCTGTCCCCCCTGAGGCTATACCCCTCCCGTTGGGGGTTATACTATCAAGCTGCGCACCCACCATCAGCCTCAGCGGACCCTGCTGCAGCGGCGGCCACAGTGACCGCAACACAACGGGTGGCGTAGTCGACACAAAAGAACTTTTAATAACATCTGTAGGACTGCCACATAACACTGAGTTTGACACCCTGGGCACGGACCGGGTCACAGCCGCTCGGAAGACTACAACCCCCATCTGATCCGGCTCCGGATATTCCCTTAAAAGAATATGGCCCAGGGGGCGCGTCAGATATAGACCCACTGCCCCACAGGAGGGTTGTGACTAGGTGTCTACTGGGTCTCCACTAGAACCTCTGGTGGTGAGGATAGACTGGGCTGCCGGTAGACACCAGGTACCACTTCAGGGCAGTCCCCGGGACTGCAGCAGCACTCCGGAGGTACCAGGGTACCAAATACAGGAGAGCTAAGATAAAGACTAGGTCAGACAGTCTGAGATCGAGGCAGGCAGCACAGGTTCAGGATAGAGAAAAATGGCAAGGGGGACAGGGGTTTTTGATACCAGAAAACTCTTTTAACGCTTGCAACCTCTGTTTCTTGACTGCAACTCAAACAGTCGAATCAGTCAGTAAGAATTTAGGGCACTTCCATTGTGATATTTTGCATCAGCATTTGTTAGCAGACGCCAGGAATGGATCCAAAACAGAAGAGGTGAAAGTGTTTCAGTTACTATTTTTCACTGTGTTTGTTCCCCTCTGGTTTTCAGCTTACAAATACTGATGTAAATTAGTGCCAAAAATACTCACTGTGTGAATGAGGCGAGGAAGCTGCTTGTAATACTGTAATAGAAGTCCTTATTCTGAGGATGAGTGCTGTAATTCTTGTCTTCTCTGCTCCATCGAACTCCCCAGAGCAGGGGCAACCCCTGGGGCAAAACTGCTGGCGGCAGATGTCCAGACGTATGACTCAGTGATGTTTGATGGACCCCAAATCCCAAACAAAATGAATCAGACACATACAAAATAAATACACAAAGCATTGCAATTAGGTGTCAAACGTTCTCAACTTTATTTAAATTTACATGACACCGAAAATGGCACAACCCTCGATTCACGAAGAGTCACCCTCCAGCGCTGAGGAGAGGAAAACCCCCTGTGAAGGAAACCTCTAGAGAACCATGGCTGGAGGGCTGCCCTTCCCTTGGGCTTAGAGAGTTAGTGCCGATATATGACGGAGTTTTAGAATTTGTACATATTTACAGAGAACGACATAACAAATATAGACTATAATTGTGATAAACTGGATGTGGGAGAGATCTGGCTGCGATATCTGTCACCACATTTATTGCTGGAACGAATTTAGTTGATCTTATTTCCCAGGTGGATCTACCACTTCTCCCTTACAGATCCAGCTCCGTCTCTCAAGAAGTTGGGTACTTGGTTAAAGGGGTTGCTCATTATGGATAACCCCTAATAGGATGAGTATCCCCTCCCCCTCCCAATTTATCACCCATTAAAGTCAAGGATCCATCCATGAACTCCCAAAGAAGAGCAGCTCTTTGTACATAGTAACAGAAGGGGATCCTGTTTTGGGGACCCCCCCTCTGTTACCTTCCCATGCCTCCGGGGTGTCTAAGAAGACAACCCCTTTCCCTGCTAGAACCTCCAAATTACACCAACGTTGGCACATTACGTGGGGTGGTCAAGCTCAAGGTCCTCAGGCGCATCATCAGTAATGGCGCTGATCGTGGCAGCGCGGCATTCTTTTATGGAATCTTCTTTATGACACTTGTTTATGCCCTCACAATAGTTGTCATGGTTACTACAAGGGCTATTACTGATGCAGGATCCAAGTATTAACCCTTTCATCATTGGTAATTCACTTTCATTATGGAGGCAACTAACTGCACTTGTTACCAAGCAGAAGTCTTATCATTACGGCTTCCCTTAGGCACCATAAGAAATACAGATTATAGAACATACCTACAAGTGTTTCAGGAGTGTTTTGCACTTTTTAGATCCATAGATTGGGCTTATAACTAGCACTTTACAAAGCCAAAAATTAAGAGGAAATTACTTGTAAAATAATATTATAGGGAATTGCATTTCAAGCATTTTCCTAATGTGCATTCTACATACTTGCATAGTTACATAGGTTGAAAAAGTTTGAACTTTAATGTCCTAGGTTTACCTCCAAAGTTATACATTTTCTATTACTAGATTATTTATAACCCACAATGTCATGTTTTGTTAAAAAGGTATCCAGCCCTTCTATAAATGCTGTTATACTATCTGCCATTACTATATCTTGTGGTTGGCATTCCACAGTCTGACTGCTCTATCTGTAAAGAATCCTTTCCTATTAAGTTGCCAGAATCGCCTCACCTCCACTTGTTATCAATGTTCCTGGTGCTTTGTAAGGTCCTGGAAAGTGATAAGTCATGTGCCAGTACTATGCATTGACCACATATGTATTTATACATATAAATGTCTATTTATGAAGGAGATGATAATTACCCTTCATAGAGGTATTATGATCATTCATAAATTGCTTTCATAGGTTTGATCTCCAGGATTAGGAGAGATTTGGGGTGTAAACTTAATAAACAATGAGTAAAACATCAAAGCAAACGAAAAAGGGTTTGTGACCCAAACTGGTAGGTGAGACCGGCTAGCCCCATATTATACGAGGTCACAACCAGGTTTCGCCTGAGGAGGGCAGCACTAATGAGTCCTCAGGAGCGCATAACCCTGAAATATGCAGCAATTCTACACTACTCATTATAAAAGGGTAATATGCTACTTACTACCATGTTTTAGCTAAGATACAAGGCATACTTGTAAGGAGAGATGAAAAAGGTGATGGGGAACAACATATAAATATACTGAGGAACGCTATACACTAGTGGCCAAAATTGAGTCAACACCCCCAAGATTTATGAATTTTTAGCATTTTGCCAATACAAATACAAATTTCATGAATGGTTTTGATTTCACAGTAAAGTTTTTAAGTAGAAATAAAATCTCATATAGAAACACAATATTAGCAGGAAATTTGTTCATTTGTCAACAAATTGGACACTATTGTCACTCAGATGACTGTGGGAGAAAAGCCATTTATTTGTCCTATTTTCATATCTAACACTAAATGTTATTACTCAGTTGGACAGCCCTTGGCCTTGATGACTGCCTGGCATCTACTTGGCATGCTATCTACCAGTTTGTGTAAATCAGATGGTGTGATGATATGAAGCCATGATTTGATGATGACTGCAATGAGTTCCTGCTTGTGTGAAGCCCGCTGTTTTGACACCTCTCTTTTGAGCCGAGCCCAGAGATTCTCAATAGGATTGAGATTTGGGCTGTTTCCTGGCCAATTCAATAGCTGGACATTTTTGTCCTTGAACCAAGAGAGACATTTTTTAGCTGTATGGCATGGGGCTCCATCTTGCTGAAAAATAAACGGTGTCCCTTCACTAAATACATCATGTGCCGAAGGAATGAGTTTAGGCTGAAGGACTTCCTTGATGTCCTTTTCAGCATTAACTGTTCCTTCAATTACCTGCAGCCTACCACCTGCATCTCTGGACACACAGCCCCTTACCATAACACTCAGAGGATGCTTCATGGTGGGTACTGTACCCTCTGGCAACCAGTCCTCTCCAGGTCGTCGTCGAACGTAGCAGACACCGTCGCTGCCAAAGATGGATATGCGTGTCTCATCGCTCCATATAACATTTCTCCATTGTTCAGTGGTCCATTTACAATGTTCTTTGGCCCACTGCAGACGTTTCTGACGCTGTGAGGCATTCAAAAATGGCTTTTTACCTGGTATTCTGGCTCTTAACCCCGCTTTTACCAATCGTCGTCAAATCGTCCGATCGGACACTGTCAAGGGAAGAACATTTCTGCACAAAAAACGTGTCTGTGAAACCAGATTACATGATTGTGGCGGAACCTCCTGTAGGACACCCAAGTTTTCTGGTGGCTGAAATCTCTTTACCTAAAGTGGTGAGACCCTCAGATGTGGTTTAGGATTGTGATCTTTTTGCATTTCATGTGATTTCCAATAGTCTTCCCTTATTAAAAGTCTGTGCCAACCTCGTGCTACCAGTCCTCCTCTGCCAACTTTTATCATCACAGCTTTGATGTGTCCACAGTAGCCAATTGCTGGCAGTTGTGACACATTTGCTGGATGATGATGATATAATTTTTTTTTCATACCATGGTGGGTTGTTTGCAAGCTGTTGGAATGGGAAAGAATGACTCTGTCAGCAGAGAACGACTGTTCAAACCAAGCACAGACGCCCGGTGCTTCACAGCGGGACCAGTCATTTATATAAACCTTCCCCCCTGCTTGTTTCCCCTCCATCTCCACCATCACCTCTTCTTTGACAGTTCTGGCTTCATAGATCCAGAGAGGAGATAGAGGGAAAACAAGCTGGTGGGAAGATGTATATATTATACTAGATGGTGGCCCGATTCTAATGCATCGGGTATTCTAGAATAGGTATGCGGCCGACCGGGCGCAATAAGCAGAGCTGTGTTTAAATTTTGCGCCAAAATCGCTGATTGGTCACGGTTGCCGGCCTCGACCAATCAGCAAAGCGGTGTTAAAATTTGGCGCCTAAATCGCAGATTGGTCACGGCCGGCGGTCACGATTAATCAGCAGAGCGGGGTTTAAATTTGGCGCCAACAATGCTGATTGGTCGCGGCCAGCGAACGTGACCAATCAGCAGAGCGGTATTTAAATTTGGCGCCAATAATGGTGATTGGTCGCTGCCGTGACCAATCAGCAGAGCTGTGTTTAAATTTGGCACTAATAATACTGATTATTCGCGACCGGTAACCGCGACCAATCAGCAGAGCGGTGTTTAAATTTGGCGCCAATTTCTCTGCTTGGTCGCGGCCGGCCACTGCAACCAATCAGCGAAACGGTGTTTAAATTTGGCGCCAATATGGCTGATTGGCTGCGACTAATTAGCAGAACGAGATTTAAATTTGGCGCCAATACTGTTGATTGGTCGCGGCCGGCGACCGCGACGAATCAGCAGAGCGGTGTTTAAATTTGGCGCCAATATTGTTGATTGGTCGCGGCCGTCGACCGCTACCAATCAGCAGAGCGGGGTTTACATTTGGCGCCAAAATTGCTGATTGGCGCGTCCGCCGGGTGCGAACAATTAGCAGAGCGGGGTTTAAATGTGGAACCAAGATCGGTGATTTGGCGCCCAAATTGGTGATTGGTCGCGGGCAGCGCCCGCGACCAATCAGCGATTTTTAACACAAATGTCCGGACCTTTGTAACACCATGCGGATACTGTGGGGACATCAGCGGCTAGGGTGTGAAGGGAGACCGGGGAGCGGCGCTGCGGGTCAGGATACTTCTGCTCCGAGCGCCCGCTCATGTCCCGGGTTCTCGGAGCGGAAGTACCCGCGCAGGCAGCGCCGCTGACATCCATGCGGCTAGGGTGTGAAGGGAGGACCGTGGAGCGGTGCTGACATCCAATTGGTCGCGGCCGCTATTTAAATCTGCCGCACAAATCGGTGATTGGTCGCTGTCTTGGCCCGCGACCAATCACTGATCTTGGCGCCAAAGTTAAACACTATTGTGCTGATTGGTCGCGGACGCTGCCCGCGACCAATCACCGATTTGGGCGCCAAATTTAAATATCGGCCGCGACCAATCACCGATCTTGGCTCCAGATTTAAACACCGCTGTGCTGATTGATCGCGGCCGATATTTAAATTTGGCGTCCAAATCGGTGATTGGTCGCGGTCAGCGCCCGCGTCCAATCAGCACAGCGGTGCTTAAGTTTTGCGCTAAGATCAGTGATTGGTCGGGTCCGAAGACCGCGACCAATCATCGAATCGTCTTGGTGAGGACCGGGGAGCTGCGCTGCCTGTGCGGCTACTTACGCTGCGAGACCCCGGGACATAGCGGGTGCTCGCAGCAGAAGTATCCCGACCCCCAGCGCCGCTCCCCGGTCCTCCCTTCCGCATGGAGGTCAGCGGCGCCGGCGGTCCTTCCGCTGCTGCCGGCCGGGAGATAAGCGCCTCGCGCCGCTCATCTCCCGGCTGCATCTCCGTCCCGCAGATGGGTCCAGCGGTAGGGTTCCTTCTGCTGTTGCCGGCCGGGAGACAGATGGGATAAGACGATTATATAGTAGATTATTTAATTATATAGTGCCATTGATTCCATGGTGCTGGTGCATATAAATGATGCTATAATGATGATATAAATGATGAAAGAGGCTTGTTGCGATAGTGTAGAACACGCTGCTCTTTATTTTTTCTATATTAATGCGACATTTGGAGGAATCGCACAGAAAATGCTTTAAATGTATTTATTTTTTAATTTGATTTTTCTCATGTCCATGATTCACATTGCGTTAAATGAGGCATAATGAAGATTAAGAATGTTTCAGCTGTATCCTTCATCAGACAGGATAATGTAGCTTAAGGGGACCCACTTGGTTAAATATAGGGGTCAGTTCTGGTCTTCCCAAAAAGCAGATTAAGTAGTCACCACACGGGAATCTGGTGATTACTGGGTTTGCTTTTGGGGACCCCAGATTTCTTCATATAACCGACTGGGCCTTCTGCCTAATGAAGGCTACATTATCTGAAATTCTGGTACCATTCATTATGCCTCACTTAAAGGGGTTGTCTGGCACTTTAATATTGATGATCTATCCTATATTCCATTAGTATTAAAGTGGTGGACAACCCCTTTTAATGCCGTGTGAATCATAAAAAATATTTGAAGCATTTTCTGTGAGCAGTTCCTCCAAGTGTCAGATTTAATGTATGAGACGTGTGGAGCTACACAGTAACTTCTAGTTGGTCACGTATCAAGATAAAAGTTTAGATTTTTGTGCACTTGTTGGTTACAACTTTCTTTCCCGTACAGAAGCATTCAGCGACATAAGCGTTGTTACCACGCTGGTCTTCTCTTTACAGTCTTCTGCTAGATCTCGTGTTGGACTTGGGTGAAGACAGAATAGTCTTAGTCGGACGTCCCGATTTGTATCATCTAGACGTCTTCATTCCTTACAATATCATCCAAGAACAAAGAGGAGCTCAGTTCAACAAGGACAGTAAGGTGAGTCAATAAAGCAAAGTTGGACATGTCTTATAGCCCATTCTGAAATCTCCTTCTTAAAGAGGTTCTCTGAGAAAATGTATAAAATAAAATTTTAAAAAATGTATACATTTATTTAGCAAAAATAAATTGTTTTAATTAGGGGATAATTCTATGTGAATACTTTTATGCCCAAGAATGGCAAAAGTATTCTCGGAGTGATACCTTTACTGGCTAACCAGAAAAAATATATATATATGCAAGCTTTCAGAGCACAGAGGCTCCTTCTTCAGGCAATATTACAAATGAATTCATAACATTTGTAATCCTGCCTGAAGAAGGAGCCTGTGTGCTCTGTAAGGAGATTTTTGTGTACTCATCGTCAAATCTCTTTCTCTTAGCTTCTAATTGGGGGACACGGGACCTTGGGTGTTATGCTGCTGTCCACTAGGAGGCGACACTAGGCTTAATCTGAAAAAGATTAACGGTGGCTCCTCCTCTGCAGTATATGTGGCACCCCAGGGGTCTGGTTTCCACAGTAATAGCAATATTATGTCTGAGAGCAGGTGGGAGGTCTCTTGGTCAGGAATCCTCTGCATGCCACACCTCCTGCCCAGTCCTGGGAGGGGAAGAACTTCCCCTATATAAAACTGGGGCTAAGGCAGGGTTAGTGAAAAAGGAGAAGAGAAGAGGAGAAGCAGCTATAGGAAAGAGAGATCAGGAGCTCTGAGGAAGTCGTGCTAAAAGGAATCAGGGGCTGGCAGCTGTAGAGCTCGCCCTGATTGAAGAGTTACGACCGGACCCGGAGTCCGAGGCTGTGGGGACTAATCCTTACCCAGCAGCAGAAACCGACCGGCAGGGGATTTCAGGTCCTCTGGCCAAGAAACCCGAAGGCACGGTCACACGCGTGGGACCAGCACCGCCGTCGTGGAGCGGAAGCCACTAGAAGGTCCCGAGTCACCGGCCATACGGGTGAGCACCACACGGTACACTCAGGGACGTGGGCTACTTTTACCCGCCTCTAGCAAGGTAGCCAGAAGAGTACAATTAGTTGGGGAGGCCTACAACTCCGCCTGGCCAGGGGAGATCCCATCTGCTCAAGGACTGACCAGGCCCCGACCGCTAGTCAGTACTCCGGGAGGGTCTATCTTTGTCACCAGTAAAGACCCTGAACTACACCGCATCGTCTCTGAGTGGTTCCTGCTACCCCCATCATCCACGTCGGCTGCCCTGATGCCATACCCCTCCGGGAGGGTCTATCTTTGTCACCAGTAAAGACCCTGAACTACACCGCATCGTCTCTGAGTGGTTCCTGCTACCCCCATCATCCACGTCGGCTGCCCTGAGGCCATACCCCTCCCGTTGGGGGTTATACCATCCACGCTGCACAATCCTTCCACCGGCCTCAGCGGTCTGCCCTGCAGCGGCAGCTCCATAGCTGCATTCAACGGGTGGCGTAGTCGTCCAACATCTACTGCTAATACTCAGCCAGACAGTTTGACTCCCTGGGCACGGACCGAGTCACCGCCACGAGACTACTACCCCCAACAGGCCCGGCTCCGGGTAGTCCCCGCGTGCGCAACGCTACACCACGTAGGCCCAGGGGCGCGTCGACTTTGGCGTAGTCGGCAGGATTTCGTGCTCGCAACCACCGGGTACTGCGTGCCTGAAAAAGACTGTTCAAACTTACCAGTGGTGAAGATTCCCGCCATCCGTGGAGGTTTCCCGCCATCCGGCGCCATCTTCTACCTTCTTCCCGCCATCCGCGAAGTTTTCCAGCCATCCGGCGCCATCTTCTGCCTTCTTCCCGCCATCCGTGGAGTTTTCCCGCCGTTGGACGCCATCTTGAAGACGCCGCGCGGGAAGAAGAGGGGCGTGGACTCCGAAAGCGCGCGAGAACTGAAGCCCCGCCTCACGTCCGGACGTTGCGTAAGGTCCTGGAAGGAGCCCAGCAGACGCCGACGTCACAGGAGCGCGACGGAAGGTCCTCAACCCTGACGATCCACTGCGGAGCCGCGGCCTACGGAAGAGGATCATCACAAGGTAGGCCACGGTCCACTAGGGGGGAGGAAGATGTCGGATACGGAGGAGAGCTTCACTGCCTCAACCCCCGCCAGCGCCACCGCTGCTGCAGTTGTAGCACCCTGAGGACTCGGCTGCTACAGGGGTATTACACCTCAAGCCAGAGGTGTGGTATTCCACTCCCGGGTAAGGATGGAGTGTGGAACTGAGCTCAGCTAGCTGCATACACTACATACATCCCATTTCCGGGGGACAGAACAATGGTACTCCCACTAGATATATGTGCAGGTACGACAGTGTCTGTCCCTGGCTGGAGTGGGAGGGGGGTGGAACATCCCAGTAGTGTAGGGGCAGATAGGGGGAGCAGTCTGGGTAAAGCTAGGAGCTCATTGGGTGCTGGTCACCTGAGCTCACACATAGAGGGAGTATATAAGGTGGGCACCATCTTAGAACAGGGTCTTTTGTAGAGCAGAGGTCAGACTGTCAGACTGTGAGACAGTGAGTCTTTGCAGTGGAGAAGAGCAGAGAAGCTCAGCCAGCTCCAAGGCCAAGTGAGAGAGAGGAGAAAAGAAAGGCCCAGAGAGGGGAAAAGAAGAAGGAACCCCAAGAACCTAAAATCAGACCAGAAGGGTGAAGGGTTGGCACAAGGGTACCGGATCCCAAGCTGGCAGAGGCAAAGCACACCTTAGCCAGGAACCGGAGGTCGTGGGCAGGATCTGCCACGACCCTCACTAAATCCACTGAGAAGGCACACCGAGTATAGGGTCAGGGAACCCAGAGAAAAGGGTTTAACCAACAAGAGACCCGAGGGAGCTGGACATAAGTGGATCCCTGGTGGGAACGGCCGTAGAAAGGAAAGTCAGAAAGGGAGCTCAGGATCACGCTCCAGAATTGCTTGGGAGTTGGCCGAGTCCAGGACCTGGTGGACGCAGCACGGCTCGGGTGGTCACTCAAGGCCGGAGTGACCAACACAACAGCAGTAAGTAAAAACCCTGAACTGCACAGCCCGACTCTGAGTCTTCTTACCATCCACACTGCACCTCCACAACCACCATCCTCTACGTATGACCCCCTGAGGCTATACCCTTCCCGTTGGGGGTTATACTACCACAGCTGCACACACACCACCAGCCTCAGCGGACCCTTCTGCAGCGGCGGCCCTTTGACCGCAAATCAACGGGTGGCGTAGTCGACACAAAGAACATCCAACAACATCTATAAGGACTGCCACACACTGAGTTTGACACCCTGGGCACGGACCGGGTCACCGCCACTCGGAGACTACAACCCCCATCTGATCCGGCTCCGGGTAACCCCAAACAGCACTGGCCCAGGGGGCGCGTCAACTTTGGCGTAGTCGGCAGGATTACGTGCCCGCAACAACCGGGTACTGCGTGCCTGAAGAAAAGTTCGCATTTACCTCAAAAAGAAGTCTCCCGCCGGTCCCGGAGGGTCCCCGCCATCGGACCCCATCACAGGTCGATTCCCGACGGTTGCCCGCCATTTGCAGCTTTTTCCCGCCATCCACGGAGTTTCCCGCCACTGGGAGACGTTTCCCGCCATCAGAAAAAGATTTCCCGCCTTGGAAGAGCGGACGCCATTATGGACGTGCCAGAGGGTGGCAAGAGGCCGCCTCCCATCGTGGGCCAGGTCGAAGAATGGCGCCAAAAGCGGAAACCGCCCCCACCAACAGAGACTGTGATGATAGAAGTGTCCATCAGCGTGAAGGAACTGCCCCTGGAACTGACAATCACCAAGTTGCCCCGGGACCACCCTCAAAGTGGGCGGAGACAGAACAAAAGAGCGAAGATGGGTGCCGCCTGGAGGAGTCTGGAGAGAGCGCACCCGGAGACGAGAAGTCTGGAGAGGAGTATGGAGAAAGCACACCCGGAGATGGAGGGAGAGTCAGGCAGCACCGACCCAGTGGTCAGGAGCCTGCTGCAAGCCACGACCCCACTAGGCCTGGTGGAGATCCTGGCGCAGCTCCCCCGAGACCGGGAGCACGCACAGACCGCGCTGGAGGGCCTCGCACGGAGGATGGCCGAGGTGCAGCGAGAAACGCTGGCGGAGTGGAGCCGAGAGATGGCCCAGCAGACCGGAACCCGTCAGCGGAGCACGCCACCCGAGACGAGGAGACAGACCGCCTCTGAGGATGGTGCAGGAGGAGTGAAGGCCGGAGACGGCGCCGAGGAGGGAGCTGAACAGATGGAGGCAGGTAAAGGGGACGTTACTACCCCGAACCGAGAAACCGTGAGCCTGCCCCAGCTCCCCGTCGCAGAGCCCAAAATTCCCCCTGCCGTGCCCGTCGCTGCATCGTCACCGCTCCCGACTAGGCCCCAAGCAGAAGCCGCGGCCGCGACCCCTGTGACGTCACGCGCCTCAACCCTGAGCGCGGCCAAGCAGGAAACACCATCGGCCTGGTCGCAAGGTCTAGTGCCCCCGGGAGCTGCAGTGCCAACAGCGCCCTCTACCTCCACTAAGCCACCGGCCTGGTCGCAGGGCCAAGTAACCCCGGGCGCCGCCGTACTAACGGTGCCCTTTACGTTTAGGGTGCCCCAGGCCTGGTCGCAAGGCCTGGTGAACCCGGGCGCCGCTACCATCACCGCGCCCTCAACATCTCGAGTGCTGCACCTGGGTGAAGATCTATTTGCCCAGCACACGTGCCCGGATGGGCAGCCTTTTATATGGCCACAGGAGTACTACCAACTGGAACTCCAAAAAGCAAGGCCCCTGTGCGAGCCCCTGATTCCGGCTCCGAAGCCCGTCAGGAGAACCCCGCTCCCGCTGGAAGAAGCGCAGTTCGAGTGGGACCCCGCCGGAGGAGACCTCATGGGGTTCACTCAAGAAACACGGGCAGCCGCAGCGGAGCGCTGCCGCCAGCAGTTGGCAGTCTTCGAGCGAGAACGGAGAGAAAGGCGGGTCCGTGAGCAGCAGGCGCAGATGAGGAGCGCGGAGCAGAAGAGCCGGACCAGGAGAGATCCCCGTGCAGCTCATGGTCCCCGTACCACCGGGACTGTGATCAAATTTCACATGCAGCACGGATGGGGCTTCATAAGAGACCATCATACCCCCGGCGACGTCTTTGTCACCCGCAGAGACGTAGAAAGCCATCTGCCGGAGGGACACAGAGGTCGTGACCTATATGTAGGGGATGAGGTCACGTTCACCCGGCACAAGTGTGCCAAAGGACCCTACGCTCTCCATGTACACCGGCTGACGGAGGAGGAGCTGCGGTGTGGGGAGGAGCAAGAGGACCCGGACGGGTCTGAAGCCAACTTGCAAGAAGGAGCAGGAGGAAGCCGTCATTGAAGTACGGTAAAGAGAGACTGTACATAGTTACCCGTCGGGGTACCAGAACTGTTACAGCTTTAAATATGTTCCCCGTTGGAACAAGTGTGAACTTTAACCCGTGTGTCCCTATTCCCACTGACCGAGGACTGAGAGCGGTCATCCTTTCCTAATATCTGGCCGAGGACTGAGAGCGGCCACCTCCCTTGTATATAGTTGCGCTTTTTAAGGCGCCCCCTACTGGTTTTATAGGAAACTGTTTATTTTCAAGAAGAGACTGTCGCACTTTACCCGGTCACAAGTTGCACCGTGGCCGGAGGAACAAGAATGTTTACTATGAAAAGTTTTATATGAAAAAGTTTATTGCTGCTGATAATATATATGATGTTTTATGTGTTTATGATGTTATGAAAAAAAAAAAATTTGTATGTTTGATGTTTTTTATTCTCTTACAGCCCGAGGACGTGCTGTGATTTACCAGGGGGGAATGTAGCACCCTGAGGACTCGGCTGCTACAGGGGTATTACACCTCAAGCCAGAGGTGTGGTATTCCACTCCCGGGTAAGGATGGAGTGTGGAACTGAGCTCAGCTAGCTGCATACACTACATACATCCCATTTCCGGGGGACAGAACAATGGTACTCCCACTAGATATATGTGCAGGTACGACAGTGTCTGTCCCTGGCTGGAGTGGGAGGGGGGTGGAACATCCCAGTAGTGTAGGGGCAGATAGGGGGAGCAGTCTGGGTAAAGCTAGGAGCTCATTGGGTGCTGGTCACCTGAGCTCACACATAGAGGGAGTATATAAGGTGGGCACCATCTTAGAACAGGGTCTTTTGTAGAGCAGAGGTCAGACTGTCAGACTGTGAGACAGTGAGTCTTTGCAGTGGAGAAGAGCAGAGAAGCTCAGCCAGCTCCAAGGCCAAGTGAGAGAGAGGAGAAAAGAAAGGCCCAGAGAGGGGAAAAGAAGAAGGAACCCCAAGAACCTAAAATCAGACCAGAAGGGTGAAGGGTTGGCACAAGGGTACCGGATCCCAAGCTGGCAGAGGCAAAGCACACCTTAG
This sequence comes from Phyllobates terribilis, assembly GCF_046119375.1. NCBI lineage: Eukaryota > Metazoa > Chordata > Amphibia > Anura > Dendrobatidae > Phyllobates > Phyllobates terribilis. The sequence continues at coordinate 792,811 of NW_027363119.1, forward strand.
CCAGGAACCGGAGGTCGTGGGCAGGATCTGCCACGACCCTCACTAAATCCACTGAGAAGGCACACCGAGTATAGGGTCAGGGAACCCAGAGAAAAGGGTTTAACCAACAAGAGACCCGAGGGAGCTGGACATAAGTGGATCCCTGGTGGGAACGGCCGTAGAAAGGAAAGTCAGAAAGGGAGCTCAGGATCACGCTCCAGAATTGCTTGGGAGTTGGCCGAGTCCAGGACCTGGTGGACGCAGCACGGCTCGGGTGGTCACTCAAGGCCGGAGTGACCAACACAACAGCAGTAAGTAAAAACCCTGAACTGCACAGCCCGACTCTGAGTCTTCTTACCATCCACACTGCACCTCCACAACCACCATCCTCTACGTCTGACCCCCTGAGGCTATACCCTTCCCGTTGGGGGTTATACTACCACAGCTGCACACACACCACCAGCCTCAGCGGACCCTTCTGCAGCGGCGGCCCTTTGACCGCAAATCAACGGGTGGCGTAATCGACACAAAGAACATCCAACAACATCTATAAGGACTGCCACACACTGAGTTTGACACCCTGGGCACGGACCGGGTCACCGCCACTCGGAGACTACAACCCCCATCTGATCCGGCTCCGGGTAACCCCAAACAGCACTGGCCCAGGGGGCGCGTCACAGTCATGCCTTTCACCATGCCCTATATCCCGGGAGCAGCCTGGCTACCCCAGTACTAAGGGGAGTCACATACCCTGAATGACTTTAGAGAAAAGCTGGATAGCCTCTTCCAGGTGTACCCCCTCACAGAAGAGCAAAAAGTGAGCATCCTGGTGGCCCAATTAACCGGGGCAACCCAAAGGGAGGTAAAGTCCTGGCCACCTGGGAGGAGGACTGTCGCAGGGATACTAACCCGGCTGAGGGACACCTTTGATACCCGCACCTCAGCCGAGATTAAGCTTAGATTCTATGGGTGCAAGCAGCGAGCACATGAGAGTATAAGGGACTATGCACTAAACCTACAAGAGGCCCTGAGAGCCATTAAGCAGACCGACCCTGACAGCGTGGGAAACGAGGATAGGCTGCTGACCGAACAATTTATAGAGGGACTATATTGCAATGTCCACCGAACCCAGTTGCGGGCCATAGCCTTACAGGATCCTCATCTGGACTTTGCACAGTTCAAGGACAGAGCCATCCGGGTGCTCCGAGAACCGGCACCGGGTGGCGTTGTGGCCCACAGGCGCCCTGCTACCGCTTACCACCAGGAGGCGACACCCTTGTCGGCAGGGCCAGTGGGAGCTGATGCGCAGGCTTTGAACAATGACCCAGCTCCAGACCTGCACCATCAGGTCCAAGAGCTAGCTAAAAGCGTTGCTGCGCTAACCCGAACTGTGCAGTCTTTACAGGTTTCCACTCCAGGGAAGATCCAGCTGGCATCCGGACCGGAGGACATCCCGTGGCGTCGACCAAGGAGGACCCCACCGGCCAGAGGAAGACCCAGCGACCGATACAACGAGGACGGACAACCCATCTGCCGCCGCTGCAATCAACCCGGACATATGGCAAGGTACTGTCCTTTAAACTGGCACAACCTGGGGTAGAGGGCCAATCCCCTGGAAAAAGATCACCAGGCCCATCGAACTGGCGCGACAAATATGTGGGAGGACATCCAGTCTTGCCTGTGGTACTGGATGGCATCCCTATGAGTGCCCTACTGGACACCGGGTCACAGGTCACCACCATCCCGTACGTGCTCTTCAAGCAGTACTGGAATGACTCGGATATAACCCGCTATCCAGACGACGACTTGAGTATCATCGCCAGTAATGGTCAGCTCGTGCCACAGATCGGATTTAAAGAGATGACCATTAAAATCGGTAGAGTCGAACTGGCAGCACAGGGACTGATCATTGTAGACATTGACAAGCGCGAGAGTCACCCAAAGATAACTCTAGGAACTAATGTGATTGAAAATTGTCTTGCAGAGGTGATTTTCATTTTACAGCAGGTTGCCAAGAACGCCAGCTCCGGCCAGCAGCGAGTGCTCCAGAAAGAGATCCGGGCACTGATGCGACGGCAACAGGTGGAACTCTCCGGTGGTGAGATTGGTAGCGTAAGAATGTGTGACCCTTTCCCTATTGCCATGCCCCCGAAAAGTGAAATGATGATTTGGTGCCGGGCAGCTATTGGTCTGAGAGGTAGAGATTACCAGGCCATGGTAGAACCAGTCTACTCAGACAGTAGGCCCACCATTTTGACAGCCCGGGGGGTAGTTGATGTACGCCATGGGAGGGTGCCCGTTCGCATAATAAATATCGGGAAAAGGGAAGTGTACCTGCCCCGGTATGCTACGCTAGCCAAATTATATACTATCAACCAAAATTCTATACAGTCTGTGGAACCCTTGCCTCCATCTCAGGAAGGTAACGGCTCTAAGAAAATAATGGAGGATTGGTGTCAGCAACTACATTTGGGTACTGACTCCACTCCCTCCCACCAGAAACAGGGAGTCTACCGGGTGGTTCAAGAGTACGAGAGAGTGTTTAGTAAACACCCGTTAGACTTCGGGCGAGTCAAGGGGGTAGAACACCACATCCCCACGGGAGACCATCCTCCCATAAAAGAGAGGTATCGACCCGTACCCCCTGCACACTACCAACACGCCAAGGGGATGCTTAGAGACATGAAGGAGGCTGGGGTAATCAGGGATAGCTGTAGCCCCTGGGCAGCTCCACTAGTCTTGGTCAAAAAGAAAGACAACACCATGAGAATGTGTGTAGATTACCGGAAAATTAACCGTATCACACACAAAGATGCGTACCCCTTACCAAGAATAGAGGAGTCTTTGGCTGCTTTAAAATCTGCTAACTTCTTCTCCACCTTGGATCTCACTAGCGGGTACTGGCAGGTTCCTGTAGCAGAGGCGGACCGGGAGAAGACCGCATTCACCACCCCGTTGGGACTTAGCGAGTTTACCTGCATGCCGCTCTCAACAACAACCAATATATAGTACATCCGACAAGGGGTCAATGTGTTAAAAAAGACCTTTATTATAACAATTTGGGTACATGGCGGCAAAAGAAAAGAGCACACACACATATATATAGTAATACCATATAATAGTGAGGAGGTATAATGTAAATATTTGAATTGCAGAGACACCAGGGCTGGATAGTAGTAGCTCCAATTGTGCTAATGCATACTGATAGTATATCCTAGGTCACATAGTAAAAGGATATAATCCTAAATAATAAAAGCCAATATAGGCATTCCCAAGATAATGACCTTTTGGTATATACATATATCAAGGGTTGTATTATATCCAAGTAGGTTAATTCCCAAGTAACAATAATGTTGTATTGGCTTCATTCATACCTGGTATATATTGTCCTACTCCTAGTGTGGCGCTCACCCCATCATGCTGCTCTCAGATTAGCCAAGAAAAACCTGCTGACAGATTCCCTTTACAAATAGCTGAAATGGCTCCTAGATACCAGAGAAGGAAAACTTTATTAAAACGGTTTTGTTTCCTAAATAGAAAAGCAAATTAAACACCACTGGATAATGTGGTGTGTGAAACCGTCCATTGGATTGCTGTTTCGGGTGGGCTCAGGAGCAGCGCCCCCATCCTACACAGCCAACATCTTGCTGTAACAGCAGCGGCCAGAGCGGAGCGTGAATCACTGTTTAACCATTTATATGCCGTCAATCACTGATGGCAAGTTAAATAGCGCAATCGCCGGTACGCTATGCAATGTTACTAGAATTTTTTTTTTTTACTTTTCCATTTCCTTGAATTACTTGTTGTGGTTTGCGGATCCATTGACTGGCCAAGTGGAAGGGCTGCAGCCGATCATTCATGTACGTAGCAGATACACATTTCCATGTGTAAATAGGCCCTTATAGAAATCAATCAATAGAACGTATACCTGGATATCTAGGTTTATTCTTTGCATACATTTAAAGAGGTATAAGTCATGGCATATTACTAGGATGTCATTCTTGGGGGTCTGACAGCCTAATTTAGAAAGAAGTGGATGCACTATTTTCCCCTCACCCATTACAACACACCTTGAGAGAGTGATCCGCCCCACCAAGGACAGGAAACAGTCTGAAATAAAAGGGCGGTACCTCTCCCTTGCTTCAGTTGGTTTCCTGTCCTTGATGGGAACCTGTCTGAAGAAAGGTGTCTTCTTACCTGGGCCCGTTCCGGTGTGGAAGAGCGGGCGCCTGCCTGTGCACTGGGTTCCGGGTCCCAGAAGCGCCGTCCGCGGTTTCCTGGAGCCGTGTTCGAGCAGGCGCAGGCGTTGAGGAGGGCTCTGGCTCCCCGCAGACCGCTGCGCTGTCCTCTCCCTGACGCAGGTTCCTGGCTAGTCGCACGCCGGGAGCAGCGTCTTCCAGGTATGACGCGCCTGACGTCACGGCGCGGTGCACGCTTGGAGAAGCGTGCCAGATGACGTTGGGGGCCGCACCCGGAAAAAAGATGGCGGCGCCCTGTAAACGCTTGCCGGCCGTTTTTTTTTCAAAGATCGGCCGGTGGGTGTCAGGAGGGGGGAGGACACATGGACCGGAGGAGGTCCGGATGTTCCCTATTTAAGGTGGGGGGCTCCTGACAAGAGCTGCTTATACTCAAGCTCTGGTGTAGCAGCTATGGCAGACCAGGACAGCCAGGAGCAGCAGCAGCTGACCCCTCCACCGCATCAACGCCAGCGGAAGAAGCAGTTGGACACCTCGCACACGGACGGCCTCCCCAGCAACCGCAGCAGCAGCAGGAGGAGTAAGGTGTGGGACGCTTCAGGGCCATCCAGAAGGGATTCGTCTTATGTCCTGCCACAGCCTCAAAATCCGGTACCCTTTTGTGACTTCAGGGGTGAGTGATCTTCGTGAATGTCACTTAATAGTAATGGAAAGTTATTATGTGCTTCATTCCTTAGGAACCTAAGAGGAGTAGCGGCAAAAAGAAGCACAGGGTTTGCGCCTTATGCCAGGCCCCCCTTTCCATAGATTGGTTAATACAGCTTGCACAAAGCTGTTTCTGCCAAACGATAGCGGAGAGCACCCCGGATTTCACTTCTAATTTGAGGTCCGTAATCCGTTCAGAGGTGCAGGATTCCCTGAAAGGCTTACTAAAGGGGAAAAAGAGATCCCATAAAGATATCTCCTCCGACTATGATTTATCCTCCCAGTCAGAGGATCTTTGCCTCAGTGATTCGGCATCCTCCTCTTCATCAGACAGTGGTAGGCCCTGCTTCCCTATTGAGGATACTGACAAGTTGGTCAGAGTGGTCAGATCTACCATGGGGTTGAGGGAGGAGAAGGCAGCCAGGTCCCTGGAAGATATGTTCGCAGGCCTGGAGGAAAAAAAGACGCTCCTTTCCAGTGAATCCTCAAATTCAGACCCTTATAGACCTGGAATGGAGGAAGCCGGAGAAATCAGGAGTATTGTCCTCATCCTGTAAAAGAAGGTACCCCTTCGAGGATAATGTCTCTGAGTCCTGGGACAAAATTCCTAAAGTTGGCGGGTCTGTCGCCCGATTATCCTAAAGATCGTCCCTACCCCTGGAAGATTCGGGCAGTCTAAAGGATGCTCTGGATAAGAAGGCAGATTCCTTCCTGCGTCACACCTGGGAAGCAGCAGCAGGGGGCCTGAAGCCAGCGGTAGCAGGCACTTGTGTCGCTAGGTCACTTATGGTGTGGCTTCAGCAATTAGGAGACCAGCTAAAGGATAAAAAGATGTCCAGAGATAAAATCCTCTCCAATCTGCCTTTGCTACAAGCAGCATCTGCTTTTTTGGCCGACTCCTCAGTGGATTCAGTTAAACTCGCTGCCAGGTCTAATGCTGCCAGACGAGCCCTGTGGCTCAAGGGTTGCCCGGGAGACCTACAATCTAAGCATAAGCTTTGTTCTCTTCCTTGTGATGGTAAACTTTTGTTTGGCCAAAAACTGGACGAGTTTTTGGAGAAGGCTGGCGACAGAAAGAGAGGTTTCCCAGGGTTCACGGGGGAAACAAAAAGGTCCTATTTTCGGAAGAAGAGATTTAACCAGGGTCGCCCTCCGGGATAAAGGAAAAGATGGGAGCCCAGATCTAAAAAGGACTCTGGTTACATGTTTGGAGGACCATCCTCCAGTTCCAAAAAATCTCCCCAATGACGCGAGGCTAGAGGTCGGGGGAAGGCTTTCCCATTTTATCCCAGCTTGGGAAGCCATCACTTCAAATCCCTGGGTGTTGGATATCATAAAGAACGGCCTAAAGATACGCTTCTGTCAGGTCCCTCACCGAACCTTCATGATCACCTCCAGGAGGAAGTCCAGGGAGGAGCAGATGGCTCTAGAATCAGAGATATTAGACTTAGTCAACAAGCAGGTCCTTCACGAAGTTCCACTTTCACAATGGGGAGGGGATTTTATTCCCCCCTGTTTGTGATAAAAAAAGCAAATGGATCTTTAAGGACCATTGTCAACCTCAAAAGTCTAAATCAGCTGATAATCAACCAGACTTTCAATATGGAATCAGTGAACTCTGCAGTGAAACTCTTACACCACAATTGTTTCATGGCAGTCATCTACCTAAAAGATGCCTACTATCACGTCCCAATCCATCCAATCCATCCAGACTACCGGAAGTACCTAAGGGTAGCCCTGTTCATCCAAGGTCAATTGAGACATTTCCAATTCACTGCCCTACCTTTTGGACTCTCGATAGCACCGAGACTATTTACAAAGGTTATAGCGGAGGTGACAGCTTTTCTCCGAATCAAGAACGTGGTGATTGTTCCCTATCTGGACGACTTTCTGATAATAGGGAAATTGGAGAACCACTGTTCCTCTCAAGTTTTAGAGGTCCGGACAGCTTTACATCACCTGGGGTGGTTAATAAATATTCAAAAATCAAAGCTATCCCCCTCAAGGACTCAGATCTTTCTGGATTTGACCCTAGATTCCCAACGCCAATCCTGTTTCCTCCCGGAAGACAAGGTTTGCAAAATAATCAGCCTGGTCTCAAGGGCAATAAGGTCTCCCGTGATGTCCTTGAGAGAAGCAATGTCCCTACTAGGCTCCATGACTTCCTGTCTCCCGGCAGTCAAATGGGCCCAGAGTCATATGAGGCTTCTTCAGTGGGAGGTCCTGTCGGCTCAGAAATCCTTCAACGGACATTTAGGAAAAAAACTCTCTGTCTTTGGAGACAGTAAACTTCCTCTCCTGGTGGACAAACAGGGAGAATCTGACCGCAGGCTTACAATGGTCCAAACCAGTCGACCACACAATTACAACAGATGCAAGTGGCTCCTGCTGGGGGGGTCATCTGGCAGAGTTCTCAGTTCAGGGGCTCTTACTACGTCACGAAAAAGAAGCGTCATCAAACATAAAAGAGCTTTTGGCAGTGGAGAAATCCTTGATAAGCTTCCTTCCCCACATACAGGGTCGCCATGTCCAGATCAGGTCCGACAATCGGACGACAGTGGCATATATAAATCACCAGGGAGGAACAAGATTTCACTCCCTTATGGTAGTGGCAAACAGGATCCTGCATCTAGCAGAACAACATCTCCCATCCCTCAGTGCTCTTTTCATCCGGGGGTATAAAATTCAAGAGCAGATTTCCTCAGTCGCCACACTTTAAGACAAGGAGAGTGGCCTCTAAACCCGATAGTCTTCCAAAAGATTATCCAGATATGGGGGTCACCGGACATAGATTTGTTCGCCACCAGGGCGAACAGGAAGGTGGAGAGATTCTGTTCACTAAATTCAACAGAGAATCCCTATGCTGTAGACGCTCTCCACATTCCCTGGAAGTTCAGGAAGGCCTACGCCTTTCCACCGATAGTGATGATCCCGGCAGTTGTGAGGAAAATTCGGGAGGAGGGGGCGAGGATAATCAGATCCCTGGGTCCTGCCTGACAGGCCGGACCTTCTCATCCAGGGGCCAATATTCCATGCACAAGCCAAAGGTTTCCATCTGGCGGCTTGGAATTTGAGAGGTTGTTACTGAGCAATAGGGGGTTTTCACCAGGCCTAGTTTCTACCCTGTTGGGTAGTTGAAAGCCCATAACAACTAAAATTTATTCCAGAATCTGTTGAAAATTCCTGGATTTTATAGACTCCCCATTGTCGGATAAACCTCCAGTTAGAGAAGTCCTAGAGTTTTTACAAAAGGGACGTGACCTAGGGTTGGCTACGGGAACACTTAAAGTTCAGGTGTCCGCCCTAGGAGCGATCTATAATTGTAACCTGGCAGGGAACAGATGGGTCTCTAGATTCATTAAATCCTGTTCCAGAGCTAAGCCAGTTCGGGCTCTTCCTCCCTGGGACCTGAATTTGGTTTTAAATGCACTCTCTGGCGACCCATTTGAACCCCTGCAGGTTATCTCTCCAAAGATCCTCACCCTCAAAACCATCCTCTTTGTGGCCCTAACGTCGGCCCGTAGGGTGAGTGACCTGCAGGCCCTTTCTGTTGATCCCCCATACACCCAAATTCATGATGACCGGGTCGTCCTGCGTACAGATCCATAGTACCTTCCAAAAGTTGTATCCAGATTCCACTGTAATCAGGAGATTGTACTTCCCTCTTTCTGCAGTAACCCTAAAAACCCTAGGGAGGTTAGGTTCCAAAATCTAGTTGTTAGAAGGGCATTACTACAGTACATAGACATGACTAGTCAGTGGAGGAAGGACAAGTCCTTGTTTCTGGCCTTTCAGGGGAGTAGGAAAGGTCACGGGGTATCAAAGGGAACTATTGCTAGGTGGCTTAGGTAGGCCATTTGTCTAGCTTATACATCTACAGGTGTTCCGGCACCGGACGGTATTAAAGCTCATTCCACCGGAGCTGTTGCAACCTCCTGGGCAGAGAGAGCAGATGTCTCGATTGACCAGATATGTAAAGCTGCTACTTGGTCTGCACCATCCACCTTCTATAAGCACTATCAGTTGGATTTATCCTCCTCTGACCTTACCTTTGGGAGAAGGGTACTTCAGGCGGTGGTCCCTCCCTAGGGTGCTCATATTTTCCAAAATTCTCTCAAGGTGTACTGGCATGGGTGAGGGGAAAACACCAAGGTTACTTACCTGTAGCCAATTTTTCCTGAACCCATGACAGCACCCGTAGTCGTCCCCCCCCCCCTGTCTTTCTCACGCCCTGGTGAAGCACTTTACATTTTGGGTGATATATATATATAGTAGGTGATGGTTATGTGTCTAACCTTTTCTGGAGGTCCTCTCAATGCTCTGTAATCCAACTGAAGCGAGGGAGAGGTACCGCCCTTTTATTTCAGACGGTTTCCTGTCCTTGGTGGGGCGGATGCCTCTCTCAAGGTGTGTTGTCATAGGTTCAGGAAAAACCGGCTACCGGTTAGTAACCTTGGTGTTTTTTTTCACGCTCCCAATTTAACAATTTGAGGAGTACAGTTGGATCTATTGGGTTTTTTTGCACTATGGGTGGGTGGTTGGGAGCACAGCTGTGCAGGAAAAAAAAAAGCTTATAGGTTCTCAATTCGTTCATTCTTGGGATTGGTGGCGGAACCAGAGGTCGGACCATCACCAATCAAGATATTATATCCCTTCACACTCATCATTGCTCCCAATTAACAATTTGAGTACGTGCATATTTTTTTAGGGTATTTTTGTGCAATGGGTGGGAGCACAACTGTGCAGGAAAAAAAAGCTGATAGGTTCCCCATTCCTTCATTCTCAGAATCAGTGGATGGAACATCGCCAATCACAATATTATATCCTTCTCACTAATCGTTGCTCCCAATTATCAATTTGATTACGGTTATACCTATTGTTTTTTTAGGGTTTTTTTTTTGCACTGTGGGTGGGTGTTATATCCTTCACACTCATCATTGCTCCCAGTTAACAATTTGAGTACGGTTGAACCCATTGTGTTTTTTTAGGGTTTGTTTTTTTTGCACTGTGGGTGGGTGGTTGAAAGCACAACTGTGCAGGAAAAAAAAAAGCTGATAGGTTCCCCATTCCTTCATTCTAAGGATCGGTGGTCAGACCATCGCCAATCACAATATTATATCCTGGCAATATGCCATAATATTATATACGGAGTTGTCCTCCTGGCAGTTGCCGTGATCCTCTATTCCTTACCTGCTACCTATATACTGTATATGAAATGACAATATGTGAGAAATATTAATAATGTTGCTCTCATTTTCTAAAAAAAACAGGTTGGAACACAAACTCTCAATTAGTGTTTTTTTTATTTGTTTACCAATCTAAAATGTCCACTTTGAGGCACCAGAGATAAATGCTGGCATATAATGTACAATGCTCCCGTCCCTAGCAGTTGGCATGTATCAGGCGACATCGGAGGATCTTCAAGTAGCTGTCAATCTGGTGGGAATCTCTGCGGAAACAGTGAAGCAAGTGGTAGACGGGGAACATGTAGGAATCGCCCTGTGGCGCCGTTACATCGATTGGTCCAAACCACTGGGGGTAAACGTGTTCTAGATCAGTCAGCATCTGCAATAAACAATGGGTGAATGTGGGTGTAGAATTTGGTTGGAGTAAAGGTACAATCTAACACTACAATTATCCAAACGTTGTGCCTATTACAGCATTACCACCAGTCACAAGCAAACTCAATATCTTCCTAAAAGGAAAAATATTGTGGATGGACATTCTTTCTAAAAGGGAATCTGTCAGCAATGCTGTCATTTTGATACGATCACTGTTGATTGTATTGTGCTTCCTAGTCAACCTGCTCTAATACAATCAACAGTGATCGTATCAAAATGACAGCATGCAGACCAACAAGTGACGTATCGCTGGAATCAGAATGTCTGCCCCTACGTCATGCTGCTCTCGGATTACATAAAAACCTGTTGACAGATTCCATTTAAAGAGAATTTATTGTTGCACTTATTGCCACTTCTCAGCAACTCTACGGTTTACTCAGTCAGTTCCGCTTTGGTTTATACTCGTACCATATAGCCTAAATTCATGACCTACGTGAAGGAAGAGAGGATGTGTGTGATAATAATGCTGCTTACTCTCCAGAGATCCTGTCTATTCCTCCTTGAAGAATCCTGGTGTGCTCCTCAGCTTCTTTCACTTTTTTCTCCATGTTATTTGGCGCCCCCATGGACAAGTACTGCAGGGGTTGGGTCCAAGAGCGCAATCATTTCTTTCTAAGGCTCAGCAAGTCTTCGTGCTGTGGAAGCAGTAGACATCAGTTAGGAGGGATATCAGGCTGAGAACATATAGAAAATCATATGCCGAAAAGGGAATGTACCAGAAGTTGTGGATGCAAGAAAGTGCCCATGATTCCGCGCTCCTCCGGGTCACTCGAAGTGATGCAATACCCAGTGGTTGGTTAAGAAGCCATTTATTTAGAAGCTAAAATAAGAGGCGTTTCCTGGACGTCCTGTCCACTTCATCAGTGCATAGCTTGTGTCCGGTATAGCAAGGAGTGGACATATATATACAAAAAATGGGAAAAAAACTGCCGCCAAAACAATGTGGCCGTTAAGGCAGAAAAATACAATCAATAAAAAGGCAGAAATTTGAGTATCCATCAATGTATATATGCATCGGGAATAAAAAATTGCTAGCATGATTAAAAATTAATTAAAAACCGATATAGTTCAATGCAAAAAAAATATAATAAATAATTAAATATATATATATGTATAATTCCTGAAGCAGGAATTGAACCTGCTGTATTGCGATCAAATGGATCATGTTTAGATCTTAATCATGGTACAACCCTCTAAGCCACGGGTGCTCATGGATATTGTGATTGATCTTGTTCTGATAGGAGGTAATAAACGGATATTAGACGATATATCTAACTTATACCTACTTACTAAACAAAATAATTTTAATTCTTCTTATAATAGAATATGTGATCGTATCGGCAACATGAATAATTTCTTTAGGAGTGTGTCCGTATTATCGGTGTAGTACTAGAGAATAGTCGTGCGCATTAATGTCCACTAGGTGGTATGATGAGCACTGAAAGTGTCCTAGGGAATGGTGCAGACTACTGGGAACAGAACGCAATGATCATAAGAAGAAAGGAAACTGAACTCAGTGAAACCCTGGATCGGGACAGTGGATCAAGAACAAGCCAAGACACATGTTCCTGACCATGTAGAGGACAATTATATTTGTCAGTGCTTTCAAATAAAAGCCTCTGATGTTTCATTGAGACCCCAAGGTTTCCAAGTATTTAGTTGATCTATCCAGTATCTCTCTTTCTATTGAGACCCTGAATTCTATTGGGAGTGGTGCATGGAATATGCTCTATGGGCAGGATTTTAAGACACCCAAAGTCTTTATTGTGATGGATTGCCATATGTCGTGATAAACCATGTTTTAAAAAAACCTGTAGCGACATTATGCCTATGAGAATTTCGTCTTTTATGAAAGGGTTGCATAGTTCTGCCGCCATATTGCTTGGGACATGTGCCTTCAATCAGATATATGACAGAATCAGTGTCACAGGACATATTACTATTTATTGTGGAGCGTTCATTGCTTGATGTGGATGCAGAAGTGTCGGCTCCATGAGTGATATTCATGCAGCACATGCCGTTCTTTTTGCCACATCTGGTGATGGTTTTATTCTTATTATTGATCTTGCTACAATCTAGAGTAGAAAGGGTGTGTATCCTACGGGGGGCTCAAATGTTCCTTAGAGTGGGGGCTCTCCTATACACAATGGAGGGTTTTTCTGGGATAATCTTCTTGAGTATCGGATCATTTAACAGAATATGCCAATTCTTCTGCAGAATATCTCTAAATGATTTATGCTGAAAATTCTATGTAGTGATGAATTTTACACAGCGCTCATAGGACATTTTATCTGAATTAGATTTTAATAGAAGTGAATTCTGGCTACAGGTATCCCTTACCCTTTCACATGATTCGCCAACAACATTTTTGGGATAGCCCTGTTGTAGAACTTTCTGTTTCAGCATACCTGATTGCTCTGAAAAATCATTTTCAGAAGTGCAATTCCTTCTGATCCTCTGAAATTGATTAAAAGGAATATTATGCAGCCATTTCTGGTAGTGGCCACTGCTGTAGTGGATGGAACTATTCGCATCCACTTGTTTAAAATAAGTCTTGGAGCAAATCCTATCGTTCTCTATAAATAAGGTCAGATCCAGAACATGAATACTGGTGTTATTTGTATCGGAATTGAAGGAAATACCCCAGCAGTTGTTATTTAGAAAACTGGCAAGGGCTGAGGGTTCTGCGATGTCCTTATTAAGAATGAAAATTAAGTCGTCAATGTATCTTTTGTAAAATATAATGCCTTCCCAAAATGGACCCCCATAGATGAACACCAGTTCAAATATGCCCATGAAAATATTAGGGAACGTAGGTGCGACCTTTGACCCCATCGCGGTCCCTTTGATCTGATGGTAAGTGTGTTGGAGGAAAGTGAAATAATTGTTATTAAGGATGAAAGATAACCCAGATAGAATAAATGATTTGTGGGAGGACGACAGGCCGGTGTCTTTGGAGATCATATGTTCAACACATAATAAACCAATTTCCCAATCAGTATTGGTGTAAATGGATGTAACATCAAGGCTTAAAAATACAAATGATTCTTCCCATTGGATGTCCTTAGTAAGGTTGATGAGGTGGCTGGAGTCACGAAGGTAACTCCTCAACCTTTTAACATGGGGCTGAAGGAGAACATCAATGTACTCTGCATGTGTTGTAGATTGGCCATGCAATACACCAATAATATCACATGATCACGTTCTGTACGTGGACCGGAAATACATGTCCCACTGAGCACAATTCCCAGTATGTTGTATAGGGGGCGCTGTGCCAGGCCAGGATTTCCCCTCCTCGATGCAGTGTCCTACAGTGTCCTACATCTTCTCCAGTACAGCTGCTCACAGATTAACCTTGGAATAAACCCGCAGCGTCCCTAATCCCTCCCCACTCACAATGTCGCTGATTACTGGACACACGGCCCCGGGATGGACGTCGTGACTTACCAGGGTCAAGAATCAATGGAGAAAAGACGACTTCATGGGAATGGGACCTGTTGTTAATTAAGTGCCAGGTTTTTATGTTTTGCTTGTTTTTTTTTTTTACGTATTATCTATATTAAAGTCTTGCAAATTTTCACACTGGCAACCATTGTACAGGAGGAGGAGGAGGAGGTGAGCTGTGACATCACCTATTGCGAATGGTGGATCCTGTGTAATCTACTGTATATAGAGGTGTTATCAGTCATTGTACAGGAGGAGGAGGTGAACTGTGACATCACCTATTGTGAATGGTGGATCCTGTGTTATCTACTGTATATAGAGGTGTTATCAGTCATTGTACAGGAGGAGGAGGGGAGCTGTGACATCCTCTACTGTGAATGGTGGATCCTGTGTTACCTATGTGTGAGTGTGACGCTGACCGGCCGTGACGCTACTTCTGGTTTGCCGGCGGGAATGCCGCCGCATTCAAACCGCTGCCACGACTGAACTTGCACAACTATACAAAGACCACATCTCCCCCTGCCACTATATTTAACCCCCTGGAATAAGCTAAATTGCAAAACGCGCGTCAGGGCCTATACCACATCTTCAGGTAGTATCTCTTACTCTCTGCACTATAGAGCTATGTATTAATCTGTTTTAATTTCTACCCTGCCCAGTACCTTTCTGCACTATATTCAGCACGTTTTTCTTAAAGCTATTGGTCTCGCGACCTATTCTTATGAATTTACAGTATATATTGCTCAGACCTTATTTGTGTCTATCAGGATTGTTTTCCGCTTAAGTACATTGCTATGTCCTCAATATATGTGCAGTCTGGGTACTCCACTGTGTAATTATCACACGATGTTAAGCACTTTTCTATCCTTCTACTTGTAGTTCTAAAAATGTAATTATTGTAATTTATGCTCATTATTGAATCATTGGTTGCATACCATTTCTTTGCAGGAATTTTTCCCCACTCTTACTGGACTTGTTCTCCGTGAAATACGTCTTAGGGCAGCTTATACATGCAAACTTTAATAGGAGTTGTTAATAGAAAATGAATTAATCTGTGCTGCTATAACTATACACAAATAGTGCTTTGGCTCCTCCATGTGGATCAGTTTGGTACTGCCAGTGGATGTGATTAATCCTGCTTGGTTTCCCCTTGTTTTAAGTATGTTTTATACATCTTGCTTTTGATTAATAAAACACTGTGTATGTTGATTCTGGGTGGCATTTGTTTCCATTCCTTTATAGGTTTTTGCAATTATTTGGAGGTGCCATGACAATATGGGCCGTTTCTAGGTTAAATCTATTTGGAAGAGAAGCCATTGAGGTGACCATATCAGCTGTCACCCAGCTTTCCCAGGACCTGATAAATCCTATGTCCACTGAAAGATTACATGTGCTGAAGATTATAGATGTATAATGGCAGCATCTAGTGGTCAAAGGCGGTATTGCCATTATCATATACTTAAGCCTCATTTACACTTTGCAGTTCAGGACGATCAGGTTACGTGTAGATTTGATTACATTATTCCAAAAGTGACCACTCACCCGTTGCTGGATTCTTAGTAGCGTACGTCTGCCTTCCATTCGGTTTTATCCATTTGCCACCGATAAAATGACCAAAGCTTCGTTCGTGACTGTCAAGCCAGGCCTAGAGAGGGAAAAAAACAAATAAAACCATAAGTATAAAAAGATAAAAATAAAATCATAAATTCAGGGAAAAAAAAAAAAGACTGATAATGAGAAATCAGGCCTCGCTCGAGAGGCGGCGCGCACTCACCATTCGAGAGGCGGCGCGCACTCACCGCTCGAGAGGCACTTACGGCCAGTGGTGTTGTCACGCCACTGATTCCAGCTGTGCTCTTCCCCATACTGGAGGAAAGAGCTTGTAAGCGCTGCTCTCTTTGCCTTGGAGATCAGTCACCAACGATAGACTGCAGCGGTATCCGGTATCTTAGACAATGAGCCATTAACTATAGAATTAAAAATCCAAGGGTATTTAGCAAAGTTGCCCGTTATCAAGAGGACTTTGACATTTTTTGGCCATTGATCATGATGAGAAAAAGCGTTTATTGCCCGCCTTTTGATGGAAACCACGCTTAAAAATGACCAGAGAGGGATTGTTTGGTTTAAAATCTTCTATTGTAAAAGTCGTCTCAAAAATCAGTAATCCACAAGTGAACCCCACGGCAAGTGCTCACTTTTCCTGCAGCGCCACCACAAGCAAAGTGAAGAATTGCAAGTGCTATGTGCAAATGCATATAAATCAATCACATTAGACAAGGTATAGTGCACAGGATTACACATCCAATATAGTCACAAAGAATATAAAGTGCTTATAGTGAAATAGGGAGCAGCAGGTATGACCTGAGTTTGAAAATAATGGCCCCAACGCGCGTTTCACACGATGCCTCTTCCAGGGGGATGGGTATCCTCCCATTTATTTTGAATGATGCTATTGTGGACTTGCTAGCTTTATATGTATAGACGCTAATGCCATTTGGAATTACTTAGAACTACTGGCCTATGCATACGCTGCTAACATATGGAGCTTACTCTTGATTTTCACTATAAACTATAACTACTAGTGAACATCGGCTCCCTCCAGTGGTATAGTTTGATATGATCATTTTTTTTTTTTTTTTAAAAATTTGCTAGTTATTTTCCCTTTTTAAAAATATGTTAGCCTTTTTTGTTAATAAAGATTATTATTTCTATGCTATTGGCTGTTTGCTTCCATTAAATTTGTAGGTTGTTGTTGTTTATAGGGAGGTGCCGTATATACTAATTGTGCCTGTAAGGAGGCTTAATGCTCTTAAAATGAACAGGCTGAGCAAGTGACGCACCATGTACTTGACAGTATTACAGCTCCTAGATACGTGGAGCCATCATGTGGGACAGATAGATTGTGGATTACAGCCTCCAGTGATATGGGGGACACGCGCGGCTCGGTCTTATCTTTAGGTCTCTTACACTCTGCAATCACCGAAAATCCACCAGACTGTGAAGGTCAGTGATGAAATACCATGAAGTACAAACAGATTTTCAACTCCTTCATTCTGATGTTCTTGGGGGTGATGACCCACGGGACTGCGGGGGAGTGACCCCATATAATGAGAGGACAAGGCCAAGGAGGAAGACACAGCGTGTACAGATCATGGGGACTTATCAATGATACCGGGGAGAAAAAAACATGGACCAGGGAGCAAGATTGTGACCACTGTAAAAGTCAGCATATATGCAGAGTTAGAAAAAGTTTATTTTTTCAGTAGGAAAAGTTATAAAACTTTTTAAATCACTTTATTAGGGAATTTGTCCTCATTCCTGTAAAAAAAAAAAAAAGCCATGCTGGACAAAATAAATGAAAAAAAAAATTGTATTTAAATTACTCTTTAAGGGGAATCAGAGCAGCATGATGTAGGGGCAGAGAGTCTGGTTCCAGCGATGTGTCACTTATTAGGCTGTTTGCTGTAGTTTCAATTCAATCTGTTTTATCACTTGCACAGCAGTCCAGTTAATTTGTAACTCCACCACTGATTGGCAGTTTGCTGACAGTGTACACAGGAAGCAGCCAATCAGGGGTGTGGGCGGGGTTATACGCGGCTCAGCATTCCGAGATCTACAGCAGAGAAAACAGGGATTCTATCATAACTGCACCAAGCAGCTCAGTAAGTGACATCACCGGAATCAGGGTCTCTGCTCCTATATGATGCAGTCTTCAGATTACATAGTAAAACCTGCTGACAGATTCCCTTTAAGGGTAATCTAACAAAAAAAATCTTCATTGTGGCTGCACTGGGACAAGCATATTCATAAAATATTTGCCTTAAAGAACTGAAGATTTTTTTTTTTTTTTTAGCTTTGAAGCTGCAGATCAACTTCAGACAAAGGGTTACAAGATGACGCCGGGCTCCTGGAGGCACGAGGATCCTGTTAAAATGTAGCCTGCACTGACTAACAAGAAAGGAACCTTTGTCCGCTCCCGGCCATTGTGATGTATAGGAAGCCATGTACACAGGGGAGGCCGCGGCTCCCAGCCAATCCCTGCAGACCTGGGGGGCGAACGCTCTCAAGTCGCCTCCGTCACGCACTGCCATACAATACAGGAGCAACAGCGTTAACTATTTGTGGACGGATTTCAAAATTTTGAAAAACTTCATCAATTCAGGGCTCCATAGAAGGTAAAATCATTATACACTCGCCTCCCGCAGCGGCACCGCTCCAGCATTGTCAGCGCTGCTGCTACCAGTAGTGTCAAGTGACCACTGCAGCCAATGAGCCGTTGCTGATCAGCTGCAGCGCATCAATATTCCGTAAAATCAAACAAAATAGTAAAGGCTGCAGCCAGTCAGTGGCCACTGATTGACAGTGTGGTGCCATGTAACTGCTGCTGCCAATCAAAGAGAACAGCAGCGCCGACAATCAGTGATGGAGGCATGGTTGGACCAGGAGGCACAAGACACCTCGTCCTGTAGTGATAATCTCCTGCTGATAAATCACTGATTTTAATGAAAAGGCAAAACACAGCCTAGTAAGTGACACATCGCTGGAATCAGGGTCTCTCCACCCTCATAGTGCTCTCAGATTACATAGCAAAACCTACTGACAAATTACCCTTTAAGAAAAGAGTGGCGATACAAAGTACCTATAAGACAAAGCTAGAACTCTTCCAAAATGAAGAGAAACCCGTCAGCTGTTTTGGCATTCTCGTCAGTACAGGGCAAGGCTTTAATTTGGATCTTAGGGGGTACTGCAGACACCACTAGATTGTGAAGAGAAACATGCCAGCAATACTGAAGCAGCCGCCTATAAATGGTGCTTCAATCTGAATCTTTTTTGAGGAGGCTCTAGCTGTACTTTACATTCACTCACAGTGCACCCGTCTCCAACCAGTGGCAGTATTTTTGCTTTTTGGTGTATACCTTTTTTATCCCCAGGGAGCATTGCCTCGCTTTAAGACTCGGTGCATCAGCTGCTGTTGTCCACACCTTCACCACAAAAAACCCCTGTCCTGGAAAAATAAAGGGGCTCAGTCCCCCCCCCTTCTTTTTTTGACTTCCAAAATGCAATGATCTTGATTGGCCATTTTTTGTTTTTGGAATTAAGGAAGGAAAAGAGCTCACTGATACCAGAGCGGTCCTGTAATAAGAGTCCAGACCTCCTCTGGTATTAATATGAGCACAAACACTGCGCCCCTGCCGGAAGCTTCATGCAGCCGTATATCACCAAGCACAATGCAGAGAGTCGGATGGAGTGGTGTAAAGCCATCACCACTGGACTCTGGAGGAGACGTGTTCTGTGCAGTGACGGATCACACTTCTCTATCTACGTCTGATGGAGGAGTCTGGGTTTGGTGATTCCAGGAGAACACGACGGCTCCTTTCTGATCTGTCTCAAGGAGAGAAGACGCCTTCTGGAAGTCGTGTACAAGTCATGTGCAACAACGAAGAGGAACTGGAGGATTACACAGAGCAAAACCTTACCAAGCCATCACGTGAATCTGATGAGGGAAACAGTCAGCAATCTGTCCTCAACAACCTCCAATCTGACCTCAATCAACATCTGGATCGGAGGTCTACAACTCCAAGAAATGGCCACATCATGGCATGATGGGTGTTATAGTTCCCCAACAGCCTTGAGTTACATATATAGAGAAGGATTCATCTACTGTTGAAAAAAAAATCCCTTGGATCCTGAAGTTATTTTGTTATTGACTAATGAAAACTTTCACAAACATTAAAAAAAAAAGTTTCTAAAAGTTAATTAACTTCTGATGCTTAAATGTTTGATCAAAATTAAAAAAAAAGTGTTTTTTTCTTTTCTTTCTAGAAACAGCGCCACTCTTGTCTGTTGGCGGTGTATGGTATTGCAACCCAGCAAGATGGTTGTGTAGCACCCTGAGGATCCGGCTGCTACAGGAGTATTGCACCTCAGCCAGAGGTGTGATATTCCACTCCCGGGTAAGGATGGAGTGTGGGACTGAGCTCGGAGCGCTGCATGCACTACATACATCCCATTTCCGAGGGGCAGGCCGACGGTACTCCCACTTAGAAATGTGCAGGTACGACCGTGTCTGTCCCTGGCTGGAGTGGGAGGGGGTTGGTACATCCCTGTAGTGTAGGGGCAGATAGGGGGTGCAGGCTGGGTAGAGCTAGGAGCTCATTGGGTGCTGGTCACCTGAGCTCACACATAGAGGGATATATAAGGAGGGCACCATCAAAGATCAGGGTCAGTTGTAGAGGAGCCTGTCAGATGCAGAGAACAAGTCGGCAGAGAGGAGGAGCTGAAGGAAAGAGCGGCCCTGGAGAGAGAGAGAGGAGCAGAGAAGGAGTACCCAGAGGGGGAAAGCAGAAGGGACCCAAGAACCCAAATTAGAGCATCGGGTGAGGAGTCAGCAAAAGGGTACCGGAACCCAAGCTGGTGGGGGCAAAAACATACCCTAGCCAGAGACCGGAGGCCGTGGGCAGCATCTGCCACGGCCACCCACCACATCCACCCCGAAGGCATACCACGTGGAGGGTCAGGGAACCCAAGGCCAAGGGTCGCCCAACAGAAGGCCCGAGGGAGCTGGACCTAGGTGGATCACTGGTGGGGACGGCTGAAGAAAGGACAGAGGGAGAGCTCAGGGCCACGCTCCGGACTTGTTTGGGGGTTGGCCGGATCCAGGACCTGGTGGACGCAGCACGGCTCGGGTGGTCACTTGAAGCTGGAGTGACCGGGAACATCAGCAGTGAGTAAACACCCTAAACTGCACAACCCGACTCTGTCTTTAATTGCCGTCTGCGTTGCACCACCACAACCCCCATCCTCTACACCTGTCCCCCTGAGGCTATACCCCTCCCGTTGGGGGTTATCCTACCAAGCTGCACCACACCATCAGCCTCAGTGGACCCTGCTGCAGCGGCGGCCACCGTGACCGCAACACAACGGGTGGCGTAGTCGACACAAAAGAACTTTTAATAACATCTGTAGGACTGCCACATAACACTGAGTTTGACACCCTGGGCACGGGCCGGGTCACAGCCACTCGGAGACTACAACCCCCATCTGATCCGGTGCCGGGTATTCCCCTCAAAAGGAATATGTCCCAGGGGGCGCGTCAACTTTGGCGTAGTCGGCAGGATTACGTGCCCGCAACACCCGGGTACTGCGTGCCTCAAGAAAAGTGCAAGTTTACCTCAAAGAGAAGTCCCCTGCCGGTTCCGAAGGGTCCACGCCATCGGACTCCATCACCAGTCGTTTCCCGCCGGTTGTCCGCCATTAACAGCTTGTTCCCGCCATCTGCCGAGTTTCCCGCCACTGGGAGACGATTCCCGCCAATTCCAGCTTTTTCCCGCCTTGGAAGAGCAGCGGACGCCATTATGGGCGTGCCAGAAGACGGCAAGAGGCCACCTCCCATCGTGGGCCAGGACAGAAAATGGCGCCAAAAGTGGAAACCGCCCCCACCAACAGAGACTGTGATGCTAGAGGTGTCTGTCAGCGTGAAAGAACTGCCCCTGGAGCTGACAGTCACCAAGTTGCCCCGGGACCGCCCTCGAAGGGGGAGGAGACCAAAGAAAAGAGCAACGATGGGTGCCGCCTGGAGCAGTCTGGAGCGAGCGCACCCGGAGACAAGGAGTCTGGAGCGAGAGCACCCGGAGCAGAGCAGTCGAGAAAGAGCTCACCCGGGAATGGAGAGAGAGCAGAGCAGCACCGGCCCGCTGGCCAGGAGCCTGCCAGAAGGAGAGCAGAGCAGCACCGACCCGATGGTCAGGAGCCTGCTAGAATCTACGACTCCGCTAGGCCTAGCGGAGATCCTGGCGCAGCTCCCCCGAGACCGGGAGTGTGCACAAACTGCCCTGGAGGGCCTCGCACGGAGGATGGCCCGGGTACAGCGCGAGATCTTGGCGGAATGGAGCCGAGAGATGGCCCAGCAAGTTGAGACCCGTCCGCAGAGCACGCTACCCTGGAAGAGGAAACAGACCGCCTCCGAGGATGGCGCGGGAGGACCCAAGGCCGGAGACGGCGCTGAAAAGGGAGCCGAACACATGGAGGCAGGTAAAGGGGATGCCTATACCCCATACCGGGAGACCGCTTACCTGCCCCAGCTCCCCGTCGCAGAGCCCGAAAGTCCCCCTGCTGTGCCCGTAGCCGCCATGTCACCGCTGCAGACTAGGCCCCGACCGGAAGCCGCCGACGCGACCTCTGTGACGTCACACGCCTTGACCCGGAGCGTGACTAAGCAGGAAGAGCCTCCGGCCTGGTCGCAAGGCCTAGTGTTCCCGGGCGCCGCATCACCAACAGCGCCCCCTACCCCCGCGGAGCCTCCGGCCTGGTCGCAAGGCCAGGTAGCCCAGGGCGCCGCCGTATTAACGGTGCCCTTCACCTTCCAAGTGCCCCAGGCCTGGCCGCAAGGCCTGGGCAACCCGGGCGCCACTACCACCGCGCCCGCACCCGCTAAACCAAGGGTGCCGCGTTTGGGAGAAGACCTCTTCAACCAGCTCACATGGCCGGACGGGCGGCCCCTCATCTGGCCACCGGAGTACCACCATCCACGACTCCGGAAAGAAAGACTCCTATGCCCTTCATGTACACCGTTTGACAGAGGCAGAGCTGAGGTGTCAGGAGGAGCAAGAGGACCCAGACGGGTCTGAAACAGAAACGATCACCAAGGAAAGAGCAGGAGGACGCCGTCGTTAAGGACGGTACTGAAGGAAACTGTACATAGTTACCCGTCGGGGTACCCAAGAAACTGTTGAAAATTTAGTCCCCGTTGGGACCAGTGAACTGTTAACCCGTGTGTCCCCTATCCATACTAGGCTGAGGACTGTGAGCAGCCATTCCTTCCCCTTTACCTGGTCGAGGACTGAGAGCGGCCAAATTCCCCTGTAAATAGTTGCGCTTCCTAAGGCGCCCCCTACTGGTTTTATGAAAAACCCTTTAAAAGGACTGTCGCACTTTGCCCGGTCATCAGTCGCACGGTGACCGGAGGAGAAGAAAAGAAAAAGTTGACAAGAATGTTTTCTACGAGAATGTTATTTATATATATATCTATATAGTGTTTTATATGAAGTTTATATGTTATGTTATTATTGAAAAAAAAAAATGTATGTTTTGGTGTTTTGTGTCTTACAGCCCGAGGACGTGCTGTGGTTTACCAGGGGGGAATGTAGCACCCTGAGGATCCGGCTGCTACAGGAGTATTGCACCTCAGCCAGAGGTGTGATATTCCACTCCCGGGTAAGGATGGAGTGTGGGACTGAGCTCGGAGCGCTGCATGCACTACATACATCCCATTTCCGAGGGGCAGGCCGACGGTACTCCCACTTAGAAATGTGCAGGTACGACCGTGTCTGTCCCTGGCTGGAGTGGGAGGGGGTTGGTACATCCCTGTAGTGTAGGGGCAGATAGGGGGTGCAGTCTGGGTAGAGCTAGGAGCTCATTGGGTGCTGGTCACCTGAGCTCACACATAGAGGGATATATAAGGAGGGCACCATCAAAGATCAGGGTCAGTTGTAGAGGAGCCTGTCAGATGCAGAGAACAAGTCGGCAGAGAGGAGGAGCTGAAGGAAAGAGCGGCCCTGGAGAGAGAGAGAGGAGCAGAGAAGGAGTACCCAGAGGGGGAAAGCAGAAGGGACCCAAGAACCCAAATTAGAGCATCGGGTGAGGAGTCAGCAAAAGGGTACCGGAACCCAAGCTGGTGGGGGCAAAAACATACCCTAGCCAGAGACCGGAGGCCGTGGGCAGCATCTGCCACGGCCACCCACCACATCCACCCCGAAGGCATACCACGTGGAGGGTCAGGGAACCCAAGGCCAAGGGTCGCCCAACAGAAGGCCCGAGGGAGCTGGACCTAGGTGGATCACTGGTGGGGACGGCTGAAGAAAGGACAGAGGGAGAGCTCAGGGCCACGCTCCGGACTTGTTTGGGGGTTGGCCG
The DNA here is from genome assembly GCF_046119375.1 of Phyllobates terribilis. NCBI lineage: Eukaryota > Metazoa > Chordata > Amphibia > Anura > Dendrobatidae > Phyllobates > Phyllobates terribilis. The sequence goes on from NW_027363119.1 coordinate 816,668, forward strand.
GATCCAGGACCTGGTGGACGCAGCACGGCTCGGGTGGTCACTTGAAGCTGGAGTGACCGGGAACATCAGCAGTGAGTAAACACCCTAAACTGCACAACCCGACTCTGTCTTTAATTGCCGTCTGCGTTGCACCACCACAACCCCCATCCTCTACACCTGTCCCCCTGAGGCTATACCCCTCCCGTTGGGGGTTATCCTACCAAGCTGCACCACACCATCAGCCTCAGTGGACCCTGCTGCAGCGGCGGCCACCGTGACCGCAACACAACGGGTGGCGTAGTCGACACAAAAGAACTTTTAATAACATCTGTAGGACTGCCACTTAACACTGAGTTTGACACCCTGGGCACGGGCCGGGTCACAGCCACTCGGAGACTACAACCCCCATCTGATCCGGTGCCGGGTATTCCCCTCAAAAGGAATATGTCCCAGGGGGCGCGTCAGTTGTACGGTCTGATACAGAGTGCAATGTAATATTACCTGGTGGTAATATCCAGGTAATGGAAACTGGCTTTGTATATAGACAGAAGGTGACGATTTGCCGGAGACTCTCTCACACCATTAAGCCGCATTCACACATTGGTGTTTGTCACCTTGTTGTGCATTATCCCGACTGATGCACATTTTATGGGGCTATTCTCTTTTTTCGTGGACCGAGGGTCTGCATGGACCAAATATGGGAAATGAACGGAACAACAAATAAATTAAAAATACTTTTTTTGTCACATTATGATTTATAAAAATAAATAAAAAAAAAAAATCACAAAAAAAATAAAAAAAAACTAAAGTCCCAGATTCATCATTTGTATATTTTTAAGTCACTTATTTATTTTTTTGGGTTTTATGATCACCTATTTTCTTTTGAGCACGTGTTCAGAACTTTTGCCCAGAATAAAAAATGCTCTAATTTTTTTTTTCGCTATTTTTTAGTGCAAAAAGCCACAGGTTGCAACATTTCAGCGAAAAATTACAGATGGACATTGAAAAAAAATCCCTCTGGGGTGGGAGATGGATACATTTAAGCAAAAACATCTGAGACCGCCAACCTGTGCCGACAATGGGAAATAAATTAATTAATAAATAAATAAAGTAAATAAATAAAAAAAAAATGGACATATAAAATAGACTTTAAAAAAGGCGCAAATGGAAAGAAAAATACGATTTCAGGAAACTCATTCACTTTGCTGGTCCTATAAAATGCAGCGATTTTTTTTTTTTCCTATGGAAAAATTGCAACATGTGAATACGCCTTTAATAAAACTTAATTGACAAAGTCAGAAGATTGCAAACGCTTATAAATCCGGATGCATTTTTTTTTTTTCTTTTATTAGCGGGTTTTCCCAAAACTTGTGTTGTGGAGTTCAATATCCGCGATGTTGTTCGTTTATTTTAGGCGACCTTGCTGCAAAAAAAAATGCAAAGTTGCAGAAATCTTTCCGTGTTCACATGCTGCAGTTTTTTTATGCCAAAATACATTTTTTTCTGATTATTGCTGAATTTTACCCTTTATTTAATGCAGATTTAAAGCTAAATTTTAATGCAATCTTTTATCACTAAATGTATTTATTTTTTACCAAAAAAAACGCACTGTGTGAACAGGCCCTTACAGCAGACAAACAATCAGGCAAGTTTAGATTATTTTTTTGAAAAATGTCGCATTATTAGAAGAGCACAATCACTGCACTGAAAAAAAAGCGTCATCGCACGACACTTTTCCCATCAGTCTTGTGCACACCTGCAATTTGTAGCCTGCGGCTCTTACAGGTGATGCCGGAGCCCCAGAACACAGAGCAGCCCGCACTGACGCCTCACCTGCGCGACACTGGCGGCCTCAGGAGCCGGGCCGTACTGCATGGAGGTGAAGATCTCCCGCACTGACGGTCTGTCTGTCCCCGTAGAGGCGGCCATGACTTTCAGCAATGAGTAACAGCCCGTCAGCCCAGCCAACCACAAGGGGGAGCTCTAACACCGCGGCGCTGCAGAGTACGCACGTCACTTCCGCTGGAAGAAGGTCATATTATTACACACTAACAGGATTGTAATCCTCCATTCACCGCGTCTGGTCCCTATAGGTGTTAGTGTATTTTTTTTATATCTGTAAATTGCTGCGTTGTGCTGTAAAGTACTGTGTGTCAGAAATAGTGAGGGGAGGGAAGGAAAAGGGTCAAACGGAAGTGAGTGTCCAACCCGGAAGTGTGCGCATGCGCGGACACAGCCTGTTGCTGAGGCGTGGTGACGCTGTAGCTGGGTGATTGCAGTCAGAGTAGGGTTGCATCTAGTTTGGAGGTGATTTTTTGTGGTCCTCAAACAATCAACTCCATTCTAGCTGGTTCACCATTGAGCCGTCTAGTTTGGAGTTGATTTTTTGTGGTCCTCATTTTATCAGCTCCACTCTAGACGGATCACTACTGAAGTGACTGGATCGGAGCGGATATTTTGTGGTCCTCATTCCAGCATCTCCACTCTAGACGGCTCACTACTGAAGTGACTGGATCGGAGCGGATATTTTGTGGTCCTCATTCCAGCATCTCCACTCTAGCTGATTCACTGGTGAAGTGACTGGATCGGGGGGATATTTTGTGGTCCTCATTTTAGCATCTCCACTCTAGCTGATTCACTGGTGAAGTGACTGGATCGGAGGGATATTTTGAGGAGCTCATTTTAGCAACTCCACTCTAGCTGATTCACTGGTGAAGTGACTGGATCGGAGTGATATTTTGTGGTCCTCATTCCAGCATCTCCACTCTAGCTGATTCACTACTGAAGTGACTGGATCGGAGGGATATTTTGAGGAGCTCATTCCAGCATCTCCACTCTAGCTGATTCACTACTGAAGTGACTGGATCGGGGGGATATTTTGAGGTCCTCATTCCAGCATCTCCACTCTAGCTGATTCACTACTGAAGTGACTGGATCGGGGGGATATTTTGAGGTCCTCATTCCAGCATCTCCACTCTAGCTGATTCACTGGTGAGGTGACTGGATCGGAGGGATATTTTGAGGATCTCATTCCAGCATCTCCACTCTAGCTGATTCACTGGTCAGGTGACTGGATCGGAGTTGATCTTTTGATGATCTCTCTGCAGCTTCTCCATTCTAGACAGTTCAGTTTCTACACTGAAGTTCCTCAAAAAATCACCTCCAATGTCCAGAATGGAGCAGATTCCCGGATCCTCATAGCCTGCAATGTAGTGGAATTGGAATGTACACACATTGTGATTATAATTCTAATGATATCATGTTTTTATTTTTTAAGTACTTGCTCAAACTGTTATATTTATTACGTATTTCCAAAGGGCAAAATGTTATTTTTTTCATAATTAATCGAACTTGCATTTTATTATCGCTTTTTGTAATATAAATAATCACACACAGCGCTGATCATTCAGTTTTACGTGGGGAAAAACGTAACAGAGCGCAGCAACAGAGTCCTTATAATTTACAACATTGTATTGGAGTGGATTTTTTGAGGACCTTATTTGAGAAACTCCATTCTAGCTGATTCACTAGTGAGCCGTATAGATCGGAGTGGGTATTTTGAGGATGTTCCTTGTAGCCTCCAATCTGTACTGTTTGGTGCTGAGGTGACTGGAATCAAGTTTTTCAAAGAGTGAGTGGAGCTTCGCAGGGAGAAACATAACAGAGCGCAGCAACAGAGTCCTCATAATTTACAACATTGTATTGGAGTGGATTTTTTGAGGACCTCATTTTAGTAACTCTATTCTAGCTGATTCACCATTGAGCCATCTAGATCGGAGTGGATTTTTTGTGGACATCTTTTAGCAACCCCATTCTGTACCGTCATGGCCAAAAGTATTGAGAATGAGACAAATAGTAATTTTTCCAAAGTTTACTGCTTCATTTTTTGTAATGGCAATTTGCATATACTCCTGAATGTCAAAGAGTGATCAGCTTAACAGCAATTACTGTACTTGCAAAGTCAATATTTGCCCAGAAAATTAACTTTAACCCCCAAAACACATTTCTACATCATTGCAGTCCTGCCTTAAAAGGAGCAGCTAACATCGTTTTAGTGATTGATCCATTAACACAGGTGTGGGTGTTGATGAGGACAGGGCTGGCGATCAATCAGTCATGATTAAGTAAGAATGACATCACTGGACACTTTAAAAGGAGGCTGGTTCTTGGTATCATTGTTTCTCTTCAGTTAACCATGGTTATCCCTAAAGAAACACGTGCAGCCATCATTGCACTGCACAAAAATGGCCTAACAGGGAAGAGTATCGCAGCTACAAAGATTGCACCTCAGTCAACAATCTATCGCATCATCAAGAACTTCAAGGAGAGAGCTTCCATTGTTGTCAAAAAGGCTCCAGGGCGCCCAAGAAAGACCAGCAAGCGCCAGGACCGTATCTTAAAACTGTTTCAGCTGCGGGATCGGACTACCAGCAGTGCCGAGCTTGCTCAGGAATGGCAGCAGGCTGGTGTGAGTGCTTCTGCACGCGCTGTGAGGCGGAGACTCTTTGAGCAAGGGCTGGTTTCAAGGAGGGCAGCAAAGAAGCCACTTCTCTCCAGAAAAAACATTAGGGACCGACTGATATTCTGCAAAAGGTACAGGGAGTGGACTGCTGAGGACTGGGGCAAAGTTATTTTCTCTGATGAATCCCCTTTTCGACTGTTTGGGACATCTGGAAAACAGCTTATTCGGAGAAGAAGAGGTGAGCGCTACCACCAGTCTTGTCTCATGCCAACTGTAAAGCATCCTGAAACCATTCATGTGTGGGGTTGCTTCTCAGCCAAGGGAATTGGCTCACTCACAGTCTTGCCTAAAAACACAGCCATGAATAAAGAATGGTACCAGAATGTCCTCCAAGAGCAACTTCTCCCAACCGTCCAAGAGCAGTTTGGCGCCCAACAATGCCTTTTCCAGCATGATGGAGCACCTTGCCATAAAGCAAAGGTGATAACTAAATGGCTCATGGAACAAAACATAGAGATTTTGGGTCCATGGCCTGGAAACTCCCTAGATCTTAATCCCATTGAGAACTTGTGGTCAATCATCAAGAGACGGGTGGACAAACAAAAACCAACAAATTCTGGCAAAATGCAAGCATTGATTATGCAAGAATGGACTGCTATCAGTCAGGATTTGGTCCAAAAGTTGATTGAGAGCATGCCAGGGAGAATTACAGAGGTCTTGAAGAAGAAGGGGCAACACTGCAAATATTGACTTGCTGCATTAACTCATTCTAACTGTCAATATAACCTATTGGTACTCATAATATGATTGCAATTATATTTCTGTATGTGATATAAACATCAGACAAACACTAATAAAAACCAGAGGCCAGCAGATCATGTGAAAATATAATTTTGGTGTCATTCTCAATACTTTTGGCCATGACTGTACAGTTTCGTGCTGAAGAGACTGGAATTGAGTTTTTCGGAGAGTGAGCGGAGCCTCACGGGGAGAAACGTAACAGAGCGCAGAGACAGAGTCCTCATAATTTACCACACTGGATCGGAGTGGCTTTTTTGAGGACCTCATTTAAGCAACTCCATTCTAGCTGATTCACCATTGAGCCATCTAGATCGGAGTTGATTTTTAGATGATCTCCCTGTAGCCTCTATTCTGTACAGTTCATTGCTGACCTGACTAGAATAGAGTTGCTGGAGCGTTTTCCTCATAGGATCAAATCCAATCTAGACGGCTCATGACTGAAACCTCCAGAATGGAGTTAATTCCAGGGTCGGTCTGGCCTGGCGGGAAATCGGGAAATTTCCCGGTGGGCCCAAATATGAGAGTGAGAAAATTGGTGGCGGGGGCCCTTTAAAAATGTGGGCCCTTTAAAAGCGCGGCTGAAGGAAATGTAGCGTCGCGCGCACTGAACATTCATTGGTGACAGCGGGCCTGCAGTGACGTGCATGCAGCATACTTACCACGTGAGTAGTCCCTGAGGATGGACTCTTTCTGGGTGGTGACACGCACTGAGCTCTGCTTTCCCGCTGGCTGGCAGACTGTGGTGTGGTGTCAGGTGACACTGACGCTGACGCCGCTCTCTTCTGGCCACGCTCTGCAGTGCTCTCTCTCAGCTCCGGGGCCGTCCTCCTATGATACGCTGGCGCCAACGAACCCGACGTCTCGCTCTGCTCTCCCTGCTCCCGGGCTTCTGATGTGGTCCCATCCCAGCTTCTTACCTGTTCTGGCCTACTCCCCTGTAGTAATACCTGTTCCGGACCGGGTGGTGGCACCAGCACCGGCGCACCGCCCCCTTCTCTCCTGCTCTGATTCTGGGCTTTTTTATACCGGTTCCGGGGCTGGATATGTGGACAGTGACCGTCCTCTACAGTTCAACTCTCCAACCTGGCCTGGAATTGGAAACAAGGCTGCAGGCCTACAGCTCTCACTGCTTTAATTTCATGTCAAAAGTACCGTGCCAAATATTCAATAAGGTTTTTATGGGTGAGTGTTCCCAGCCATATAGGAGGCTGAGAGTGCGGTATGCATTTTATATGAGGCCTAGAGTGCGGGCCTACATGATGTACAATGCACTCGGCCTCCTATATAAAGTATAGACTATAGGAGGCTGAGAGTGCGGTATACGTTTTATATGAGGCCTAGAGTGCGGACCTACATGATGTACAACGCACTCGGCCTCCTATATAAAGTATAGACTATAGGAGGCTGAGAGTGCGGTATACGTTTTATATGAGGCCTAGAGTGCGGACCTACATGATGTACAACGCACTCGGCCTCCTACATAAAGTATATACTGTTTCCACGGACCGTGTGTCCGTGGGCAAAACACGCTGACATGTCAGTTTTTTTTATACACTGCACGGGCCGAAAAACGTCCCGCACACGAGCACACAGATGACGTGCGTGTATCGTTGGTGTGACACATACCGGCGCCTGGGAATTAGCGGTACAGTTCATGCTGTTCCCAGGTGCTTAAGGAATCAGCGATCAGCGCTAGCAAGGGACAATGTTGAGAGCAGTAGGTTCACCTCCCGATGTTGCCAAAACCTGTAAATATAAGAAAATTAAAAAAAACATATCCACCTGGCTTGAGGCGACCACACACGCTGAGGAGCTTGACTCCCTGCAGCGAGCAGGCCCCTACACTCACTGAGCTCAGCATAGGTCGGGGGACCGCTCACTGCAGCAAGTCATTCTCCTACGCTCCTCATCGTGTGTGGTCACTTTAAGCCAGGTGAATATATTGGTTTTTTTTTAATTTTAGTATTATTTTTACAGGTTTTGGAGACATTTGGAGGTGAATACTACTTTCAACATTGTCTCTTCATTGTCCCTTGCTAACACTGATTGCAGCGCCGGCAGGGGACAGTGATGAGCGATTCCTTCAGCACCCGGTGCTTGGGAACAGCACAAACTGTACCGCTGATTCCCAAGTGCTGGTACGGTATGTGTGATCCTGATGGAGCACACGTATGCCACACTGACACGGATATCTCCGGTACTGTTTTTTCCAGTACCGGAAATATCCGGATGTATGAAAGAGCCCTATGCCATATAGGAGGCCAAGAGTTTGTATGTCACATTGGAGACCAAGAGTGTGGTATACGTTATATATGGGGCCTATATGACATAATAGATCACACTCTCTACCTCCTATATGAAATATAGATCACACTCTTGGACTCTTATGAATTATACAGTGTATATGTCATATAGGAGGCTGAGAGTGCGGGCCTATATGACGTATACAACACACTCAGCCTGATATATAAAGTATATATTATAGGAGACCGAATGTGCAGTCTGTACGTCATATAGGAGGCCGAGAGTGCGATATATGTCATGTGTGGGGCCAATATGATGTATACCACATAGAAGTGAAGTATGCCGCCACCAGTTCCCAAATCTTCCCAAACGGGTTTTTTAGCCGTTGGCTATCCACATCAGGAGGTGCAATGTCTAAATAAGCAGTGTTAATCAAATGTCCAAGGAAGTATGAAAAAGACAGCACTCACCAATGGATCCCAAAAAAAGATCCTTTTATTTCAGATTCAGCGTACAGACGTTGTGGCTGGTTCAGGGGTGAAAAGAGGACGACGGCCGTTTTGCGCACAAGCAGCGCCACCACGGGTCCAGTATAGTTCACTCCCGCACCCCTGAACCAGCCGCAACGTCTGTATGCTGGATCTGAAATAAAAGGATCTTTTTTTGGCATCCATTGGTGAGTGCTGTCTATTTCATACCTCCTATATGATGTATAGATCGCACTTTCTACCTCATATATGACAAACAGACCGCACTCTCTGCCTCCTATATGACATATACAATGCATTTGGCCTCCTATATTTCATTGCAGCCATTTGGTAAATTCTAAAAAGTTCATTATTCATCACTCTGCACCCCATCTTGACTGAAAAAAAACCCCAGAAATGTAGAAATTTTTGCAAATTTATTGAAAAAGCACTTTACATTACAGAGGGGACTTGTACAGACAATAAAGACATTACAGGATAACACACAACTCAGATACCAAGAGGAGTGAGGGACCTGCTGCTCGCAAGCTACAATCTATGGAGAAATAGGGAGACACGAAAGGTAAATGATAAAATGTGCTGATATTGTATGATACAACCATTATACACTAAATAGGGTCTGCACATAACGCTGCATGAACCGCTCACCAGCCAGTATGTGTATGGCCACAGAGGGCTATTAAGTGCATGGAGGGTGTGCACACAGACGCTACAAGGGTCTATATATGCTACTATATGCAGTATATAGTGTACAGACGGTTAGATAGTATGGTGCTGCGTATATGGTGTGGAATCCACATTCTATTCACTGCCATATCTATACATTATATAGTATATACACTGCTCCGCTCTATATTCCTGAACACAGTGTATATGTATATACTGTATAATGTGTGTGTCTGTATATATAATATATACATATGTAGCACCCTGAGGATCCGGCTGCTACAGGGGTATTGCACCTCAGCCAGAGGTGTGATATTCCACTCCCGGGTAAGGATGGAGAGTGGGACTGGGCTCGGAAGGCTGCATGCACTACATACATCCCATTTCCGAGGAGCAGGCCGACGGCACTCCCACTTAGAAATGTGCAGGTGCGACCGAGCCTGTTCCTGGCTGGAGTGGGAGGGGGTTGGTACATCCCATGTAGTGTAGGGGCAGATAGGGGGAGCAGTCTGGGTAGAGATAGGAGCTCATTGGGTGCTGGTCACCTGAGCTCACACATAGAGGGATATATAAGGAGGGCACCAACTAGAATCAGGGTCAGTCAGTGCAGAGAACAAGTCAGCAACGGAGGAGCAGACACCAAGCAGAGAGGAGGAGCTGAAAGAAAGAGTGGCCCTGGAAAGAGAGAGAGAGAGGAGCAGTGAAGAAGGACCCAGAGGGGGAAAGCTGAAGGGACCCAAGAACCCAAATCAGAGCATCGGGTGAGGAGTCAGCACAAGGGTACCGGAACCCAAACTGGTGGGGGCAGAAAACACATCCCTAGCCAGAGACCGGAGGCTGTGGGCAGCATCTGCCACGGCCACCCACTACATCCACCCTGAAGGCATACCACATGGAGGGTCAGGGAACCTAAGGCCAAGGGTTGCCCAACAGAAGGCCCGAGGGAGCTGGACCTAGGTGGATCACTGGTGGGGACGGCGGAAGAAAGGACAGAGGGAGAGCTCAGGGCCACGCTCCGGACTTGTTTGGGGGTTGGCCGGATCCAGGACCTGGTGGACGCAGCACGGCTCGGGTGGTCACTTGAAGCTGGAGTGACCCGGAACATCAGCAGTGAGTAAAATACCCTGAACTGCACAACCCGACTCTGTCGTTAATCTGCCGTCTGCATTGCACCACCACAACCCCCATCCTCTGCACCTGTCCCCCTGAGGCTATACCCCTCCCGTTGGGGGTTATCACACCAAGCTGCACTACACCATCAGCCTCAGTGGACCCTGCTGCAGCGGCGGCCACAGGGACCGCAACACAACGGGTGGCGTAGTCGACACAAAAGAACTTTCAATAACATCTGTAGGACTGCCACATAACACTGAGATTGACACCCTGGGCACGGGCCGGGTCACAGCCGCTCGGAAGACTACAACCCCCATCTGATCCGGTGCCGGGTATTCCCCTCAAAAGGAATATGTCCCAGGGGGCGCGTCAACTTTGGCGTAGTCGGCAGGATTACGTGCCCGCAACAACCGGGTACTGCGTGCCTGAGGGAAAGAACACCGTTACCTCAGAAAGAAGTCTCCTGCCGGTTCCGGAGGGTCCACGCCATCGGACTCCATCACCAGTCGTCTCCCGCCGGTTGTCCGCCATTACCAACTTTTTCCCGCCATCTGCCGAGTTTCCCGCCACTGGGAAGCGATTCCCGCCATTTCCAGCTTTTTCCCGCCTTGGAAGAGCGGCGGACGCCATTATGGGCGTGCCAAAGGAAGGCAGGAGGCCACCTCCCATCGTGGGCCGGGACGGAAAATGGCGCCAAAAAGGGGAACCGCCCCCACCAACAGAGACTGTGATGCTCGAGGTGTCGGTCAGCGTGAAAGAACTGCCCCTGGAGCTGACAATCACCGAGTTACCCCGGGACCGCCCTCAAAGTAGGAGGAGACGAAAGAAAAGAGCAACGATGGGTGTCGCCTGGAGCAGTCTGGAGCGAGCGCACCCGGAGACAAGGAGTCTAGAGCGAGAGTACCCGGAGTCGAGCAGAGAAAGAGTTGACCCGGGAATGGAGAGGCAGCAGAGCAGCACCGGCCCGTTGGCCAGGAGCCTGCTGGAGGAAGAAGAAGGAGGGCAGAGCAGCACCGGCCCGTTGGCCAGGAGCCTGCCAGGAGAGGAGCAGCGCAGCACCGACCCAATGATCAGGAGCCTGCTGGAGTCCACCACCCCGCTAGGCTTAGCGGAGATCCTGACGCAGCTCCCCCGAGACCGGGAGTGAGCACAAAATGCCCTGGAGGGCCTCGCAAGGAGGATGGCCCGGGTGCAGCGTGAGATCTTGGCGGAATGGAGCCGGGAAATGGCCCAGAAAACTGAGACCCGTCCGCAGAGCACGCTGCCCTGGAAGAAGAAGCAGACCACCTCCGAGGATGGCGCGGGAGGACCCAAGGCCGGAGACGGCGCAGAGAAGGGAGCCGGACGCAAGGAGGCAGGTAAAGGGGACGTCTATACCCCATACCGGGAGACCGCTTACCTGCCCCAGCTCCCTGTCGCAGAGCCCGAAGGTCCCCCTGCCGTGCCCGAGACCGCCATGACACCGCCCCCGACTAGGCCCCGACCGGAAGCCGCCGCCGCGACCCCGACGACGTCACGCGCCGCGACCCGGAGCGTGACGAAGCAGGAAGAGCCTCCGGCCTGGTCGCAAGGCCTAGCGTTCCCGGGCGCCGCATCACCAACAGCGCCATCTACCTCCGCGGAGCCCCCGGCCTGGTCGCAAGGCCAGGTAGCCCAGGGCGCCGCCGTACTAACCGTGCCATTCACCTTCCAGATGCCCCAGGCCTGGCCGCAAGGCCTGGGTGACCTGGGCGCCCCCACCATCGCGCCCGCACCCGTGACACCGAGGGTGCCACATCTGGGGGAGGACCCCTTCAGCCAGCTCACATGGCCGGACGGGCGGCCCTTCATCTGGCCCGAAGAATTTTTGGAGCTGGAGCGGCAGAAGAAACTAGGGCCCTTGTGTGAGCCCCTGATCCCGGCTCCGCAGCCCGTGACTCGGGTCTCGCCTCCCCTGGAAGAGGCTCAATTCGCGTGGGACCCCACGGGAGAAGATTTAATGGGGTTCACCGGAGAAAGCCGGGCGGCCGCAGCAGAGCGCACTGAGATCTGCCGTCAGCAGCTCGCGCAATTCGCCAAGGAGCGGGAGGAGAGGCGGGTCAGAGAGCAATGGGCCCAGACCCGCAGCGCGGAGCAGAAGAGTCGGACCAGGAGGGACCCCCGTGCAGCGGATCGTCCCCGTACCATCGGGACGGTAATAAAGTTTAACGCGCAGCATGGGTGGGGCTTTATAAAGGACCGCAACACCATGGGTGACGTCTTCGTTACCCGAAGGGACGTCGAGTCCCACTTGCCGGAGGGTCATAAAGGCCGTGACCTCTACGTCGGTGACGAGGTCACGTTCACCCGGCACAAGTGTGCCAAAGGACCTTACGCCCTCCACGTACACCGCCTGACGGAGGAGGAGTTGCGGTGTAGGGAGGAAGAGCCAGAAGACCCGGACGGGTTCAAGGCTAGGCGGTACTACGATTAAGGACGGTAGTACGAAAGACTGTATATAGTTACCCGTCGGGGTACCCAAGCAACCGTGGCTGCTGTGTAGTATAGTCCCCGTTGGGACCAGCTTGAGTAAACTGTTTACCCGTTGTCCCGTATCCATACCAGGCTGAGGACTGTGAGCAGCCATCCCTTCCCTTTACCTGGCCGAGGACTGAGAGCGGCCACCTTCCCTGTAAATAGTTGCGCTTCCTAAAGCGCCCCCTACTGGTTTTAAGAGAAACTGCTTTTCAAAAGACTGTCGCACTTTACCTGGTCACGAGTTGCACGGTGACCAGAGGAGGAGAAAGAAAGAGACGACGAGAATGTTGTATTTATGAAAAGTTTTATATGTGTGATATGTTTTATATGTTATGTTATTTATATGAAAAAAATGTATGTTTGTGGTGTTTTTGTCTTACAGCCCGAGGACGTGCTGTGGTTTACCAGGGGGGAATGTAGCACCCTGAGGATCCGGCTGCTACAGGGGTATTGCACCTCAGCCAGAGGTGTGATATTCCACTCCCGGGTAAGGATGGAGAGTGGGACTGGGCTCGGAAGGCTGCATGCACTACATACATCCCATTTCCGAGGAGCAGGCCGACGGCACTCCCACTTAGAAATGTGCAGGTGCTACCGAGCCTGTTCCTGGCTGGAGTGGGAGGGGGTTGGTACATCCCATGTAGTGTAGGGGCAGATAGGGGGAGCAGTCTGGGTAGAGATAGGAGCTCATTGGGTGCTGGTCACCTGAGCTCACACATAGAGGGATATATAAGGAGGGCACCAACTAGAATCAGGGTCAGTCAGTGCAGAGAACAAGTCAGCAACGGAGGAGCAGACACCAAGCAGAGAGGAGGAGCTGAAAGAAAGAGTGGCCCTGGAAAGAGAGAGAGAGAGGAGCAGTGAAGAAGGACCCAGAGGGGGAAAGCTGAAGGGACCCAAGAACCCAAATCAGAGCATCGGGTGAGGAGTCAGCACAAGGGTACCGGAACCCAAACTGGTGGGGGCAGAAAACACATCCCTAGCCAGAGACCGGAGGCTGTGGGCAGCATCTGCCACGGCCACCCACTACATCCACCCTGAAGGCATACCACATGGAGGGTCAGGGAACCTAAGGCCAAGGGTTGCCCAACAGAAGGCCCGAGGGAGCTGGACCTAGGTGGATCACTGGTGGGGACGGCGGAAGAAAGGACAGAGGGAGAGCTCAGGGCCACGCTCCGGACTTGTTTGGGGGTTGGCCGGATCCAGGACCTGGTGGACGCAGCACGGCTCGGGTGGTCACTTGAAGCTGGAGTGACCCGGAACATCAGCAGTGAGTAAAATACCCTGAACTGCACAACCCGACTCTGTCGTTAATCTGCCGTCTGCATTGCACCACCACAACCCCCATCCTCTGCACCTGTCCCCCTGAGGCTATACCCCTCCCGTTGGGGGTTATCACACCAAGCTGCACTACACCATCAGCCTCAGTGGACCCTGCTGCAGCGGCGGCCACAGGGACCGCAACACAACGGGTGGCGTAGTCGACACAAAAGAACTTTCAATAACATCTGTAGGACTGCCACATAACACTGAGATTGACACCCTGGGCACGGGCCGGGTCACAGCCGCTCGGAAGACTACAACCCCCATCTGATCCGGTGCCGGGTATTCCCCTCAAAAGGAATATGTCCCAGGGGGCGCGTCACATATATATTGCAGAGTACCACTTCTGTCCTCTATACTGGGTGTAATTCTGTATATACAGTATATACACTGGATAGAAGCAATTCTCCTGTCCTGTATACTGGGTGTAATTCTCAGTATCTGTATATACACACTGCACTGCTAAAATAAGATGTAAAATAATAATAATTTGAGTGGTTTACCCTCTGATATGTACCACTCCCAGCATGCACTGTCAGATTTAACCCTTCCGGGCCTGCTGGGAGTTGTAGGTTTGTTACTGCAGGGATGATGCGGGGACGGGTATTGCATTTGAACCCACAGCATCAAGTCATTCACACTTTAAAGAGAACCTGTCACGTCCTAGCTGCCCTCTACACTGCCCCCATAGCGTTGGTAGTGACGCAATGTGCATCACTAGCAAGCTGTTTTCATGAAAATCGCTGCAGCTATAATGAATTTATAACGTTTAATATACTTATATCTAGGGCCGGCTCCAGGTTTTTCTGGGCCCCGGGCGAAAGAGTCTCAGTGGGTCCCTCTAACACATACCACGATTCATGATGCACAGATACCGCAGAGAAATCTATATATATAGTACAATGCAAAGATTTCACTTCTTACATTACATGAGTGATATCTACTGTAAATTCTACAATAGCTCAGAAGCCGGCGAATCCTCGCAGCACACAGTGCAGACTGGACAATATAGTCCTCCATACAGTATTATGGACACCACTAAGTCCTCCATACAGTTTTATGGGCCCCATTATATATTGCTCCATACAGAATAATGACCCCACATAGTCCTCGTACAGTATAATGGGCACCACATATCTCCATACAGAATACTGGCCCCCATATAAGGCCGCATACGGAATACTGGCCCCCATATAAGGCTCCATAAAGGAATACTGGCCCCCATATAAGGCCCCATACGGAATACTGGCCCCCAAATAAGGCCCCATACGGAATACTGGCCCCCATATAAGGCCCCATACGGAATACTGGCCCCCATACGAGATACTGGCCCCCATATAAGGCCCCATACGAAATACTTGCCCCCATATAAGGCCCCATAAAGGAATACTGGCCCCCATATAAGACCCCATGAAGGAATACTGGCCCCCATATAAGGCCCCATACGGAATACTGGCCCCCATACGAGATACTGGCCCCCATATAAGGCCCCATACGGAATACTTGCCCCCATATAAGGCCCCATAAAGGAATACTGGCCCCCATATAAGACCCCATGAAGGAATACTGGCCCCCATATAAGGCCCCATACGGAATACTGGCCCCCATATAAGGCCCCATACGGAATACTGGCCCCCATGTAAGGCCCCATATGGAATACTGGCCCCCATATAAGGCTCCATACGGAATACTGGCACCCATATAACGCTCCATACGGAATACTGGCCCCCATATAAGGCTCCATACGGAATACTGCCCCCCATATAAGGCTCCATACAGAATACTGGCCCCCATATAACCCTCCATACAGGATACTGGTCCTCTTATAAAGCTCCATACAGGATACTGGCCCCCATATAACGCTCCATACAGGATACTGGTCCCCTTATAACGCTCCATACAGGATACTGGCCCCCATATAATGCTCCATGCAGGCTGTTACCCCCCACATAATGCCCCATACAGGCTGTCTCCCCCCTTATAATGCTCCATGCAAGCTGTTACCCCCCACATAATGCCCCATACAGGCTGTCCCCCCACCGTATAATGCTCCATGCAGGCTGTTCCCCCCACATAATGCACTAAGCAGGCTGTCCCCCCCCCCCTTATAATGCCCCATGCAGGCTGTTCCCCCCTTATATTGCCCCATGCAGGCTGTCACCCCTCCTCTTTATAATGCCCCATGCAGGATGTCACCCCCTCTCTCTATAATGCCCCAAACAGGATGCCACTCCCCTCTTTATAATCCCCAATCAGGATGTCACCCCTCCTCTTTATAATGCCCCATTCAGGATGTCACCCCCTCTCTTTATAATGCCCCATGCAGGATGTCACTCCCCTCTGTTTATAATGCCCCATGCAGGATGTCACCCCCTCTCTTTATAATGCCCCATGCAGGATGTCACCCCCTCTCTTTATAATGCCCCATGCAGGATGTCACCCCCTCTCTTTATAATGCCCCATGCAGGATGTCACCCCCTCTCTTTACAATGCCCTATGTAGGATGTCACCCCCCTCTCTTTATAATGCCCCATGCAGGATGTCAGCCCCCCTCTCTTTATAATGCCCCATGCAGGATGTCACCCCCTCTCTTTATAATGCCCCATGCAAGATGTCACCCCCCTCTCTTTATAATGCCCCATGCAGGATGTCACCCCCTCTCTCTATAATGCCCCATGCAGGCTGTCACCCCCTCTCTCTATAATGCCCCATGCAGGATGTCACCCCCCCCTCTCTTTATAATGCCCCATGCAGGATGTCACCCCCCTCTCTTTATAATGCCCCATGCAGGATGTCACCCCCCCTCTCTTTATAATGCCCCATGCAGGATGTCACCCCCCCCATACTATGCCCCATGCAGGATGTCACCCCACCCCCCCCCCCATATTATGCCCCATGCCTCCATACATTAAAAAAAAAATCAAATACTCACCTCCCTCCTCACCTTCTGCAGCTGCTCGGGTCCGGAGTCCAGCGTTGGCGGCGTCTTTCCGCTCTGCGCTCCCTGTGACAGCTCAGGGGGAGGGCGCGGTGGAAAGACTTCACCGCACCCTCTGACCTGAGACGTCACAGAGAGCGCAGAGCAGGAAGACGGCGGATCTGCGGAGGCACGGGGAGAGGTAAGTATCCGGCTGCCGGGGCCCTGAGCAAGCGGGGGAGAAGGGCGGGCGCTGACACCGCTCTCCTCCGCCCATAGCCCAACGGGGTGCGCGACCGCCAGTGGGCCCCCCTGCCTGCTCAGGGCCCCGGCACTTGCCCCGGTGCGCCGGGTGCTGACGCCGGCCCTACTTATATCCTACCTGCCTTTTCAATCATAGAGGCGTGCTTGTCATATTCAGTCAAGGGCGAGCGCAGCATTCACTCACTGCTGGCGCCGTCCATGTATTTGAATCCTGTTCCCGGCCAGCGCTGATATTGTGGGACGCAGGCGCACTTGTAGATGTCCGGCCACCTGCGCAGTGAGGCTCTGTGATTACCAGATTCACTGCGCATGCGCTGGGAACATAGCGCGTTAAAGCGCATGCGCAGTGAGGCTGTGTGATTATGACTTTTTCTTCACTTTGAAAATTGTTTAAGTTGGCTGAGGGACTGGGTGGTTTACCTAGGACAAGGAATGGCCATGTGTAAGAAAAACCGCTACTGATTGTAAATTACAGATTCTGTTAACTACAATAAATAAGTTGGTTAACAAGAAATGTAGCACCCTGAGGACTAGGCTGCTACAGGAGTATTGCACCTCAGCCAGAGGTGTGATACTCCACTCCCAGGTAAGGAAGGAGTGTGGGACTGAGCTCAGATAGCTGCATGCACTACACACATCCCATTTCCGGGGGGCAGGCCAACGGTACTCCCACTTAGAAATGTGCAGGTACGACCGAGTCTGTCCCTGGCTGGAGTGGGAGGGGGGTGGAACATCCCAGTAGTGTAGGGGCAGAAAGGGGGAGCAGTCTGGGTAAAGATAGGAGCTCATTGGGTGCTGGTCACCTGAGCTCACACATAGAGGGAGTATAAAAGGTGGGAACCATCTTAGATCAGGGTCAGTCGGTTGGTAGAGGGCCAGTCAGAGAGTCTGAAGAGGGGTCCAGAAGAGCCTGCAGAGAGAAGAGAGAGAGGAGAAAGAAAGACCCAGAGGGGGGAGAAAGAAAGAACTCTGAGAACCCAAATACAACCACAGGGTGAAGAGTTGGCAACAGGGTACCGGATCCCAAGCTGGTGGAGGCTACAGCACACCTCAGCCAGAGACCGGAGGCCGTGGGCAGCATCTGCCACGGCCACCCACCATATCCACCCGGAAAGCAGACCACGAATAGGGTCAGGGAACCCAGAGCCAAGGGTTTTACCAACAAAAGGCCTGAGGGAGCTGGACTTAGGTGGATCCCTGGTGGGGAAGGCCAGAGACGAGGACAAGACAGAAAGAGGGCTCAGGACCACGCTCCGGACTTGCTTGGGGGTTGGCCGAGTCCAGGACCTGGTGGACGCAGCACGGCTCGGGTGGTCACTTAAGGCCAGAGTGGCCAGCACAACAGCAGTAAGTAAAGACCATGAACTGCACAGCCCGACTCTGAGTCTTTATACCGTCCACACTGCACCACCACAACCCCCATCCTCTACACCTGACCCCCTGAGGCTATACCCCTCCCGTTGGGGGTTATACTACCTGGGCTGCACAAACACCATCAGCCTCAGTGGACCTTGCTGCAGCGGCGGCCATAGTGACCGCAATACAACGGGTGGCGTAGTCGACATAAAGAACTTTAATAACATCTGTAGGACTGCCACACTCTGAGCTTGACACCCTGGGCACGGACCGGGTCACAGCCACTCGGAGACTACAACCCCCATCTGATCCGGCTCCGGGTATTCCCCTAAAGAATATGGCCCAGGGGGCGCGTCAACTTTGGCGTAGTCGGCAGGATTACGTGCCCGCAACAACCGGGTACTGCGTGCCTGAAGAAAAGTACAAGTTTACCTCAAAAAGAAGTCTCCCGCCGGTTCCGGAGGGTCCCCGCCATCGGACCCCATCACCAGTCGATTCCCGCCGGTTGTCCGCCATTTGCAGCTTTTTCCCGCCATCTGCAGAGTTTCCCGCCACTGGGAGACGATTCCCGCCATTTCCGAAGATTTCCCGCCTTGGAAGAGCGGACGCCATTATGGGCGTGCCAGAGGATGGCAAGAAGCCGCCTCCCATCGTGGGCCAGGTCGAAGAATGGCGCCAAAAGCGGAAACCGCCCCCACCAACAGAGACTGTGATGCTAGAGGTGTCGATCAGCGTGAAAGAACTGCCCCTGGAGCTGACAATCACCAAGTTGCCCCGGGACCGCCCTCGAAGTGGGAGGAGACAGAACAAAAGAGCAAAGATGGGTGCCGCCTGGAGCAGTCTGGAGAGAGCGCACCCGGAGACAAGAAGCCTGGAGCAGAGTCCAGAGGAAGCTTACCCGGAGATGGAAGGAGAGCAGAGCAGCACCGACCCGCTGGTCAGGAGCCTGCTGGAAGCAACGACCCCACTAGGCTTAGTGGAGGTCTTAGCACAGCTCCCCCGAGATCGGGAGTGTGCACAGACTGCGCTGGAGGGCCTCGCACGGAGGATGGCCCGGGTGCAGCGAGAGACGTTGGCAGAGTGGAGCCGTGAGATGGCCCAGCAGACAAGAACCCGTCAGCGGAGCACGCCACCCGAGACGAGGAGACAGACCGCCTCTGAGGATGGCGCAGGAGAACTGAAGGCCGGAGACGGCGCCGAGAAGGGAGCCGAAGGAATGGAGGCAGGTAAAGGGGACGTCTTTACCCCAAACCGGGAAACCGCGTGCCTGCACCAGCTCCCCATCGCAGAGCCCGAAGTACCCCCTGCCGTACCCGCCGCTGCAACGTCACCGCCGCAGACTAGGCCTCAACCGGAAGCCGCGACCCCTGTGACGTCACACGCCTCGACCCCGAGCGTGGCCAAGCAGGAAGTACCACCAGCCTGGTCGCAAGGCCTAGCACCCCCGGGCGCCGCAATGCCAACAGCGCCCCCTACCTCCGCGGAGCCACCGGCCTGGTCGCAGGGCCAAGTAACACAGGGCGCCGCCGTCCTTACGGTGCCCTTCACCTTCAAGGTGCCCCAGGCCTGGTCGCAAGGCCTGGGCAACCCGGGCGCCACTACCACCACTGCGCCCATAAAATCAAGAGTGCCGCACCTGGGTGAAGACCTGTTCGCCCAGCATACGTGCCCGGATGGGCAGCCCTTTGTCTGGCCCCAAGAATACATCCAGCTGGAGCTGCAAAAAGCAAGGGCCATGTGTGAACCCCTGATCCCGGCTCCGAAGCCCGTAAAGAGGATCTCGCCCCCGCTAGAAGAGACCCAGTTTGAGTGGGACCCCACCGGAGAAGATCTCATGGGATTCACTCAGGAGACTCGGGCAGCTGCAGCGGAGCGTGCTGAGTGCTGCCGGCAACAGCTCGAGGTCTTCGAGAGGGAGCGGAGAGAGAGGCGGGTCCGGGAACAGCAAGCCCAAATAAGGAGCGCGGAGCAAAAGAGCCGGACCAGGAGGAGTCCCCGTGCAGCTCATGGTCCCCCTTCCACCGGGACTGTGATAAAATTCAACATGCAGCACGGATGGGGCTTTATCCGAGACCACCATACCCCCGGCGACGTCTTTGTCACGCGCAGAGACGTAGAGAGCCATCTGCCGGAGGGGCACAGAGGTCGTGACCTGTATATAGGGGACGAGGTCACCTTCACCCGGCACAAGTGTGCCAAAGGACCCTACGCCCTCCATGTGCATCGCCTGACGGAGGAGGAGCTGCGGTGTGAGGAGGAGCAAGAGGACCCGGACGGGTCTGAACCAGAACCTGGAACCAATCACAAAGAAAGAGCAGGAGGACGTCGTCGTTGAGTACGGCAGAGTAGAGACTGTATATAGTTGCCCGTCGGGGCACAGTGAACTGTTGCTGCTAATATAGTCCCCGTTGGGACCAGAGAATTGAACTGTTAACCCGTGTGTCCCTTAATCCCACTGACCGAGGACTGAGAGCGGTCATTCCTTCCTTATACCTGGCCGAGGACTGAGAGCGGCCACCTTCCCTTGTATATAGTTGCGCTTCCTAAAGCGCCCCCTTCTGGTTTTATAGGAAAACCATTTTCTTCAAGAGACTGTCGCACTACGCCCGGTCACAAGTTGCACAGTGACCGGAGGAACCGGAAGCAAGAAGAGTTTGCAAGAATGTTTTATATGAAAAAGTTTTATATATATATATAATGTTTTATATGATGTTTTATATGTTTATATGTTATGTTATTATGCAAAAATTGTATGTTTGTGGTGTTTTGTCTTTTACAGCCCGAGGACGTGCTGTGATTTACCAGGGGGGAATGTAGCACCCTGAGGACTCGGCTGCTACAGGAGTATTGCACCTCAGCCAGAGGTGTGATACTCCACTCCCAGGTAAGGATGGAGTGTGGGACTGAGCTCAGATAGCTGCATGCACTACACACATCCCATTTCCGGGGGGGAGGCCAACGGTACTCCCACTTAGAAATGTGCAGGTACGACCGAGTCTGTCCCTGGCTGGAGTGGGAGGGGGGTGGAACATCCCAGTAGTGTAGGGGCAGAAAGGGGGAGCAGTCTGGGTAAAGATAGGAGCTCATTGGGTGCTGGTCACCTGAGCTCACACATAGAGGGAGTATAAAAGGTGGGAACCATCTTAGATCAGGGTCAGTCGGTTGGTAGAGGGCCAGTCAGAGAGTCTGAAGAGGGGTCCAGAAGAGCCTGCAGAGAGAAGAGAGAGAGGAGAAAGAAAGACCCAGAGGGGGGAGAAAGAAAGAACTCTGAGAACCCAAATACAACCACAGGGTGAAGAGTTGGCAACAGGGTACCGGATCCCAAGCTGGTGGAGGCTACAGCACACCTCAGCCAGAGACCGGAGGCCGTGGGCAGCATCTGCCACGGCCACCCACCATATCCACCCGGAAAGCAGACCACGAATAGGGTCAGGGAACCCAGAGCCAAGGGTTTTACCAACAAAAGGCCCGAGGGAGCTGGACTTAGGTGGATCCCTGGTGGGGAAGGCCAGAGACGAGGACAAGACAGAAAGAGGGCTCAGGACCACGCTCCGGACTTGCTTGGGGGTTGGCCGAGTCCAGGACCTGGTGGACGCAGCACGGCTCGGGTGGTCACTTAAGGCCAGAGTGGCCAGCACAACAGCAGTAAGTAAAGACCATGAACTGCACAGCCCGACTCTGAGTCTTTATACCGTCCACACTGCACCACCACAACCCCCATCCTCTACACCTGACCCCCTGAGGCTATACCCCTCCCGTTGGGGGTTATACTACCTGGGCTGCACAAACACCATCAGCCTCAGTGGACCTTGCTGCAGCGGCGGCCGTAGTGACCGCAATACAACGGGTGGCGTAGTCGACATAAAGAACTTTAATAACATCTGTAGGACTGCCACACTCTGAGCTTGACACCCTGGGCACGGACCGGGTCACAGCCACTCGGAGACTACAACCCCCATCTGATCCGGCTCCGGGTATTCCCCTAAAGAATATGGCCCAGGGGGCGCGTCAGAAACACTTTGATATAGTGCACTACACAATACAGTTCTCTTTTACACACTGTATAGTTTGCTAAAAGGCACACGTTTTAGTGGGAGAGGCCGAAAAATGAACGAGTAATACAACCGTTTATGGATGCTGTAGTGTGGACCCCTAGAGTCAATTCTCCTGGTGGGCCCTAGGCACCCCAGTCCGACCCTGTATGAGGCCATTACATGGTATCAACGCCTGCGATGAGAACGCCACATCATAGTAATAGCAGAATCACAAATATAAGATTATATGAACAGATTAAATCAAGATTTCTATTGCTGGCTGCAGAATGAGTTAACTGGGATATCATCAGTGAGTTTGGTCTGACTGGAGAAGTAACTACTCTTGTTTTTATTCTTTTGAGCTCCATTCAGCTAATTTATGATTTATCACCTTCTCTGAGCATACATGGAAATCATGGGTTCCCATAGCAGAAGTAATAATTAAGCCCCCACAAAAAACATTAATATTCAGCGGGGTCACAGAAGAGCATACCTCACAACTTTGCAACCCTTTCATAGTAATTTTGCCCCAATTGAAGCCCCCCAGTGTTCCCACGTACTAAGATACTCCTTTAATGGCCAAAAATGTGCCCCCAAACACAGTAAGATACCCCCACAGTGAATTTCTCCACTGTACCCTCCACACATACAGTATGATGACTCTACAGTACCCCCGCAAAGTATGATAAACCCCCAGTGACCTCTACACAGTATGATGGCCCCCACATAACCCTCCACACAGTATAATGGACCCCGCACAGCCCTCCACACTGTATAATGGTCCTCATACAGTATAATGGCCCCCACTATCCACCCAAGCAGTATAATGACCCCCATCAGCCACTTATACAGTATAATGCCCCTCACCACACAGCCCTCCAAATAGTATAATGGCCCAAACACAACGCTCCAAATAAAATAATAGTCCTCACATAAGCCTCTAAACAATATAACAGTCCCCACCCAGCCCTCCAAATAATATAATGGACCCCACATAGGCCTCCAAATAGTATAATAGTCCCCATACAGCTCTCCAAATAATAGAACGGTCCCCACATAGCCCTCCAAATAGTATGATAGCCTGACACATAGCCATTCAAATAGTAGTATAATGGCCCCCACAGAGCACTACAAATAGTATGATGCTCCCCACATAATCCTCCAAATAGTAGAATGATGGCCCCCACATAGTTCTCCAAATAGTATGATGGTCCCCAAGACAGCCCTAAAATTAGTATTTTAGCACCCCAAATATGATGATGCCCCCCAAATAACCCTTCAAATAATATGATGGCCTCCAAGTAGCCCTACAAATAGTATCATGGCCTTCCAGTTTGCCCTCCAAATAATATGATGGCCCTCACAAACTACTTATTAATTAAAAAAAAAATACTCACCTCTCCCCATTCCCCTGCTGTTCTGGTCTTTGCAGCATGTGGTTTGAAACTATGCTCAGCTCGGCACAGTGGACGCGATTTTGGGACGTTATCACGTCCACTGAGCTGAGACGTCAGAAGCACAGAGGAGAATGATGGAGGAGGGAGCAGACGGTTCCCTCCTCCATCATTCCTTTCAATTGTATCTGCATCCAGAATGCAGATACAGTTGAAAGTGTGATGCTGGATGCGGGGGGCCCGATGCCTGTGCTGACATCGCCACCTGTCTCACAGTTGCAAAGCAGCTGCGGGGTCTGCCGTTATTAGCGGTATGCCAGTGCCATTGTTATGTGACATGAGCCCCGGGAGAGCCAGTGCCGAGACAGCTGGTACAACACCAACACCGAAGGTAAATATAAGTGTTATTTTACTGGGGAGAAACATAGGGATTTAGAAGAGGTTGTCTGATTAGTGGACATCCCCTTTAAGTAATCAAGTTCATTAAAGGGGTTGTCCACTACTGCACATCCCCAGCTTATTACATTTAGGACTTCAGCACCGCTTTTTCCGGACATTGCTATGACTTGTTATGTCCTCTGCAGCCAATTAGCAGATGTTGGTCAATAGTCTGTCAGGACGGACATCTGTTCTAAAGAAATAGAGTTTTTGAGACTTGTAGACATTATGGAATAACGTCCATAAAAATATCCCAAGCCGGTATTGGTCCTCCAAGAAGCATGAAGCCCTCGCTGCTACTAACTTACTCCCATACCTGGATCTACCTAGATGATGAAAACACTTGGACTGTAAGGTACAAATCAGGTGAAATTATGAAACCTGGAGGGAATGTAACTTCAGGTTGTGCGTAGATATCCGTAGATAGAAGTCGTTATTTATCCGCCATTAATGAAATGTTTTGTCCATTTTTGCTCCACAAATCTGAGGCCGATGAATGGGGGAATGGCACCAATGCTATGGAGAATGCCTTGAAAATTGAAAAGGGCGTAAATAAGGCTCTGCTGGACCTCCACAAGATTGCTATGGACCATGCGGACCCTCATGTAAGTGACTCCCCCATAGCGTATAGATACCGCGTGTTCATTTTATAAAATATCCTCCATGAAGGAACAGTTCATGTATCTTCTGTGACCTCCATATTGTGCTGTTCCTGGAAATGTAATACCACCCGACTACTAGATGTCACGTTCCCCTTTATAATGGGGGGTGTTCCTACACAAGCTGCATATTATGGCACTGTTATAAAGCTATGGGACAATTCATTAGTGTATTTGCACCTTTTTTTTCTAGTTTTTAGTGTTTTTCATTTGCGCCTTGTTCTTCTTTTAATTTGCGCCTTTTTGAAGTCTGCAGCGTTCCCTTTTTTTTCATTGATCATTATGGGGTTTCCGGCTAATTATCTAATTGTGACTTTTTAAAAAGTTGTCACATTTTTACTCAAATATATTTCAAGTGATTTTGTGTTCTGTAGTCCGGGAGGTTTTTTTGCACAAACTTTGCAACATTTTAGCATGCCACTTTTTTGCGATACAAAGACACAAAAAGGTTTAAAGACAAAAAAAATACAGTTTTGATTTTGGGCAAAATCCATGAACCAGGTGCGCCACTTTCAGGAATTTGGCACAAAAAAATCAAATGATACAAAAGAGAAAAGGGACTTGAAAAAATACAATGTTGTATTGGGCCCTATGACGGCACAGCACAGATTTTAGTAAAGGTTTTGCAGGATTACTAAGAGGGGTTCACATGCTATCAATTGTTAAAAAAACAAGCAAAATGATGACTCGGACCCTCTGATTTTCGAGGTATAAGGCTACGTCCCCACAATGAGCTTCTAGTGAGTTTTAGATATAGCAGATTTTCTGCCCCATTAAGTAAAATAGGTTACTTGCATTTTTTCGAAAATATACAGCATAAAAAACTCACCCAAAACTCATTGTGAGAACGTAGCCTAAGGGTATGTGCACATCATTTAGACGCCGGTGAGTTGTCCTTGGTGAAGCTCTGCCACCGGCGGTTTTCACTCTATACTTTAAAGGGAACCTGTCATGTCCCTAAACGCTATTAACCTGCAGATATGGGGTTAATCTGCAGGTTTATAAAGCTGCCGGGCGTCTTACTGAAAGGCCGGCTACCGGGAGGAAATGCACTTTATTCCCCACGGCAGCCTCCAGCTTTCAGTCATAGAGGCGTGGCCGGCGTGGCTTCAGTCATTGTTCAGTACATAGTGAGCGGCGGCTATAACCGCACCCTGGCACTGACTGACAGCCGGCTAAGCGGCCCCTGTAACCGCTCCCTGTACAGACTGACAGCCGGATCTGTACTGATGTACTGCTGAGCTGTCAGTCAGTGCCGGGGCGTTGTTACAGCTGCCGATCACTGTATATTGAGCGGTGTCTGAAGTTGCGCCGGAACCTTTAACCCCTTTCTGACATTGTGCATAATAATACGTCCCTGTGCCCTGGGCCTTATGGACCAGGTACATATTATTACGACACAGGCTGTGCGGGATCAATTGCCGCCAGTTGTCAGCTGATTTTGACAGCTGACACCCGGCACTTTAACCCCCTAAATGCTGCGATCGCAGCATTTAGCAAGTGAGTGGAGGGACAGAAGCACCTCTGCTCTTGGATCGGAGACCCTGCGCTGTCCTCACGGGGTCCCGATCGTTGCCATGGTGACACGATGTCATCATGACGACACCTGTGTCACCAGGCACCAGCAAGTTAGTTTGACCATGCGCAGTGCATGATCAAACTAGCTTGTGTCTGCAGCACTGACAGTTTACAAGGTATAGCAGTGATCCTGCACTGCTATACCTTAGAACTGCGATCAGCCTGCTGAAAGTGAAAGTCCCATAGTGGGACCAAGTAAAAAAAGTGAAAAAAAAGTTGTAAAAATATTTTTTTAAAAATAAAAAAATAATAAAAAAATAAAATATTATTATGAAGAAAAACAATAAGAGTACACATATTTAGTATCGCCGCATCCGGAACGACCTGATCTATAAAACTGTCCCACTAGTTAACCCCTTTAGTGAACACAGTAAAAAAAAAAGAATCAAAAAACGGTGCTTTATCATCATACCAACGAACAAAAAGTGGAATAAAACGCAATCAAAGAGACGAATATAAATAAAAATTATACCACTGAAAACATCATCTTGTCCCGCAAAAAGCAAGCCACCATGCAGCTCCATTAGCCAAAAAATAAAAAAGTTATAGCTCTTAGAATAAAGCGATTTTTTCTATGAAATAGTTTTTATTGTGTAAAAGCGCCAAAACATAAAAAAAGATATAAATGCAGTATGGCTGTAAATGTACTGACCCGAAGAATAAAGCTGCCTTATTAATTTTACCACACACAGAACTGCATAAAAAAAACTAAAAAAACAATTACTGAATTGTTGGTTTTTGTTTATTCTGCCTCCCAAAAATCAGAATAGAAAGCGATCAAAAAATGTCACATGCCCGAAAATGGTACCAATAAAAACATCAACTTGTTCCGCAAAATACAAGCTATCACATAACTCTGTCGACCTAAATATGGAAAAATTATAGCTCTCAAAATATGGCGATGCAAAAACTAGTCTTTGCAAAAAAAAAAAGTTTAGTGTGTGACAGCTGCCAAATGTAAAAACCCGACATGAATCTGGTATCACTGTAATCGCACCGACCCGAAGAATAAAGTCATCTAATCACTTAAACCGCACGAGGAACGGTGTAAATAAAGAAATAAAACCAATTCTTCACCTGCGTTGATTTGTTCATTCAGCCTCCCAGAGTTCGCAATATGGCTCTGCCCACATTTATCTTGTGCTCTATGCTCAGCACTTACACCGGGGTTTCCATGTAAATCTCTGAAATTCGTGATCCAGACGGAGTCTCCGGCGGAAGATTCCCTGTAATGAGGCAGATGGAGGCACCGTCTGGCCTGTGATCCCACGGTGTCCGTCTTTTTATTAGGCGTGAATAAAAGTGCCGTCGGCCACAGTTTTGCGAGCCTCTGATAAAAAGAACACCGCTGAACAGAGGCCACACAGAGTCCAGAGTAATTAACAAATAAAGTAGCACACTGCAAGGCTAAGTATGTAAACATGAAATATGGAATATGAATAGCATTACTGCTATAGAAAATAGAAATAAATGAGAAATCTTAGCACATAAATTGGCCAATTCATGTGTATCTGGCAGCCGCGGTAAGGCGTTTCTCAGTGCCAGGACCCTACCAATGTGAATACCTCTCTAAGGGACAGGTACACATGAATTGGCCAATTTATGCGCTAAGATTTCTCATTTATTTCTATTTTCTATAGCAGTAATGCTATTCATATTCCATATTTCATGTTTACATACTTAGCATTGCAGTTTGCTACTTTATTTGTTAATTGTATATGGAGGTAGCTTCTCCTAGTAAGCACCTGTTCACACCTATTTCTCGTATTAGAAGTGCCATCAGTTTTTTCTGTTTACAGAGTCCAGAGTTAGGCCGGTTTCACATGTCCTGATATTTCCAGTATCGGAAAAACCGGTACGGGAGATATCCGTGTCCATGTGCACCTGTGTGGCAACCGTGTGCCGCATCAGGAGCGCACATTCCGCCACCTGGGAATCAGCAGTACAGTTACCGCTGTTCCCAATCACCGGGTGCTCAATGCTGCCCTCATCATTGTAACCTGCTGGCGCTGTGATCAGCACAACCAAGGGACAATGATGAGAGTAGTAGTCTGCTCCCGCTTTGTCCTAGTGTAAAAATAAGAATAAAATTAAAAATCCTTATACTCACCTGCCTATCAAAGTAAAAGTGAAGTACCCATAGCTCTTTCTTACATTCAAGCATCTGATGCTGATGCTCAGTCTATGTAGATGGCATCTTAGCTGTTGCTAGGCAACTTCCTTATAAGGTGAGATGCACCTGTAAGATTCCATCACAAGATTCCATCATGACATCACTGCTATTATGACATCATAATTCACAACCACTACTTATACAAGCGTTTACACTTCAGTGTCACTTTGATACCCCGGTGTCATTGTTGTCAGTGTTTAGCTACTTATCTAGTGATATACTGATTGCGCATTTCATTGAAATGTCTGGAATTTCTCCAGACAGACTTCAGGAGTTGGCACTACTCCAGGGGATTCTTACCACCTATACCCCTAACTTTGTGCTACCACTACCCCGTCCTCAGCTTCACTTACCGGCTGGTTATGGAGCTTGTACGGGACTGCTTGACCAAATACTACCAAGGTCGTATTACCTCAGAATATCTTCAGCATTTACAGCAGAACATCAGGACATTAGTACAACAGGTAAATAGCAGACAATCTGCACAAATTATTATTATTATGTCTAGTTGGTCTCCCTTACTGTATAGTGGTATTATTGGTAGTAATAAAATTTAGACTTTCTTCAGTGTCAGGCAGGGTCATATTTGTAATAGAGATCCCCATTTTGGGAAGAGGGTGTAAAAGTGCAGCATGAGCCTGTGTGATTCAAATGTCAGGGCTAGATTTCATTCCTAGTCCAGTCCTTGTCCCTTAGTAAAGACACTTCATTTAGCACCTTAATCCGGATTTCTTATAAATATGTAATTATGATTTTTATTGTGTATAACAAATATTAATAATTTATCTCAGACCATAGAACTAGCCTCACTGATTAGAAATGTAAAGTACCCACAGTTCTTTCTTACATTCAAGCATCTGGTACTGATGCACAAACTATGGTTTTGCCACCTTAACTATTGCTAGGAAACTTCCTTTTACGGTGAGATGCCCCGTTAAGATTCCATCACAAGATTCCATCACGACATCACTGCTATTATGACATCATAATTCAACACCACTAATTATACAAGTGTTTTTATGCTGTATAAAAAATAATAATAATAATAATACAAATCAAATAATAATAATGGAATGCAAGTTTATTTACAGAAAATTGTTCTTTAGATCGACACCAATATAATATATAAAATGTACCAAATGTGTAGTAATTGTAGCTGCAGATAGACAGGAGTAAAATGGTGACATAAATGACCTCCTCCATTCTGCACTTTCTCTCATGATTTTCCTTTTGTATTTATTTCCATCTTTATAGGCTGAAGAAAAAGCCCAAAGTGGAAAATTGGCCTTTTTTAAACACCTGGCCCAAAATGTCCTGAATATACTGGAGAGTCCGGCCCGCTCACTGGAGCACCTGGTAAGGAGCCATCATCTTCTATATCACATGTCCTTGTCCCCTCCAGGCAGGCACAGGATATTTCATGACCGCCTGTCCCTGCGGCTCCATCATCTGTGATGGCAGTCTGTACTCAGCGGTGGGAGTTTGTATTTCTGCCTCTGTTTTGCTCGATCATCACAATCTTCCTTCTTGTAAATGCTGCAATTCTGATAATTCTGATAACAGAGATCAGTTGTATATACAAGTACCTTATATATTATTGTTGATTTACTGGAGGGAGTGGCTGTGTATAGTCCGTCCAATACTGAAATTACCAGTAAATTCCATGTTTAGTCCTTCCTATTGTATATGATAATTTAGTATTTGTGAAATGTTATACTAATTGTACATATTATAACCATCAGGAAACATCCGAAGGTGACTCCGAAGAGGGGCAAACCATGAACATGCCTGACCCTAATATTAGTCAGTTAGAGCTAAAAACTGATCTGATTGAAGGTAAGCCGATCATCTAATATTTTACATTCAAATATCCAGATATTATAGAGAATGGCAGAGAATATGTAGATTTACTCTTCATCCCCTGTAATGGAGAGGGATCATGTAATTCTACTTCACGCCTGTGTGGTCTTCTCGGCTCCAAAATGAGGGTCATAGATCCCCAATCATGTAATTGTTCAAAAATACCATATTTTGAAGACTATAAGATGCACCGGACCATAAGAAGCAGGTGAAATTTTGGAGCGGAAAATAGGAAAAACATTTTTTTAATAAAATGGTGGAGCAACTTATAATCCAATTTTGTGGTAACTTTTCTAGGGGAAAGGCGGCGGAAAGATGACAGCAGCAGGAGTGGGGCGATGCTGCACTGAAGTCCCTGCACTTCCATGGTTTCCAATCTGGTGGACCTCGGGAAAATCTCCACCGGAGGTGGCGCATGCACAGATTGAGATCTCGGGAGACAAGATCTCAATCTGCATGCGCCATCTCCAGAATCCATTTTTCCGAAGTCCACCACGCTGAAAATCATGGAAGTGCGGAGTCTCCGGCAACATTTTCTGAAAGCCCAGGGGCCGCTGCATCCTTGCACCGCCGAACACCCCCTCCTCCCAGCCTGGGGCCCACAGCATCGCCCCACTCCTGCCGCTGCCAGCTTCCTGCAGCAGTGACCCTGCCTCCTGGGGCCTCGCTTCACCGCAACCGCCCCCCCCTCAGTAAGCTTCGTTTGGATAAGACGCACCCCCATTTTACAGAAAAAAGTGTGTCTTATAACATGAAAAATACGGTAATCAGATCCTGAACAATCGCCCAGTGTATCTATCTCTGGATGTGCCATAAATACTGTATATTTAGCATGTGCAGAATACCAGATATCTAGTTTTTATATCATTTACAGAGATCTTGTCATGTCCTTCATTATATGGATGTGTTATATATTAAGTACTGATATAGACTGATACATGACATCTCTTCATTATTTTATCATTATTTTAGAAATAACTGTGTCGACGGCCAGTACTGATGGTGGAATATGTGAGACACCAGAGATCCACGAATCTGCCAGTGTAAGTATCAGAGGAGACGTCTGTTTATCATCAGATAACGGGGTATGAATTACACATATAATATTATACCCCAGATGACAATGGGATATCTTTGCTTTTATGTAGATCAGATCTATTGTGAGTAATGATGGCATTGTTATTCTGCCTCTTCTGTGTGATGCCCCTTATCATACCCTGCAGTACAGTGATATCTATGCATGGGGAATATCCCCTTAAAATATAATACTGTCTGTGGAGGGTCCGGCTTGCATCATGTCCTCTACATCTGCTGCAATGTAATCAGCGTGGACATAATATAGAGGAGAAGGTCCTGCATCTGGAGCTTTTATTTTCCTGCAGATTCTATGTCTTAATGTCATTTCTTATTATTTCTAGGCCTTGACCGGATCATTGAACTTGGAGACAAGTCCTAGTAAGACCGACTTTAAACCAATCAAACTGATCAGCAGTGGAGCTTATGGGTGAGATTTATGTTTGCATAATATACATTTCCTAGTGTTCCTTATGACAATGCTTCTGTCTCTGTGCCCAGCCCGTACAACAGAGAAATGCTCTGAGTCCATACTGTCCACAAGAGATGAGCGGATCAGGCAAAATTCTAATTTGCTTGTTCACGTGGACTTGTGAAAATACGATTCAAGGAGAAATTAATGTCCCTTATTATGCTCTGCGGTCTCACCAGGCCCCACAACATAATAAGCATAAGAAACATACTTATACTCCCCTTACTGCTCAATTCTCTAGCCCCTCCACTTCTCACCGTCACCCGTCCGGTCCTCACTGCCTCTTCAGTTTGCCACCGCTCACGCTATGCAAGGACTTCAGGCTTTGAGAAGGTCTGAGAGAGTTCTATGCAACAGTATAAAAAGTCACAACATTGTGACACCGTGACTGTTCTTGCGCTTGTGCATAATCCTCCCAGATCTCATCAATGTTGGAAGTCCCGTCCCAGTATGAGAGGCATTTGGATTTCAGCATTAGCAGCAGAGATTTGAGGATGCGGCAAGGAACAGACGGTTGAGGCGGAGGGGCCGTAGAAGTGAGTATAAAAATTTGTTTATTTTTAAACATTTTTATGGCCTTTTAAGATTTTGAAAATGGCGGCCAACGCTTGACATTCTGCTAAATCCATGAGTAAGCAAATTACAAAAAAACAAAACATAACAAACAAAAAACAAAACGCCATTTTGGTGAATGCAGAATTTTGCAAAATCTGAGTAGAATTTAATTCCACTCAAATGTGTTAGCTCATGTCTACTGGCCACATCTATATGTCATTATTTAGGTCAGTTAGGAAGTGACATAGATGAGGACCTCGCATAGGTCATCATTTATGTTGTGTAACTTGATGGATTTCTACATGGATTTCTAGTGACATCTAGTAGTAACCAGACAATCATGTGATGAGGTTTATAGACAAAATGTTAGTAAGAATTCATTATAAATCATGGATTTTCCTTCTCTCCAGAGCCGTCCACTTAGTGCGACACAAATACACAAGCCAGCTATTCGCTATGAAGAAGCTGGACAAGGAGAACGTGAATATTCCAAGAAGACTTGAACGTACCTTTCTAGAGAGGGACATCCTAACATTTGCTGATTGTCCCTTTGTGGCCTCCATGTTGTGCTCCTTTCCAACTCCTCATCATCTGTGTATGGTCATGGAGTATGCAGCAGGTAGGTCCTATCCATTGTGCCTATATCCAGCCTCAATCTGCTTATCTCTAGCATCTTCTCCATAATCTGAATGTGACCACATGGACGGTTACATGTCCATTCCGCATTTACTATAAGTTATCTGTTACCAAGATGCCAGGAAAATCATTATCTCTGTGAAAGTCTCTGGTGAATGTCCTCACTGAGAATGGCAAAAATATCCACTGAGGATAAAAGGAGGATTTGACTCAATTCTAACAGTTTGTATAGATGAGCATTTCACAGAGTAATGAATAAGAGGCTTGTAGATGAGGCACAGCTCTGTCTTTTTATATTGGGTCACTCTGCTTTATACGCTCTACATTAGGCCTCTTTCACGCGTCAGTATTTCTGGTACGTGAGGTGACAGTTTACCACACGTACTGGAGACACTGACACATGTGCGCACATGTCAGTGTTTCCACGGACCGTGTGTCCATGTGATCCACACGTAGACATGTCTGTTTTTGGCCAGCAGAACGGATCACACAGACCCATTCAAGTCAATGGTTCAGTGTAAACACATACCGCACACGGATGCCATCCGTGTGACATGTGTCGGCGCTTGGGAATTAGCGATAAAGTTAGCGCCGGGTGCTAAACGCTGCCCTCATCATTGTCCCCTGCCGGCGCTGCGATCAGAACCAGCAGGGGTTAATGATGAGGGTTGTCTTCTCCCAGTGTATTTCTACCTGTAAAAATAAGAATAAAAATAAAATCTATACCCTCACCTGTCCTAAGTGTCCCCCACTGTAATCCATGAGACCGCTCAGCAGAGGAGCCAGGGAGAATGACTCCTGCAGCGAGCGGCCCCGAATCTGCGCTGAGCTCAGCGAGCGGTGTCCTGTCACTCACTGAGCTCAGCGCAGGTCTGACGTCACTCGCTGCAGGAGTCATTCTCCCCAGCTCCTCTGCTGAGTAGTCGCATGGATTACAGCAGGAGATACTTAGGACAGGTAGGTGAGTATAAGGGTTTTTTTTTATTTTATTCTTATTTTTACAGGTGGAGACACGGGGAGCAGACTACAACTCTCATTATTAACTCCTGCTGGTGCTGATCGCAGTGCCGGCAGGGGAAAATGATGAGCGCAGCGTTCAGTACCCGGCTTTTGGGAATAACGCTAACTGTACACTGATTCCCAAACGCCGGTACGAGTGCTCCTGATGCGGCACACGGACATTTCCGACACAGGTTTTTCCGGTACCAGAAATATCCGGACGTGTGAAACCGGCCTTATACAGTATATAAAGCAAAACCACAAATGAGACTGCTGACACCTTTAACTAATTATATATTTATTTATTGCAAGATACATAGTATATATAGCTCATACTTTTTTGGCCAGAATAGTGTCTCTTTTTTGTATGAGTTACCTTGTTATTTTTAAATATTTATTCCACGTGACTAATAAAGATTCATGCTTTTATATGGGATGTTGCTTCATTGCACTTATTTGTGCAGCTCTTGCACCTTTGTGGTTTTGTTTCATAGACATTTAGTGCAGTCCTAGTTACTATTCGGGTATGCTCCAATGGAGGGTTTTTTGCATTATTATACAGTATATATCTGTGTATGACGTCCTGCCCCAATGTCTCCGCTCATTTCTCATTCACACTCCTCATGTGTCATTTACATTGTAACAAACCCTCTCCTGTCATATTTGCTTTCTGCTGTAGGAGGAGACTGTGGCAGTTTTATGAAGAACTATGGGTGTTTACCTGTCCCCTTGGCTCGTCTGTACATTGCAGAAACGGTTCTAGCTGTGGAATATCTGCACAGCTATGGTGTAATGCACAGAGACCTGAAGCCTGAAAAGTAAGTGACACTTGTAGTATAAGAAAGGGGAAAAAAGATATCGTTTATTACACAATCTATTTGCAACTTGGGGCTGACATCCTCTTTTTTTCACAGCCTCCTGATAACGTCAACTGGTCATATTCAAGTTACAGATTTTGGGCTTTCCAAACTCTGCCTCATGAGACCAACATCAGAGATCTACAAGGCTCCAATTGAGGACATCACCAGAGAGTTCCATGATAAGGAGGTAGGCAGGAACTTGTTCTTTACTCATCTCCTCCATTTCTCCTTCTCTTATACTTTCTCATCTAGAAAACGTTTCCACTGATGTTATTTGTCACAATTATGTTCTCTGATCATTATCTCATTCCTCTGTTTTTCCAGATTGCTGGCTCCCCTCATTACATAGCCCCAGAAGTTATCTTAAAGGAAGGCTATGGAAGGCCAGCTGACTGGTGGTCAATTGGGATCATCCTATATACATTTCTTGTAGGACGTGTACCATTTTATGGGCCTTCCAAATATGAGATTTACAGCCATATTGTCAGGGGTAAGTAAAATAATCTGATTGCTGTGTAATGTCATTGTTATTTGAATAGATTAGTTGTGTGATTTAGTTACTTTTGTTAATATAAAAGATTTTTGTTTTAATAAAATAAATTAAGATGTTTCATTTTCTGTAATATTTGCTTTTTATATGACAGATGACATATATTGGAAACGTACTAATTCGGCTTTTCCAGCCACAGCTCGGGATATCATCATTGAGCTGCTCAGAAAAGATCCAGCACAAAGACTTGGGACAGGTAATGTATATAATACTATTATTAATGACTTATTACACCTTTGTGAACAGAAAATGAATAATGAGGATCAGCACTGAGGTTTTGTTCTCTACCAGCTTGGCCATTCCCCATTCTTCATGCTAAGACTTTCAGTACATCTACTTCACTTCGGCTCTGTTACGTCAACCGTTCAGATTAACGCCCCCTTCACACGTCCGTATAAAATCAGTACTGAAACCAGTACCGGAAAAAAACAGTACTAGTGTCATCAGTGTTTTGAATCAGTGTGCCATCAGTGTGCCATCAGTGTTTTTCCGCTACGGCAAAGAAAAAGAAATGATAAAGTATCTCTTATACTTTGTAATGTTAAACAGATACAGCGTAAGGAAGGCACACAAATGGCACACGGATGCCATCTGTGTGATGTGCGTGTTTTTCAGGGTCCCATAGACTTGTATTGGCCCTTGTCATCTGTGCTGCCACAAAAAAACAGCAGCATAGATCATAATGGGTACGTGTGGCATACGTGAAAAAAAAAATGGATGCCACATGTAGTGCAAACACGGATATGTGTAGGAGGCCTAAGAAACTTGTCTCTTTGACAATAACTATATCACTATTCATTGTTTTCCTTTTCAAGGAGGAGCAAATGAGATCAAATTTCATCCATTCCTGCGTAACTTAGATTTTGACAACCTTCTAAGTCAGAAGTCGCTGTTCATTCCTGATCTTGAGTCAGAAGAGGATACCATCTACTTTGACAGTAAGTAGAATGAGACATCATCTGCAGAAAGCTGCTGTGTGTCTTGTATTTCATTTTAAGTGAGAATCAGTCCCCACCTTGATTCATGATCGAATGGTGACTGTTCAGGACAAAGTATTATGCTAATAATCTCGATTAACTCTTGTACTTTTCAGCTCGATGTAGCAGACATCAACATATTGATTCAGATGAGGGGGACACAAGTGAAGATAATGACTGGCCGGAAAGCCAAAACTTTCTATCATCTTCGCATAGGCTTTCTAAAGTAAGTATGTGACCAATAAGATCGATACAACCTGTAATTAAAATAAAATTGTAAAATAGTAAAAATTTTTTTTTTCCTCTTTGTATTAGCTCTGTTCCATCCATACCAAGATGATGAACAATGAAGAACCCAAGTCACCTCCAGGGTATTCACCAGAAAGTGCAAAACAGTCAGACATGTGAGTAAATTATTTTTATGGGGTCCAATTCTGATATGTGTTCACAACACCAAATTCAAGACGAGTGTAAGTCGATACTAAATCCAGTATCGATGACCACATGATTGGTGATCACCATGTTTCTGACTTGTGATAACGCTGGTGATGAAAGTTGATAACTATGACCAGCTTTAATTTCCAGTTCATTACAGGAAAATAAATATTACTAGTGATTTGGATCGAAGAAGTCGGAAAGGGGGTGGAGTCTGTCTATATGTAAAGACGTGTCTAAAGCCTACAATACGGGAGGATGTATGGGAGGGAAATGAGGAGGTCGAGTCCTTATGGGTGGAGATACATGGGGCAAAAAACAATAATAAAATTATCATAGGAGTCTGTTATAAACCACCAAATATAGCAGAAGCCACGGAAAGTCTATTAATGAGACAAATAGACGAAGTAGCAAAAAATAACGAGGTGATTATTATGGGGGACTTCAACTACCCCGATATAGACTGGGAAACCGAAAGCTGTAGATCTCAGAAAGGAAACAGGTTTCTGTCAATTATCAAAGACAATTATTTGTCACAACTTGTGCAGGAACCAACTAGAGGGACGGCCCTATTAGACTTAATATTAACTAACAGGCCAGACAGAATAACTGAGGTGCAGGTCGGGGGGCACCTGGGAAATAGTGACCACAACATTATACAATTCCACATGTGCTTCAGTAGGGTGCCCAGCAAGGGAGTCACAAAAACACTGAACTTCAGGAGGGCAAAGTTTGATCAGCTAAGAGATGCCCTTCACCTTATAGACTGGGATAGTATATTTAGTAATAGGAGCACGGATAGAAAATGGGAAATTTTCAAAACAGTCCTACATAGTCACTGTAGAAGGTACATACCTTATGGGAATAAAAGGGCTAGGAATAGGAGGAAGCCAATGTGGCTAAATAAGGAAGTCAAGAGGGCAATGAAAAACAAAAAAAGGGCTTTCGGTAAACTTAAACAAGAAGGCAGCGAGGAAGCGCTAATATCTTATAGGGAAAAAAACAAAATCTGTAAGAAACAAATAAGAATAGCAAAAGAGGAGACAGAGAGACTAATTGCCAAAGAAAGTAAAACGAATCCCAAACTGTTCTTTAACTATATAAACAGTAAAAGGATTAAAACTGATGGAGTTGGCCCATTGAAAAATAACCTGGGTAAAATCATAGAGGGCGATGAGGGTAAAGCAAACCTACTCAATAGCTTCTTCTCCACTGTATTCACAAAAGAAAACAATTTATCGGAGGAAATGCAGAGTGATAAAGTAAACCCTCCGCTAAATATCACCCACCTAACCCAGGAGGAAGTTCAGAAACGCCTAAATAATATCAAAATAGACAAGTCACCAGGCCCAGATGGCATACACCCCCGGGTACTAAAAGAATTAAGTAATGTGATAGACAGACCGCTGTATCTTATATTCAAGCACTCTTTATGGACAGGGTCTGTCCCACTAGACTGGCGCCAAGCAAATGTGGTACCAATATTCAAAAAGGGGTCTAAAAGTGACCCTGGGAACTATAGACCAGTCAGCTTAACGTCTGTTGTGGGTAAATTGTTTGAAGGATTTCTTAGAGATGCTATTGTAGAATATCTTAATGATAATAACTGTCTAACTCCATATCAACATGGATTCATGAGGGATCGCTCCTGCCAAACAAACCTGATCGCCTTCTACGAGGAGGTGAGCTCACAGCTGGACCGGGGAGAGTCAGTGGATGTTGTATACCTTGACTTCTCCAAAGCGTTTGATACCGTGCCACACAAAAGGTTGGTATATAAAATGAGAATGTTTGGTCTGGGGGATAATGTGTGCAAGTGGGTAAATAGCTGGCTGAGTGATAGAAAGCAGAGGGTGGTTATCAATGGAGTAAGCTCAGGGTGTGTCAGGGTTACTAGCGGGGTGCCTCAAGGGTCTGTCTTGGGCCCTATATTATTTAATATATTTATTAATGATCTAGTGGAAGGGTTGCATAGTAAAATAGCAATATTTGCAGATGATACTAAACTTTGTAAAGTAGTTAATACAGATGAGGATAGGGCACAGCTACAGGAGGATTTAGATAAATTGGGGAGTTGGGCCAAAAAATGGCAAATGGGGTTCAATGCCGATAAATGTAAGGTCATGCACATGGGAAAGAAAAACAGCAGTCACCCATACATATTAAATGGGAAACCGTTGGGGAAATCTGACATGGAGAAGGACCTGGGCGTCTTGGTTAATAGCAAATTAAATTGGAGTGCCCAGTGTCAGGCAGCAGCTGCGAAGGCAAATAGAATCATGGCATGCATCAGAAGAGGAATAGGAGCATGTGATGAGAACATTGTTCTTCCTCTGTATAAAGCGCTGGTAAGGCCGCACTTAGAATATTGTGCACAGTTCTGGGCTCCGGTGCTCAGGAAAGACATATTGGAGCTAGAGAGGGTACAAAGGAGGGCGACTAAGGTAATAAAGGGAATGGAGGGACTAGAATACCCAGAGAGGTTGTCAAAATTAGGCCTATTTACGTTGGAAAAGAGAAGGCTTAGGGGAGACCTCATAAACATGTATAAATACATCAGGGGGCAGTACAGAGATCTCTCCCATGACCTGTTTATACCAAGGATGGTGACAAAGACGAGGGGGCACACTATGCGTCTGGAGGAAAGGAGGTTCCTGCACCAGCATAGAAGGGGATTCTTTACGGTCAGAGCCGTGAGACTCTGGAACTCTCTGGGAGAGGAAGTGGTGATGTCCAACTCACTTAAAGAGTTCAAGAGAGGCCTGGACGCCTTTCTTGAGAACAATAAAATTACATCTTATGCTTAGTTAATTAATCCAGGGATTTAATCTGACTGCCAGATTGGTGTCGGGAAGTGAATTTTTCCTCAATGATGTAAATTGGCCTATACCGCATGTTTTTTTTTTTGTTGCCTTCCCCTGGATCAACGCTGCGGAATAGCTGCAGTGCACAAGAAATAGGCTGAACTGGATGGACGATTGTCTTTTTTCGGCCTTATAAACTATAAACTATAACTATAATTATAATTCTCCATTCTTGCTGGTAGAAGAGGGTCTTGAGCACAGTATCCCCTTCATGTTATTCAGATGTCCTAATGGGCTTTGCAGACAGGTGTTGTATCCGTATCTATTGTTTTCACTTGTAATTTATATGTTTTTCTTCTACCAAACAGACAGAAAGATTCTCCCCCCTCTAAGTCTGATGACAACCAGACGCAGAAAGATTCTCCCCCCTCTAAGTCTGATGACAACCAGACGCAGAAAGATTCTCCCCCTTCTAAATCTGATGACAACCAGACGCAGAAAGATTCTTCCCCCTCTAAGTCTGATGACAACCAGACGCAGAAAGATTCTCCCCCCTCTAAATCTGATGACAACCAGACGCAGAAAGATTCTCCCCCCTCTAAGTCTGATGACAACCAGACACAGAAAGATTCTCCCCCCTCTAAATCTGAGGATGACAACCAGACGCAGAAAGATTCTCCCCCCTCTAAATCTGATGACAACCAGACGCAGAAAAATTCTCCCCCCTCTAAATCTGATGACAACCAGACGCAGAAAGATTCTCCCCCTTCTAAGTCTGATGACAACCAGACACAGAAAGATTCTCCCCCCTCTAAATCTGAGGATGACAACCAGACGCAGAAAGATTCTCCCCCCTCTAAATCTGAGGATGACAAACGGAGGCAGAAAGATTCTCCCCCCTCTAAATCTGAGGATGACAACCAGACACAGAAAGATTCTCCCCCCTCTAAGTCTGATGATGACAACCAGACGCAGAAAGATTCTCCCCCTTCTAAGCCTGATGACAACCAGACGCAGAAAGATTCTCCCCCCTCTAAATCTGAGGATGACAAGCAGAGGCAGAAAGATTCTCCCCCCTCTAAATCTGAGGATGACAACCAGACGCAGAAAGATTCTTCCCCCTCTAAGTCTGATGATGACAACCAGACACAGAAAGATTCTCCCCCCTCTAAATCTGAGGATGACAACCAGACACAGAAAAATTCTCCCCCCTCTAAGTCTGATGATGACAACCAGACGCAGAAAGATTCTCCCCCCTCTAAGTCTGATGATGACAACCAGACGCAGAAAGATTCTCCCCCCTCTAAGTCTGATGATGACAACCAGACGCAGAAAGATTCTCCCCCCTCTAAATCTGATGACAACCAGACGCAGAAAGATTCTCCCCCCTCTAAGTCTGATGACAACCAGACGCAGAAAGATTCTCCCCCCTCTAAGTCTGATGATGACAACCAGACGCAGAAAGATTCTTCCCCCTCTAAGTCTGATGATGATAAGCAGAGGCAGAAAGATTCTCCCCCCTCTAAGTCTGATGATGATAAGCAGAGGCAGAAAGATTCTTCCCCCTCTAAATCTGATGACAACCAGACGCAGAAAGATTCTCCCCCCTCTAAATCTGATGATGATAAGCAGTGTTTCACTGCTGAAGGCAGACAGTCATCCATATTGTCAGGTATGTATAGCTCTATAGGTCATTCTATTGCAGCCTGTGTCAAAAAGTGTAATGTGAAAACAGCCCAACATTTCATTTTATAAAAATCCTCACTCTTAGGCTGTGTGCCCACGATGCGTTTTTCAAGCGTTTACGCTGCGGAATTTCTACAGCGTAAACACTTGGGAAACGCTTGGTAAACCTTCCCCCATGGTCTCCAATGCAATTCCGCACTTTCAAAGCCCATGCTGCGTATTTTTCCGCAGCGTTTATGCTGCGCTCAAAAATACGCAGCACGTCCATTAATTTTGCGGACACGCAGCGTAATCGCCGCCATTGACTTGCATTAGAACGCGCTAATTCCGCAAGACTGCACCTGTACTTGCGTAATTGGCGCTTTCTAATGTGTGGATGGTACCCAAGTCTGGAGGAGAGGAGACTCTCATCCAGACCTGGGTACCATAGAATCTGTAAAGAAAAGAATTTAAAATAAAAAATAAAGCTTATACTCACCTTCCGATGTCCTCCCAGTGTTTTGTCCACGCCGTCCGGTCTCTTGCAATGCTCGCGCTGTTGTGAAGGACCTGCCATGACGTCACTGAGTCATGTGACCCATCACATGACTCAATGACGTCACCGCAGGTCCTTCACAGCACCGCGAGCATTGCAAGAGACCGGACGCAGCAGAGATGACACCGGGAAGACACCGGAAGGTGAGTATAATCTTTTTTTTTTTATTTTTTACCATTCTTATTCTTTTTTTTAACTATTACTCGGTCACACTATATAAATCCATGCCGGTTGCATGGATTTAAATAGTGTGACCAACTTGTCAAGCACTTTTCCAAGTGATGCTCAAAATCGCTTGGAAAACTTCTTGAAAAAACGCATGTGAAAACGCATGTAAAAATGCTGAAAAAACGCTTCTCTCTGGCAGAAAAAACGCATGTAAATCTGCATGTAAATCTGCATACGTTTTTTTCTGCCAGAGAGAGGCAAAAACGCTCTGCATCAAATCTGCTACGTGGGCACATAGCCTCATAGGTTATAATTTTTAATGCATAAGAAGCCATTCAGTCTTCTGCCAAACTGATTCTGAATACTGCACCCATGGCTCCATCTAGGCCTATACTGATCCTTATCACCTTAAGAATGCACTGAGGTTTTAGCTAACTTATTTTAAGATATTACTTGCAGGATGCCGCAGTGTTATCATGTTAATAAGGGGACATAGTTCCCTGGCTAGACACCACATATCGGAAAACCTACAGGTTTCATATTAATCAGTTCACAAGGCAATCTAATTCTCAGACCCTCAGGTGGTTTTATGTAT
This sequence comes from Phyllobates terribilis, assembly GCF_046119375.1. Classification (NCBI taxonomy): domain Eukaryota; kingdom Metazoa; phylum Chordata; class Amphibia; order Anura; family Dendrobatidae; genus Phyllobates; species Phyllobates terribilis. Next base: position 859,259 of record NW_027363119.1, read on the forward strand.
ATATGACATATTCTCTCTATTATGGTGCAATAATCAATTACCAGGACTACAGGGTACAAGAATAACAGAATTCTATATAAAGATACAAAGCTAATCTTTTAGGAGTTTATAATATACATCTTTTTCTTGTTTTTTTTTATCAGAATCACCAGTTCAGGGGAAAAGAAAATCTGCATCGAAAGATCGACAAAAAACAGAGAAGGTAGAAGAGAGAAGAAGTAGAAGAGGTAAGTGTAACAATAAGCTCCATGTTGCATGATGTCAGTCAGTGAGAAGGAGTCATGTGGAGCAGATATTATCTGTAGGATTACTGACAATGACCCCGTACCTCTGTATGGATACGACTCCTCTATCATCCTGTCACAGTGACACTACAGTAGTATCCTCTAATACAGGGGTCTCAAACTCGGCTGGGTATATGGGCCGCACATGGAAAAAATTTGAATTTGGGGGGCCGCATTCTTTGTTCAATGTGACATTTTTAGTGATACCATTTTTTTTGTATACACCTTTTGAACATTTTTGCCGTGTTTATTTTTTTATGGCTTGGGTCGTTATGGATGTGGCGATAATAAACGTGCACTTTTTTGTGTTTACTTTAGTTTACATATAAAACAGCATTTTTAGTGCCCAATATTTTTTCATGCTTTATTTTATTTTTTATTTTTTTTACAATTTTATTTCCCCCAATTGGCCACATACAGTAATATTGTCTTACAATTAGCATCATATAGTAATAATGGAAAACATCTTGTAGTAATGTTTCCCATCCAAGTCCCCATCTTTTACTAATGTGCCCCATCCAGGTCCCCATCCTGTGGCTATGTGCCCCATCCAGGTCCCCATCCTGTGGCTATGTGCCCCATCCAGGTCCCCATCCTGTAGAAACGTTCCCCATCCTGGCGCCCATCTTGTACTAATGTGCCTCATCCAGGGGCTATGTGCCCCATCCAGGTCCCCATCTTGTGGCTCTGGTCCCCATCTTGTGGCTCTGTGCCCCATCCAGGTCCCCATCTTGTGGCTCTGTGCCCCATCCAGGTCCCCATCTTGTGGCTATGTGCCCCATCCAGGTCCCCATCTTGTGGCTCTGTGCCCCATCCAGGTCCCCATCTTATGGCTCTGTGCCCCATCCAGGTCCCCATCTTGTGGCTCTGTGCCCCATCCAGGTCCCCATCTTGTGGCTCTGTGCCCCATCCAGGTCTCCATCTTGTGGCTCTGTGCCCCATCTAGGTCCCCATCTTGTGGCTCTGTGCCCCATCCAGGTCCCCATCTTGTGGCTATGTGCCCCATCCAGGTCCCCATGTTGTGGCTCTGGTCCCCATCTTGAGGCTCTGTGCCCCATCCAGGTCCACATCTTGAGGCTCTGTGCCCCATCCAGGTCCACATCTTGAGGCTCTGTGCCCCATCCAGGTCCCCATCCTGAGGCTCTGTGCCCCATCCAGGTCCCCATCTTGTGGCTATGTGCCCCATCCAGGTCCCCATCTTGTGGCTATGTGCCCCATCCAGGTCCCCATCTTGTGGCTATGTGCCCCATCCAGGTCCCCTCTTGTGGCTATGTGCCCCATCCAGGTCCCCATCCTGTGGCTGTGTGCCCCATCCAGGTCCCCATCTTGTGGCTCTGTGCCCCATCTTGTGGCTCTGTGCCCCATCCAGGTCCCCATCTTGTGGCTCTGTGCCCCATCCAGGTCCCCATCTTGTGGCTCTGTGCCCCATCCAGGTCCCCATCTTGTGACTCTGTGCCCCATCCAGGTCCCCATCTTGTGGCTATGTGCCCCATCCAGGTCCCCATCTTGTGGCTATGTGCCCCATCCAGGTCCCCATCTTGTGGCTATGTGCCCCATCCAGGTCCCCATCTTGTGGCTATGTGCCCCATCCAGGTCCACATCTTGAGGCTCTGTGCCCCATCCAGGTCCCCATCCTGTGGCTATGTGCCCCATCCAGGTCCCCTCTTGTGGCTATGTGCCCCATCCAGGTCCCCATCTTGTGGCTATGTGCCCCATCCAGGTCCCCATCTTGTGGCTATGTGCCCCATCCAGGTCCCCTCTTGTGGCTATGTGCCCCATCCAGGTCCCCATCTTGTGGCTCTGTGCCCCATCCAGGTCCCCATCTTGTGGCTATGTGCCCCATCCAGGTCCCCTCTTGTGGCTCTGTGCTCCCTGTGTTGTTCTTCACACACATAAAATAGAAAAAAAAAAAGATGATTCTCACCTGTCCTCCGTTCCCTCGACGGCCTTCCTGCAGATGTGGCCCGCAGGCACCACAGAGTCCGACCCCTTGACGATCCCGACCTGGTCCAGGAGGAGCCGCCGACAGCAGTGCTGCATTGCCGCACAGAGACTGTCTCCCAGCACTGCATTTCCAATGCCAGCCGCTGGCCAATCAGAGGCCAGCAACTGACATCTGCATATGGCAATGACGTCATACTCGCTGCGCCGACACGCAGATATCAGCTGCTGGCCTCTGATTGGCCAGCGGCTGGCATTGGAAATGCAGTGCTGGGAGACAGTCTCTGTGTGGCAATGCAGCGCTGCTGTCGGCGGCTCCTCCTGGACCAGGTCGGGATCGTCAAGGGGTCTGTGCCTGCGGGCCGCATAAAGCAGCCTCAGGGGCCGCATGCGGCCCGCGGGCCGCGTGTTTGAGACCCCTGCTCTAATACATACATGTCAAACTCTGGCCCGTGGACCAAACCTGGCCCGCAGGGTGGTTATATTTGACCCGCGACAACAGAACCACCACCACTATTTGGGGCCATTATTCTGTATGGAGGACAATGTGGGGCCTATTATACTGTACGGAGGACTATGTGGGGCCATTATTCTGTATGTAGGATTATGTGGGGTCCAAGTTTTTCATTTTGGCCCTCTGTGTGTTTGAGTGTGACATCCCTGCTCTAATATGTGGTCCCATTACTTACATTAGTTATGTCTCTTTGTCTCCTCTCACAGGTTCCACCTTCCGCCGGCTGATATCATCTTGCCGGCGTGGATTATCCAGGGTTGCTCGCTCCATCAGACAAAGCTGCATATTTGCTCCCTGTCATCGGAGCAACACAAACATCTCAATGTGAAAAACCCTTCATGTCTAGTGCCTAGTACAGCATGTCCACCATTAAAGATGCACTTGTGTGGAAGGACTTGTACCATCTACCTGTGGCCTTCTGACCAGCAAGTAACATCTGCAGAAGAAGGCCCTCCAAGAACATCTCTTCATCCTTCCATGTAATTCTTAATAAAAAAAAAAAACTAAAAAGAATCATTTCAAATTGATTAATGTCCCTTTGCATTTAATGTAATACTACTGACATTTATGGCATATCAGTACTAAACATCATATATGTCTGATGAGAGAATATCGTTTCCATGTTTCATGTTAATCCTCTAATCCTCAGCCAAAAGTGGAAGAGAAGACCAGTGATTCTGTTACATCCACGAATGACAGTCAATCCAGGGAAAAACACCTTCTGATCCATACATTTTCAGGCACTCTGATCCTTTTACCTTCATGTGGCTCTACTTAAGTTTTATGTATAAGAACCAGTTGGATTCAGTACTGGGCATCCTGGGGGTCCCAGCAGGCACATCCCAATTGTTCAACTAAAAAAGACATACTGTATTATAGTGTGATATATATATATATATATATATATACACACACTGTGTGCAGAATTATTAGGCAAATGAGTATTTTGATCACATGATACTTTTTATACATGTTGTCCTACTCCAAGCTGCATAGGCTTGAGAGCCAACTACCAATTAAGTAAATCTGGTGATGTGCATCTCTGTAATGAGGAGGGGTGTTGACTAATGACATCAACACCCTATATAAGGTGTGCTTAATTATTAGGCAACTTCCTTTCCTTTGGCAAAATGGGTCAGAAGAGAGATTTGACGGGCTCTGAAAAGTCCAAAATTGTGAGATGTCTTGCAGAGGGATGCAGCAGTCTTGAAATTTCCAAACTTTTGAAGCGTGATCACCGAACAATCAAGCGTTTCATGGCAAATAGTCAACAGGGTCGCAAGAAGCGTGTTGGCCAAAAAAGGCGCAAAATAACTGCCCATGAATTGAGGAAAATCAAGCGTGAAGCTGCCAAGATGCCATTCACCACCAGTTTTGCCATATTTCAGAGCTGCAATGCTACTGGAGTATCAAAAAGCACAAGGTGTGCGATACTCAGGGACATGGCCAAGGTAAGGAAGGCTGAAAAACGACCACCTTTGAACAAGAAGCATAAGATAAAACGTCAAGAATGGGCCAAGAAATATCTTAAGACTGATTTTTCAAAGGTTTTATGGACTGATGAAATGAGAGTGACTCTTGATGGGCCAGATGGATGGGCCAGAGGCTGGATCAGTAAACGGCAGAGAGCTCCACTCCGACTCAGATGCCAGCAAGGTGGAAGTGGGGTACTGGTATGGGCTGGTATTATCAAAGATGAACTTGTGGGACCTTTTCGGGTTGAGGATGAAGTGAAGCTCAACTCCCAGACCTACTGCCAGTTTCTGGAAGACAACTTCTTCAAGAAGTGGTACAGGAAGAAGTTGGTATCGTTCAAGAAAAACATGATTTTCATGCAGGACAATGCTCCATCACATGCATCCAACTACTCCACAGCGTGGCTGGCCAGTAAAGGTCTAAAAGAAGAAAAAATAATGACATGGGCCCCTTGATTACCTGATCTGAACCCCATAGAGAACCTGTGGTCCATCATAAAATGTGAGATCTACAGGGAGGGAAAACAGTACACCTCTCGGAACAGGGTCTGGGAGGCTGTGGTGGCTGCTGCACGCAATGTTGATCGAAAACAGATCAAGCAACTGACAGAATCTATGGATGGAAGGCTGTTGAGTGTCATCATAAAGAAAGGAGGCTATATTGATCACTAATTTTTGGGGTTTTTGTCTTTGCATGTCAGAAATGTTTATTTCTATATTTTGTGCACTGATATTGGTTTACCTGGTGAAAATAAACAAGTGAGATGGGATTATATTTGGTTTTTATTAAATTGTCTAATAATTCTGCACAGTAATAGTTACCTGCACAAACAAATATCCTCCTAAGATAGCCAAATCTTAAAAAAAACACTCCAACTTCCAAAAATATTAATGATCGTAAACTCTGCAAGGTTATCAGTACATAGGAGGATAATGTAATATTACAGAGGGATTTATGTAAGCTTGAGGTTTGGGCTGAAAAATGGCAATTGAAGTTTAATGTAGATAAATGTTCTTGCTTGGGACAAATTACAATGTACAATTATGTACTAAACACTGGGAAAACCATCACTGGAAAAGACTTGGGTGTATGGGTGGACAGCAAACTCAACTTTAATAACCAGTGCTAGGCCGCTGCTGCCAAGGCAAATAGAACCATGGAAGCATTAAAAGAGGCATAGATGCTTATGATAAGAACATAGTTTTGTCTGTATACAAGTCACTAATTCAGCCACATTTAGAATACTGTGTATAATTTTGGTCTTTGGTGTATAAGACGGACATAGTTGAACTAGGACGTATGCAGACAAATGCAACCAAGGTTATTAAGGGAATTGGTGCACTGCAATTCCAAGACAGGTTATCAAAGTTAGGGTTATTCAGTTTGGAATAATGAAGGTTTAAGGGCGATCTTATTACAATGTACAAATATAAGAAGAAACAGTATAGAGATCTTATTAAGGAACTTTTTACATATAGACCTTCAACGATGACAAGGAGGCACCCTCTCCTACTAGAAGAAAGATGGTTTCTCAGTCATCATAGATGGCGATTCTTTACTCTAAGAATAGTGAAATTACGGGACTTTCGGGAACATAAACATCACAGTAAAAGATAATGCCTTACCAACACCAGGTCAGATTACCAATGCACCGCAGGATGCAGCAAGCCTCCATGATAAAGGCGGGGGCAGCACATGTGCAAAATACTAATGCCGACAGCCACTCACTAACCTACCAATTCTTGGAGGGGGTGGCTGTGTAGTATTATACATGCACACTGATGGAGTCTGCATAGGGCGCCAGTCACACAGATATGTGTGATACACAGTGTCTGGCTTTACTGTGATGTTTTTTGAAATTATGTCCAATGTTCACCATTTTTAATATTCAGACTTTCGGGAACATCATATTGTAATTGTTGATTTACTAAACAAGTTCAAGTATGGCCCGGATGCTTTTGTTGAAAAATATATTACAGGTTATGGGAACTAGATTCTGTGATGGGACGTTCATCCAGGGAACTAGTCTAATTGCCATTAGTGGAGTTGGGAAGGATTTTTTCGTTAATAGGGGGCAATTAGCATCTGCCTCATGGGTCTTTTGCCTTCCTTTGTATCAACATGTTAGGTTATAGGTAGAACACAATGGATGTGTCTTCTTTCAATGTACTGTGTGGGGAAATGTATTGTCAGGGGGAATCATACTGTACATCATGCTGTGTGCAATAGGACTGTGGGGGCATCATATTGAGTGTGATAGCCACTGTGGGGCCATGAAAGTGGTATCATACTGTGTGTAGGCATATATGAGGAATTGGACTAGATTAGAATACTGGCATTCAAGAAAGAATGTCACACCGATTGTACTCCCGGGATTATGGTGTGCTGTGGAATAATATATGTTAGCAGGACCCCTCTAGTCTTCATTCCAGGTATACTAACTGCTCAGTGTTACATTGATTTGGTCGTGGAACCAGTGATATGGACATTTCTTAAACGTGCCTCAGTAACTATTTTTCAACATGGAAATGTTAAGCTACATGTTGCAGGTGCTACTGTGAGCAGCATGCTTGACTTAAACATGATACCATGGCCAGAAGCATCTCCGGATTTGACTCCCATTAAGCACTTCATTGGTCGGGCATTGCAAAAGGAGTTGCCGTCAGCAGATCTTGATGATTTGTGTGCCCAAGTGCATTCATTATGGCAGAACATTCCTCATACAACCATTAACCCCTTCACCCTGAAACCTGTTTTCACTTTCCTGACCAGGCCAAGTTTTTTAATTCTAACCAGTGTCACTTTATGAGTTAACAGGCTATCCCTGCATGTGTCACAGCTGTCTAACAGATGTGACACATACAGCCGCGGGGGCTGTTACTGAAATGCCGAGCATGCCGAAACTACTATGCGAGTACCGAGTGTGCTCTTTTAAAGGGTTAAACGAGCACGCTCACTCATCACTACTAGTGTTGAGCGAGTATGTTCTATTAACCCTTTCGCCGAGTATGTTCGGGCCGAGCTCCGAGTATTTACAGCTGCTCGGTGATATGGTTGAATCGCTCCTATGTGCATGATTTGAAACTGTTTGACAGTTTTATTACATGTGAGGAATGTCTATTTCTTACACATTCCTCACATGTAATAAAACTGTCAAACAGTTGCAAATCATGCACACGGGAGCGATTCAACCATATTACCGAGCAGCTGTAAATACTCGGAGCTCGGCCCGAGCATACTCGGACAGAACATACTCGCTCAACCCTAATCACTACCCATATATAGGGCAAAACTACTGTTCAGGCGGACGGCAGGGGTCGAAAGGGAAGGAGCTCCATTCCAGAATGTAAAATTTGCTGGAATAATTAGCGGATGCCAAACTTTTCCACAAGGGACACCATTTTGGAAACTAGACCCCTCAGGGAACTTATCTAGATGGGTGGTGCGCTCATATGTAGGTGCTTCACATACGTTTATAACATTGAGCCGTGAAAATAAAAAAATGAAAAAAAAAAAAATCACATTTTTCCCGTAGGAATGTTCTTTAGCCCCAAATTTTGCATTTTCACAAGGGTAACAGTAGAAAATAGACACCAAAATTTGTTATGCAATTTATCCTGAGTACGCAGATACCCCATATGTGGTCGAAAACTACTTTTGAGGCATAATGCAAAGCTCAGAAGGGAAGAAGTGCCATATTGGAGTTCAGATTTTGCTGGACTGCTTTGAGGGTGCTGTGTCACATTGGCTAAGGTACCAGATCAACCGAATCCTTCATAAGTGATCCCAGTTTACAAACTACACCTCTCAATGAATTCATCTAGGGGTGTAGTTGTGACACCCTGCGGCTGCAGGCTGCCACAGAACTCCTGGGTGTTGCACAGATGGATTCTCCCCAGTGGCCTCAATTCATGCAGACACCTCCACTCAAGTCCACTAGATGGAGCCCTGTCAGGTATATATATACTGGGGGGGTGGAGTTCAGGAAGTCAGTCAGTGGGAAGCAGTAAGTGTGACACGATGCTGCAGCACCAGACAAGCTGAAGTCTGTGTGGCTGAAAGTCAGGCTAGGCCCAAGCTGCGGGCAAGTCTGGCCAGTGAGATCCTAGAGTGGGCTAGAAGGCAAGGAGAAGAGAAGAGCCATGAGGGACAGAGGAAGCACAGAGGGTTCGTCCCCTGATGCAAGCCGGGCAACGGGCCCGAGCCTATTGGGACCTTTATGCCCAGTAGGGAATCCGGCATACTGAGGAGGATTTCAGATCCCTCAGTCCACCCGTGAATACCGCACATTCAGAGGACTAGGTACCATGAAGGCCCCAGCGTCCAGGGATCGTGGTAACCAGTGGGAAAGCCCTCTCCACCAAGCAAGACGGGTGATAGAAACATCAAGGGAGATAGACCTTGTCCCAGGCAGGTCAGAAGCTCCAGGGAGAGAGACAGGAAGATACAGAAAGGAGGCCTTACACCCGCTCACTGGGGAGCAAGTCCAGAAGTGCACACCACCTACAAGTACCCCGGACCATACCTGCCTACCATCTACAGTAAAGGTACTGAAACTAGCCCCAGTGTGTGTGTCTGTTCTTCCTCTGACCCGGCTGGGTCCCCTCTCTCCTGCATCCCTTCACACCACCCTACCCCGGGGACCACTCCGCCTGTGGGGAGCAGAAACACCTCGGCTGCCATCCCAACACCCCCGGAGGTCTGAAGCAGTGCTGGTAATCATTACCAGGTACCACAGGTTGCGTCACGAACTGTTTTTTTTATCCAAGTTCCAATCCCCTTTTTCAAGAGTGACCCCAGGGTACGGGACCGGGAGCCGACCACCGCGACACCCCCAAACCAGGCAAAGGCCCGGGTACCGAGTCGTCCCCATCCCCTGGGCGCGACATAGTGATCATATTGACACCACGGGTGTGTCACAGAATTTTATACTTTTATACCATTGGGCAGTGAAGAAAAAATAATTACATTTTTACCACCAAAATTTAGATTTAGCCCCAGATTTTACATTTTCATACTAGGAAATGGGTAAAAATGGCAGCAAAATTTTTTCTCCAATTTCTGCTGTGGCTGTGCAGTACTGCTTAGCCGTATTGTGAGGCTCCAGAGGGACAGAGCGATTTTTGCCTCCTGGAGCGCAGATTTTCCTACAATAGTTTGCAGATTCCATATACAGAGCCCCTAAGTGCTAGAAGTGCAGAATCCCCGCTCAAGTGACCCCATTTTGTAAATTACACCCCTTTGTGAATTCTTCTACAGGTGTAGTGATGATTTTGACTCCATGGGTGTTTTTCAGAAACAAGCAGCAGTGAATGTTGCTAAGTGAAGATTGCAAACTCCCATTGTAGTGACCAGTACGTTGTGCCCAGCTTGTGCTTCTGGAGACATGCACCTGTAAATTAGGCAGGCTCTCATCGCTACAGAAGTGCTAAACATGTGGACGCTAGCTGCGGTTCAGGCACACTCTGGAGCTCAGAAGGGAGGCGGCATTTGGATTTGGGAGCGCAGAATTTGCTGGATTTCTTTTGGACAGCTAGTAGCCATTTCATTTTTCTAGAGCCTTTGTGCTATATATTTGACTCGCCCCCTGGGCCGTGGGGCACGCGGATCCGGGCAATAGGGAAACGATGGGGGTAGTAGTGGCGGCCCAGTCCCGCGGCTCAGGGTGGTCAGGCCAGTGGAAGTCCGTTACGTGTTGTTGATTATGTCCGACTACGCCACCCGTGGATTTGCGGTCATTAGGAACCGCCGCTGCAAGGCAGACCGCTGGGGCTGATGATATGTGCAGCTGGGATGGTGTGACTCCCCACGGGAAGAGTGCGGCCCCAGGGCAGTGTAGTGGATGATGGGAGTGATGGTGGTGAGAGTCCCAGTACCGGTAGTGCTGGAGGTGCGAAGGAGCACACAGACAATAGGTTGCAGTCCAGGGTCTTTACTGAAACAGGTAAACTGACCCATAAACAGTCCCAGCTAGGAGGGGACATGGATGTCTGAGAGCAACGGGGAAATTGGCCCTGGTCAGGGTGAGGGTGTAGGCCTACCGTGCTTTCTGCGCTCCTTCTGGCTATCTCCTCGTTATAGGGTAACAGCCCACGTTTCCGAGCTTTCCGTGTATTCTCGCCTGTATGGCCTGCGACGTGGGTTCCTTTCTGCTCCCAGCCTTGTACGGCTTTACTGGTCCCTTCGGTTGTGGCAGGGCCTCCAGGCTTCTTAGGCCAAGGAATATACAGTCCCTTGCGGACTGGTTATCTGCTGCAGGACGTGGAATCCTCACAGCCTCAGACACCAAAGTCTGGTAAATTAAGTCCTCTTTCTGCCAAGACAGGCTCTCTTCGCCTCTTGTCTCTGGCTTGTGGCTCTCCTCCTGCCACACTTCCTCTTAGGTGCAGTGCAACTCTATGTCCCTGTTCTGCTCTGGGACAAGTCTCAATGCTGAGACAGGCCATCCAGTTCTCCCTAACCCTGCCCCCAGTACCAGCTTTTATAGGGGCAGCCAGCTCCCCCTACTGGCCTGAAACAGGAGGCATTGCATGCTAATGTTCCCCTGACTAGAGAACCTCCCCCTTGCTCTCAGACACAGCTTTAATTACACTTGTGGCATCCAGGCCAGGGTGACACATATTCGTTAACAGATGACAGACCTGATTGGAGACTTGCTTTTTTTGCGAATGTAGTTGAAGCTTTTATTGGCAACATTTTATATAACATTTTGGATCACATTTATCCAGCGTTCTACGCTGAGCACTTATATCAGTGTTTCCATGTAAATCTCCGAGTGACATGATTCAGATGAAACCCCAGAGGGATCCATTCACTATAATGAGGCAGCAGACTCACTCTGGACCCATGTTCAGCGTCGCCCTTCTTTCCAGAAGTGCACAAAACTGTGGCCGACGGGACTTTTATGCACGCCTAATAAAAATACAGACCCCTCCAAATCATAGGGGTCTCCATCTGCCTCATTATAGGGAATCTTCCGCTGGAGGTTCCATCTGAATCATGTATTTCAGAGATTTACACAGAAAACTGGTGTAAGCGCTCAGCGCAGACTCAGGATAAATGTGAACTGAGCCTTACTGTGATCTTTGGGAGGCAGAATTTAAAAATCAACAGCAGGTGAATAATTAGTTTTTGTAACATCCCTGGCGGCATGCTTGCATAGTGCACCACCTCCCACTATGCAAGACCGCAATCTTAGCTGTCTGTCCCGTCTGCTATTCCTGCTCCATGCTGTGTGCATGTCCCTTGATTGATTGCTTAGGGCGGCGGCCCGGTTACTTCCTGATTCTTATAGCTGCTGTGGGCGCACCCCTAATGCATCTCCAGCCTATTGCTGTGAGTCACTGGATATTTAAACCCCCTCCACCCAGTAGGAGATGCCTGAGCAACACCTGCACTCAGTTTGTCTTTGCAACTGTATTGCCAGGTCCTGTCCTGTTACCTCTGACTTCTAGTCTGTTTCCGCCTCTCTGGGGGCTGCATTCCCAGACCTGTTACCTGTGACTTCTAGTCTGTTTCCGCCTCTCTGGGGGCTGCATTCCCAGACCTGTTATCTGTGTCTTCTAGCCTGTTTCTGCCTTTCTGGGGGCCGTATACCCAGACTTGCTCCTGTATCTCGTTGCAGTGTCAGTTCCTGTCTGAACACTCTCCTAGCCTGTTTGTCTCTGTGTCCGTACCTTCCCTTTTCCTGCAGTCTCTGAACCTGCACCTAACTCCTTCTCGTTGTCTCTGTACTTCTGTTGTGAGTTTAGTGTCCACTCGCTACTTCATTGCAAGTACCTTGTGTGTATCTGGTTCTGCTTGTCCCTTCCAGTCTGTTCAGTGTGAACAGAGCCCTGTCTTCTCTGCTCTGCCTTGTTCACCTCTCCAGCGGTTTCGCTCTGTTCTGCCTTGCTCACCGCTCCGGTGCTTCCTTCCTGCTCTGCCTTGCTCACCGCTCCGGCGTCTCCTCTCTGCTCTGCCTTGTCCACCGCTCCGGCGGTTTCGCCTTGCTCACCGCTCCGGCGGTTCCTCTCTGCTCTGCCTTATTCACCGCTCCGGTGGTTTCGCTCTGCTCTGCCTTGCTCACCGCTCCGGCGGTTCCTTCCTGCTCTGCCTTGCTCACCGCTCCAGCGGTTCAACTCTGCTCTGCCTTGCTCACCGCTCCGGCGGTTCCGCTCTGCTCTGCCTTGCTCACCGCTCCGGCGGTTCCTCTCTGCTCTGCCTTGCTAACCGCTCCGGCGGTTCCTCTTTGCTCTGCCTTGCTCACCCCTCCGGCGGTTCCTCTCTGCTCTGCCTTGCCCACCGCTCCGGCGGTTTCGCCCTGCTCTGCCTTGCTCACCGCTCTGGCGATCCTCCTGCTCTGCCTTGCCCACCGCTCCGGCGGTTTCGCCCTGCTCTGCCTTGCTCACCGCTCCGGCGGTATCTCTCTGCTCTGCCTTGCCTACCGCTCCAGCGGTTCCTCTCTGCTCTGCTTGTCTACCGCATCTGCGGTTCTGTTCCTGAATCCCAGTTTGTACTGGACCCTATCCAGCCTGCGCTCCAACCTGCTAGTGCCTCCCTGTCTGCACTCCAGCCGTGTTTGCCAGTACCCCCCTGTCTGCATACCAGCCGTGCCTTGCCAGTGCCCTCCTGTCTGCATACCAGCCGTGCTTGCCAGTATCCTCTTGTCTGCACTCCAGCCGTGCCTGCCAATACCCACCTGTCTGTGTGCCAGCCTAACCTGCCCGTTCCTGCATTCCCCGGTGTGGGTCAACAGCTGTGACCGGGGTCTAACCTGGAGTAGCACCTGGTCTCTCTTCTCGGTTCCTCCTTGGTTCACGGAGTCGTTAGCCTCCGTGCGACCTTGGTCGGATCGGGTAGATACTTAGTTATGCCCCTCCAGGCACTCCTCGGTTCATGGTACAGTGGGATCACTAATCACACTCACGCCAGTCAGTCCAGGCGCGAGTGTAACAGTTTTATTTATGTTGTCTCGTGTTTGAAGGTTGACTTTTCCTGATGGCAGGTTTCAGCTCTTTCCAAAGATGCTCAATAGGATTTAGGTCAGGGCTCATAGAAGGCCACTTCAGAATAGTTGAAAGTTTTCCTCTTAGCCGTTCTTGGGTGTTATAAGCTGTGTGTTTTGGGTCATTATCCTGTTGCAAGACCCATGACTGAGACCAAGCTTTCTGACAATGGGTAGCACATTTCTCTCTAGAATCCCTTGATAGTCTTGAGATTACATTTTACCCTGCACAGATTCAAGACACCCTGTGCCAGATGCAGCAAAGCAGCCCGAGAACATAACAGAGCTCCTCCATGTTTCACAGTAGGGACAGTGTTCTTTTCTTGATATGCTTCACTTTTCCGTCTGTGAACATAGTGCTGATGTGCCTTGCCAAAAACTTCAATGTTTGTCTCATCTGTCCATAGGACATTCTCCCAGAAGCTTTGTGGCTTGTCAACATGTAGTTTGGCAAATTCCAGTTTGGCTTTTTTATGAAATTTTTTTCAACAACGGTGTTCTCCTTGGTCGTCTCCCATGACGTCCACTTTGGATCAAACAACAACGGATGGTGCGATCTGACACTGATGTTCCTTGAGCATGAAGCTCACCTTTAATCTCTTTAGAAGTTATCCTGGGCTCTTTTGTTACCATTCGAATTATCCGTCTCTTTGATTTGTCATCAATTTTCCTCCTGCTGCCACGTCCAGGGATCTTAAATTTCTAAATAATATGTGCAACTGTAGTCATAGGAACATCAAGCTACTTGGAGATGGTCTTATAACCTTTACCCTTAACTTGCTTGTCTATAATTTTCTTTCTAATCTCCTGAGACAACTCTTTCCTTTGCTTCCTCTGGTCCATGTTGAGTGTGGTACACACCATGTCACCAAACAGCACAGTGAGTATCTGTAGCCCTATATACAGGCCCACTGACTGATTACAAGATTGTAGACACTTGTGATGCTAATTAGTGGACACAACTTGATTTAACATGTATCTGTTGTCACATTATTTTGAGGGGTACTATCATTTTTGTCCAGGCCTATATCATGAGTTACATTTTTTAAAAACTTCTGTGGAAGCAGGGTTGAAAAGCAATGTCTGACTTCCATTTGTTCATTTTCATAGATTTTTAATTTATTATTACTTTTGTCAGATTCAAATTATTTCTGTGACCATTGTGGGTTTTTCTTTTCATTAAACGAGGGGTACCAACAATTTTGACCACGCATGTATGTATGTACAAACACACACACACATATGTATATATATATATATATATATATATATATATATATGTATGTATATATATATATATATATATATGTGTATACACATACACACATACATACATATATATATATATATATACACACACATATATATACACACACACATATATATATACACACATACATATACATACATACACATATATATATACACACACATACATATATATATAGTGATGTAGCAGACATCACTATATATATAATGGTTCGGTGTGTTTTTGAATGACCATGTACCTTCCTCTTTAACGGACTGGTCACATGACTGTGACATCACACAGGTCCTTATGCACACAGAGGGTGTGGACACATGACTCTGACATCAGTTAAGGTCCTATCTGTGTGTGTGCTGCAGTATATATAAACCCTGTGTGATTTGTGACAGGTGTGTTCCGGTGTGTAGAAGTTCCTGGGTGTTGGGAGCTCCTGTGTGGGCACCGTGTGAGCGGCACGAGGCTGTTCCCTGTGTGTGGGGAACACCGCTCGTGGGAAGCCTGGTGAGGCCTGGTGGACTCCGGTGGAGGTGAAGCCTGGATCCCTGTGAGAGTGTGGGGGATGCCAGTAAGCCTCGGAGTGCCACACAAGCACCGCTCGTGTGAGGCCTGGTGAGGCCTGGTGGACTCCGGTGGAGGTGAAGCCTGGATCCCTGTGTGTGTGTGTGGGATGCCAGTAAGCCTCGGAGTGCCACACAAGCGTCCTGGAGGACAGAGCCTGGATCTGTGTGTGAGAGATGCCAGTGGTCTTGGACGGGTGGAGGGCTGGAGACCACGTGTGGTCAAGCCTTAGAGTCACAGTGGTGAAATGGACTAAAAGCAGCTGAAAGCCAATAAAGGTAATACTCTTTATGTTATGGACATTTTCATGGACATTGTTTTATTACCTTGCGGAAGGCTGTAATTAGAGCCAAGTGGGCCGGTCTGCCACTTGGGCTCGTGGACATTATGTATGTGAAATACGGTTTATGAAGTGTAATAAACTGTGGATTGTGAAACACGGCAAAGTAGTTGCTGGTGTGCAGTGATTGACGCAGCAAAGCGAGTATCCCCCAGGATAATAAGTAGTGCTGCCTTACAATATATATACACACACATATACATACATGTGTGTATATATATATATATATATATATATATATATGCATGTGTGTGTGTGTATGTATATATATCTATATATATACACTACCGTTCAAAAGTTTGGGGGTCACCCAGACAATTTTGTGTTTTCCATAATAACTCATACGTTTATTTATCAAATGAGTTGCAAAATGAATAGAAAATATTGTCCAGACATTGACAAGGTTAGAAATAATAATTTTTATTTGAAAGAATAATTTTCTCCTTCAAACTTTGCTTTTGTCAAAGAATGCTCCCTTTGCAGCAATTACAGCATTGCAGACCTGGCATTCTAGCTGTTAATTTGCTGAGGTAATCTTGACAAGTTTCCCCCCATGCTTCCTGAAGCCCCTCCCACAAGTTGGATTGGCTTGATGGGCACTTTTTGCGCACCATACGGTCAAGCTGCTCCCACAACAGCTAAATGGGGTTGAGATCTGGTGACTGCACTGGCCACTCCATTACAGATAGAAGACCAGCTGCCTGCTTCTTCCCTAAATAGGTCATGCATAATTTGGAGGTGTGCTGTTATAGGAAGAAATTGGCTCCAATCAAGCGCTGTCCACAGGGTATGGCATGGCGTTGCAAAATGGAGTGATAGCCTTCCTTATTCAAAATCCCATTTACCTTGTACAAATCTCCAACTTTACCAGCACCAAAGCAGCCCCAGACAAACACATTACCTCCACCAGGCTTGACAGATGGCGTCAGGCACTCTTCCAGAATCTTTTCAGTTGTTCTGCATCTCACAAATGTTCTTTTGTGTGATCCAAACACCTCAAACTTTGATGCGTCTGTCCATAAAACTTTTTTCCAATCTTCCTCTGTCCAATGTCTGTGTTCTTTTGCCCATATTAATCTTTTCCTTTTATTAGTCAGTCTCAGATATGGCTTTTTCTTTGCCACTTTGCCCTGAAGGCCAGTATCCTCTTACATGCCAAGAGTGTGCAAAGCAGTCATCAAAGCAAAAGGTGGCTACTTTGAAGAACCTAGAATATAAGACATATTTTCAGTTGTTTCACACTTTTTTGTTAAGTATATAATTCCACATGTGGTAATTCATAGTTTTGATGCCTTCAGTGTGAATGTACAATTTTCAAAGTCATGAAAATACAGAAAAATCTTTAAATGAGAAGGTGTGTCCAAACTTTTGGTCTGTACTGTATATGTCCAGGAAGACATGCACATTGTCTCTTAATTTTTTCTTTTTCCTTTAAAAATGTATTCTTTTGATCTAAAGTAATGGACGGTATAGAGCCTGATGTTTTTTCATATACTGCTGAGGAAGAAGAACGGATCCTAGGTGCGCTGAAGGATGATGGGACTTTTTTAAGTACACCTTCCCTAGTGGATCTTAAACGTAAATATGAAAGTGATTCTAAAAGGATGATTATTCTACAACTGCATTTGGTTACTTTGGGACAGTATTATAAAGCTCGGAAAATACCACGGGGTTTACGTTCAAATATAAGACCCAATCTTTTTGGAAATAATGTGACTTTTTGCTCCCGTTTTTGTCAAATCTCCAATAGATATGCCTTGGATATAATTTTGTTGAATATTGACTTTTTACAACAGGAAATATTGAAAATGACAACTTACATTGTGGATACTGAGGAAAAATTGAAATCATTGCTCAAAATTGAGGAATGGGATTCCTTCAAGGATTTAATAATGACTAAGGTGCAGGGTTTGCGCATGGAATTGTAGGATGTAAAACGTCGTAAATGGAATCGAGATATGGATGATTATCAAACTGGTCACTTTTATAACTGGCAGAAGGGTGGATCTAATTCATCATGGAGTAAAAGAGGTTATTTAAGGACTGATAAAAGGCCTAACAAGCATGATATAAAAGGACATTTACAATTGTGTGATAATTTCTCCTTTAGACCTAGATCAGGAGCAACAGAGAGGATCCAACGGAAAAGAAGAGGGGGCAAACGGCACCGAAGACAACAGAAAAAAACAGGACAAAATCAAACCACGGCAGCAGAGACAAGTGATGACACGGAAAAAAAAAATGAACTCGTGGTAAATATCTCTAAAAAAAATTTGACCTCATCACAGATGACTGTCTTGAATAAGGGTTTGTCATTTAGTATGAGCAAACATGTGGACTGGTTTCAGCTGGAGCTAGATCTCCAGATATTTTTTTAGAAATGTCAAATTGAGAAATTGGTTTTCTGGTAGTGTGATTGTCCCTAAATGTATAACTAGTGAACTTAGTCTACAACAGGTTCAGGTGGCCAAAAGGGGTACCTTTACGCCACCTGTGAATCCTCCGGTAATTAATGCAGTTATGGAAGCGGTACAGAGGGATGTGAAAGTATTGAGAGGGAACTCAAATAAAAGACTGAAATCTCCAAATTTGAGTACAGAGGAGATACGGGCTTTGCAGGACCATGTCCATGACAACGACATCATTATAAAACCTGCCGATAAAGGTGGGGCTGTCATCGTCATGGACAGGGTTATGTATATTGAAGAAATTAGAAGACAGTTGAGTGACAGTGAAGTTTATGTCAAGTTGGAAAAGGATCCAAATTTCTATTTTTAAATTATTTGAAAGTTATTTTGGATGGGGATTTGGAAAATAATATAATTGATAAAGATCTTTATGATTATTTATACAGTATGTGGAGAATCCTACCACCCCTGTGATATATGTACTTCCTAAAATACATAAAAATCTTGATCATCCCCCGGGACGACCCATAGTCTCCGGGGTAAATTCATTAACGAGTAAAATTGGAATTTATCTTGATAGAATATTAAATCCATTGGCGAAAAATACTAAATCCTTTGTAAGAGATACCATGGATTTTTTATTAAAAATACAGGAAGTTGAATTAAAAAGTGAGGTCATTTTGGCCTCATTTGATGTGGTATCTCTATACACCTCCATTGATAATGGTAGGGGGGTGGAGGCGATTGAACGGAGAATGTCTTATACGGATCTTAGTGAAAATAATAGGAAATTTATTATTGAATTATTAGAGTTCATATTACATCATAATTATTTCCTATTTGGTGATGAATATTTCCTCCAGAAACGTGGAACCGCGATGGGGGCCAATATGGCCCCTGCTTCTGCAATTATTGTTATGGCTACATTGGAGGAGGACTTTGTCTATGTGTCCCACCACTTTAGACATGTCATGGCGTGGTGGCGATACATAGATGACGTCTTCCTCCTCTGGACAGGTACACAAGGGGAACTGGAGGATTTTTATGGATATTTGAATCAGGTCGATAGGACTGTCAAATTTACATTGGTGAGTTCATGTAAATCTATTCAGTTTTTGGATGTTTTTATCACACAGGAAAATGGAAAATTATTGACCTCCCTCTTCATTAAACCGACGGATCGAAATGATTTCCTGAGGTATAACAGTCACCACCCAAAACGCATGATAGAATCATTACCTTTTAGCCAATATTTAAGAATTAAAAGAATAAAGAGTAGTGAGGAGGGCCTGTATAAGAGTGCACAGAAACTTACGAAAAAACTTAGGTCAAGAGGTTACCCTCAGAGACTGTTAAATAAACAGGAAAAAAAAGTCAGTGGATTAAATAGGGATATTATTCTGAATAAAATGACCAAAAATGATAAGGATGATAGAATACCTATGGTATCGACATATGGTGAAGAGAGTGAACAGGTGGCAAATATAGACAGGAGTCATTGGAAAATGTTAAATAGATGTTTCCCGGATGTGCCAGAATTTAAAAATCCCCCTCTTTTTTTCTTATAGAATAAAAATATTAAAGATGTACTAGTACATTCAGATATTGGCCCCTCTAAAACTGTGACTCAGACATTCACTACGGGTAGAAGTAGAAAGGGTTGTTATCCATGTCTTTCATGTGTCAACTGCCCGTTTATGTTAAAAGGTGATCGGTTTCTTCATCCAAAAGCTCAAAAAGTATACAACATAAAAAATTTTTTTACATGTGATATATCTGTTAGAGTGCCCCTGCTCACTTTGGTATATAGGAGAAACTACGTGCGATTTTAAAACTCGCATGAATAATCATAGACATTCCATTAGAAAAAAGAGGATGGACTTACCTGTATCAAAGCATTTTGTGGAGGCGGGACATACTG
The DNA here is from genome assembly GCF_046119375.1 of Phyllobates terribilis. Taxonomy (NCBI): domain Eukaryota; kingdom Metazoa; phylum Chordata; class Amphibia; order Anura; family Dendrobatidae; genus Phyllobates; species Phyllobates terribilis. The sequence continues at coordinate 878,954 of NW_027363119.1, forward strand.
TGATACAATTAAGATTTAGAATTATAGATGCGGTCCCTTTGCAAAGACGGGGTGGAGATAGAATACGATTATTAAAAAGAAAGGAACTTGAGTGGATCCATAACTTGAATACGTTGAAGCCAAATGGACTGAATGCTGAATTTAATACAGCAGGTATCACCTGAGGAGTATGTTCAGACATCAGCAGTGTATGAAATTTGGGGTATTTTAAATATAATTGGATTTTTATATTTTAATATATTTATATATGGATATTTTTGGCTTCTTGCAGATCAATCACTCTCACTATGATATTTTGTGGAGTCGACGCGATCTGCAGCAACATGCGTATAAAGAAAGGGAGACTTCCTCTGGGAATGGATTTTTTCTTAAAAAAATGTTTTCTTTATATATATATAGTAGTTGAAAATATTCAAGTTTCCACCTAATGAAGTTATAAAAATATATTTCTACATTATGAAATGGTATTCCTATTTATGGAGAGAATTGAACTATAATGTATTCCCAATTATCGCCTGAGATTGGGAAGGGGGTGGGGACCTGATGAAGGTTCCTCCTCTGACCTCTTAATCTCACTCCATGGATGAACCTAGGGATAGGGAATTCCATGGAAGGGTGTCTGGGTTATGTATTAATATATTATCTCTCCGTTCATTTATGGACATAGGAATTACCGTATGGATACTGTTATTATAATATAAATAAATTGAGAAATTATGAATAGGATGGTGTCCCTGATAATGAAAAGTGGGCGCATTCTTGCAGTTAATAGAGGATAGGATTAATTATTTGAGTGCACATTTTGTTCATATTTGAAAATAATCTTCTGGTGGAGTTTGCCAATTAAAAAGATGGCGACCATAGTGTTAGAAGTGTAAAGCGCTTGCCCGGTGATGTCACGATATGGGCGGACTAGGTTTGCCCTGGTCATGTGACAAAACAATGTGGGTCCCATGGGAGACATGCGCAGATTGGATTCTGAGACGCCGAGAACAGCGTGGAGGAAGTAGGATGTGTGGTTATGCATGATTGCTGCGGGGTGAGTCGCACCCTCATATGTATTATTTACAATGTATATCTGGCACTAATAATTATCAATCAAAGCACTTGTCACTTTATGAGAGTTATGGATCATGATATTGATGATAATAATGTATCTGTTTAAAATTTATCACTATGTATGTAATTTTAATATTATTTTGAGATATGCACTTTTGCACTTTCTTTGTGAAATCATGGTTTTGTATAAATTAATTGTAATTATGGAATCACTGTTTGTAACTATATATATTGCACCATATGCATTTGAACTCTGCTTGAATACATAGTACATAGTACAGACCAAAAGTTTGGACACACCTTCTCATTTAAAGATTTTTCTGTATTTTCATGACTTTGAAAACTGTACATTCACACTGAAGGCATCAAAACTATGAAATAACACATGTGGAATTATATACTTAACAAAAAAGTGTGAAACAACTGAAAATATGTCTTATATTCTAGGTTCTTCAAAGTAGCCACCTTTTGCTTTGATGATTGCTTTGCACACTCTTGGCATTCTCTTGATGAGCTTCAAGAGGTTGTCTAGATTTTAAAATCTTTAAATGAGAAGGTGTGTCCAAACTTTTGGTCTGTACTGTATATATATATATATATATATATATACATTATATACACACACATACACACTTGCATATTTTATTTATATAAGTAAATATAAAAATCTATATATATGTAACTATTTATATATTGTGACAGGATTAGAGAATAAGTTCAAGCGATCACCGTCCCCTGGACCAGACATGTGCTTCAGGTATTCCAAGGCACAATTCACACCAGGCAGGTTTGGCCTCGTTCACAGCTCTTAACCCAAACAATTGCTTTACTCACAGCAGTTTTCCCAGGAGCAGAGAGAGCCTCTTCTTGTGGACTCTCAGCCCTATTATACCAGACCTGAACATTGCAGGTGATTAGCCAGAAAATACACTGTTCACATGAGCGGATCGAAGGTGACATGCACACACCACACGTTTCCCCCGCTCATGTTACATATCCTCCCATCTGTTTCTACCTCAGCGCCGGAATATTCTTAGCTCTTAAATCATTAAACCAAAACTAGGACCCTGGACAGGGCACCTGTATTGGCCAGCTGACGTCCGGGTCTATGCTCTGCAGAAAAACTAAAATATTTTATTACGTTTCTATGATCTGGGATCTCAGAAAACATATCCCTATTGCCAGGGCCGGCTCCAGGTTTTTCTGGGCCCTGGGCAAAAGAGTCTCAGTGGGCCCCCTTAACACATACCAAGATTCATATATATATATATATATATATAATACAATGCAAAGATTTCACTTCTTACAGTACATGAGATATATCTATTGTAAATTCTACAAAAGCTCAAAAAACGGCGAATTGCTCCACACAGGATACTGGCCCCATAAAATGCTCCATACAGAATACTGGCCCCCATATAAAGCTGCATACGGAATACTGGCCCCCATATAACGCTCCATACGGAATACTGGCCCCCACATAACAATCCATACAGAATACTGGCCCCCACATAACGCTCCATACAGGATATTGGCCCCCATATAACGGTCCGTACAGGATACTGGTCCCCTTATAACGCTCTATACAGGATACTGACCCCCTTATAACGCTCTATACAGGATACTGGCCCCCATATAATGCTCCATGCAGGCTGTTCTCCCCCACATAATGCCCTATACAGGCTGTTCTCCCCTTATAATGCCCCATGCAGGATGTCCCTTTCCCCCCATATAATGCCCCATGCAGGATGTCCCTTTCCCCCCCATATAATGCCCCATGCAGGATGTCCCTTTCCCCCATATAATGCCCCATGCAGGATGTCCCTTCCCCCCTCCCATATAATGCCCCATGCAGGATGTCCCTCTCCCCCACCATATAATGCCCCATGCAGGATGTCTCCTCTCCAGCCCATATAATGCCCCATGCAGAATGTCCCTTTCCCCCCATATAATGCCCCATGCAGGATGTCCCTTTCCCCCCATATAATGCCCCATGCAGGATATCCCTCTTCCCCACCATATAATGCCCCATGCAGGATGTTATCCCCCCTCTTTATAATGCCCCATGCAGGATGTCTCCCCCCCTATATAATGCCCCATGCAGGATGTCTCCCCCCCTCTTTATAATGCCCCATGCAGGATGTCTCCCCCCCTATATAATGCCCCATGCAGGATGTCTCCCCACCTCTTTATAATGCCCCATGCAGGATGTCTCCCCCCCTATATAATGCCCCATGCAGGATGTCACCCCCCCTCTTTATAATGCCCCATGCAGGATGTCACCCCCCCATATAATGCCCCATGCAGGATGTCACCCCCCCATATAATGCCCCATGCAGGATGTCACCCCCCCCATATAATGCCCCATGCAGGATGTCACCCCCCCCCCATATAATGCCCCATGCCTCCATACATTAAAAAAAAAAAAGTCAAATACTCACCCTCACCTCACTCCTTCTCACCTGCTGCCGCTGCTCAGGTCCGGACTCCAGCATTGCTGGCGTCTTCCCGCTCTGCGCTGCCTGTGATGGCTCAGGGGAGGGTGCGGTGGAAAGACGTCACCACGCCCTCTGACCTGAGATGTCACAGGGAGCGCAGAGCGGGAAGACTGCGGAGCGGAGGAGGCATGGGGAGAGGTAAGTATCCGGCTGCCGGGGCCCTGAGCAAGTGGGGGAGAAGGGCGGGCGCTGGCACCGCTCTCCTTCGCCCATAGCCCGGAGGGGTGCCCGACCGCAAGTGGGCCCCCTCGCCTGCTCAGGGCCCTGGCACTTGCCCGGGTGCTGACGCCGGCCCTGCCTATTGTTCTGTACAGACTCCTGTACTTCTAGTACCTGAGCACCTGACATGTCTGACATTTTTACCTCAGATCAAGCTGCGTTTTACAGTATCAGCAAAAGATATGAGATTTTAGAAATTTCACTCATATGCTTGATTTTTTTTCCTGACTGAATTTGACAAATGCAGCGTTTTTAAAATCCACAGCGTGTCAATTCTCTCAGTGTTTTTGTAGCTTTTTTTTTACAAAGAAATGAAAGGGTGAAAAAATACTGTAAAAAATGCAAGTTTTTTCACAGCGTTTTGGCAGCGGTTGTGGTGAATAAAACTAACTTTATTAAACATGTACTGTATTAACAAAAATATTAATCAGCAAAATATAGCTGTGCAAACACAAAATAATAATCCCCTACAACTAGAATGCACAACAGACAATAATAAAAAACCAAACAAGCTTTATTGAGTAAAATCGAGAAACAAATAAGGAATAATACAGAATCCGACAGGTGATGTTATACGGGATAAAGTGCCAAAACAGAAAATAGATAGATGTGCAAAATCATGGGAACATGTATAATATATTATGAGTAGCAAATGATGCTAAAGACTTGAGTAAACCCAAGAAAATGTATAAAGATAATTATCTAATATCTGGTGGGTACGTGCGGACAAAATCACAAGATGTATGATATAAATATCAACAGCTCAAAAAGTGGAATTGTGAATAAGAGAAAAAAAAGGTGACTCTTCAAAATTTGCATACATCACAAAATTGTAAAAATAAATGATTGTGATATTTCCCATAGTAGTAATGGAATAAAGTGACAGTGCTAGTAATAGTGCAAACGCGCGTTTCGCCTTGCTGGCTTTCCCTCGTTAAAGCCAGCAAGGCGAAACGCTCGTCGGGATACGCGGGGTTCAGTACCTACACACTGGTGGTAAGCATGCCTATTTTGCTTTTTGCTTCTGCTCCCCTCCTTATTATATGAGGGATTGATTGCTCTAATTGTGGATACTATACCTTAATTGTTGAATTACTTTCCCTTTATTTATTCTTGCATATTTGCACTATTACTAGCACTGTCACTTTATTCCATTACTACTATGGGAAATATCACAATCATTTATTTTTACAATTTTGTGATGTATGCAAATTTTGAAGAGTCACCTTTTTTTTCTCTTATTCACAATCAACTCCATTCTAGCTGATTCACCATTGAGCCGTCTAGTTTGGAGTTGATTTTTTGAGGGCTCATTTTATCAGCTCCACTCTAGACGGCTCACTACTGAAATGACTGGATCGGAGTGGATATTTTGTGGTCCTCATTCCAGCATCTCCACTCTAGACGGCTCACTACTGAAGTGACTGGATCGGAGTGGATATTTTGTGGTCCTCATTCCCGCATCTCCACTCTAGACGGCTCACTACTGAAGTGACTGGATCGGAGTGGATATTTTGTGGTCCTCATTCCCGCATCTCCACTCTAGACGGCTCACTACTGAAGTGACTGGATCGGAGTGGATATTTTGTGGTCCTCATTCCAGCATCTCCACTCTAGACGGCTCACTACTGAAGTGACTGGATCGGAGTGGATATTTTGAGGATCTCATTCCAGCATCTCCACTCTAGCTGATTCACTGGTGAGGTGACTGGATCGGAGTTGATCTTTTGATGATCTCTCTGCAGCTTCTCCATTCTAGACAGTTCAGTTTCTACACTGAAGTTCCTCAAAAAATCACCTCCAATGTCCAGAATGGAGCAGATTCCCAGATCCTCATATCCATTAATGTATCTCCTTCATTAATTTCAAACATATATTATATAAAATAATCATATTCATTCATATTTGATCAATTCAGGACACTTGACCTGTAATCTTTTATGTCTCTATCTAATTATTGTTCTGATTCAGGACATTTGACCTGTAACCTTCTATATTTCTATGTGTATAACCATTGATACTTATGGCCATTTATGTGTCTTAGGCTATATATATATATACCACATTGCCCGAAAGGGTTTTAAATGTTTTTATGGGCATAATGAAGATTTTTATAGAAGATATTATCACTTTTCTGTTTGCTGTGACTTAATAAAAGTATTGATCAAATATGAATGAATATGATTATTTTATATAATATATGTTTGAAATTAATGAAGGAGATACATTAATGGATATTGATTTTTGTGGGTAACTCCTTATAATATAATTAATGGACCTATATATCCATATTTTTCTAATTCCCAGATCCTCATAGCCTGCAATGTAGTGGAATTGAAATGTACACACATTGTAGATATATATCAGCCTAATAATTCTAATGATTTCATGTTTTTATTTTTTAAGTACTTGCTCAAACTGTTATATTTATTACGTATTTCCAAAGGGCAAAATTTTATTTTTTTCATGATTAATCAAACTTGCATTTTATTATCGCTTTTTGTAATATAAGTAATCACACACAGTGCTGATCGTTCAGTTTTACGTGGGGAAAAACGTAACAAAGCACAGCAACAGAGTCCTCATAATTTACAACATTGTATTGGAGTGGATTTTTTGAGGACCTCATTTTAGTAACTCCATTCTAGCTGATTCACTAGTGAGCCGTCTAGATCGGAGTGGATTTTTTGAGGATCTTCCTGTAGCCTTCACTCTGTACAGTTTGGTGCTGAGGTGACTGGAATCGAGTTTTCTCAAAGAGTGAGCGGAGCCTCGCGGGGAATAACGTAACAAAGCGCAGCAACACAGTCTTCATAATTTACAACATTGTATTGGAGTGGATTTTTTGAGGACCACATTTGAGCAACTCCATTCTAGCTGATTCACTAGTGAGCCGTATAGATCGGAGTGGATTTTTTGGGGATCTTCCTGTAGCCTTCACTCTGTACAGTTTGGTGCTGAGGTGACTGGAATCGAGTTTTCTCAAAGAGTGAGCGGAGCCTCGCGGGGAATAACGTAACAAAGCGCAGCAACACAGTCCTCATAATTTACAACATTGTATTGGAGTGGATTTTTTGAGGACCACATTTGAGCAACTCCATTCTAGCTGATTCACTAGTGAGCCGTATAGATCGGAGTGGATTTTTTGAGGACCTCATTTTAGTAACTCCATTCTAGCTGATTCACTAGTGAGCCGTCTAGATCGGAGTGGGTATTTTGAGGATCTCCCTGTAGCCTCCAAACTGTACTATTTGGTGCTGAGGTGACTGGAATCGAGTTTTTCAAAGAGTGAGCGGAGCTTCGCAGGGAGAAACATAACAGATCGCAGCAACAGAGTCCTCATAATTTACAACATTGTATTGGAATGAATTTTTTGAGGACCTCATTTGAGCAACTCCATTCTAGCTGATTCACTAGTGAGCCGTGTAGATCGGAGTGGAATTTTTGAGGATCTTCCTGTAGCCTCCAATCTGTACAGTTTGGTGCTGAGGTGACTGGAATCGAGTTTTTCAAAGAGTGAGCGGAGCCTCACGGGTAGTAACGTAACTGAGCGCAGCAGCACAGTCCTGATAATTTACAACATTGTATTGGAGTGGATTTTTTGAGGACCTCATTTGAGCAACTCCATTCTAGCTGATTCACTAGTGAGCCGTATAGATCGGAGTGGATTTTTTGAGGACCTCATTTGAGCAACTCCATTCTAGCTGATTCACTAGTGAGCCGTATAGATCGGAGTGGATTTTTTGAGGACCTCATTTGAGCAACTCCATTCTAGCTGATTCACTAGTGAGCCGTATAGATCGGAGTGGATTTTTTGAGGACCTCATTTGAGCAACTCCATTCTAGCTGAATCACTAGTGAGCCGTCTAGATCGGTGTGGATTTTTAGATGATCTCCCTGTAGCCTCTATTCTGTACAGTTCATTGGTGACCTGACTAGAATGGAGTTGCTGGAGCGATGTCCTCATAGGATCAAATCCAATCTAGACGGCTCATGACTGAAACCTCCAGAATGGAGTTAATTCCAGGAGCTCCTCATAGATTCCAATCTCATGGCATAGGAATTATAAATGTATGTATGTATTGTCACTTTTTGTGACATACATAATTACACACAGCACTGATTGTTCAGTTTTGCCCAAATTTGACTTTTACTGTATTTCCACCAGTCCCAGCCACAGCAGCGACATTTCTGAAGAGTGGGCGGAGCTAGACAACATTTATGTGATCATTTCTGCCACATTTGTGATGTAAATTATGATAATGTCCACCCGCTCTTCAAAATGCTGGTGCTGACCAGGACTGGTGGACAGACAAGAAAAGTAAAATTTTGTCAAACATGAACAATCAGAGCTTTGTGTAAGTTTTTAAACTATGAAAAGTGATAATATAAAAAAAAAAAAAAAATTTTATTTAACAAAAAAAAGCTTTCTACCTCTCACCTTTTATTAAATACTGGCATGCAAAATTTGTTTCTTCATGAATTGTGGCTGAAATCTTGTATAATGTCTGCCAAGAAATAATAAAACACCCTGCAGCAACTCCAATCTATATTTTTTTTGTTTTCTTTTACATTTTAGCCCCTTTTTGTAATACAATCTTACTATTAGCGCCATATAGTAGTTTTGGCCAACATCTTGTAGTAATGTCCCCATCATGGTTCCTATCTTGTGCTTATGTCCCCCAATCATGGTCCTCATCTTGTTTTATTGTCTCCCATCATGGCCATCTTGTAGAAATATCCTCTTACCTGGTCCCCTTTTTGTAGCAATCTCACCATTCGGCTCCCTATCTCACAGTAACGTGTCCCTTCCTGGTCCCCTTTTTGTAGTAATGTCAAGATCCTGATCCTCATCTTCTAGTACTGTTCCCATCCTGGTCCCCTGCAGACATTAGCTGCTGGCCTGTGATTGACCCACAGTTGGCATTGGTATAGCTGAGCAAAGAGCTTGTCTGTGCACGGCACCTGCAATATGTTCCACTGAAAAAGTGCTGACGTGCCACAATCCTCAAGGTGTATGGTGCCTGCGGCCTGCATGAAGCAGCCTCTGTGGCCAAATGTTTGAGACCCCCACTCGAGTCTATAAAGCTACAGCTGCCAATCAAAATACAGGGTGCCATGATATACTGAGGGGCTGCGATTGGTTTGATTAGTTATTCTGTGATGACAGAGTCTCTTTACACCCCGAGTGATTTCAGACCAATCACCTATTCTGTGGAGAAGTGATAAAGATTTACAAGACACGTGTCTTTGGTTTCAGCAACAAAGCAACAATTGTGTATTACAAAGTGAATAAGGAAAAATCCTTTATATTACTCAGCACCATGTATCATGGTTCCAGTATTGTCAGGAAACAGAAACCACAAATCATCCTGCACTGTAATAAAACTAAAGGAGGTGTGGACAAAATGGATGAAATGGTTGGAAAATATTCATGACAGAGGCAAACAAAATGTTGGTCTGTAGTAATTTTTTCAAATATGCTTGATGTATCAACCCTTAATTCCTACATTATTTATACTGAAACTAATCCCCATTTCCATGCTAGTAGGAAGGACAGTAGACTCCTATTCTTCAAGTTCCTTTGCCATGAACTTGTAATGTTTCACATGATGCAGCGAAGCAACATAAAATGCTTGCCAAAGCAAACTAGAAAAGCTATCAAATGGTGTGGCATATTCCATTTTCAGGTAATTCCAGAGCCAGGAGAAAGTAAACAAAAGCGTGGTTTTATTTCTCCAACAAACAAAGACAGGAAAACTTGAGTGTTACTGTATCATTTGTGCAGAAAATATCTGTAAAGAACATTCTTCACAAAAGATAACATGTAACTTGTGTGGAAGATCAATAAAATTGAAAAGGAAAGGTTGGAAAATAAATGTAGCTGCAGCTAGTTTAGTTCAACATTTATATACCCTTGTTTGTGTGTTTTTCATGTCTTTGTTTGAAATTTGAAAAAAAATCGTTAAAATGATAAAAAGGATTAATCACATAGAATGCGTAACCCGGGCCTTTTAGGCCCATGTACTTACTTTTTTGGTGTTTTCTGCAAACAATTATAATTACAACTAGATGGTGGCCCGATTCTAACGCATCGGGTATTCTAGAATATGTATGCGGCCGACCGGGCGCAATCAGCAGAGCGTTGTTTAAATTTGGCGCCAAAATCGCTGATTGGTCTCGGCTGGCAACCGCGACCAATCAGCAAAACGGTGTTTAAATTTGGCGCCAATATCGCTGATTGGTCGCGGCTGGCGGTCGCGACCAATCAGCAGAGGGGTGTTTAATTTGGCGCCAATATCGCTGATTGGTCGCGGCCGGCAACCGCGACCAATCAGCAGAGGGGTGTTTAAATTTGGCGCCAATATCGCTGATTGGTCGCGGCCGGCGACCGCGACCAATCAGCAGAGTGTTGTTTAAATTTGGCGCCAATCTCGCTGATTGGTCGCGGCCGGCCGCAACCAATCAGCGAACCGTCCCTCCCTTCACACTTGCCGTCAGGAGATCAGCGGCCCAAGCAGCTGATCTCCTGACGGTAGCCGCATGGAGGTCAGCGGCGCCACCCGTCGGGGTACTTGTACTGCCAGCAGCAGGGGAGATGAGCTCGCCACTGACTTCAGTCCCGCAGATGAGCCGCTAAAGGCCACCATCTTTCTCTGAAATCCCGCGTCGCTGATTGGCCGCGGCCAGACCAATCAGCGACGCGGGATTTCCTGGACAGACAGACAGACGGGATAAGACGATTATATATATTAGATGTTGTGCATTTTTCATATCTTACTTTGCAATTTTGAAATAAACGTGTAAAAGTTATTTATTTGAGTTCCTCCATATGATTTGTACAAGAGCCTAAAAGGCCCGGGTTACGTGAAAGTGTATATTTCAGACGTCACGCATTCTAGGGTTAATATATATTTGGAACGACAATATCCTTAATTTAATATAATCGGCCCCACATATCCCAACATTCAATATAATGGACCCCACATAGATTTAGCTATAATATAAAAAGCCCTACAAAACCCTCCATTTAAAACAATGGGCCCCACGTAGCCCTGCAATTATTATAATGGGCCCTGCATAGCCCTCCATTTAATATAATGAGCCTCACATGGCATTTCATGTAACAGGCTACAAATAGCCTTTCCTTTGTCATTGCAGTGACACCGGAGAACACCCTTTCCCATTGGCGTGCCACCGGAGCACACCCTTTCCCATTGGCGTGCCACCAGAGCACACCCTTTCCCATTGGAGTGCCACCGGAGCACACACTTTTCAGTTGACGTGCCACTGGAGCACCCCCTTTCCCATTTTTTCACCTATATATGGCTATATGGACCCCTTATGTTGAATGGAAGGATATGTGGGTCCTAATATATTATGAGAAAATCTTTATGGAGCCCATAATATTAAATAGAGGGTTACATGGGGACCATTACATTATATATAAAGCTATGTGGTGCCCATTACATTAATTGAAGGGCTATGTGGGATCCATTATATTAAATTGAGGGCTATGTGGTGCCCATTACATTAAATGGAGGGCTTTGTGGGGCCCATTATATTAAATGAAAGGGTATATGGGGCTGTTACATTAAATTTACTGCCATGTGGGGCCCTTTATATTAAATGGAGAGCTATGTGGTACCCATTAAATTATGTGGAGGGCTATATGTGACCGCTTATATTAAATGCAGGGCTATGTGGGTCCCGTGATATTATATAGATGGCTATGTTATTGGGCCCATTATATTAAATGGAGGGTTATGTTGGACTCACTACATTAAATGTGGGGCCCAATACATTAAATTGAGAGCTATGTGGGGCACATTATATTAAATGAAGGGTTTTGTTGGGCCCATATTATATGTAAAGCTATGTGGTGCCCATTATAATAAACAGAAAGCTACAGTTGTGTTTAAAAGTGTACACACCCCTGCAGAATTTTTGCTTTCTTGGCCTTGTTTCAGAGAATATGAATGATAACAAAAAAACTTTTTCTCCACTCATGGTTATTGGTTGGGTGAAGCCATTTATTGTCAAACTACTGTGTTTTCTCTTTTTAAATCTTAATGACAACCAAAAACATCCAAATGACCCTGATCAAAAGTTCACATACTCTGGTGATTTTGGCCTGATAACATGCACAGAATTTGACACAAATGGGTTTGAATGGATACTAAAGGTAACATCCTCACTTGTTACCTGTTTGCTTGTAATCAGAGTGTGTGCATAAAAGCTGAGTGAGTTTCTGGGATCTAGACAGACTCTTGCATCTCTCATCCAGCCACTGACATTTCTAAATTGTGAGTCATGGGGAAAGCAAAAAAATTGTCAACGGATCTACGGGAAAAAGCAGTTGAACTATATAACACAGGAAAGGGATACAAACAAATATCCAAGGAATTGATAATGCCAGTCAGCAGCGTTCAAACTGTGATTAACAAATGGAAAATCAGGGGCTCTGTAAAAACCAAACCACAGTCAGGAAGACCAACAAAAATTACAGCCACAATTGCCAGGAAAATAGTTCGGGATGCAAAGAAAAACCCACAAATAACATCAGCTGAAATTCAGGACTCTCTGAAAACTAGCAGTGTGGCTGTTTCAAGATGCAAAATAAGGAGGCACTTGAAGAAAAATGGGCTGCATGGTCGAGTCGCCAGCAGAAAGTGATTACTGCGCAAATGCCACAAAGTATCTCGCCTACAATACGTCAAACAGTACAGAGACAAGCCTCAAAACTTCTGGAACAAGGTAATTTGGAGTGATGAGACCAAAATTGAACTTTTTGGCCACAACGATAAACGTTACATTTGGAGAGAGGTCAACAAGGCCTACGATGAAAGGAACACCATTCCTAAAGTAAAGCGCGGAGGTGGATCGCTGATGTTTTGGGGATGTGTGAGCTACAAAAGCACAGGAAACTTGGTAGAAGTTGAAGGAAAGATGAATGCAGCATGTTATCAGCAAATACTGGAGGCAAATTTGAACTCATCAGCCCGGAAGCTGCGCATGGGACATACTTGGACATTCTAACATGACAATGATCCAAAACATAAGGCCAAGTCGATCTGTCATTGGCTACAGCAGAACAAAGTGAAGATTCTGGAGTGGCCATCTCAGTCTCCTGACCTGAATATCATTGAGAAAATCTGGGGAGATCTCAAGCGCGCAGTTCAAGCTAGACAGCCCAGGAATTTACAGGAACTAGAGGCTTTTTGCCAAGAAGAATGGGCAGCTTTACCATCTGAGAAAATAAAGAACCTCATCCACATCTACCACAAAAGACTTTAAGCTGTAATTGATGTTAGAGGGGGCAATACACGGTATTAAGAACTGGGGTATGTGAACTTTTGATCAGGGTCATTTGGATGTTTTTGGTTGTCATTAAGATTTAAAAAGAGAAAACACAGTAGTTTGACAATAAATGGCTTCACCCAACCAATAACCATGAGTGGGGAAAAATTTTTTTTGTTATCATTCATATTCTCGGAAACAAGGCCAAAAAAAGAAAAATTCTGCCGGGGTATGTAAACTTTTGAGCACAACTGTATACAGGTGCAGTAACCATACAAAAATAGCTAACATATTTACCAAAGGAATTAAAGTACATCGTGCATGTAAACAATCAAATTGTCCATAAAGTATTAGCCATATATGGTCCCCGCTAAAGAGATTGATGAACCAAAAGTAGTGGTACAGCAAGAGTACTTACTAGCGAGTGCCAAATAGTAGTGCCAGCCCCAACGTGCGTTTCGGTGTGTGCCTTCTTCCGGGTGTGTAGCATCATAAGCAGTGTGTGTCCCATAAATAAACATAAGGTACCAATAGCAGCAACCATAAAATAAAGAGTATTCATGAGGAACGAGTCGGCGCTAAGGATAGGACAGACCTGTGCCGACGTCATTGCAAGAACGCCGCCTCCCTAGTGTATCAGAATAGGCGTGCAACCCAACACCACGCCCACTGAGGTCACATGAGCGGAGAGAAAGTAAGGGTAAACGTGCAGCCAAAAGCCACGCCCACGGAGGGTCACATAAACGGAAAGAAAGACTAAATGAGTGTGAAGCCTAAAGTCACGCCCACTAAAAGTCACATGAGCGGAGGAGCAGTCACTCAGAAGCACGCCACCCTTAATCGCAAATAGTGATGTAGGGGGAGAACGGGAGGAAGGCACGCGCATAGATGGAAAGTCACAGTTAGATATAAGAAAACCTGTCACAAAAGGTCAAAATAGAGAACAGCTCAGTGAGAGGTAAACCCAGACATATAGCACAACAGGGTACTAATTAGTATTAACTTTTACCAGACATGGAGAATATATAGTATTAACTTTTACCAAGCATGGAGAGTATATGGATATCTAGGTATGACAGAAGGGGTTTAAAGACTGGACATAAAAAAGAAGCATATATGTCAAATGACGACCTGTATGGTAAAGAATCAACAAAAAAGGTTTTATGCAATCTTAACATATACAATTTATACTATCTTAAGATATAGGTCAGGGAGAACCAGATAAGAAAGAAACAAAAAAGGGAAGGAAAACCCAAGTTGGAGATTGGGCGCCCCCTGGGGCATCAAGGACATGAATTCAACACAGGTGGCAACATGGTACCAATGATGCCAGTGATATGAGCCATGCCCTGATGTCATGGAGGTAACCCCAATAAGGATAAACAAGGAAAATGCCCCAGAAAGAGAAAAAGACATTGTAGCAAATACCCGGATCCAAAAGCTATTAAGAGTATGCATATAGCTGAAAGACATAAAGAAAAATGAACCTGCAGGTCATTTAAAAAATGAAGTTGGACAAGTCAATAACATTGGTTATATGCATATAATAAGAACATAGTATATATCCACATGAAACAAACTGATGTCCAGATGTAGTAGATATAGGCTGTTAAAGCCTAATTGTCCGCATCTTGTCTAGTGGTGCCTTCTCATCCTATTCTCTTATTTCTCCCCTTCAAAATGATGCCAGGAGGCATCCACATCCTCTTCAACATGGATAGAAGCAAGAGCCAACATCAAGGTACGGTAAGTATATACTAAAAGATGATAAATGGGACATTATTAGGATTGTAGCAACAAACACAATTAAAAATAATTTTAGTTTAAAACATTATAAAAACATGATGCCAAAAATACGGCTGGAGGGGAAAAAGGGGAGGGAGATTAGAGAAATGGAGTAAAAGTCAAGGCCTCATTAAGGACATGGGGATGTAACATTTTCAAAGTCCAGATCCATCTTGATTCTTTTTGGGCCAGGAGTCGGCTGGTATTACCACCACGCAGGTTCAAATATATGTGGTCTATCTCCTTAACCCGAAGGATCACAAGCGTTATGGAGCTTAAAATGTTTAGGTATTGTCTTTAATAGATCCAAATTGTCTTCTGTAGCAGCTGCCATGATGTCCTGGACAAGTTCTCTCGCTCAAATTTTGAGCATCCTAGTTGTCATGCCTATATATATTAAGGAGCAGGGCTATGTAGCAAGATATATTACGTTATTTGTTGTACAGGTAATAGGGTATGTGATATCAAACTCCTTTCCAGTCGAAGAGAGAAACTTCTTAGTCTTTTCAATATTAAGGCAAGTTATACAGGAGCCGCATGGAGTGAAGCCCCAATTCCTCTTCTTATCGGTTGGTTTGATGTCCGTAATCCGTGACTGATTAGTCGGTGTATAATAGCTCCGAACCAAATGGTCCTGTAAATTTAAAGATCTACGTGCAGTGATAGATGGATTTGTAGGGAGGTATTGTTTAAGGGTGCGATCAGCCAATAGGATGAGCCAAAGTTTTTTAAAAATGTCATACATCCTCTGCCATTGAGAATGGTATTGAGTCACCATTCTCACAGGATTGGCTTGCACCAATTGTCTCTTAGGATAGATTAATTGTTGACGAGTAGCATTTTTCGCTCGATTGTAGGCATACTTAATGCTTCTCTTACTGTACTCTCTATCCAAAAACCTCCCTTTCATTTCCTCTGCTCTCATTTCAAAGTCTTCAATGGTAGAACAAATCTGTCTGATTCTAAGAAACTGACTAATTGGAACTGATCTAACCACATGTCTTGGATGTGAAGAAGAGGTGTGCAAGACAGCATTGACGGCTGTCTCTTTCCGATAGACATCAGACTGTAAAATGCCAGATTCACCCCTTTTAATAGTCACATCCAAGAAATCAATCTTTTGATGATCAAATTTATACGTCAGTCTGATAATAAGTTCATTAGAATTCAGTTCTTGAAAAAAACGGAGTAGTTCTACAGATGTACCTCGCCAGATCAAAAATACATCATCAATGTACCGGGTCCAAAAAATGACCCGGTCCATTGATGAGCATCAATGCGATGAGAAGAGCTCCCTCTCCCACAGCCCCAGGAACAAGTTAGCATGAGAGGGCACACAGGCTGCCCCCACTGCTGTTCACTGGAGCTGCAGGAAGAAGGACCCATTGAAGACAAAAAAGTTTTTGGTGAGTACAAACTCCAACAGTGTTAGAATGAAGTCTCTCTCATCAAAGGTAAATTGAGACATGGAAAGGAAATGGGCAACGGCTCTCAGTCCATCACCATGGCGGATACTCGTATTTAATGACTACACATCACAAGTAACAAGAAGCATATCCTTGTCAATGTGAATGGAGTCAATTTTTTGTAGATCAGATGTATCACGTAGATAGGAGGGAATTGTTTCCACCAAAGAAATAATCCAGATACTTACTGATCTCTGTGTGAGTCCTCCAATACCAGCAATTATGGGTCTACCCAGAGGGGTCTTCATATCTTTATGGACCTTCCGTAACAAGTACAGCGTTGAAACAGATGGATCCTTCACCAATAATGTGTCATACAATTCCCTGGTGATAATGCCTCTCTCTATCCCAGCTAAAAGGATTTTGTTGAGTTGATCTTTGAAAGATAATAAGAGATTGAACGTCAGTTTTTTGTAACACTGATGGTCTTTAAGCATTTTATTTGCCTCTGCCTCATACATTTTAGTTGGCCACACCACAACGTTGCCACTCGTGTCAGCTGGTTTGAATATAACGTCTTTTATTGCTTTAAGACGTTTCAAACCGATGTGTTCAGACATTCTAAGGTTATCATTGTGTATATTGATAGGTATGCTATATAAATCCTCAGAAACCAGCTGAACAAAGATGTCAACGTTGGGGCATAGTGACAATGGTGGAAAATTTTTTGATTTTGGTCGTATGGATATTGGAACCTTACCTAAAGAAGGTATATTGTGTTCAGCCGCCAATCCCTCCAAAACTCTCAAAAGCCTCCTGTTCCTCTGGCATTGGAAAATGCTTCTGTATATCTTCATTATGAAACAATTTTTTGAAAAGTAGAGTTCTGGCAAAAATGTATACGTCAAAGCTGTTAACTGATCAAGTCGCAGGATGGAGGTAGCATATAACAGGATGGGGGCGCACATAGCCCTCAATTTAATAAAATAGGTCCCACATAGCCAAACATTCAATATAATAGGCCCCTCATAGCTTTACATATAATATAAAGAGATCTTCAAAACCCTCCATTTAATACAGTGGGACCCATGTAGCCATGCAAGTAATATAATGGGTCACACAAAGAACTCCATTTAATATAATATGACCTTTATAGCTTTCTACTTATTATAATGGGCACCACATAGCTTTACATATAACATGGGCCCCACAAAACCCTTCATTTAATATAATGTGCACCACATAGCTCTCAATTTATTATATGGACCCCATATAGCCCTCCATTTAATATAATGGGCCCCATATAGCCCTCCATTTAATATACTGAATCCAACATAGCCCTCCGTTTAATATAAGGGGTCACATATAGCCCTCCACATAATATAATGGGTACCACATAGCTCTCCATTTAATATAAAGGGCCCCGCATGGCACTAAATTTAATATAACGGCCCCATATACCCTTTCATCTATAATATAACCGGGGATGTGTGTCTCTGTCTGAAGCCTTTATAGACTGCGCATGCGCGACGCGCAGTCTGGCTCCAGACAGAAGTAGGCATCCATCCGTTACAGGTAAGAGGAGTGTATGGCGCCGGAGTTCGCGGTATGCGTAGACACTGAGCGCATACCACGATCTCCGGCGTCATACTTACATACTTACCTGACCGGGAGGAGCGTTTCCGCGGCGTCTCTCTTTGCCGGAGACCGGGGGCGGAGTGAAGGCATCGGATCGGCACATGCGCATAGTGCTATCCGGCGCCATTTTACGTCTTCAGCAAAATGGCACCGGACAGTGTGGTGCTCCGGCGCCGCACTCCTTCCCCAGCATCCGACAGAACAGGACACTGCAGCGCTGTAGCACAGGGAAGAAAGGTGAGCATAAAGTGTTTATTTTTTTGTATGTGTGTACAGCATGAAAGGCATGAGGGGGCCACACATACCATGCATATCAGTATTGGGGGGGTGAGGGGACCATGCATATCAGGATTGGGGGGTGAGGGGACCATGCATATCAGGATTGAGGGATGAGGGGACCATGCATACCAGGAGGAGGGGTACCATGCATACCAGGATTGGGGGGTGAGGGGGCCATGCATACCAGGATTGGGAGGTGAGGGGACCATGCATACCAGGATTGGGGGGAGAGTGGTGCCATGCATACCAGGATTGGGGGGTGAGGGGTGCCATGCATACCAGAATAGGGATAAGGGGTGCCATGCATACCAGGATGAGGGATGGGGTGCCATGCATACAAGGATGAGGAGTACCATACATACCAGGATAGGGATGAGAGGTACCATGTATACCAGGATGGGGATGTGGAGTGCCATATATACCAGGATTGGGGATGAGGAGAGCCATGCATACCAGGGTTGGGGATGAGGGGTGCAATGCATACCAGGATTGGGGATGAGGGGTGCCATGCATACCAGGATTGGGGATGAGGGGTGCCATGCATACCAGGATTGGGGATGAGGGGTGCCATGCATACCAGGATTGGGGATGAGGGGTGCCATGCATGCCAGGATTGGGGATGAGGGAGCCATGCATACCAGGACCAGGATTGGGGATGAGGGAGGCATGCATACCAGGATTGGGGATGAGGGGTGCCATGCATACCCGGATTGGGGATGAGGTGTGCCATGCATACCGGGATTGGGGATGAGGGGTGCCATGCATACTGGGATCGGGGATGAGGGGTGCCATGCATACCGGGATTGGGGATGAGGGGTGCCATGCATACCGGGATTGGGGATGAAGGAACCATGCATACCGGGATTGGGGATGAGGGGGGCCATGCATACCGGGATTGGGGATGAGGGGGGACATGCATACCGGGATTGGGGATGAGGGGTGCCATGCATACCGGGATTGGGGATGAGGGGTGCCATGCATACCGAGATTGGGGATGAGGGGTGCCATGCATACCGGGATTGGGGATGAATGGTGCCATGCATACCAGGATGAGGGACACCATTCATACCAGGATAGGGATGAGGGATGGGGTACCATACATACCAGGATAGGATGAGGAGTACCACACATACCTGGATAGGGATGAGAAGTACCACACACACCAGGATTGGGATGAGGGGGCCACGCATACCAGGATTGGGGGGTGAGGGGTGCCATGCATACCAGGATTGGGGGTGAAGGGTGCCATGCATACCAGGATTGGGGGTGAGGGGTGTCATGCATACCAGGATTGGGGGTGAGGGGTGTCATGCATACCAGGATTGGGGGTGAAGGGTGCCATGCATACCAGGATTGGGGGTGAGGGGTGCCATGTATACCAGGATTGGAGGCGAGGGGTGCCATGCATACCAGGTTAGGGGTGAGGGGTGCCATGCATACCAGGATAGGGGTGAGGGGTGCCATGCATACCAGGATAGGGGTGAGGGGTGCCATGCATACCAGGACAGGATGGAGGCAGCACAAATACCAGGAGGGGGGTAGCACATACCAGCATGGGAGACCATATACCAATAAAAATGCTTGCCACACAGGCGTAGAACGGGTTCAATAGCTAGTTTAATATAATGGGCCTCACATAGCCCTCCATTTAATGTAATGGATACCACATAGCCCTCAAATTAATATAATGGATCTGACATACCCCTTCAATTAATGTAATGGGCATCACATAGCTTTACAAATAAAATAATGGGCCAAATATAACCCTCCATTTAATGTTATGAGCCCCACATGGATTTTCTTATAATATATTGGAACCCACATAGCCCTCCATTCAATATAAGGGGTCCCATATAGCCCTCCATTTATTATAATGTGACCTACCTACATAGCCTTCCATTTAATATAATGTGACCCACAAAACCCTTCATTTAATACAATGGGCCCCATGTAGCCCAGTAATTAATATAATGGGTCCCACAAAAAACTCCATCTATAATATAACTAGAGATGCTTACCTCTGTCTCAAGCTTTTATAGACAGCGCAAGCACGACACATCTGTGCAGTCTGGCTCCAGACTGAAGAACGCATGTAGGTGTTACAGCTAAGAGGAGTGTGTATGGAGCCGGAGATCGCGGTATGCATAGAGACTGAATGCATACCCCGATCTTTGGCGCCATACTTACCTGATCGAGAGGAGCGTTGCTGCGGCGCCCCTCTTTTCTCTGTGTGCCCGCTAGTAAGGAGAATGAATATTCAGTGCTCCTCACTCCCATGGGCGTCGGGAGCAGTGAATATTCATTTTCTTTAGCAACAGGCACACGCAGGAGTTGCAGCAGCCATCTCCTGCCTCCTGTGTCAGCTCCTGCGCCGCTTCCCCCACAGTGTTTGTGTGTATGTATGTATGTATATACACTGCTCAAAAAATAAAGGGAACACTTAAACAGAATATAACTCCAACTAAATCAAACTTCTGTGAAATCAAACTGTCCACTTAGGAAGCAGCACTGATTGACAATCAATTTCACATGCTGTTGTGCAAATGGAATAGACAATAGATGGAAATTATTGGCAATTATCAAGACACCCTCAATAAAGTAGTGGTTCTGCAGGTGGGGACCACAGACCACATCTTAGTACCAATGCTTTCTGGCTGATGTTTTGGTCACTTTTGAATGTTGGTTGTGCTTTCACACTCGTGGAAGCATGAGACGGACTCTACAACCCACAGAAGTTGCTCAGGTAGTGCAGCTCATCCAGGATGGCACATCAATGCGAGCTGTGGCAAGAAGGTTTGAGGTCTGTCAGCGTAGTGTCCAGAGGCTGGAGGCGCTACCAGGAGATAGGCCAGTACACCAGGAGACGTGGAGGGGGAGCCCTGCAAAATGACCTCCAGCAGGCCACAAATATGCATGTGTCTGCACAAACGGTTAGAAACCGACTCCATGAGGGGGGTATGAGGGCCCGACGTCCACAGATGGGGGTTGTGCTCACAGCCAAACACCGTGCAGGATGCTTGGCATTTGCCACAGCCCTGTGCTCTTCACAGATGAAAGCAGGTTCACACTAAGCACATGTGACAGAGTCTGGAGACGCCGTGGAGAGCGATCTGCTGCCTGCAACATCCTTCAGCATGACTGGTTTGGCAGTGGGTCAGTAATGGTGTGGGGTGGCATTTCTTTGGAGGGCCGCACAGCCCTGCATGTGCTCGCCAGAGGTAGCCTGACTGCCATTAGGTACTGAGATGAGATCCTCAGACCCCTTGAGAGACCATATGCTGGTGCGGTTGGCCCTGGGTTCCTCCTAATACAGGACAATGCCAGACCTCATGTGGCTGGAGTGTGCCAGCAGTTCCTGCAAGATGAAGGCATTGAAGCTATGGACTGGCCCGCCCGTTCCCCAGACCTGAATCCGATTGAGCACATCTGGGACATCATGTCTCGCTCCATCCACCAACGTCACACTGCACCACAGGCTGTCAAGGAGTTGGCGGATGCTTTAGTCCAGGTCTGGGAGGAGATCTCACAGGAGACCATCCACAACCTCATCAGGAGCATGCCCAGGCAAAAAAGTGTGATACAACAGAAAATATGTCTTATATTATAGGTTCTTCAAAGTAGCCACCTTTTGCTTTGATGACTGCTTTGCACACTCTTGGCATTCTCTTGATGAGCTTCAAAAGGTAGTCACCGGAAATGGTTTTCACTTCACAGGTGTGCCCTGTAAGGTTTAACAAGTGGGATTTCTTGCCTTATCAATGGGGTTGGGACCATCAGTTGTGTTGTGCAGAAGTCAGGTGGATACACAGCTCATAGTCCCACTGAATAGACTGTTAGAATTTGTATTATGGCAAGAAAAAAGTAGCTAAGTAAAGAAAAACGAGTGGCCATCATTACTTTAAGAAATGAAGGTCAGTCAGTCTGAAAAATTGGGCAAACTTTGAAAGTGTCCCCAAGTGCAGTTGCAAAAACCATCAAGCGCTACAAAGAAACTGGCTCACAAGAGGACCGCCCCAAGAAAGGAAGACCAAGAGTCACCTCTGCTTCTGAGGATAAGTCTATCCGAGTCACCAGCCTCAGAAATCGCAGGTTAACAGCAGCTCAGATTAGAGACCAGGTCAATGCCACACAGAGTTCTAGCAGCAGACACATCTCTACAACAACTGTTAAGAGGAGACTTTGTGCAGCAGGCCTTCATGGTAAAATAGCTGCTAGGAAACCACTGCTAATGGCAGGCAACAAGCAGAAGAGACTTGTTTGGCCTAAAGAACACAAGGAATGGACATTAGACCAGTGGAAATCTGTTCTTTGGTCTGATGAGTCCAAATTTGAGATCTTTGGTTCCAACCACCGTGTCTTTGTGGGATGCAGAAAAGGTGAGCGGATGGACTCTACATGCCTGGTTCCCACCATGAAGCATGGAGGAGGAGGTGTGATGGTGTGGGGGTGCTTTGCTGGTGACACTGTTGGGGATTTATTCCAGATTGAAGGCATACTGAACCAGCATGGCTACCACAGCATCTTGCAGCGGCATGCTATTCCATCCGGTTTGCGTTTAGTTGGACCATCATTTATTTTTCAACAGGACAATGACCCCAAACACACCTCCAGAATGTGTAAGGGCTATTTGACCAAGAAGGAGAGTGATGGGGTGTTACGCCAGATGACCTGGCCTCCAGTCACCAGACCTGAACCCAATCGAGACGGTTTGGGGTGAGCTTGACAGCAGAGTGAAGTCAAAAGGGCCAACAAGTGCTAAGCATCTCTGGGAACTCCTTCAAGATTGTTGGAAGACCATTTCCGGTGACTACCTCTTGAAGCTTATCAAGAGAATGCCAAGAGTGTGCAAAGCAGTCATCAAAGCAAAAGGTGGCTACTTTGAAGAACCTAGAATATAAGACATATTTTCAGTTGTTTCACACTTTTTTAACTATATAATTCTACATGTGTTAATTCATAGTTTTGAAGCCTTCAGTGTGAATGTATATTTTTCATAGTCATGGAAATACAGAAAAATCGATAAATGAGAAGGTGTGTCCAAACTTTTGGTCTGTACTGTATATACATTCAGGAGACCTTGCTTATAAAAAGGGTGCGAAGCTTAGAGCTTCATTTAGGCCCCGCGGAGTCCAGAGTAAGAATGCATCTGGCCTCTTTATGGGCCAGAAGTTTTGCGGCATTGCCTCCCCGGGAGCCAAGATGTAACACATCTATTCCATGCACCTTCAATGTCCTTGGGTCCAAATTATGTACGGCCTGGACGTGGCGTAGTAATGTGTTGAGATCCCGGGATCATCCGCCGTCTTGGCCGTGCTAATGTCCCGCGAGTGCTCCTGCACCCTGACTCATAGCTCTCGCGTAGTCAGTCTAATGTATATCAGGCCGCAGCCACAAGTGGCATGATAGACGACATTGGTGGTACCACACGAGATGTAATTCGTAATCCTAAATACAAGAGAGCCGTCAGATGATGCAAAGGATGCACTTCGGAAGAAATTGGCGCAGGCAAGACAGTGGCCACAGGGAAAGCAAACCACAGTGGGTCCGAAATGAGTTTGATGGAGATGGAACATAGTTGGAGGACACCAAGAGATCTCCCAAGTTTTTGGCCCGCCGAGCCTTCATCAGTGGGGGATTACCAAGGTGGCTTCGCAGGGAGGGCTCCATGCCAAGCATACCCCAATGTTTAGTCAAAATTGTCCGAATAGAGTCCCATTCGTGATTGAAGGTAGAAATATAGCGGGTACCTTCTTGTTCTTTCACCGCCTCCCCCGAACAGGCTGGGTACAATAACTGGTTACAGGGAGTTCCCCGTGCCATCCGATAGACACGGTCGATGCTCCTGTTACTATATCCACGATTCCTAAACGATCAGCCAGATCTGCGGTTTGTGTCTCAAATTTAGTCAGTGGAGCAAATCCGCCTCATCCTGTCCGACCGGGACGGCCCTAATCTTCGATGAATTATGTGCATTTACTGCCATAGGTTTGCTGTAGACGTCAGTCTGAATAGCGGAGTGGGCATCCACCTCCAGAGTGACGTCAAGAAAATCAATGCATTTAGCATGATGTGTATAAGTGAGTTTGATCCCAAGTGAGTTAGAAATGAGTCGCACCATAAAATTATCAAGCTCCTTCACCGTCCCCCGCCAAAAAAATAAAATGTCATCGATGTATCTCAGCAAAGACTCAACCTGGTCCACGCCCCGCGCGCCCTCATCACCAAAGA
Organism: Phyllobates terribilis; assembly: GCF_046119375.1. NCBI lineage: Eukaryota > Metazoa > Chordata > Amphibia > Anura > Dendrobatidae > Phyllobates > Phyllobates terribilis. Next base: position 903,366 of record NW_027363119.1, read on the forward strand.
GGTCCCTCTCCCATGCCCTAAGGAAGAGGCTGGCGTACGAGGGCGCGCAGGCCGCCCTCATGGCTGTGCCTCGCTTTTGGAGATACACCATATCTTTAATTAAAAAATAATTATGTGAGAGGACGAGGTGAAGGAGCTCAAGGATAAATTCAAGCGATGGGCCGTCCAGGTCGGAGGTTCCAAGGAAGAGGCGGACCACTTCCAGGCCCAGATCATGGCTGATACAAGTGTACAGGCTCTCAACATCGGCCGTCACCATCAGAGTGCCGTCCTCCACAAGGACGCTAGCAACCCGAGTAAGGACGTTCGTTGTGTCCTTTATATATGGTGGATAAACTCAACAAGGGGCCTGAGATGTCTGTCAATGTATTTGCATATCAATTCGCATAGGCCTCCCAAACCAGGCACGATCGGACGTCCCGGGGGGCTGACAGCGTCCTTGTGGATCTTGGGGAGGAGATAGAAGGTAGCCGTTTTTGGAAACTGCATTGTAAGAGCCTCCACTGTTTTCTTGTTGATAACTCCTTGTTCACAGGCATGAGCCAGGATCCCCTGGAGCACCGCGGAGAACGTTGCTGTTGGTTTAAAAGATAATTTAGTATAGATGTTGAGCCCCGTAATTGGCGAAGTGTCTCCTTTTCATATTTGGAACAGGGCCATAACACTATGTTCCCTCACTTGTCTGCCGGTTTAAAGAACACGTCTTGAAGAGACCGCAACTGTTGAATGGCTATATGTTGGAAGTGTGTCAAATTATCAAATCTCCGGCGTGTGGAGAGACGTCTAAGGTCCTCCGTGACCAATCGCACAAATATCTCCACAGCCGGACTGAGGGACAAGGGTGAGAAACATGTGGATTTAGGGTACAAGCATTGTAATGACCCACCTGTTGAAAGAGTTCCCTGCTTCAAAAGGAAGTCCTCTAAATTTTGTAGGGCCTCTTCCTCCACAGCGCTCATAGGGTCTCCATCAGCACGCGACCTTGAATGGAGTTTATGGAGAATCAGTTTACGGGCAAACATGTGGAGGCTCTTGAGAGCAGTGAAAAAAAGAATGGCATTTGTTGGTGAAAATGATAGGCCTCTCCCAAGAACTTCCACCTGTGCAGCAGATAGTATACAGTATGTGTAGATAGGTTAATGATACGGAGCCCCCCCTGGGATACACCCACCTGGAATGGAGTCGTCTGTTTCCTTCTGTTATTGAGTCTAGCCTGGACCCTTTGTGGCGGGTAGGTGGGTTGTCTGGCACTGAGAGCCTGATGGTTCCAGAGGGAAACGGTCATCTGTAGACGTCAATGACGCTGTTGATACCGAACGTGAGCGGGAATAGTTGCTGTTCCTAAAACGAGAGAGTGTGACGTCTCAGATGGAAGCCTCCATCTATAAACACTCGAGGTCTGTTTATCCCGTATATCACGTTGTAATTTTTGGTCTTACTTGAATAAATTTCTTTGACCCACTTTTGGGATTCAGCGTCAATGTCGTCATTTAGTTTCTTCAGATCGTCACTAGTCATGTCTCTCTTGAGCTGGATCTGAAGCTGCTCAATTTCAGTTTCAATCTCTGAAAGGGATGCCTCATTCATCTTCTTTTTACTCACTCTTTTCTCCTTTGTCTTCATACTGCTTGAGTCGGCAGGTTTTCGTGATACACCAGTCCACTGGTAACTGGTGTATTTGCGACTCTTTTTGTATAATATACTGGGCCTCCGTTTGACTCAATTTAATATAGTAGGTCCCACATAGCCCTACAATTAATGTATTGGGCACCACATAGATTTACATATAATATAATGGATCTTACCTACCCCTCCATTTAATGTAATGGGCCCCACATAGATTTTTTAATAATATATTGGCAGCCACATAGCACTCCATTCAATATAAGGGGTCCCAATTAGCCCTCCATTTATTAAAATGTGCCCTACATAACATTCCATTTAATATAATTGGAACCGCAAAACCCTTCATTTAAGATAATCGGCCCCACATAGCCCAACATTCAATATAATGGACCCCACATAGATCTACCTATAATATAAAGAGCCCTACAAAACCCTCTATTTAACACAATCGGCCCCACGTAGCCTTGTAATTATTATATTGGACCTCGCATAGCCCTCCATTTAATATAATGAGCGCCACATGGCACTCCATATAACAGGCCACACTTGGCCTTCCCTTTGCCATTGCAGTGCCACCGGAGCACACCCTTTCCCGTTGGCGTGCTATCGGAGCACACCCTTTTCCATTGGCTTGTCACCAGAGCGCACCTTTTCCCATTAGCATGCCTCCATTCAATATAAAGGATCCCATATAGCCTTCCATTTATTAGAATACACCCTATATAGCCTTCCCTTTAATATAATCAAACCCACAAAACTCTTTCTTTAATATAATATAATGGATCCCATACAGCCCTCCATTTAACATACTGCGTCCAACTTAGCCCTCCATTTAATATAAGGGGTCACATAAAGCCCTCCACATAAATTAATGGGTACCACATAGCTCTCCATTTAATATAAAGGGCCCCACATGGCACTAAATTTAATATAATGACCCCATATACCCTCTAATTTAATATGATGGGCCCCACATAGCCCTCCATTTAATGTAATGGGTACCACATAGCCCTCAAATTAATATAATGGTTCCGACATAGCCCTTCAATTAATGGAATGGGCACCACATAGCTTTACATATAAAATAATGGGCCAAATATAACGCTCCATTTAATGTTATGGGCCCCACATGGATTTTCTTATAATATATTGGGACCCACATAGCCCTCCATTCAATAAGTGGTCCCATATAACCCTCCATTTATTATAATGTGCCCTACATAGCCTTCCATTTAATATAATGTGACCCAAAAAAAACCTTCATTTAATACAATGGGCCCCGCGTAGCCCTGAAATTAATATAATGGGTCCCACAAAAAACTCTATTTAATATAATGTGATCTGCATAACATTCTATCTATAATATAACCGGCCGAGCGTCCGTCTGTCTGAAGCCTATAGACTGCGCATGCGCGACGCGCAGTCTGGCTCCAGACAAAAGAACGCATGGAGCCGTTACAGGTAAGAGGAGTGTATGGCGCTGGAGATCGCGGTATGCGTAGACACTGAACGCATACCGCAATCTCCGGCGTCATACTTACATACTTACATGACCAGGAGGAGCGTTGTCGCGGCGCCTCTCTTCTGGCCAGAGACCGGGGGCGGAGTGAAGGCGTCGGAATCGCCGCATGCACATAGCGCTATCTGGCGCCATTTTACTGAAGACATTTGCATTGTGTCTTCAGCAAAATGACGCCGGACAGCGCGTTGCTCTGGCGCCGCATTCCTCCCCCGGCAGAACAGGACACAGCAGCGCTGGAGTACAGGGAAGAAAGGTGAGTATAAGTGTTTTTTGTTTGTATGTGTGCAGAGGAGTACCATGCATACCAGGATTGGGGGGTGAGGGGGCCACACATACCAGGATTGGGGGATGAGGGGTGCCATGCATACCAGGATTGTGGGATGAGGGGGCCACACATACCAGGATTGGGGGATGAAGGGGCCACACATACCAGGATTGGGGGATGAGGGGGCCACACATACCAGGATTGGGTGGATGAGGGGTACCATGCATACCAGGATTGAGGGATGAGGGGGCCACACATACCGGGATTGGGGGATGAGGGGACCATGCATACCAGGATTGGGGGATGAGGAGGCCACGCATACCAGGATTGGGGGATGAGGGGTACCATGCATACCAGGATTGTGGGTGAGGGGTACCATGCATACCAGAATTGGGGGATGAGAGTACCATACATACCAGGATTGGGGGATGAGGGGTACCATTCATACCAGGATTGGGGGATGAGGGGTACCATGCATACCCGGATTGGGGGATGAGGAGTGCCATGCATACCAGGATAGGAGATGGGGGGTGCCACGCATACCAGGATAGGGGATGGGGGGTGCCATGCCTAAGAGTATTGGGGGAAGAGGGGTGCCATGCATACCAGGATTGGGGGAATAGGGGTGTCATGTATGCCAGGATTGAGGGGCGAGGGGTACCATGCATACCAGGATTGAGGGGTGAGGGGTACCATGCATACCAGGATAGGGGAATGAGGGGTACCATGCATACCTGGATTGGGGGATGAGGGCTACCATGCATACCAGGATAGGGATCTGGGGGGGCCATGCATACCAGGATTCGGATAAGGGGCCATGCATACCAGGATAGGGATGAGGGGTACCATCTTTACCAGGATAGGGATGGGGGGTACCATGCATACCAGGATGAGGGAGCTATGCATACCAGGATGAGGGGCGCCATGCATGCCAGGATTGGGGATGACGGGTGCCATGCATGCCAGGACTGGGGATGAGGGGTGCCATGCATACCAGGATTGGAGGTGAGGGGTGCCATGCATACCAGGATAGGGATGAGGCGTGCCATGCATACCAGGATAGGGATGAGGGGTGCCATGCATACCAGGATTGGGGGATGAGGGGACCATGCATACCAGGATTAGGGGTGAGGGGACCATGCATATCAGGATTGAGGGATGAGGAGGCCACGCATACCAGGATTGGGGGATGAGGGGTGCCATGCATACCAGGATTAGTGGTGAGAGGTGCCATGCATACCAGGATTGGGGGTGAGGGGTGCCATGCTTACCAGAATTGAGGGTGAGGGGTGCCATGCATACCAGGATTGAGGGTAAGGGGTGACATGCGTACCAGGATTGGGGGGTGAGGGGTGCCATGCAAACCAGGATAGGGATGAGGTGTACCATGCATACCAGGATAGGGATGAGGGCAGCACATAACAGGATGGGGGAACAGGATTGAGGAGCACAAATACCAGGATGGGGGCAGCACAAATACCAGGATGGGGGCAGCACAAATACCAGGATGGGAGACCATATACCAATAAAAATGCTCGCCACCCGGGCGTAGAACGGGCTCAATAGCTAGTTTATTATAATGGGACCTGCATAGCCCTCCATTTAATATAGTGGACCCCACATAACCCTCCATTTAAAATAATGGTCCCCACGTAGTCTTCCATTTAATATAATGAGCGCCACTTAGCCATTCATATAATATCACGGGACCTACATAGCCTTCCATTTAATATAAGGGGACACATATAGGCCTCCACGTAATATAATGGGCCCCACATGGCACTAAATTTAATAATGTCAAATATACCCTATCATTTAATATACCGTATTTTTCAGACTATAAGATGCACTGGACCAAAAGACGCACCTAGGTTTTAGAGGAGGAAAATAGAAAAAAAAATTGAAGCAAAAAATGTGGTCATGATGCGCTGTTAAAGGGGAGGGGGTCTCTTGCTGACACTTATAAGGGTAATGTCCCTCAATTCTGTTAATAATATCCCCCATCCTGGAATATATGGCCCCGCTCTTCCTATTATACCTATCCCGGTATGCATGGCACCGCTGATCCCCATCCTGGTATGCATGTCACTCCTCATCCTTGTATACATGGCATCCCTCATCCCTCTTCCTAGTATGCGTGGACCCTTCATCCCTCTTCCTGATATGCATGGCACCCCTCATCCTAAAATGTATGGTCCCCCTCATCCCTCTTCCTGGTATGAATGCCCCCTCCCCGATCCCCATCCTGGTATGCAAGGCACCCCTGATCCCCATCCTGGTATGCAAGGCACCCCTAATCCTGGTATGCATGGCACCCCTCATCCTTATCCTACAATGTATGGCCCCCCTCATCTCTATCCTGGTATGCAAGGCACTTCTCTTCCCTATCCTGGTATGCATGGCACCCCTCATCCCTCTTCCTGGTATGCATGGCCCCTTCATCCCTCTTCATGGTATGCATGGCACCCCTCATCCCTCCTCCTTGTATGGATAGCACCCCTCATCCCTCTTCCTGGTATGCATGGCCCCTTTATCCCTCTTCATGGTATGCATGGCACCCCTCATCCTGGTATGTATGCCCCCCCCCATCCCTGTTCCTGGTATGCATGGAACCCAATCCCCATCACGCTGCACACAAAAATAATAAACAATTAGGCTATGTACCCACGATGCAGAAATGCTCAGGATTTTTTCCTGAGCGTTTCTGCATCTCCCTGGCAGAAAAAAACGCATGCGGATTGTACATGCGTTTTCCTGCCAGGGACATGCGGAAGTGAAGCGTTCTTCACATGCATTTCCGCATGCGGGTTGACAAGCGCTTTCCAAGCGATTTTAGCATCACTTGGAAAGTGCTTGTCAACTTGGTCACACTATATAAATCCATGCAAACAGCATGGATTTATATAGTGTGACCCGAGAGAATGTAAAAAAATAAAAAAATAAAATAAATCTATACTTACCCTCCGATGGCCCGCGCTGTCTCGCTTCACTGTCCCGGCTGTGGTAGACTTAAGTACCTTCCGGCGTCAGCGTCGCGTGACCCGTCACATGACTATGACGTCAGCGCAGGTCCTTCAGTACATCGCGAACTGTCGGCATGCGAGGAGGAGCGCACCGCGGGCCTCCAGAGGGCAAGTATATATTTATTTTTTATTTTATTCTTTTTTTTACAGTTTTCTATGGTACCCAGGTCCGGAGGAGAGTCTCCTCTCCTCTAGACCTGGGTACCATCTGCATATTAGAACGCATGGAATGTGCATCTACATACGTATGTAGTGATGCATAATCCATGCGGTCTAATGCAAGTCAATGGCGGAGAAAACGCAGCACTTCCGCAAAATAATTGTTAGTGCTGCGTTTTTTTCCGCAATGATAATCCGCAGCGGAAATTTCCGCACCATGAGCACAGCACATGCAGATTATCATTGGGGAACATAGTAGGCCTTCTACCATGCGTTTAAGTGTTTCTGCAGCGTTTTTGCCGCTGCGGAAACGCTTAAAAAACGCATCGTGGGCACACAGCCTAATACTCACCTCCTCTCTCTACTACAGTGCTGTGTCCTGCTCTGCTGCCAGCACTGGTCTCACCGTGCGAGCCATGCATGGCGTAACTTCCATGTGCCCTTACAAGGTGAGATCAGCTGCCGGAATAGTCACTGCTCCCCACGCAGTGACTTCATACTCCTTAATAGCCAGCACACAGTGTAGCCGTATCGTGGCTCCTGCTGCCGGGCGATCGCGTGTGCCCGCTATCAAAGAGCATGAATATTCATCCCTCTCCACTCCCATGGTCGTGGAGAAGGGTGAGTAATCATGCTCTTGAATAGCAGGCACACACGATCACCTGGCAGCAGCAGAAGGCGCGCTGCATCTATACTGTTTGCCCACTAGTAAGGAGAATGAATATTCAGTGCTCCCATGCAGTGAATATTCATTTTCTTTAGCAGCAGGCACACACAGGAGCTTCAGCAGCCGGCTTCTGTCTCCTGTGCCCGCTCCTCCGCCGCTCCCCCCACAGAGTGTGTGTGTGTGAGTGAGTGTGTGTGTGTGTGTGTGTGTGTGTGTGTGTGTGTGTGTGTGTGTGTGTGTGTGTGTGTGTGTGTGTGTGTGTGTGTGTGTGTGTGTGTGTATACATACACAGTTATATTTGGGTACCCCTATTAATCTTAAGCTTAATATTTTATAAAAATTGGTGTTTTTGCAACAGCTATTTCAGTTTGATATATGTAATAACTGTTGGACATAGTAATGTTTCTGCCTTGAAATGAGGTTTATTGTACTAACAGAAAATGTGCAATCTGTATTCAAACAAAATTTGACAGGTGCATAAGTATGGGCACCTCACCAGAAAGGTGACATTAATATTTAGTAGATCCTCCTTTTGCAAAAATAACAGCCTCTAGTCGCTTCCTGAAGCTTTTAATGATATCCTGGATGAAGGTATTTTTGACCATTCCTCTTTACAAAACAATTCCAGTTCAGTTAAGTTTGATGGTCGCCGAGCATGGACAGCCCTCTTCAAATGATCCCACAGATATTCAATGATATTCAGGTCTGGGGACTGGGATGGCCATTCCAGAACATTGTAATTGTTCCTCTGCATGAATGCCTGAGTAGATCTGGAGCGGTGTCATTTTTACAACAAAATTTACAAAACCATTTTTTTAGGCACCACATCACATTTGAAGTGACTTTGAGGGGGCCTTTATGACAGAAAATATCCAAAAGTGACACCATTCTAAAAACTGCATCCCTCAAGGTGCTCAAAACCACATTCAAGAAGTTTATTAACCCTTCAGGTGCTTCACAGGAATTTTTGGAATGGGGAAGAAAAAAATGAACATTTAACTTTTTTCACAAAAATGTTACTTTAGACCCAATTTTTTCTGTTTTTGCAGGGGTAACAGGAAAAAATGGACACCAAAATTTGTTGTGCATTTTCCCGAGCACGCAGATACCCCATACGTCAGGAAAAAACACTGTTTGGGCTCACGGCAGGGCTCAGAAGGGAAAGCGCGCCATTTGACGTTTTGAATGTAAAATTGGCTTAAATAATTAGCGGACTCCATGTTGCGTTTGGAGAGCCCCTGATGTGCCTAAACAGTGGAAACCCCCAAATGACACCATTTTAGAAACTAGGCCCCTCCGGGAACTTATCTAGATGTGTGGTGAGCACCTTGAACCCCCAGGTGCTTCACAGAAGTTTATAACATGGTGCTGTGAAAATAAAATTTTCACATTTTTCCCACAAAAATGTTTTTCAGCCCCCAGTTTTGCATTTTCATAAGGGTAACAGGAGAAATTGCACCATGCAACTTGTTGTGCAATCTCTCCTGAGTAAGCCAATACCCCATATGTGGGGGAAAATAACTGCATGGGCGCACGGCAGGGTTCGGAAGGCAAGGAGCGCCATTTGACTTTTTGATTGTAAAATTTGGTTGAATAATTATTGGATGCCATGTTACGATTGGGGAGCCTCTGATGTGCCTTAACAGTGGAAACCCCCCACAAGTGACAACATTTTGGAAACGACCCCCCTCAGCGAACTTATCTAGATGTGTGGTGAGCATCCTGAACCCCCAAGTGCTTTACAGAAGTTTGTAACATGGAGCCGTGAAAATAAAAAAATTCTAACTTTTTCCACAAAAATTATGTTTTAGCCCCTATTTTTTTTTCTTTTCACAAGGTTAAGAGGAGAAAATGGGCCCCAAAAACTATTGTGCAATTTCTCCTGAGTACACCAATACCCCATATGTGGGGAAAATACAGTGTTTGGGCGCATGGCAGAGTTCAGAAGGGAAGGAGCACTGTGTGACTGTTTGAACGCAAAATTGGCTGGAATCGAGAGCGGACGCCATGTTGAGTTTGGAGAGCCCATGATGTGCCTAAATAGTGGAAACCCCCCAAAAGTGATCCCATTTTGGAAACTACACCCCTCAAGGATTTTATCAAGGGATATAGTGAACATTTTGAACCCAGAGGTACGACACAGAATTTGATAACATTAGATCATCATATTGAATAAGTTGTCATTAGTCTTGAGCGCAAGTGCTCGCTACTTGAGTTTGCATCGGGTACTCAGGCATGCACCATGTATCGCGCGTGCTCAAGTGACATGCTCAAGTCCCCGCCTGGCATGTTTCACGGTTATTAGACATCCCAAAAAAAAACATGAGGGGATCGCTCGTGCAGGGCAGGCAATCCCCGCAAGGTTTTTTTAGCCGCGAAACATATGGGGTGGAGACTCGAGCATGTCACTTGAGCACTCGCGATCCTCAGTGCATAACCGAGCACCCGATGCAAACTCAAGTAGCGAGCACTTGCGCTCAACACTAGTCGCCATATCGTCATTTTTTATTTTTTTTTTACTTTTAAAAAAATCCCAACCCTAACCCTAGCCCCAACCCTAACCCCAACCCTAACCCCAACCCTAACCCCAATCCTAACCCCAACTTTAGCCCATCCCTAACCCTAACCCCAGCCCAACCCTAACTCTAGCCCAACCCTAACCCTAGCCCCAGCACAACCCTAACCCTAGAGTTTATTTTTTACGCCGTTCCTCGTGCGGTATAATTGATTAGACGACTTTATTCTTCAGGTCGGTGCGATTACAGCGATAACAGATTCATATCGGGTTTTTATGATTGACAGCTGTCACACTCTAAAAGACGCATTTTTTTGTAAAATCTAGTTTTTGCATTGCCATATTTTGAGAGCTATAATTTTTCCATATTTCGGCCCACAGAGTCATGTGACGGCTTGTTTTCTGCGGGATGAGTTGACAATTTTATTGGTGCCATTTTCAGGCACGTGCCATTTTTTGATTGCTTTCCATTCTGATTTTTGGGAGGCAGAATAAACAAAAACCAACAATTCAGGAATTGTTTTTTTTTTTGTTTTTTTATTCTGTTCCGCATGTGGTAAAATTGATAAGGTAGCTTTTTTCTTCGGGTCAGTACGTTTACAGCGGTACCACGTCTATATAGTTTTTTGATGTGTTGGCGCTTTTACACAATAAAAGCAATTTTATAGAAAAATAATTTTTTTGCATCACTTTATTCTGAGAGCTTTAACTTTTTTACTTTTCGGCTGATGGAGCTGTATGGCACCTTGTTTTTTGCGGGACAAGATGACATTTTCAGAGGTACCATATTTATTTATATTCGCTTTTTTGATCGCGTGTTATTCCATTTTTTGATTGGCGGTATGATAAAAGCATTGTTTTTTGCTTCGTTTTTTTTTTTTTTTACCATGTTCACTAAAGGGGTTAAGTAGTGGGACAGTTTTATAGGTCAGGTCATTCCGGACGCGGCGATACCAAATATGTGTACTTTTATTGTTTTGTTTTTTTTTTCCATAATATTTATTGATGGGTACATTATATTTTTATTTTTGGTGGATTATTTTTTTTAATTTTTTTTTTTAGATTTTTTAAAAAAAATTTTTTAATTTTTTTATACTTTTTTTTAACTTTTATTCTTTGTCTCACTATGGGACTTTCACTTTTTTTATTCTGATCGCCTGTATAGCATAGGGATGGAGCACCATCCCTGTGCTATACAGGCTGTCAGCGCTGCAGATGCAGAAGATATTTTGGTCATGCAATGCGCATGACCAAAGTATCTTCCTGCTGTCTGGTGACCCAGATGTTGTCATGACAACATCGGGTCGTCAAGGCAACATCCGGGAAGCCACGGCAGATAGCATTGGACACCGGCAGGAGAGATGAGCATCGCGATCACCTCCCATTGCCACTGCAATGCTGTGATCGACTTCGATCGCAGCACTGCGGGGATTAATGTGCCGGGAACGGTGCGGTACCGCTCCCTCCACATAGCACTGGGTGTCAGCTGTGACAATCAGCTGACACCCGGCGGCAATAGCGCATGCACAGCTTGTGTGCGGGCGCGATCGCCATGACGTACTATTCCCTACCTGGATCTAAAGTCCCAGGGCGCAGGTACGTATTAGTACGTCTTGGGCTTTTAAAGAGTTGATAATAGGACCTATATAGCGATCAATTTAATGTAATGGGCCCCACATAGCACTCCATTTAATATTGTGGGTCCCATACAGCCCTACATTTAATATATTGCGTACAACGTAACCCTCCAAATAAGGGGTCACATACAGCCCTCCACATAATATAATGGGTACCACATAGCTCTCCATTTAATATAAAGGGCCCCACATGGCATTAAATTTAATATAACGCCTTTCAACGCAAAGCAGTGCGTCTTAATCATTGATTATAATCATTGATTAAGACGCACTGCTTTGTGTCGAAACACGTATTTTAATTTCTGGACTGTGACTTACTGGATTTTATACCATTTGAAGCTATGAAATAAATGAAGAATGGATTTTTAACCACTTCGCACCAGAGCCTGTTTTTGCCTTCGTGACCAGGCCAATTTTTTCAATTCTGACCACTGTCACTTTATGAAGCAATTACTCTGGAACGCTTCAACGGATCCCCCTGATTCTGAGATTGTTTTTTCGTGACATATTGTACTTCATGATAGTGGTAAAATTTCTTTGATATCACATGCGTTTATTTGTGAAAAAATCGGAAATTTGGCGAAAATTTTGAAAATTTTGCAATTTTCAAACTTTGAATTTTTAAGCCCTTAAATCAGAGAGATATGTCACACAAAATACTTAATAAATAACATTTCCCACATGTCTACTTTACATCAGCACAATTTTGGAACCAAAATTTTTTTTTGTTAGGGAGCTATAAGGGTTAAAAGTTGACCAGCGATTTCTCATTTTTCCAACAAAATTTACAAAAACATTTTTTTAGGGACCACATCATATTTGAAGTCACTTTGAGGGGTCTTTATGACAGAAAATACCCAAAAGTGACACCGTTCTAAAAACTGCACCCCTCAAGGTGCTCAAAACCACATTCAAGAACTTTATTAACCCTTCAGGTGCTTCACAGAAATTTTTGGAATGTGGAAGAAAAAAATTAACATTTAACTTTTTTCACAAAAATGTTACTTTAGACCCAATTTTTTTTATTTTCACAGGGGTAACAGGAAAAAAATGGACCCCAAAATTTTTTGTGCAATTTCTCTTGAGCGTGCTGATACCCCATATGTGAGGGAAAACCACTGTTTGGGCGCACGGCAGGGCTCGGAAAGGAAGGAGCGCCATTAGACTTTTTGAATGTAAAATTTGTCTGAATAATTAGCAGACGCCATGTTGCATTTGGGGAGCCCCTGATGTGCCTAAACAGTGGAAACCCCCCACAAGTGACACCATTTTGGAAACTAGACCCCTTAGGGAACTTATCTAGATGTGTGGTGAGCACCTTGAACCCCAAGGTGCTTCACAAAAGTTTATAATATTGAGCTGTAAAAATAAAATTTTCACATTTTTCCCACAAAACCGTTTTTCATCCCTTAATTTTGCATTATCATAAGGGTAATAGGATAAATTGCACCATGAAATTTGTTGTGCAATTTCTCCTGAACACGCTGATACCCCATATGCGGAGGCAAATTACTGTTTGGGCGCATGGCAGGGCTCGGAAGGGAAGGAGCGCCATTTGACTTTTTGAATGTAAAATTTGTCTGAATAATTAGCAGACGCCATGTTGCATTTGGGGAGCCCCTGATGTGCCTAAACAGTGGAAACCCCCCACAAGTGACACCATTTTGGAAACTAGACCCCTTAGGGAACTTATCTAGATGTGTGGTGAGCACCTTGAACCCCAAGGTGCTTCACAAAAGTTTATAATATTGAGCTGTAAAAATAAAATTTTCACATTTTTCCCACAAAACCGTTTTTCATCCCTTAATTTTGCATTATCATAAGGGTAATAGGATAAATTGCACCATGAAATTTGTTGTGCAATTTCTCCTGAACACGCTGATACCCCATATGCGGAGGCAAATTACTGTTTGGGCGCATGGCAGGGCTCGGAAGGGAAGGAGCGCCATTTGACTTTTTGAATGTAAAATTTGTCTGAATAATTAGCAGACGCCATGTTGCATTTGGGGAGCCCCTGATGTGCCTAAACAGTGGAAACCCCCCACAAGTGACACCATTTTGGAAACTAGACCCCTTAGGGAACTTATCTAGATGTGTGGTGAGCACCTTGAACCCCAAGGTGCTTCACAAAAGTTTATAATATTGAGCTGTAAAAATAAAATTTTCACATTTTTCCCACAAAACCGTTTTTCATCCCTTAATTTTGCATTATCATAAGGGTAATAGGATAAATTGCACCATGAAATTTGTTGTGCAATTTCTCCTGAACACGCTGATACCCCATATGCGGAGGCAAATTACTGTTTGGGCGCATGGCAGGGCTCGGAAGGGAAGGAGCGCCATTTGACTTTTTGAATGTAAAATTTGTCTGAATAATTAGCAGACGCCATGTTGCATTTGGGGAGCCCCTGATGTGCCTAAACAGTGGAAACCCCCCACAAGTGACACCATTTTGGAAACTAGACCCCTTAGGGAACTTATCTAGATGTGTGGTGAGCACCTTGAACCCCAAGGTGCTTCACAAAAGTTTATAATATTGAGCTGTAAAAATAAAATTTTCACATTTTTCCCACAAAACCGTTTTTCATCCCTTAATTTTGCATTATCATAAGGGTAATAGGATAAATTGCACCATGAAATTTGTTGTGCAATTTCTCCTGAACACGCTGATACCCCATATGCGGAGGCAAATTACTGTTTGGGCGCATGGCAGGGCTCGGAAGGGAAGGAGCGCCATTTGACTTTTTGAATGTAAAATTTGTTTGAATAATTAGCAGACGCCATGTCGCATTTGGGGAGCCCCTAATGTGACTAAACAGTGGAAACCCCCCACAAGTGCCACCATTTTGGAAACTAGACCCCTTAGGGAACTTATCTAGATGTGTGGTGAGCACCTTGCACCCCCAGCTGCTTCACAGAAGTTTATAATATTGAGCCGTGAAAATAAAATTTTCACATTTTTCCCATAAAAAATGTTTTTCATCCCCTAATTTTGCATTATCATAAGGATAACCGGAGAAATTGCACCATGAAATTTGTTGTACAATTTCTCCTGAGTACGCCGATACCCCATATGTGGGGGAAAACCACTGCTTTGGTGTACGGCAGGGTTCGGAAGAGAAAGGAGCGCTATGTTGGCTGGGATAGGCAGCAGACACCATGTCACATTTGAAGAGTCGCTGACATGCCAAAACAGCAGAAACCTCCACAAATGACCCCATTTTGTAAACTACACCTCTCAAGGAATTCATCTAGGGAAGTAGTGAGTATTTTTTAATTTTTAAATTTATACCATTGGGCAGTGAAAAAATCATAATTATATTTTTACCACAAAAAAATGTTTTACCCTCAGATTTTACATTTTCACACAGGGCAATGGGTAAAAATGGTGCCGAAATGTGTCACACAATTTCTTCTAAAAGTGTCAATACCCCATATGTGGCTGTATCGTACCGCTTAGCCATACGGTGAGATCTGGGTGCTATTTGACAATTGGAGAACAAATTATTGTAGAATAGGCATTTGGATTTGGGAGCACAAAATTTTCTGAATTTCTTTTGGGGGACAAGGGTCATTTTGCTTTTCCAGAGCCTTTCTGCTACCAGTAACTTGGAAGTCCCTTATATTTTTAACAGATGACGGACCTGAGTGGGGACTAGCTTTTTTTGAGGACTGAGTTGAAGCTTTTATTGGGAACATTTTACGTAACATTTATCCGGCGCTCTAGGCTGAGCACTTACATCGGGGTTTCCATCTAAATTTCCAAGTGATGTAATTCAGATGAAACCCCTGCAGGATCCATTCACTGTAATGAGGCAGCAGAGTTACTCTGGACACCGTCTGGCCTCTGTGTAGCGGTGTCCTTTTTTTCAGAAGTGCACAAAACTGTGGCCAGCCGCACTTTTATGCACGCCTAAAACAAATGACACCGTGGGATCACAGGCTAGACGGCGTCCACAGTGGCCTATATCTGTCTCATTACAGGGAATCTTCCGTCATGGGTTCCGGCTGAATCACGTATTTCAGAGATTTACACGGAAACTCTGGTGTAAGTGCTCAGCGCAGAGCACAGGATAAATGTGGGCAGAGCCTTACTGGGATCTTTGGGGACATAATAAACAAATCAGTAGCAGGTGAAGAATTGGTTTTATTTATTTTTTACGCCGTTCCTAGTGTGATATAACTGATTAGATTACTTTATTCTTCGGGTCGGTGTGATTACAGAGATACCAGATTGATATCGGGTTTTTATGACTGACAGCTGTCACACACTAAAAGACGCTTTTTTTGCAAAATCTAGTTTTTGCATCACCATATTTTGAGAGCTATAATTTTTCCATATTTCGGCCGACAGAGTCATGTGACGGCTTGTTTTTTGCGGGACGAGTTGACATTTTTATTGGTACCATTTTTGGGGACGTGACATTTTTTGATCGCTTTCTATTCCGTTTTTTGGGAGGTAAAATTAACAAAAACAAACAATTCAGGAATTGTTTTTTGAGTTTTTTTTTTATGCCGTTCTGCGTGTGGTAAAAGTGATCAGGCAGCGTTATTCTTCGGGTCAGTACGTTTACAGCGATACTACACTTACTGTATTTTTTTTATGTTTTGGCGTTTTTACACAATAAAACTATTTTATAGAAAAAAATATTTTTTTTGCATTGCTTTATTCTGAGCGCTATAACTTTTTTATTTTTCGGCTGATGGAGCTGTATGGCGGCTTTTTTTTTGCGTAACAAGATGACGTTTTCAGTGGTACCATTTTTATTTCTATTTTGTTTTTTGATCGCATTTTTTTCCACTTTTTGTTTGGCAATATGATGAAAAAGCATATTTTTTTGCTCCGTTTTTTATTTATTTTTATTACGGTGTGCACAGAAGGAGTTAATTAGTGTGACAGTTTTATAGCTCGGGTTGTTTCGGACGCGGCGATACCAAATATGTGTACTTTTTTTGGTTTTGTAAAAATATACGGATTTATTGGTTTAATATTTTATTTATTTATTTTTATTTATTTTGTGATTTTTTTATTAATAGTTTAAAAACTTTTTTTTTACTTTTTTTCACATTTTTACTTAGTCCCTGTATGGGACAATAATTTTTATTTTTCTGATCGCTGATCTCATGTAATGTAATAGACATATATTACATTACATGAGATCTTCACACAGTCAGTGTGTCCTGCCAGGCTTCAGCTGCAGCTGAGCCAGACAGGACACCATATATGGCAGATCTGGAGGCGGTCATGTGACCTCCAGCTGCCATAGCAACCCCAGGTCCTGGAAGGACACGGAGGTCTTCGGAGAGGTAAGTTGACGACCCCCTCTCCTCCTGCTGTCTCCTATATGCCGTGATCACTATAGATCACAGCATATAGATGACAGCTAAGGGTTAACATCACTGGGACCTGATCTAATCAGGTCCCGATGATGTTCCCTGTCAGAGCTAACGCTCTGCACCGGAATCGCAGCGCTTGCAGGACCCTAGGGGTCCTGAGCGCTGCGAGACCACCCACCGTTTTTAAACGTCGGCGCTGCACAGAGCCCGGCAAGCGCCGACGTTTATCTACAGTGGGCGGTCCTGAACCGGTTAATAGACTAATAGCGCTGGACTTATTCCTTTCTAAGTTCTGAAAACTTGCCGCACAGCAGGATCCGTGCGCTCCAGGAGGTGGTGAGCAGACATTAACTTTTTTGTATGTTTTTCAACTACCTCATATACTCTTTCATTTAATATGATGGGCCCCATATAGCCCTTCATTTAATGTAATGGGTACCACATAGCCCTCAAATTAATATAATGGATCCGACATTGCCCTTCAATTATTGGAATGGGCACCACATAGCTTTACATATAAAACAATGGGCCAAATATAACCCTCCATTTAATGCTATGGGCCCCACATGGATTTTCATATAATATACAGTACAGACCAAAAGTTTGGACACACCTTCTCATTTAAAGATTTTTCTGTATTTTCAGGACTTTGAAAATTGTACATTCACACTGAATGCATCAAAACTATGAATTAACACATATGGAATTATATACCTAACAAAAAAGTGTGAAACAACTGAAAATATGTCTTATATTCTAGGTTCTTCAAAGTAGCCACCTTTTGCTTTGATGACTGCTTTGCACACTCTTGGCATTCCCTTGATGAGCTTCAAGAGGTAGTCACCAGAAATGGTTTTCACTTCACAGGTGTGCCCTGTCAGGTTTAATAAGTGAGATTTCTTGCCTTATAAATGGGGTTGGGACCATCAGTTGTGTTGTGCAGAAGTCTGGTGGATACACAGCTGATAGTCCTACTGAATAGACTGTTAGAATTTGTATTATGGCAAGAAAAAAGTAGCTAAGTAAAGAAAAACGAGTGGCCATCATTACTTTAAGAAATGAAGGTCAGTCATTCCGAAAAAGTGGGCAAACTTTGAAAGTGTCCCCAAGTGCAGTTGCAAAAACCATCAAGCGCTATATAGAAACTGGCTCACATGAGGACCGCCACAGGAAAGAAAGACCAAGAGTCACGTCTGCTTCTAAGGATAAGTTTATCCGAGTCACCAGCCTCAGAAATCGCAGGTTAACAGCAGCTCAGATTAGAGACCAGGTCAATGACACACAGAGTTCTAGCAGCAGACACATCTCTTCAACAACTGTTAAGAGGAGACTTTGTGCAGCAGGCCTTCATGGTAAAATAGCTGCTAGGAAACCACTGCTAAGGACAGGCAACAAGCAGAAGAGACTTGTTTGGGCCAAAGAACACAAGGAATGGACATTAGACCAGTGGAAATCTGTGCTTTGGTATGATGAGTCCACATTTGAGATCTTTGGTTCCAACCATCGTGTCTTTGTGCGACGCAGAAAAGGTGAACGGATGGACTCTACATGCCTGGTTCCCACCATGAAGCATGGCGGAGGAGGTGTGATGTTGTGGGGGTGCTTTGCTGCTGACACTGTTGGGGATTTATTCAAAATTGAAGGCATACTGAACCAGCATGGCTACCACAGCATCTTGCAGGGGCATGCTATTCCATCCGATTTGTGTTTAGTTGGACCATCATTTATTTTTCAACAGGACAATCACCCCAAACACACCTCCAGGCTGTGTAAGGGCTATTTGACCAAGAAGGAGAGTGATGGGGTGCTACGACAGATGACCTGGCCTCCACAGTCACCAGACCTGAACCCAATCGAGATGGTTTGGGGTGAGCTGGACCGCAGAGTGAAGGCAAAAGGGCCAACAAGTGCTAAGCATCTCTGGGAACTCCTTCAAGATTGTTGGAAGACCATTTCCAGTCAAAGCAAAAGGTGGCTACTTTGAAGAACCTAGAATATAAGACATGGTTTCAGTTGTTTCACACTTTTTTGTTAAGTATATAATTCCACATGTGTTAATTCATAGTTTTGATGCCTTCAGTGTGAATGTACAATTTTCAAAGTCATGAAAATACAGAAAAATCTTTAAATGAGAAGGTGTGTCCAAACTTTTGGTCTGTACTGTATATGGACCCACATAGCCCTCCTTTCAATAAGAGGTCCAATATAGCCCTCCATTTATTATAATGTGCCATACATAGCCTTCCATTTAATATAATATGACCCACAAAACCCTTCATTTAATACAATGGGCCCCACGTAGCCCTGAAATTAATATAATGGGTCCCACAAAAAACCCTATTTAATATAATGGGATCTGCATAGCATTCTATTTATTATAATGAGACCCACATAGCCCTCCATTTAATATAGTAGACCCCACATAGTCTTCCATTTAGTATAAGCCATTCATATAATATCATGGGGCCCACATAGTTTTCCACTTAATATAAGGGGACATATATAGGTCTCCAAGTAACATAATGGGCCCCACATAGCACTAAATTTAATACCGGCCAGTATACCCTATCATAAAATATACCGTATTTTTCAGACTATAAGATGCATCGGACCATGAGACACACCCAAGTTATAGAGGAGGAAAATAGAAAAAAAATTGAAGCAAAAAATGTGGTCATGATGCACTGTTAAGGGGGAGGGGGTCTGCTTCTGACACTGTTATAGGGGAAATGTACCCCAATTATGTTAATATCCCCCCATCCAGGTCTATATGGCCCCGCTCTTCCTATTATACGTAGTCCCCATCCTGGTATACGAGGCACCTCTGATCCCCATCCTGGCATGCATGGCACCCCTCATCCATGTATTCATGGCACCCCTCATCCCTCTTCCTGGTATGCGTGCCAACCCTCATCCTGGTATGTATGGTAACCCCCTCATCCTTCTTCCTGGTATGCATGGCCCCCATCATCCCTGTATGCATGGCACCCCTGATCCCTATCCTGGTATGCATGGCAACCCTGATCCCCATCCTGGTATGCAAGACATACCTCATCCTGGTATGCACGGCCCCCCTCATACCTATCCTGGTATGCAAGGCATCCCTCATCCCTATCCTGGTATGCATGGCACCCCTCATCCCTTTTCCTAGTATGCATGGCCCCTTCATCCCTCTTTCTGGTATGCATGGCACCCCTCATCCTTGTATGCATGGCACCCCTCATATGCATTGCACCACTCATCCCTGTATGCATAGCACCTCTCATCCCTAATCCTGGTATGTATGGCTCCCCTCATCCATCTTCCTGGTATGCATGGCTCCCTCCATCCCTCTTCCTGGCATGCATGCCAACCCTCATCCTGGTATGTATGGTAACCCCCTCATCCTTCTTCCTGGTATGCATGGCCCCCATCATCCCTGTATGCATGGCACCCCTGATCTCTATCCTGGTATGCATGGCAACCCTGATCCCCATCCTGGTATGCAAGACATACCTCATCCTGGTATGCACGGCCCCCCTCATACCTATCCTGGTATGCAAGGCATCCCTCATCCCTATCCTGGTATGCAAGGCATCCCTCATCCCTCTTCCTGGTATGCATGGCACCCCTCATCCTTGTATGCATGGCACCCCTCATATGCATAGCACCCCTCATCCCTGTATGCATAGCACCCCTCATCCCTAATCCTGGTATGTATGGCTCCCCTCATCCATCTTCCTGGTATGCATGGCTCCCTCCATCCCTCTTCCTGGTATGCATGCCCCCCCATCCTTCTTCCTGGTATGCATGCACCCCCCCCTAATCCCTATCAAACTGCACACAAAAAAATAAACAATTATACTCACCTCTCTCTCCTCCAGCGTTGGGTCCTGCTCTACTGCCAAGCACTGGTCTCACCGTGCGAGACAGGCATGGCGTCACTTCCACGCGCCCTCACAAAGTGAGATCAGCTGTCGGAAGTCACTGCTCCACACGCTGGGATTGTGTGCGTGGAGAGCAGTGACTTCATACTCCTTAATAGCCAGCACACAGTGTAGCCGCAGCGTGGCTCCTGCTGCCGAGCGATCGCGTGTAACCGCTATCAAAGAGCACGTATATTCACCCCTTTCCACGCCCATGGGCGTGGAGAGGGGTGAATATTAATGCTCTTTAATAGCAGGCACACGCGATCACCTGGCAGCAGCAGGAGCCGCGCTGCAGCTACACTGTGTGCCCGCTAGTAAGGAGAATGAATATTCAGTACTCCCCACTCCCATGGGCGTGGGGAGCAGTGAATATTCATTTTCTTCAGCAGCAGGCACAAGCAGGAACTGTAGCAGCCGGCCCCTGCCTACTGTGTCCGCTACTCCGCCGCTCCCCCCGCAGTGTGTGTGTGTATATATATAAATATATATATATATATATATATATACACACCACACAAACACACACACCACATTTGGACTATAAGACGCACCCCCCACTTTCCTCCAAATTTTTGGAGAAGAGTGCGCTTTATAGTCCGAATACAGTTATGGGCCCCTCATAGCCCTCCATTCAATGTATTGAGCGTCACATTGCCCTCAATTTAATATAGTAGGTCCCACATAGCCCTTCAGTTAATGTATTGGGTACCACATAGTTTTACTTATAATATAATGGATTCTACCTACCCCTCCATTTAATATAATGGGCCCCACATAGATTTACTTATGATATAATGGCACCCACATAGCCCTCCATTCAATATAAGGGATGTGCCCCACATAGGATTCCATTTAATATAACTGGAACAACAAAACCCTTCATTTAATATAATCGGCCCCACATGGAACAACATTCAATATAATGGACCCCACATAGATCTACCTATATTATAAAGACCCCTACGCAATCCTCTATTTAATACAATGTCCCCCACGTAGCCCTGCCTTGCATAGCCCTCCATTTAATATGAGCACCACATGCCATTCCATATAAAAGGCCACACATAGCATTCTCCTTTGTCATTGCAGAGCCACCGGAGCACACGCTTTCCCTTGGCGTGCCACCGGAGCACAGCCTTTCTCATTGGCTTGCCACCGAATCACACCCTCTCCCGCTGGTGTGCCACCAGAGCACACCCTTTTCCCATTGGCGTGCCACAGCACTTAACTTTATGGGTACCACATCGCCCTCAAATTAATATAATGGATCCGGCATAGCCCTTTAATTAATGGAATGGGCACCACATAGCCTTACATATAAAATAATGGGCCAAATATAACCCTCCATTTAATGCTATGGGCCCCACATGGATTTTCATATAATATATTGGGACCCACATAGCCCTCCATTCAAAATAAGGGGTTCCATATAGCCTTCCATCTACTATATAATCGGCTTATCCCGTCTGTCTGTCCGTCCAGGAAATCCCGCAACGCTGATTGGTCCAGCCGCGGCCAATCAGCGATGCGGGATTTCAGAACAAGATGGCGGCCGTTAGCGGCTCATCTGCCGCACGAAGGTCAGCGGCGATGCAGCCGTGAGATGATCGACACTAGCCGGTCATCTCCCAGCTGCTCGCAGAAGTACCCCGACCGGCGGCCTAGGCGGCGCCGCTCCCCGGTCCTCCCTTCACACTTGCCGTCGGGAGATCAGCGGCCTAGCTGCTGATCTCCCGGTGGTAGCCGCATGGAGGTCAGCGGCGATGCAGCCGGGAGGCCGGTCATCTCCCGGCTGCTCGCAGCGGAAGTACCAGCACAGGCAGCGCCGCTCCACCATCCTCACTAACGCGGTTCGCTGATTGGTCGCGGCCACCGCCCGTGACCAATCAGCGATATTGGCGCCAAATTTAAACACCCTCTGCTGATTGGTCACGGCCGCGACCAATCAGCGATATTGGCGCCAAATTTAAACACCGCTTTGCTGATTGGTCACGGCCGCCCGGCCGCAACCAATCAGCGATATTGGCGCCAAATTTAAACACCGCTCTGCTGATTGGTCACGGCCACCCGGCCGCGACCAATCAGCGATATTGGCGCCAAATTTAAAACACTGCTTCTCTGATTGGCGCCGGATTTGAAACACGCAGGCCACTGTCAGAAGATCAGCGACACAGCAGAAGTACCCCGACCGGCGGCCTCGCTCCCCGGTCCTCCCTTCACACTTGCCATCGGGAGGGGCCCCGGAGGGATACATTGGGGGGGTAATTTTAAAGTAGTGCACAACCCATTTAAACACTGCTTCGCTGATTAGTCGCGCCCGGTCGGCCGCATACATATTCTAGAATACCCGATGCGTTAGAATCGGGCCACCATCTAGTTTATTATAATGTGCCATACATAGCCTTCCATTTAATATAATGGAACCCACAAAACCCTTCCTTTAATATAATGGGCCCCACGTAGCCCTCTATTTAATAAAATGGGTCCCATATAGCCCAATACTTAATATAATGGGCCCCAGATAGCTTAACATATAATATAAAGGGCCCTTCAAAACCCTCCATTTAATACAGTGGGCCCCATGTAGCCCTCCAATTAATATAATGGGACCCATACAGCCCTCCATTTAATATACTGAGTCCAACATAGCCCTCCATTTAATATAAGGGGTCACATATAGCCATCCACATAATATAATGGATGCCACATAGCTCTTCATTAAATATAAAGGGCCCCACATGGCACTAAATATAATATAACTGCCCCATATACCCTTTCATTTAATATAATGGGCCCCACATAGCCCTCCATTTAACGTAATGGGTACCACATAGCCCTCCAATTAATATAATGGATCCGATATAGCCCTTCAATTAATGTAATGGGCATCACATAGCTTTACATATAAAATAATGGGCCAAATATAACCCTCCATTTAATGTTATGGCCTCCACATGGATTTTATTATAATATATTGGGATCCACATAGCCATCCATTCAAAATAAGGGGTTCCATATAGCCTTCCATTTATTATAATGTGCCCTACATAGCCTTCCATTTAATATAATGGAACCCACAAAACCCTTCCTTTAATATAATGGGCCCCACGTAGCCCTTAATTTAATAAAATGGGTCCCATATAGCCCAATATTTAATATAATGGGCCCCGCACAGCTTGACATATAATATAAAGGGCCCTTCAAAACCCTCCATTTAATACAGTGGGCCCCATGTAGCCCTGCAAGTAATAAAATGGGTCCCACAAAGAACTCCATTTATTATAATAGGACCTATATAGCTTTCTATTTATTAGAATGGGCACCACATAGCTTTACATATAATATGGGCCCCACAAAACCCTTCAATTAATATGTTCACTACATAGCTCTCAATTTACTGTAATGAGCCCCACATAGCCCTCAATTTATTATATGGGCCCCACATAGCCCTCCAGTTAATATAATGGGATCCATACAGCCCTCCATTTAATTTACGGAGTCCAACATAGCCCTCTATTTAATATAAGGGGTCACATATAGCCATCCACATAATATAATGGATGCCACATAGCTCTTCATTTAATATAAAGGGCCCCACATGGCACTAAATTTAATATAACTGCCCCATATACCCTTTCATTTAATATAATGGGCCCCACATAGCCCTCCATTTAAAGTAATGGGTACCACATAGCACTCAAATTAATATAATGGATCCGACATAGCCCTTCAATTAATGGAATGGGCATCACATAGCTTTACATATAAAATAATGGGCCAAATATAACCCTCCATTTAATGTTATGGGCTCCACATGGATTTTATTCTAATATATTGGGACCCACCTAGCCCTCCATTCAAAATAAGGGGTTCCATATAGTCTTCCATTTATTATAATGTGCCATACATAGCCTTCCATTTAATAAAATGTGACCCACAAAACCCTTCATTTAATACAATGGGCTCCACGTAGCCCTGCAATTATTATAATGGGCACCGCATCGCCATCCATTTAATATGAGCCCACATGGTATTCCATACAAGAGGCCACACATAGCCTTCCCTTTGGTCATTGCAGTGCCACCGAAGAATACCCTTTCCCACTGGCGTGCCATCGGAGCATACCCTTTCTCAATGACGTGACACTGGAGGACACCCTCTCCCATTGGAGTGCCACCCAGAGCACCTTTCCCGTTGGCGTGCCACCGGAGCACACCTTTTCCCATTGGCGTGCCATCGGAGCACATTTTTTTCGTTGGCGTGCCACCGAAGCACACCCTTTCCTGTTGGCGTCCCAATGGAGCACACCCTTTCTCGCTGGCGTGCCACCGCAGCACACCTTTTCTCGCTGGAGTGCCACCGGAGAACACCCTTTCCCGTTGGAGTGCCACCAGAGAACACACATTCCCGTTGGAGTGCCACGGGAGCACACCCTTTACCGTTTTTTCACCTAACCCTCCATTCAATATAAAGGATCATATACATCCCTCCATTAATTAGAATATGCCCTATATAGCATTCCCTTTAATATAATGGAACCCACAAAACCCTTCCTTTAATATAATGGGCCCCACACAGACCTCTATTTAATAAAATGGGCCCCACATAGCTTTACATATAATATAAAGGGCCCTTCAAAACCCTCCATTTAATACAGTGGGCCCCATGTAGCCCTGCAAGTACTATAATGGGCCCCACAAAGAACTCCATAGGACCTATATAACTTTCTATTTATTGTAATGGGCACCACATAGCTTTACATATAATATGGGCCCCACAAAACCCTTCATTTAATATAATGTGCCCCACATAGCTCTCAATTTATTGTAATGGCCCCACATAGCCCTCAACTTATTATATAGGCCCCACATAGCCCTCTATTTAATATAATGGGCCCCATACAGCCCTCCATTTAATATACTGAGTCCAACATAGCCCTCCATTTAATATAAGGGGTCACATATATAGCCGTCCACATAATATAATGGGTACCACATAGCTCTCCATTTAATATAAAAGGTCCCACATGGCACTAAATTTAATATAACGGCCCCATATACCCTTTAGTTTAATATAATGAGACCCACATAGACCTCCATTTAATGTAATGGGTATCACATATCCCTCAAACTAATATAATGGATCCGACATAGCCCTTCAATTAATGTAATGGGCACCACATAGCTTTACATATAAAATAATGGGCCAAATATAACCTTCCATTTAATATTATGGGCACGAACATTGGTTTTATAATATATTGGGACCCACATAGTCCTCTATTCAATATAAGGGGTTACATATAGCCCGCCATTTATTATAATGTGCCCTACATAGCCTTCCATTAAATGTATTGTGACCCACAAAACCCTTCATGTAATACAATGGGCCCCACGTAGTCATGTAATAGGTCCCACAAAGAACTCCACTTAATATAATGGGATCTGCATAGCATTCTATTTATTATAATGGGATCTGTATAGCCCTCCATTTAATATAGTGGACCCCACATAACCCTCCATTAAAAATAATGGACCCCACAGTCTTCCATTTAATATAATTGGCGCCATATAGCTATTCATATAATATCACGGGACCAACATAGCCTTCCATTTAAAATCAAGGGCCCCACATGGCACTAAATTTAATAATGGCCCGTATACCCTATCATTTAATATACTGTAATGGGCGCCACATAGCCCTGTATTTAATGTATTGAGAACCACATTGCCCTCAATTTAATAGTCGGTTCCACATAGCCCTTCAATTAATGAATGTATTGGGCACCACATAGCTTTATATATAATATAATGGGTCCTACCTACCCCTTCATTTAATATAATAGGACCCACATAGATTTTCTTATAATTTATTGGCACCCACATAGCTCTCCATTCAATATAAGGGGTCCCAAATAGCCCTCCATATAAAAGGCTACACAGTCTTCCCTTTGTCATTGCAGTGCCATCGGAGCACACCCTTTCCCGTTGACGTGCTACTGGAGCACACTATTTCCCGTTGACGTGCCACTGGAGCACACTCTTTCCCGTTGGCGTGCCACCGGAGCACACCCTTACCCGTTGGCGCCCCACCGAAGAACAGCCTTTCCCGTTGGCGTGCTACCGGAGCACCTTCTTTCCCGTTGGGAATGCCACCGAAGCACCATCTTTCCCGTTGGGAGTGCCACCGGAGCATAGCCTTTCCCGTTGGGAGTGCCACCGGAGCACACCCTTTCCCGTTGGGAGTGCCACCGGAGCACCACTTTTCCCGTTGGGAGTGCCACCGGAGCACACCTTTTCCCGTTGGGAGTGCCACCGGAGCACCCCCTTTCCCATTGGGAGTGCCACCGGAGCACACACTTTTCCCGTTGGGAGTGCCACCGGAGCACACCCTTTCCCGCTGGTATGCCACCGGAGCACTTCCATTCCCGTTTTACCACCGGTGCACCACTTTTGGGCTTTTTATCTTGCTACCGGGGTGCACCATTTGGCCTTTTTGCTTACCACCGGGACCGCCCATCATGGGCATTTTAGCCTACAACCGGGGTGCATTTTTTTGACCTTTTTGCTTACCACCGGGGGCCACCCATCATGGGCATTTTAGCCTACAACCGGGGTGCATTTTTTGGCCTTTTTGCTTACCACCGGGGCCGCCCATCATGGGCTTTTTAGCCTACAACCAGGGTACATTTTTTCGGCCTTTTTGTTTACCACCGGGGCCGCCCATCATGGGCTTTTTAGCCTACAACCGGGGTGCCTTTTCTTTTGCCTTTTTGCTTACCACCGAGGCCGCCCATCATGGGCTTTTTAGCCTACAGCTGGGGTGCATTTTTTTTGGCCTTTTGGCTTACCACCGGGGCCGCCCATCATGGGCTTTTTAGCCTACAACCGGGGTGCCTTTTTGTTACCACCGGGGCCGCCCATCATGGGCATTTTAGCCTACAACCGGGGTGCATT
Source organism: Phyllobates terribilis (assembly GCF_046119375.1). Lineage (NCBI taxonomy): Eukaryota > Metazoa > Chordata > Amphibia > Anura > Dendrobatidae > Phyllobates > Phyllobates terribilis. Next base: position 930,981 of record NW_027363119.1, read on the forward strand.
TTTTTGGCCTTTTTGTTTACCACCGGGGCCGCCCATCATGGGCTTTTTAGCCTACAACCGGGGTACCTTTTCTTTTGCCTTTTTGCTTACCACCGGGGCCGCCAATCATGGGCTTTTTAACCAACAACCGGGGTGCATTTTTTTGGCCTTTTTGCTTACCACCAAGGCCGCCCATCATGGGCTTTTTAGCCTACAACCGGGGTGCATTTTTTTGGCCTTTTGGCTTACCACCGGGGCCGCCCATCATGGGCTTTTTAGCCTACAACCGGGGTGCCTTTTTGTTACCACCGGGGCTGCCCATCCTGGGCTTTTTAGCCTACAACCGGGGTGCATTTTTTTGGCCTTTTTGTTTACCATCGGGGCCGCCCATCATGGGCTTTTTAGCCTACAACCGTGGTGCCTTTTCTTTAGCCTTTTTGCTTACCACCAAGGCCGCCCATCATGGGCTTTTTATCCTACAACCGGGGTGCATTTTTTTGGCCTTTTGGCTTACCACCGGGGCCGCCCATCATGGGCTTTTTAGCCTACAACCGGGGTGCCTTTTTGTTACCACCGGGGCCGCCCATCATGGGCTTTTTAGCCTACAACCGGGGTGCATTTTTTTGGCCTTTTTGCTTACCACCGCGGCCGCTCATCATGGGCTTTTAGCCTACAACCAGGGTGCATTTTTTTGCCTTTTGACTTACCACCAGGGCTGCCCATCATGGGCTTCTTAGCCTAAAACCAGGGTTACTTTTCTTTTGCCTTTTTGTTTACCACCGGGGCCGCCAATCATGGGCTTTTTAGCCTACAACCGGGGTGCCTTTTCTTTTGCCTTTTTGCTTACCACCAAGGCCGCCAATCATGGGCTTTTTATCCTACAACCGGGGTGCATTTTTTTGGCCTTTTGGCTTACCACCGGGGCCGCCCATCATGGGCTTTTTAGCCTACAACCGGGGTGCCTTTTTGTTACCACCGGGGCCGCCCATCCTGGGCTTTTTAGCCTACAACCGGGGTGCATTTTTTTGGCCTTTTTGTTTACCATCGGGGCCGCCCATCATGGGCTTTTTAGCCTACAACCGGGGTGCCTTTTCTTTTGCCTTTTTGCTTACCACCAAGGCCGCCAATCATGGGCTTTTTATCCTACAACCGGGGTGCATTTTTTTGGCCTTTTGGCTTACCACCGGGGCCGCCCATCATTGGCTTTTTAGCCTACAACCGGGGTGCCTTTTTGTTACCACCGGGGCCACCCATCATGGGCTTTTTAGCCTACAACCGGGGTGCATTTTTTTGGCCTTTTTGCTTACCACCGGGGCCGCCCATCATGGGCTTTTTAGCCTACAAGAGGGGTGCCTTTTCTTTTGCCTTTTTGCTTACCACCAAGGCCGCCCATCATGGGCTTTTTAGCCTACAACCGGGGTGCATTTTTTTGGCCTTTTGGCTTACCACCGGGGCCGCCCATCATGGGCTTTTTAGCCTACAACCGGGGTGCCTTTTTGTTACCACCGGGGCCGCCCATCCTGGGCTTTTTAGCCTACAACCGGGGTGCATTTTTTTTGGCCTTTTTGCTTACCACCGGGGCCGCCCATCATGGGCTTTTTAGCCTACAACCAGGGTGCATTTTTTTGCCTTTTGGCTTACCACCAGGGCCGCCTATCATGTGCTTCTTAGCCTACAACCAGGGTGCCTTTTCTTTTGCTTTTTTGTTTACCACCGGGGCCGCCCATCATGGGCTTTTTAGCCTACAACCGGGGTGCATTTTTTTGGCCTTTTTGCTTACCACCAAGGCCGCCCAACATGGGCTTTTTATCCTACAACCGGGGTGCATTTTTTTGGCCTTTTGGCTTACCACCGGGGCCGCCCATCATGGGCTTTTTAGCCTACAACCGGGGTGCCTTTTTGTTACCACCGGGGCCGCCCATCATGGGCTTTTTAGCCTACAACCGGGGTGCATTTTTTGGCCTTTTTGCTTACCACCGGGGCCGCCCATCATGGGCTTTTAGCCTACAACCAGGGTGCATTTTTTTGCCTTTTGACTTACCACCAGGGCTGCCCATCATGGGCTTCTTAGCCTAAAACCAGGGTTACTTTTCTTTTGCCTTTTTGTTTACCACCGGGGCCGCCAATCATGGGCTTTTTAGCCTACAACCGGGGTGCCTTTTCTTTTGCCTTTTTGCTTACCACCAAGGCCGCCAATCATGGGCTTTTTATCCTACAACCGGGGTGCATTTTTTTGGCCTTTTGGCTTACCACCGGGGCCGCCCATCATGGGCTTTTTAGCCTACAACCGGGGTGCCTTTTTGTTACCACCGGGGCCGCCCATCCTGGGCTTTTTAGCCTACAACCGGGGTGCATTTTTTTGGCCTTTTTGTTTACCATCGGGGCCGCCCATCATGGGCATTTTAGCCTACAACCGGGGTGCCTTTTCTTTTGCCTTTTTGCTTACCACCAAGGCCGCCAATCATGGGCTTTTTATCCTACAACCGGGGTGCATTTTTTTGGCCTTTTGGCTTACCACCGGGGCCGCCCATCATGGGCTTTTTAGCCTACAACCGGGGTGCCTTTTTGTTACCACCGGGGCCACCCATCATGGGCTTTTTAGCCTACAACCGGGATGCATTTTTTTGGCCTTTTTGCTTACCACCGGGGCCGCCCATCATGGGCTTTTTAGCCTACAAGAGGGGTGCCTTTTCTTTTGCCTTTTTGCTTACCACCAAGGCCGCCCATCATGGGCTTTTTAGCCTACAACCGGGGTGCATTTTTTTGGCCTTTTGGCTTACCACCGGGGCCGCCCATCATGGGCTTTTTAGCCTACAACCGGGGTGCCTTTTTGTTACCACCGGGGCCGCCCATCCTGGGCTTTTTAGCCTACAACCGGGGTGCCTTTTTGTTACCACCGGGGCCGCCCATCCTGGGCTTTTTAGCCTACAACCGGGGTGCATTTTTTTGGCCTTTTTGCTTACCACCGGGGCCGCCCATCATGGGCTTTTTAGCCTACAACCGGGGTGCATTTTTTTTGGCCTTTTTGCTTACCACCGGGGCCGCCCATCATGGGCTTTTTAGCCTACAACCAGGGTGCATTTTTTTGCCTTTTGGCTTACCACCAGGGCCGCCTATCATGTGCTTCTTAGCCTACAACCAGGGTGCCTTTTCTTTTGCTTTTTTGTTTACCACCGGGGCCGCCCATCATGGGCTTTTTAGCCTACAACCGGGGTGCATTTTTTTGGCCTTTTTACTTACCACCAAGGCCGCCCATCATGGGCTTTTTATCCTACAACCGGGGTGCATTTTTTTGGCCTTTTGGCTTACCACCGGGGCCGCCCATCATGGGCTTTTTAGCCTACAACCGGGGTGCCTTTTTGTTACCACCGGGGCCGCCCATCATGGGCTTTTTAGCCTACAACCGGGGTGCATTTTTTGGCCTTTTTGCTTACCACCGGGGCCGCCCATCATGGGCTTTTAGCCTACAACCAGGGTGCATTTTTTTGCCTTTTGACTTACCACCAGGGCTGCCCATCATGGGCTTCTTAGCCTAAAACCAGGGTTACTTTTCTTTTGCCTTTTTGTTTACCACCGGGGCCGCCAATCATGGGCTTTTTAGCCTACAACCGGGGTGCCTTTTCTTTTGCCTTTTTGCTTACCACCAAGGCCGCCAATCATGGGCTTTTTATCCTACAACCGGGGTGCATTTTTTTGGCCTTTTGGCTTACCACCGGGGCCGCCCATCATGGGCTTTTTAGCCTACAACCGGGGTGCCTTTTTGTTACCACCGGGGCCGCCCATCCTGGGCTTTTTAGCCTACAACCGGGGTGCATTTTTTTGGCCTTTTTGTTTACCATCGGGGCCGCCCATCATGGGCTTTTTAGCCTACAACCGGGGTGCCTTTTCTTTTGCCTTTTTGCTTACCACCAAGGCCGCCAATCATGGGCTTTTTATCCTACAACCGGGGTGCATTTTTTTGGCCTTTTGGTTTACCACCGGGGCCGCCCATCATGGGCTTTTTAGCCTACAACCGGGGTGCCTTTTTGTTACCACCGGGGCCACCCATCATGGGCTTTTTAGCCTACAACCGGGGTGCATTTTTTTGGCCTTTTTGCTTACCACCGGGGCCGCCAATCATGGGCTTTTTAGCCTACAACCGGGGTGCCTTTTCTTTTGCCTTTTTGCTTACCACCAAGGCCGCCAATCATGGGCTTTTTATCCTACAACCGGGGTGCATTTTTTTGGCCTTTTGGCTTACCACCGGGGCCGCCCATCATGGGCTTTTTAGCCTACAACCGGGGTGCCTTTTTGTTACCACCGGGGCCGCCCATCCTGGGCTTTTTAGCCTACAACCGGGGTGCATTTTTTTGGCCTTTTTGTTTACCATCGGGGCCGCCCATCATGGGCTTTTTAGCCTACAACCGGGGTGCCTTTTATTTTGCCTTTTTGCTTACCACCAAGGCCGCCAATCATGGGCTTTTTATCCTACAACCGGGGTGCATTTTTTTGGCCTTTTTGTTTACCATCGGGGCCGCCCATCATGGGCTTTTTAGCCTACAACCGGGGTGCCTTTTCTTTTGCCTTTTTGCTTACCACCAAGGCCGCCAATCATGGGCTTTTTATCCTACAACCGGGGTGCATTTTTTTGGCCTTTTGGCTTACCACCGGGGCCGCCCATCATGGGCTTTTTAGCCTACAACCGGGGTGCCTTTTTGTTACCACCGGGGCCGCCCATCCTGGGCTTTTTAGCCTACAACCGGGGTGCATTTTTTTGGCCTTTTTGTTTACCATCGGGGCCGCCCATCATGGGCTTTTTAGCCTACAACCGGGGTGCCTTTTATTTTGCCTTTTTGCTTACCACCAAGGCCGCCAATCATGGGCTTTTTATCCTACAACCGGGGTGCATTTTTTTGGCCTTTTTGTTTACCATCGGGGCCGCCCATCATGGGCTTTTTAGCCTACAACCGGGGTGCCTTTTCTTTTGCCTTTTTGCTTACCACCAAGGCCGCCAATCATGGGCTTTTTATCCTACAACCGGGGTGCATTTTTTTGGCCTTTTGGTTTACCACCGGGGCCGCCCATCATGGGCTTTTTAGCCTACAACCGGGGTGCCTTTTTGTTACCACCGGGGCCACCCATCATGGGCTTTTTAGCCTACAACCGGGGTGCATTTTTTTGGCCTTTTTGCTTACCACCGGGGCCGCCAATCATGGGCTTTTTAGCCTACAACCGGGGTGCCTTTTCTTTTGCCTTTTTGCTTACCACCAAGGCCGCCAATCATGGGCTTTTTATCCTACAACCGGGGTGCATTTTTTTGGCCTTTTGGCTTACCACCGGGGCCGCCCATCATGGGCTTTTTAGCCTACAACCGGGGTGCCTTTTTGTTACCACCGGGGCCGCCCATCCTGGGCTTTTTAGCCTACAACCGGGGTGCATTTTTTTGGCCTTTTTGTTTACCATCGGGGCCGCCCATCATGGGCTTTTTAGCCTACAACCGGGGTGCCTTTTATTTTGCCTTTTTGCTTACCACCAAGGCCGCCAATCATGGGCTTTTTATCCTACAACCGGGGTGCATTTTTTTGGCCTTTTGGCTTACCACCGGGGCCGCCCATCATGGGCTTTTTAGCCTACAACCGGGGTGCCTTTTTGTTACCACCGGGGCCACCCATCATGGGCTTTTTAGCCTACAACCGGGGTGCATTTTTTTGGCCTTTTTGCTTACCACCGGGGCCGCCCATCATGGGCTTTTTAGCCTACAAGGGGGGTGCCTTTTCTTTTGCCTTTTTGCTTACCACCAAGGCCGCCCATCATGGGCTTTTTAGCCTACAACCGGGGTGCATTTTTTTGGCCTTTTGGCTTACCACCGGGGCCGCCCATCATGGGCTTTTTAGCCTACAACCGGGGTGCCTTTTTGTTACCACCGGGGCCGCCCATCCTGGGCTTTTTAGCCTACAACCGGGGTGCCTTTTTGTTACCACCGGGGCCGCCCATCCTGGGCTTTTTAGCCTACAACCGGGGTGCATTTTTTTGGCCTTTTTGCTTACCACCGGGGCCGCCCATCATGGGCTTTTTAGCCTACAACCGGGGTGCCTTTTTTGGCCTTTTTGCTTACCACCGGGGCCGCCCATCATGGGCTTTTTAGCCTAAAACCAGGGTGCATTTTTTTGCCTTTTGGCTTACCACCAGGGCTGCCCATCATGGGCTTCTTAGCCTAAAACCAGGGTTACTTTTCTTTTGCCTTTTTGTTTACCACCGGGGCCACCCATCATGGGCTTTTTAGCCTACAACAGGGGTGCATTTTTTTGGCCTTTTTGTTTACCATCGGGGCCGCCCATCATGGGCTTTTTAGCCTACAACCGGGGTGCATTTTTTTGGCCTTTTGGCTTACCACCGGGGCCGCCCATCATGGGCTTTTTAGCCTACAACCGGGGTGCCTTTTTGTTACCACCGGGGCCGCCCATCATGGGCTTTTTAGCCTACAACCGGGGTGCATTTTTTTGGCCTTTTTGTTTACCACCGGGGCCGCCCATCATGGGCTTTTTAGCCTACAACAGGGGTGCCTTTTCTTTTGCCTTTTTGCTTACCACCGGGGCCGCCCATCATGGGCTTTTTAGCCTACAACCGGGGTGCATTTTTTTGGCCTTTTTGCTTACCACCGGGGCCACCCATCATGGGCTTTTTAGCCTACAACCAGGGTGCATTTTTTTGCCTTTTGGCTTACCACCAGGGCCGCCCATCATGGGCTTGTTAGCCTACAACCAGGGTGCCTTTTCTTTTGCCTTTTTGTTTACCACCGGGGCCGCCCATCATGGGCTTTTTAGCCTACAACCAGGGTGCATTTTTTTGGCCTTTTTGCTTACCACCGAGGCCGCCCATCATGGGCTTTTTAGCCTACAACCGGGGTGAATTTTTTTTGCCTTTTAGCTTACCACCGGGGGCGCCCATCATGGGCTTTTTAGCCTACAACCGGGGTGCCTTTTTGTTACCACCGGGGCCGCCCATCATGGGCTTTTTAGCCTACAACCGGGGTGCAGTTTTTTGGCCTTTTTGCTTACCACCGGGCCGCCCATCATGGCTTTTTAGCCTACAACCAGGGAGCATTTTTTTGCCTTTTGACTTACCACCAGGGCCGCCCATCATGGGCTTCTTAGCCTACAACTAGGGTGCCTTTTCTTTTGCCTTTTTGTTTACCACCGGGGCCGCCCATCATGGGCTTTTTAGCCTACAACCGGGGTGCATTTTTTTGCCTTTTGGCTTACCACCGGGGCCGCCCATCATGGGCTTTTTAGCCTACAACCGGGGTGCCTTTTTGTTACCACCGGGCCGCCCATCATGGGCTTTTTAGCCTACAACCGGGGTGCATTTTTTTGGCCTTTTTGCTTACCACCGAGGCCGCCCATCATGGGCTTTTTAGCCTACAACCGGGGTGCATTTTTTTTGCCTTTTGGCTTACCACCGGGGCCGCCCATCATGGGCTTTTTAGCCTACAACCGGGGTGCCTTTTTGTTACCACCGGGGCCGCCCATCATGGGCTTTTTAGCCTACAACCGGGGTGCATTTTTTTTGGCCTTTTTGCTTACCACCGGGGCCGCCCATCATGGGCTTTTTAGCCTACAACCGGGGTGCCTTGTTGTTACCACCGGGGCCGCCCATCATGGGCTTTATAGCCTACAACCGGGGTGCATTTTTTTGGCCTTTTTGTTTACCACCGGGGCCGCCCATTATGGGCTTTTTAGCCTACAACAGGGGTGCCTTTTCTTTTGCCTTTTTGCTTACCACCGGGGCCGCCCATCATGGGCTTTTTAGCCTACAACTGGGGTGCATTTTTTTGGCCTTTTTGCTTACCAACGGGGCCGCCCATCATGGGCTTTTTAGCCTACAACCGGGGTGCATTTTTTTGGCCTTTTTGCTTACCACCGGGGCCACCCATCATGGGCTTTTTAGCCTACAACCGGGGTGCATTTTTTTGGCCTTTTTGCTTACCACCGGGGCCGCCCATCATGGGCTTTTTAGCCTACAAGAGGGGTGCCTTTTCTTTTGCCTTTTTGCTTACCACCAGGGCCGCCCATCATGGGCTTTTTAGCCTACAACCGGGGTGCATTTTTTTGGCCTTTTTGCTTACCACCGGGGCCGCCCATCATGGGCTTTTTAGCCTACAACCAGGGTGCATTTTTTTGCCTTTTGGCTTACCACCGGGGCCGCCCATAATGGGATTTTTAACCTACAACCGGGGTGCCTTTTTGTTACCACCGGGGCCGCCCATCATGGGCTTTTTAGCCTACAACCGGGGTGCATTTTTTTGGCCTTTTTGTTTACCACCGGGGCCGCCCATCATGGGCTTTTTAGCCTACAACAGGGGTGCCTTTTCTTTTGCCTTTTTGCTTACCACCGGGGCCGCCCATCATGGGCTTTTTAGCCTACAACCGGGGTGCCTTTTCTTTTGCCTTTTTGCTTACCACCAAGGCCGCCCATCATGGGCTTTTTATCCTAAAACCGGGGTGCATTTTTTTGGCCTTTTGGCTTACCACCAAGGCCGCCCATCATGGGCTTTTTATCCTACAACCGGGGTGCATTTTTTTTGGCCTTTTGGCTTACCACCGGGGCCACCCATCATGGGCTTTTTAGCCTACAACCGGGGTGCCTTTTTGTTACCACCGGGGCCGCCCATCATGGGCTTTTTAGCCTACAACCGGGGTGCATTTTTTTGGCCTCTTTGCTTACCACCGGGGCCGCCCATCATGGGCTTTTTAGCCTACAAGAGGGATGCCTTTTCTTTTGCCTTTTTGCTTACCACCGGGGCCGCCCATCATGGGCTTTTTAGCCTACAACCGGGGTGCATTTTTTTTTGGCCTTTTTGCTTACCACCGGGGCCGCCCATCATGGGCTTTTTAGCCTACAACCAGGGTGCATTTTTTTGCCTTTTGGCTTACCACCAGGGCCGCCTATCATGTGCTTCTTAGCCTACAACCAGGGTGCCTTTTCTTTTGCCTTTTTGTTTACCACCGGGGCCGCCCATCATGGGCTTTTTAGCCTACAACCGGGGTGCATTTTTTTGGCCTTTTTGCTTACCACCGAGGCCGCCCATCATGGGCTTTTTAGCCTACGATTGGGGTGCATTTTTTGGCCTCTTTGCTTACCACCGGGGCAGCCCATCACGGGCTTCTTAGCCTATGACCGGGGTGTATTTCTTTGGCTTATTTTATTACCACCCCCATCATGGGCTTTTTAGCCTACGACTGGGGTGCATTTTTTGGCCTCTTTGCTTACCACCAGGGCCGCCCATCATGGGCTTTTTTAGCCTACAACCGGGGTGCATTTTTTTAGCCTTTTTGCTTACCAACGGGGCCGCCCTTCATGGACTTTTTAGCCTACAAACGGGGTGCCTTTTCTTTTGCCTTTTTGCTTACCACCGGGGCTGCCCATCATGGGCTTTTTAGCCTAAAACCGGGGAGCATTATTTGGCCTTCTTGCTTACCAAAGGGGCCGCCCATCATGGGCTTTTTAGCCTACAACCGGGGTGCATTTTTTTGGCCTTTTTGCTTACCACCGGGTCCACCCATCATGGGCATTTTAGCCTACAACCGGGGTGCATTTTTTGGCCTTTTTGCTTACCACCGGGGCCGCCCATCATGGGCTTTTTAGCCTACAACCGGGGTGCATTCTTTGGTCTTTTTGCTTACCACCGGGGCCGCCCATCATGGGCTTTTTAGCCTACAACCGGGCTGCCTTTTCTTTTCCCTTTTTGCTTACCACCAGGGCCGCCCATCATGGGCTTTTTAGCCTACGACGGAGGTGCACTCTATGGCTTTTTTGCCAACCACTGAGGCTCCCAACTTGGCCCTTTCAGCCAGCCACCGGAGTGCATTCTCTGACCTTTTAACTTACCACCGGAAAACCCATCCTGGGCTTTTTATCGTTGTGAAGTAATATATCTGCCGGATATCTATTATCGTTGCACATCTTAAAAGGAACCTATCACCAGAAATAACGGTAATAACCTGCAGATATGTGGTTAATCTGCAAGTTAATATCGTTATTATGCTGCCCAGAGCCTGCACGCAGCCAACAGCATAAACTTTATTTAATTTATAAAATGAACTTTATTCCCCCCGCAGCATTCTGGTTTCAGTCATAGGGGCAGTGTTGGCAAAGGTCAGTCACCGTTTTGTATATGTAGAATTTCCGGCCCTGACTGACAGTCGGCCCCAATGCAGAGCGAGTGTCAGTCAGTGCGGGGGCGCAGTTACAGCCGCCACTCTGTATTCTCAGAGCCATAAATGAACCAGCACCGCCCCCATGACTGAAACAGGTACTCTGCGGGGAAAATCTCCTCGCAATGTTTGGCTAAGTGCAGGCACCGGGCAGGTTAGTAATTCTATTAACCTGCAGATTAACCAGCACCATTCTTATTTATACACTTGTAAGACACAGAGGGAGCAGAGATGAGAATAAGGATTTTTTAATTTTATTCTTATTTTTACATTTGTTGGACACAGCAGGAGCAGAATACTACTCTCAACATTGTCCCCTGCTGACGCTGAACACAGCGCTAGCAGGGGACAATGATGAGGGAAGCGTTCAGCACCCGGCATTTGAGAACAGCGCAAACTGTACTGCTGATTCGCAGGAAACGGTACGTGTGATAGGCAGTGTGCCCACTATGAGTATTTTAAGCGTTTCCGCAACGGCAATTCTGCTGCAGAAACACAAAAAAAAAATTGTTAGAAGGTCTGCCATGTTCCCCAATGATAAATCCGCATGTGCTGTGCACATGCTGCGGAAATTTCCGCTGCGGATTATAATTGCGGAAAAATCCGCAGCACTACCAATTATTTTGAGTAAATGCTGCGTTTTCGCCGCCATTGACTTGCATTGGACCGCATGGAATCCGCATCACTGCATCTGCAGAATCCAAGCGTTTCAATGTGTGGATGGTACCCGTGTCTGGAGAAGAGGAGACTCTCCTCCAGACACGGGTACCATAGTACCTGTAAAAAAAATAATAAAATAAAAAATAAATATTATACTTACCTTCTGATGGCCCCTGGTCTCCATAGCGATGCGTCCTGGCTTGCCGGCAACTCGCGATGGTCTGAAAAGGACCTGCCGTGAAGAAATTTAGTCATGTGACGGGTCACGCGACCGGTGACGTCGGCAGGTCCTTTAGTCTACCGCGAGCTGCCGGCAAGCCGAGACGAATCAGATAAAGACTCCGGGGGCCATCGGAAGGTAAGTATAGATTTAATTTTTTTTTTACCATTCTTTACGGTCACACTATATAAATCCATGCCGTTTGCATGGATTTATATAGTGTGACCAAGTTGTCAAGCACTTCCCAAGTGATGCTAAAATCGCTTGGAAAGCGCTTGACAACCCGCATGCGGAAATGCATGTGAAGAACGCTTCACTTCCACTGGTCCCTGGCAGAAAAACCGCATGTACAATCCGCATGTGTTTTTTCTGCCAGGGAGATGCAGAAACGCTCAGGAAAAAATACGGAGCATTTCTGCATCGTGGGCACATAACCATACTGATGCATCACACGGGCGGCACACGGTTGCAACACGTATGTCACAGGTATCATACACATGGACACACGTACATAGATATCTCCGGTACTGTTTTTTCCAGTACCGGAAATATCCGGACGTGTGGAAGAGGCCTAATAGCGTTGTTTCTAGTGGGAGGTTCTCTTTAACACATAAAAATCTGTAATTTCTTGAATGCATTTTATTCCAGTATGTGTCACACAGACGGCACACATGTACACATAGATGGTAAAAATGGACCAGGCCACACTTTCACGCGTACATGTGAAGGAGGCCTAAGATGTATTGCGAGGTTCTGCAGCAGCTGAGGTGTATTATAAGGTTATTATGAGGTATATTTATGTGTATACACACATACTTACACTCATGCACACACACATCACTATAGACTGAGGTTCTGCAGTAGCCGAGATATATTATGAGGTTCTGCATCTGCCGAGGTGCATTATGAGGTTCTGCAGCGGCCGAGGTGTATTATAAGGTTCTGCAGCAACTGAGGTGTATTATGAGGTTCTGCAGCCGCCAAGGTGTATTATGAGGTTCTGCAGCCGCCAAGGTGTATTATGAGGTTCTGCAGCTGAGGTTTGTATTATGAGGTTCTTCAGCCGCCAAGGTGTATTATGAGGTTCTGCAGCTACCAAAGTGTATTATGAGGATCTGCAGCTGAGGTGTGTATTATGAGGTTCTGCAGCCTCCAAGGTGTATTATGAGGTTCTGCAGCTGAGGTGTGCACTATGAGGTTCAGCATCAGCTGTGGCATATTATGAGGTTCTAAAGCACCTGCTGTGTATATTACGAGGTTCTGCAGCAGCTGTATATATGTAGATATACACATACAGCTCTGGCAAAAATTAAGAGACCACTGCAAAATTTTTAGTTTCTCTGATTTTTCTCTTTCTAGGTATATTTTTGAGTAAAATGTACATTGTTGTTTTAGTTTATAAACTACTGACAACATGTCTCCAAAATTCAAAGCTAAAAATTTAGTATTTATTTACAGCAAATGATAAAGCGTCAAAATACTAAAAAAGAAACAGTGCTTTCAGACCTCAAATTACTCATGTCTTAACTCAGGGACAGTTCAGAAATCAATATTTGGTGGACTAACCATGATTTTTGATCACAGTTTTCATGCGTCTTGGCATGCTTTCCAATAGAAAACTGTTCAGTGGTCTCTTAATTTTTGCCAGAGCTGTATACTTGCATTCTTGCACACACACACATCACTATAGACTTTTCACTTCACAGTACTCATATGCCAGAGGTGATGTGGAGAAGTGGTGTGGAGTGCAGTGATTGTCATGCCTTCCTTAGATGAGGACACTGCTCTGTTATTTCCAATTCTGGAGTGATGATGCTGGGGACAATACTGGCAGGCATGAGTGTGCAGTGGGCCGGCAGGGGGCAGGGCTGGACACTGAGGCCAGCTCTGGCTATGAGGTTAGATAATACAGCACAGGGAGCTGTCAAGTTTGGTAGAGCCACCGCTAAACAAAGTAGGTGAGAGAATGAATTGAAATTCAGGAGGAACGAAAGGCAGAAACAAAAAACAAAATTTATAGGGGTATTGTATATTACAATACAGCACAGATTACCTTAAAAAACAAATTTGGATTTTGTGGTCGGACAACTTCATTAATTCTCACTCCAGAAAGGGGGATGATGTAAAAAGTAGAAAATCGGCTCTAAACAGTCATCTAAAGATGCAAAAAAATTCATCATCCAACTTTGTGCAACACTTCAATAATCTGGTGTAAATTATGGCAAAGTGGTTACAAACAAAACAAACATCCCCTTAATGATAAATTCTCCAACTTAAAAACCCATTAAACACATGTGACTGAGGTTATTTTTATGCAGATCCATGGATTTCCACACAATCCAAATCAGATAAATGGGAAAGGTGCCAATATTTTTGCAATAAAACTGTCGCATGTGAACTGACCCTAATGACTCAGTACATGAGCCAAATGCTGAGATATGAGGAAAGCTCATCCGTACCTTGCTGCCTGTAGCTTCCAGATGAAGAGTAGTTCCTGGGTTCCCTGCAACAGCAAAGCACAACATTAAAGGGAATGTTGTTTTAACCTATGCTTTATTAAATTGTATTTATGTTGTTTTTTTTTTTTTAAATATATGGGAATCTAGAATGAAAATTACTTTGTAAGGGCTGCAAAGTTATGAGATATGCTCTTCTGTGACCCCGCTGAATATTATTATTTTTGGGGTAGTGGGGGTGGTGGCAATTAATGTGTAACCCAGCTCTGTCTACTTCTATGGGAGCAGTGGTGTAATGCATAACCCCATATTACACCACTCCTCGCAAAGAAGTGGATGGAGCGGTGTCACTGATTACACCACTTCTCCCATAGAAGTGGACTGTGCGGGGAGACACAATATATACATTAGAATAGATACTGTGTATTTAATCCTATCCTGTGTGATACACTCCGCTGAGCTCAATGTCTAATCCCATCAGGTGATACACTACACTTGGCCCTGTATCTAATTCCAGCGTTACTCTAAGCGTATCTAATCGCAGCACGATACACTAACAACTATCTAACAACTTTAACTTATGATACAGAAAGAAGCAACAACTAACAGAATCAATGCTGCCAGCTGTCCTCTGTGACACTGTACTTGTCAGTAACACTTTGCAGTCACTAACAAAATGGCTCCACACTGTGATCCTAAACTTCATCCTTTCTTATCCTTTTCCAAACACTCAGAATAGGAGGAGGGGTGACGTCCCACACATGTGTGCAGATCCAGCCCACATTCACTGCAGTTGTAATGTGAACTGGCACTACTAGGTTTTTATGGCAAATTTCAGCAGCTGCTCTCCCTAGTGTTTAAGGCTGTGTGCCCACGTAGCGTTTTTCAAGCGTTTATGCTGCGGAATTTCCGCAGCATAAACGCTTGTGAAACGCTAGGTAATCCGCACCCCATGGTCCCCAAGGGGATTCCGCATGTTCTATGCACATGCTGCGGATTTTTCCGCAGCGTTTATGCTACGTACAAAAATCCGCAGCATGTCATTTAATTTTGCGGAAGCGCAGCGGAACTCCCGCCATTGACTTGCATTGAGACGCACAGAAACCGCGACTGTACATTTGTACAAGCGGCTTCTATGCGTCTCTATGTGCGGATGGTACCCAGTTCTGGAGGAGAGGAGACTCTCATCCAGACCTGGGTACCATTGTACCTGTAAAAAAAGAATAAAATAACAAATAAAGTTTATACTCACCTGTCCGGCGACTTCTCTCTGAATGCCAGCAGCGCTGAAGGACCTGCGGTGACATCACAGTCATGTGACCGCAGGCCCTTCACCGCTCTCTCTCGCGATATGCCGGCAGCCGGGAACCAGACAGGAACGAGCGCTGCAGCACACACCGGGTCCTCGGGGGTGAGTATAGCTTTATTTGTTTTAATTTTTACGGTCACACTGTATAAATCCATGCTGTTTGCATGGATTTATACAGTGTGACCTAGTTGTCAAGCACTTTCCAAGTGATGCTAATCACCAGGAAAGCGCTTGTCAATCTGCATGCGGAAACGCATGTGAATCTGCATGTGGATCCGCATGTATTATGCAGGAAAAACGCATGCACAATCTGCATGCGTTTTTTTCTGCCAGGGAGATGCAGAAATGCTGCAGAAATTTTCTGCTTCATTTCTGCATCGTGGGCACATAGCCTAAGGCCCACGATGCAGAAATGAAGCAGAAAATTTCTGCAGCATTTCTGCATCTCCCTGGCAGACAAAACGCATGCATATTGTGCATGCGTTTTTCCTGCAGAATACATGCGGATCCACATGCGTTTCTGCATGAAAATTGACAAGCGCTTTCCAGGCGATAGCATCACTTGGAAAGTGCTTGAAAACTAGGTCACACTGTATAAATCCATGCAAACAGCATGGATTTATACAGTGTGAACCGTAAAAATAAAATAAAGCTATACTCACCCCCGATGCCCCGGCGTGGCTGCAGCGCTGCTTCCTGGCTGGTTCCTGGCTGCCGGCATATCGCGAGACAGAGCGGTAAAGGGCCTGCGGTCACATGACTGTGACGTCACCGAAGGTCCTTCAGCGATGCCGGCATGCAGAGAAGTCTTCGGAAAGGTGAGTATAAACTTTATTTATTATTTTATTCTTTTTTTTACAGGTACAATGGTACCCAGGTCTGGATGAGAGTCTTCTCTCCTCCAGAACTGGGTACCATCCGCACATAGAGACGCATAGCATTCGCTTGTAGAAATGTACAGACGCGCATTCTATGCGTCTCAATGCAAGTCAATGGCGGCCATTCCGCTGCGTTTCCGCAAAATTAAATGACATGCTGCTGATTTTTGTACGCAGCATAAACGCTGCGGAAAAATCCGCAGCATGTGCATAGAACATGCGGAATCCCCTTGGAGACCATGGGGTGCGGATTACCTAGCGTTTCACAAGCGTTTACGCTGCGGAAATTCCGCAGCATAAACGCTTGAAAAACGCTACGTGGGCACCCAGCCTAAAAGAGAAAATATAAAAACTTTTAAAATTATGTTTCATATTTTACTTATTTAAAAACAAATGATAATATTTGAAAAAAAAAATTAATTTCAGGCTGTATGCCCACTATGCGTTTTTTAAGCGTTTCCGCAGCGGCAGTTCCGCATGTGCTGTGCATATGCTGCGGAAATTTCCGCTGCGGATTATCATTGCAGAAAAATCCGCAGCAGTACCAATTATTTTGCGTAATCGCAGCGTTTTCGCCGCCTTTGACTTGCATTGAATCGCATAATATCCACATGACTACATGTGCACATGCGGATATTAAGCGATTCACTGTGCGGATGGTACCCGGGTTTGGAGAAGAGGAGACTCTCCTCCAGACCCGGGTACCATAGTACCCATAAAAAAAAAAGAATTAAAATTAAAAAAAAAACATTATACTTACCTTATGATGGCCCCCAGTCTCCTCAGCGATGCGTCCTGGCTTTCCGGCAGCTCGCGATGGTCTAAAAGGACGTGCCATGACGTCATTTAGATATGTGACGGGTCACACGACGGCTGACGTCGGTGGTCGCGTGACCCATCACATGACTAAATGACGTCATGGCAGGTGCTTTTACACAACAGCGAGACACCGGGAAGACCGGACGCATCGGATAAGGAGACTTTACATCAGCACAATTTTGGAACCAAAATTTATTTTTGTTATGGAGCTTTTAGGGTTAAAAATTGACCAACGATTTTTCATTTTTATAACACCATTTTTTTTAGGGACCACATCATATGTGAAGTGACTTTGATGGGCCTTTACGACAGAAAATACCCAAAAGTGAAACCATTCTAAAAACTGCACCCCTCAAGGTGATCAAAACCACATTCAATAAGTTTATTAACCTTTCAGGTGCTTCACAGGAATTTTTGGCACGTGGAAGAAAAAAAATGAACATTTATTTTTTTTCACAAAAATATTACTTTAGACCCCAATTTTTTTTTATTTCCGCAAGGGTATCATTAAAAAATGGACCCAAAATTTGTTGTGCAATTCCTCTTGAGCATGCTGATACCCCGTATGTGGGGGGAAACCACTGTTTGGGCGCACGGCAGGGTTCGGAAAGGGAAGGAATTTATCTAGATGTGTGGTGAGCACCCTTTCACATAAGTTTATAACATTGAGCCGTAAAAATAAAATTTTCACATTTTTCCAACAAAAATGTTTTTTAGCCTCCAATTTTGCATTTTCATAAGGGTAACAGGAGAAATTGCACCATGCAATTTCTTGTGCAATTTCTCCTTAACCGGTTCCCGACCGCCCACTGTAGATAAACGTCGGCGCTTGCTGGGCTCTGTGCAGCGCCGACGTTTAAAAACGGTAGGTGGTCTCGCAGCGCTCAGGACCCCGGGGTCCTGCAAGCGCTGCGATTCCGGTGCAGAGCATTAGCTCTGACAGGGAACATCATCGGGACCTGATTAGATCAGGTCCCAGTGATGTTAACCCTTTGCTGTCTTCTATATGCTGCGATCTATAGTGATCGCGGCATATAGGAGACAGCAGGAGGAGAGGGGGTCGTCAACTTACCTCTCCGAAGACCTCCGAGTCCTTCCAGGACCTGGGGTTGCTATGGCAGCTGGAGGTCACATGACCGCCTCCAGCTCTGCCATATATGGTGTCCTGTCTGGCTCAGCTGCAGCTGTAGCCAGACAGGAGACTCTGACTGAAACAGTCAGGGAAGATCTCATGTAATGTAATATATGTCTATTACATTACATGAGATCAGTGATCAGAAAAATAAAAATTAATGTCCCATACAGGGACTAAGTAAAAATGTAAAAAAAAGTAAAAAAAAAAGTTTTTAAACTATTAAAAAAAAAATCACAAAATAAATAAAAATAAATAAATAAAATATTAAACCAATAAATCCGTATATTTTTACAAAACCAAAAAAAGTACACATATTTGGTATTGCCGCGTCCGAAACAACCCGAGCTATAAAACTGTCACACTAATTAACTCCTTCTGTGCACACCGTAATAAAAATAAATAAAAAACGGAGCAAAAAAATATGCTTTTTCATCATATCGCCAAACAAAAAGTGGAAAAAAATGCGACCAAAAAACAAAATAGAAATAAAAATGGTACCACTGAAAACGTCATCTTGTTCCGCAAAAAAAAAGCCGCCATACAGCTCCATCAGCCGAAAAATAAAAAAGTTATAGCGCTCAGAATAAAGCAATGCAAAAAAAAATATTTTTTTCTATGAAATTGTTTTATTGTGTAAAAGCGCCAAAACATAAAAAAATACAGTAAGTGTAGTATCGCTGTAAACGTACTGACCCGAAGAATAACGCTGCCTGATCACTTTTACCACACGCAGAACGGCATAAAAAAACCCTCAAAAAACAATTCCTGAATTGTTTGTTTTTGTTAATTTTACCTCCCAAAAAACGGAATAGAAAGCGATCAAAAAATGTCACGTACCCAAAAATGGTACCAATAAAAATGTCAACTCGTCCCGCAAAAAACAAGCCGTCACATGACTCTGTCGGCCGAAATATGGAAAAATTATAGCTCTCAAAATATGGTGATGCAAAAACTAGATTTTGCAAAAAAAGCGTCTTTTAGTGTGTGTCAGTCATAAAAACCCAATATAAATCTGGTATCTCTGTAATCGCACCGACCCGAAGAATAAAGTAATCTAATCAGTTATATCACACTAGGAACGGCGTAAAAAATAAATAAAACCAATTCTTCACCTGCTACTGATTTGTTTATTATGTCCCCAAAGATCCCAGTAAGGCTCTGCCCACATTTATCCTGTGCTCTGCGCTGAGCACTTACACCAGAGTTTCCGTGTAAATCTCTGAAATACATGATTCAGCCGGAACCCATGACGGAAGATTCCCTGTAATGAGGCAGATATAGGCCACTGTGGACGCCGTCTAGCCTGGGATCCCACGGTGTCATTTGTTTTAGGCGTGCATAAAAGTGCGGTTGGCCACAGTTTTGTGCACTTCTGAAAAAAAGGACACCGCTAAACAGAGGCCAGATGGTGTCCAGAGTAACTCTGCTGCCTCATTACAGTGAATGGATCCTGCAGGGGTTTCATCTGAATTACATCACTTGGAAATTTAGATGGAAACCCCGATGTAAGTGCTCAGCCTAGAGCGCCGGATAAATGTTACGTAAAATGTTCCCAATAAAAGCTTCAACTCAGTCCTCAAAAAAAGCTAGTCCCCACTCAGGTCCGTCATCTGTTAAAAATATAAGGGACTTCCAAGTTACTGGTAGCAGAAAGGCTCTGGAAAAGCAAAATGGCCCTTGCCCGCCAAAAGAAATTCAGAAAATTTTGTGCTCCCAAATCCAAATGCCTATTCTACAATAATTTGTTCTCCAATTGTCAAATAGCACTCCGTCCCCCCCCAGATCTCACCGTATGGCTAAGCGGTACGATCCAGCCACATATGGGGTATTGACACTTTTAGAAAAAATTGTGTGACACATTTCGGCACCATTTTTACCCATTGCCCTGTGTGAAAATGTAAAATCTGAGGGTAAAACATTTTTTTGTGGTAAAAATATAATTATGCTTTTTTCACTGCCCAATGGTATAAATTTAAAAATTAAAAAATACTCACTACTTCCCTAGATGAATTCCTTGAGAGGTGTAGTTTACAAAATGGGGTCACTTGTGGGGGTTTCTGCTGTTTCGGCATGTCAGCGACTCTTCAAATGTGACATGGTGTCTGCTGCCTATCCCAGCCAACATAGCGCTCCTTTCTCTTCTGAACCCTGCCATACACCAAAGCAGTGGTTTTCCCCCACATATGGGGTATCGGCGTACTCAGGAGAAATTGTACAACAAATTTCATGGTTCAATTTATCCTGTTACCCTTATGATAATGCAAAATTAGAGAATGAAAAACATTTTTTATGGGAAAAATGTGAAAATTTTATTTTTACGGCTCAATATTATAAACTTCTGTGAAGCAGCTGGGGTGCAAGGTGCTCACCACACATCTAGATAAGTTCCCTAAGGGGTCTAGTTTCCAAAATGGTGGCACTTGTGGGGGGGTTTCCACTGTTTAGGCACATTAGGGGCTCACCAAATGTGACATGGCGTCCGCTAATTATTCAAACAAATTTTACATTCAAAAAGTCAAATGGCGATCCTTCCCTTTCAAACCCTGCCATGTGCCCAAACAGTAATTTGCCTCCACATATAGGGTATCGGCGTGTTCAGGAGAAATTGCACAACAAACTTCATGGTGCAATTTATCCTGTTACCCTTATGATAATACAAAATTAGGGAACGAAAAACATTTTTTGTGGGAAAAATGTGAAAATTTTATTTTTACGGCTCAATATTATAAACTTCTGTGAAGCAGCTGGGGGTGCAAGGTGCACACCACACATCTAGATAAGTTCCCTAAGGGGTCTAGTTTCCAAAATGGTGGCACTTGTGGGGGGTTTCCACTGTTTAGGCACATTAGGGGCTCCCCAAATGTGACATGGCGTCCGCTAATTATTCAAACAAATTTTACATTCAAAAAGTCAAATGGCGCTCCTTCCCTTTCAAACCCTGCCATGTGCCCAAACAGTAATTTGCCTCCACATATGGGGTATCGGCGTGTTCAGGAGAAATTGCACAACAAACTTCATGGTGCAATTTATCCTGTTACCCTTATGATAATACAAAATTAGGGAATGAAAAACATTTTTTGTGGGAAAAATGTGAAAATTTTATTTTTACGGCTCAATATTATAAACTTCTGTGAAGCAGCTGAGGGTGCAAAGGTGCTCACCACACATCTAGATAAGTTCCCTAAGGGGTCTAGTTTCCAAAATGGTGTCACTTGTGGGGGGTTTCCACTGTTTAGGCATATCAGGAGCTCTCCAAAAGCAACATGGCGTCTGCTAATTATTCAGACAAATTTTACATTCAAAAAGTCTAATGGCGCTCCTTCCCTTCCGAACCCTGCAGTGCGCCCAAACAGTGGTTTTCCCTCACATATGGGGTATCAGCACGCTCAAGAGAAATTGCACAAAAAAATTTGGGGTCCATTTTTTCCTGTTACCCCTGTGAAAATAAAAAAAATTGGGTCTAAAGTAACATTTTTGTGAAAAAAGTTAAATGTTAATTTTTTTCTTCCACATTCCAAAAATTCCTGTGAAGCGCCTGAAGGGTTAATAAAGTTCTCGAATGAGGTTTTGAGCACCTTGAGGGGTGCAGTTTTTAGAATGGTGTCACTTTTGGGTATTTTCTGTCATAAAGACCCCTCAAAGTGACTTCAAATATGATGTGGTCCCTAAAAAAATGTTTTTGTAAATTTTGTTGGAAAAATGAGAAATCGCTGGTCAACTTTTAACCCTTATAGCTCCCTAACAAAACAAAAATGTTGGTTCCAAAATTGTGCTGATGTAAAGTAGACATGTGGGAAATGTTATTTATTAACTATTTTGTATGACATATCTCTCTGATTTAAGGGCATGAAAATTCAAAGTTTGAAAATTGCAAAATTTTCAAAATTTTCGCCAAATTTCCGATTTTTTCACACATAAACGCAAGTTATAGCAAAGAAATTTTACCACTATCATGAAGTACAATATGTCATGAAAAAAACAATCTCAGAATCAGGGGAATACGTTGAAGCGTTCCAGAGTAATTACCTCATAAAGTGACAGTGGTCAGAATTGAAAAAATTGGTCCGGTCACAAAGGCAAAAACAGGCTCTGGCGCGAAGTGGTTAAGTAAGCCGATACCCCATATGTGGGGAAAATACACTGTTTGGGCGCACGGCAGGGTTCAAAAGGGAAGGAGTGCCATTTGACTTTTTGAATATAAAATTTGCTTGAATAATTAGCGGATGCCATGTTGAGTTTGGAGACCCCCTGATGCGCCTAAACAATGGAAACCCCCCACAAGTGACTCCATTTTGGAAACTACACCCCTCAAGGATTTTATCAAGGGGTATAGTGAACAATTTGAACCCAGAGGTACGACACAGAATTTGATAACATTAGGCCATCATATTGAATAAGTTGTCATTAGTCTTGAGTGCAAGTGCTCACTACTAGAGTTTGCATCGGGTACTCTGGTATGCACCAAGTATCGCGGGTGCTCAAGTGACATGCTCGAGTCCCCGCCCACATGTTTCATGGTTATTAGACACTCAAAAAAAAACATGCGGGGATCACTCATCCATGGCAGGCAATCCCCACAAGGTTTCTTTGGCTGTATAACAGCTGCAAAACATATGGGACAGAGACTCAAGCAAGTCACTCGAGTACCCGCTATACTCGGTGCATACCTGAGCACTTGCGCTCAACACCAGTCGCCACATCATCATCATTTTTTTTTCTTTACTTCTCAAAAAATCCTAACCCCAACTCTAATACAACCCCAACTCTAATACAACCCCAACCCTAACCCTAGCACAACCCTAACCCTAAGTGCCAACGATGCAGAAATGCTGCGGAGTATTTCTGCATCTCCCTGGCAGAAAAAACGCATGCGGATTTTACATGCGTTTTTTTCTGCCAGGTAGAAGAGTTTGTGAAGCGTTTTGAACATGCGATTTCGCATGCGGGTTGTCAAGAGCTTTTCCAAGCGATTTTAGCATCACTTGGAAAAGTATTTGACAACTTGGTCACACTATATAAATCCATGCAACCGGCATGGATTTATGTTGTGTGACCAAGTTACGATGCTGCAAATGCAGCATCAATAGTAAAAAAAAGAATAAAAATGTTGAAAAAAAACAAAAAAAAAATTATACTCACCTTCCGATGGCCCCCGATCTCCTTCTCCTGTGCCACTGGCTCTTCGGCGGCTCGCGGTGCTCTAAAAAGGACCTTCCATGACGTCATTTAGTCATGACGTTGGCCGTCGCGTGACCTGTCACATGTCTAAATGACGGCATAGAAGGTCCTTTTACCACCGCGAGCAGCCGAAGAGCCAGCAGCACCGCCGGGAGCAGACAGGGGGCCATCAGAAGGTAAGTATATGTTTGTTTGTTTTTTATTTAAATTTTTTTTTAACTACAGGTACTATGGTACCCAGGTCTGGAGGAGAGTCTCCTCTTCTCCAAACCCGGGTACCATAAGCACATTGAATCGCATAATATCCGCATGTGTACGTGTAGTCATGCGGATGTTATGCGGTCCAATGCAAGTCAATGGCTGCAATTTCGCCGGGATTCTGCAAAATTAATGGTCGTGCTGCAGATTTTATCGCAATGATAATCCGCAGCGGAAATTTCTGCAGCATGTGCACAGCACATGCGGATTATCATTCGGAAACATGGCAGACAACTTAACATGCATTTTTAATGCGTTTTTGCGTCGGAAAAGCGCCACGGAAACGCATTAAATCCGCATCGTGCGTACGCAGCCTAACCCTAGCACAACCCTAACCCTAGAGTTTATTTCTTACGCCGCTCCTCGTGCGGTATAAGTGATTAGATGACTTTATTCTTCGGGTTTGTGCGATTACAGCGATACCAGATTCATATCGGTTTTTTATGATTGACAGCTGTCACACACTAAAAAAACCCTGTTTCTTTCGCAAAGACTAATTTTTACATCGCCATATTTTGAGAGCTATAATTTTTCCATATTTCGGCTGACAGTCATGTTTTTTACGGGACAAGTTGATGTTTTTATTGGTACCATTTTCAGGCACGTGACATTTTTTTATCGCTTTCTATTCTGATTTTTGGGAGGCAGAATAAACAAATAATCCGCATGTGCTGTGCACATGCTGCGGAAATTTCCGCTGCGGATTATCATTGCGGAAAAATACGCAGCACTACCAATTATTTTGCATAAGCGCAGCGTTTTCGCCGCCATTGACTTGCATTGGAACGCATGAAATCCGCATCACTGCATCTGTACATGCGGATTCCATGTGTTTCAATGTGCGGATGGTACCCGGGTCTGGAGAAGAGGAGACTCTCCTCCGGAGCCGGATACCATAGTACCTGTAAAAAAAAAGAATAATAAAATGAAAAATATACATTATACTTAAATTCTGATGGCCCCCGGTGTCTTTATCCGATGCGTCCTGGTTTGACCGCAGCTCGCGGTGGACTTGGCACTGACGTCGGCAGGTACTTTAGTCTACCGCGAGCTGCCGGCAAGCCAGGACGCATCGGATAAAGACACCGGGGGCCATCAGAAGGTAAGTATGATATTTATTTTTTACCATTCTTTCGGTCACACTATATAAATCCATGCCGTTTGCATGGATTTATATAGTGTGACCAAGTTGTCAAGCATTTTCCAAGTGATGCTAAAATCGCTTGGAAAGCGCTTGACAAGCCGCATGCAGATATGCATGTGAAGAACGCTTCCCATCCGCTTGTCCCTGGCAGAAAAAACGGATGTACAATCCGCATGCGTTTTTTTCTGCCAGAGAAATGCAGAAACGCTCCGGAAAAAATTCGGAGCATTTCTGCATCATGGGCACATAGCCTTATATTGTTTTTTTTAATGTTTTGGCGCTTTTACACAATAAAAACTATTTTATAGAATAAAGAATTGTTTTTTGCATCGCTTTATTCTGAGAGCTATAACTTTTATTTTTCGGCCGTTGGAGCTGTATGACAACTTGTTTATTGTGAGATGTTTTCAGCGGTGCCATTTTTATTTACATTCGTCTTTTTGATCGCATTTTATTCCATGCTGTGTTTGGCAGTATGATGATAAAGCATAGTTTTTTGCTTCGTTTTTTATTTTTTACAGTGTTCAGTAAAGGGGTTAACTAGTGGGGCAGTTTTATAGGTCAGGTCGTTCCGGGCGCGGCGATACCAAATATGTGTACTTTTATTGTTTTTTTTTATTATTATTATTATTATTATTTATTTGTGGCTACAATATTTTTTTTTTGGGGGGTGGGGTATTTTTACAATTTTTTTTAATATCTTTACAATTTTTTTCTTTCACTTTCTGACATTTTTCTTACTTTTACACTTTGTTCCACTATGGGACTTTCACTTTTTGCAGCCTGATCAGCTGTATAGCACAGGAACGCAGCACCATCCCTGTGCTATGCAGCCTGTCAGTGCTGCACTGGGAGAAGTTATTTTGAACCAAAGTAACTTCCTGCCTCCTGGCGACCCGGATGTTGTCATGATGACATCGGGTCACCATGACAACATCCGGGACCGGACTCAGACGGCGCAGGACGCCGGAGAGGAGGTAAGTATCTGCGCTTACCTCCTCCCATCCGGGAAGCCGCGGCAGATAGCGCTGGACACCGGCAGGAAAAGTGAGTATCGCGATCACCTCCCCTTGCCACCACAATGCTGCGATCGATTTCAATCGCAGCATTTCGGGGGTTAATGTGCAGGGAGCGCTGCGGGACACCCTGGGGCGATCGCGCCCGCACGCAAAGGCGTACTAATACGTATCAGACCCATAAGGGCCAGGGAGCAGATATGTATTAGTACGCCTTGCGCCAGAAAGGGGTTAATAAAAACTATTTTTTTTTTAATTGATGTAAATACTTTTATGTCCAAAACTGACAAAAGTATTCTCAGAGTGATACCTTTATTGGCTAACCAGAAAAAAAAAATATATGCAAGCTTTCAGAGCACAGAGGCTCCTTTGTCAGGCAATATTACAAATGAATTCAAAAGATACAAGGCACAACATTTGAGAGATGTTACAGCAAACACTTGTTCATGAGGTGTAAGGGGTGATGCCTCCTACTAATAAGTCAAGGAGATCAAATTAGGATTTTTTGTTGCAAATGGAGAAGAGGTAATTTTTTTCAATTGTTTAAAAAACATTTTTTTTAAAGGCACCTTCCCTTTAACCTTAACCTCTTTACCCCCGAGGGTGGTTTGCACGTTAATGACCAGGCCAATTTTTACAATTCTGACCACTGTCACTTTATGAGATAATTACTCTGGAACGCTTCAACGGATCCCCCTGATTCTGAGACTGTTTTTTCGCGACATATTGTACTTCATTATTGTGGTAAAATTTCTTCGATATCACTAGAGTCTATTTGTGAAAAAAATGGAAATTTGGTGAAAATTTTGAAAATTTAGCAATTTTCAAAATTTGAATTTTTATGCCCTTAAATCAGAGAGATATGTCACACAAAAGAGTTAATAAATAACATTTCCCACATGTCTACTTTACATCAGCACAATTTTGGAACCAAAATTTTTTTTTGCTAGGGAGCTATAAGGGTTAAAAGTTGACTAGCGATTTCTCATTTTTCCAACAAAATTTACAAAACCATTTTTTTAGGGACCACATCACATTTGAAGTCACTTTGAGAGGTCTTTATGACAGAAAATACCCAAAAGTGACACCATTCTAAAAACTGCACCCCTCAAGGTGCTCAAAACCACATTCAAGAACTTTATTAATCCTTCAGGTGCTTCACAGGAATTTTTGGAATGTGGAAGAAAAAAATGAACATTTAACTTTTTTCACAAAAATGTTACTTTAGACCCAATTTTTTTTATTTTCGCAGGGGTAACAAGAAAAAATGGACCCCAAAAATTGTTGTGCAATTTCCCCTGGGCACGCAGATACCCCATATGTGGGGAAAAACCACTGTTTGGGTGCACGGCAGGGCTCGGAAGGGAAGGAGCGCCATTTGACTTTTTGATTGTAAAATTTGCTTGAATAATTAGTGGACGCCATGTTGCGTTTGGAGAGTCCCTGATGTGCCTAAACAGTGGAAACCGCCCACAAGTGACCCCATTTTGGAAACTAGACCCCCCAAGGCACCTATCTAGATGCATAGTGAGAACTTGGAACCCCTAGGTGCTTCACAAATTGATTCGTAAAAATGAAAAAGTATTTTTTTTCCCACTTTTTCATTTTTACGAATCAATTTGTGAAGCACTTGAGGGTTCCAAGTGCTCACTATGCATCTAGATAGGTGCCTTGGGGGGGTCTAGTTTCCAAAATGGGGTCACTTGTGGGGGAGCTCCAATGTTTAGGCACACAGGGGCTCTCCAAACGCAACATGGTGTCCGCTAACAAATTGAATGGAAAATCGGCTCAAATTGTTAGCGGACACCATGTTGCGTTTGGAGAGCCCCTGTGTGCCTAAACATTGGAGCTCCCCCACAAGTGACCCCATTTTGGAAACTAGACCCCCCAAGGCACCTATCTAGATGCATAGTGAGCACTTGGAACCCCCAGGTGCTTCACAAATTGATTCGTAAAAATGAAAAAGTGGGAAAAAAACACTTTTTCATTTTTACGAATCAATTTGTGAAGCACCTGGGGGTTCCGAGTGCTCACTATGCATCTAGATAGGTGCCTTGGGTGCCTCAGTGCATACCCGAGCACCCGATGCAAACTCTAGTAGCGAGCACTTGCGTTCAACACTAGTTGCCATATTGGCATCTTTTTTTTTTTTCTTTTTTTTTTTTTTACTTTTGAAAAAAAAAAAAAACCCAACCCTAACATTAGCACAACCCCAACCCCAGCGTTTATTTTTTACGCCGTTCCTCGTGCGGTATAAGTGATGAGATTACTTTATTCTTCGGGTCGGTGCGATTACAGTGATACCAGAATCATATCGGGTTTTTATGATTGACAGCTGTCACACACTATTTTGTAAAATCTAGTTTTTGCATCGCCATATTTTGGCCGACAGAGTCATGTGACGGCTTGTTTTTTGCGGGATGAGTTGAAGTTTTTACTGGTGCCATTTTCAGGCATGTGACATTTTTTGATCGCTTTCTATTCCAGCTTTTGGGAGGCAGAATAAACAAAAACCAACAATTCAGGAATTGTGTTTTTTTACATTTTTTTATTCTGCTCTGGGTGTGGTAAAATTGATAAGGTAGCTTTATTCTTCGGGTCAGTATGTTTACAGCGGTACCACATTTATATAGTTTTTTATGTTTTGGCGCTTTTACACAATAAAAGCTATTTTATAAAAAAAATTATTTTTTTGCATCGTTTTATTCCGAGAGCTGTAACTTTTTGATTTTTCGGATGATGGAACTGTATAGCAGCTTGTTTTTTGCGGGACGAGATGACGTTTTCAGCGATACCATTTTTATTTACATTCGTCTTTTTGATCGCGTGTTATTCCATTTTTTGTTTGGCGGTATGATGATAAAGTATTGTTTTGTGCTTTGTTTTTTTTTTACCGTGTTCACTGAAGGGGTTCACTAGTGGAACAGTTTTATAGGCCAGGTCGTTACGGACGCGGCGATACCAAATATGTGTACTTTTGTTTGTTTGTTTGTTTTTCATAATAATATTTATTGATGGGTACATTATATTTATATTTTTAGTGGATTATTTTTTTTATATATATTTTTACAAATTTTTTTTTATATATTTTTTTTCACTTTCTGGGAGTTTTTTTACTTTTTTACGTTGTCCCACTATGGGACTTTCACTTTTTTTATTCTGATCGCCTGCATGGCACAGGAATGCAGCACCATCCCTGTGCCATGCAGGCAGTCAGCGCTGGACAGGGAGAAGATAGTTTGGAGATGCACTGCGCATGTCCAAACAATCTTACTGCTGTCTGGTGACCCGGATGTTGTCATGACGACATCAGGTCGTCATGGCAACACCCGGGAAGCCGCGGTAGACAGCGCTGGAGGCCGGAAGAGGAGGTGAGTATACCGATCACCTCCCCTTGCCACCGCAATGCTGCGATCGACTTCGATCGCAGCATTGCAGGGGTTAATGTGCTGGGAGCGGTGCGGGACTGCTCCCTGCACATTGTACCGGGTGTCAGCTGTGAGAATCAGCTGACACTCGGCGGCGATCGTGCCCGCACATCCTGTGTGCGCGCGCGATCGCTATGACGTACTAATACGCGTCAGGCTCTTAAAGCCCAGGGCACAGACGCGTATTAGTACGTCATGGGCTTTAAAGGGGTTAAGCAGGGACACACTGACGTATTTCTCCTGCGAGTATAGCATGGTAAACCTCCTACTGGCCAGCACCTATCCTGACCCGAGCTTGACAGCTGTATAGAAATCCATCACGCTGTCATACTCAGGTCAGGAGAGGTGCCGGCCAGTCCATTCAGTGCGATGCGATCATCGCACGTGTTAAACGGCTGTGTGTCCATGCTCTTATTCTGCCTGTTGAAGGGAACACGTGAAAAAATGCTATTAACCTGAAGACATGGGGTAAATCTCGTTCTGCACCTGCGTAGCGCCCGCACTCAAAGTCCCGATGCCGGGAGGAAATTAACTTTTTTTCCCCGGAAGCATTTGGGTTTCAGTCACAGGGGTGGAGCTGGCGCAGTTTCAGTCACCGCACAGTGTATAGAGAGCAGCGGCTGTAACAACACCCTCGGAACTGACTGACAACAGGATCCACACTAGGGTCAGCTGTCAGTCAGTGCGGGGGGCTTGGTCATAGCTGCCGATCTCTATACATAAAGCACTGATTGAAACCGTGCCTGAGCCACCCCTATGATCGAACAACAAACGCTGGTGGGGGGGGAGTGGAATAAAGCTCATTTCATCCTGGAAATGAGGCTCAAAGTGTGGGCGCCGAGCAGGTTCCGAATGCTATTAATCTGCAGATTAACCCTGGATCTGCAGTTAAATAGCTTATTTTTGCATGTGACAGGTTCCTTTTAATAGTTACAATGCTATAAAGCTGCCGCACTGAAGGTGCAATTACTGGAATGAAATTAATTGTATTTCTCCCAGAAGCCGCCGACTTTGAGTCATAAAGGCGTGTTCGGAATGGAAGCGTGTCACCGCTTAATTAACAGTGATCTGAGATTCCAAGCACGCCCTGTTACTTTGATGGAAAGCTCACAATGTAGCGCATCTGTGCAGTCTTAAAAAGGATGCGCAGCACTCCTGTTGATGGGTGGACAAATAAGATTCCACTCCACAAACAGTATAAAAAGTAAAATAAAAAAAGTGACTGCATTTTATTTCATACAAGTGATCCAAGTCACTGCTGGCACCACCCCTCGTGACTGAAACCGGAACGCTGCGGGGAGAATAGTTAATTTTCTCACCATAGCGTTCGGCTAAGTGCGCGCACCGGGCAGATTAGTAAAGCTATTAACCTACAGATTGACCCTACATCGGAACGTTAAGGCCACGTTCAGTTTTTGGTCAGTATTTTACATCCATATTGTAAGCCAAAACCAAGCGGTTGGGTGAGAAATGCAGAAGTGGAGCACATGTTTCTATTTTACTTTTCCTCTGATTGTTTCACTCCTCATTGGCTTACAAATATTGATGTAAAGTACTGACCAAATCCTAAATGTGTGAATGTAGCCTAATATTGGTGACAGGTCACACCCCCCCATCCAACCCAGCAGCACTCACCTATGTATGAGTAAATTCCCTGCCTAACCAGCCCTGTATAACATTATTCAGTTAAATAAATGCTTTGGGCTATGTGCACACAGTGTGTTTTTTGTGCGTTTTTTTTTTTTTTCAGAGCGGAAATGGGCCAAAAACGCATTGCATACCTTATCCTATGACATTTTGCAAGTTCCGTGCACATGATCAGCAATTTTCCTGACCAGATTTCATGTGCAGAAAAAAACGCTGCATGCCCATTCTTTGTGTGTTTCCGCATGCTTTTTTGCCTAGCTCAGAGCTCAGCTGCGGCTACGCTGGGGTGAGTCATCATTAAGCGCAGACCGGAGGCGAGCTCACCAGCAGGTATAGGGAGTTCCCGCGCTGTCAGCCATCGTTCTCCTCACCCCAGCGCAGCAGCAACTGAGCTCCGCTCGCTCAAGCGCCGCTTTAGCTGTCAGGACAGCGGGCGCCTTATAGGAGTGATGGCTTCCTGTGGTGTGAATCAGAAGCGGCGGCGCCATTTTAAACTCCACTGGCAAGAATCAGCAGCCGCATCAGTCAGTGAGCACCTGAATACAGGTAACGCTCTTACTTCATACCGCTAGTCAATTAGGGGGACGACAGTTACCTACAGTACAGACTAAAAGTTTGGACACACCTTCTCATTTAAAGATTTTTCTGTATTTTCATGACTATGAAAATTGTACATTCACACTGAAGGCATCAAAACTATGAATTAACACATGTGGAATTATATACTTAAAAAAGTGTGAAACAACTGAAAATATGTCTTATATTCTAGGTTCTTCAAAGTAGCCACCTTTTGCTTTGATGACTGCTTTGCACACTCTTGGCATTCTCTTGATGAGCTTCAAGAGGTAGTCACTGGAAATGGTTTTCACTTCACAGGTGTGCCCTGTCAGGTTTAATAAGTGGGATTTCTTGCCTTATAAATGGGGCTGGGACCATCAGTTGTGTTGTGCAGAAGACTGGTGGAATAACAGCTAATAGTCCTACTGAATAGACTGTTAGCTGCTTTTTTCTTGCCATATTACAATTTCTAAGTAAAGAAAAAAGAGTGGCCATCATTACTTTAAGAAATGAAGGTCAGTCAGTTCGAAAAATTGGGCAAACTTTGAAAGTGTCCCCAAGTGCAGTTGCAAATACCATCAAGCGCTACAAAGAAACTGGCTCACATGAGGACCGCCCCAGGAAAGGAAGACCAAGAGTCACCTCTGCTTCTGAGGATAAGTTTATCCAAGTCACCAGCCTCAGAAATCGCAAGTTAACAGCAGCTGAGATTAGAGACCAGGTCAATGCCACACAGAGTTCTAGCAGCAGACACATCTCTACAACAACTGTTAAGAGGAGCCTTTGTGCAGCAGGCCTTAGTGGTAAAATAGCTGCTAGGAAACCACTGCTAAGGACAGGCAACAAGCAGAAGAGACTTGTTTAGCCTAAAGAACACAAGGAATGGACATTAGACCAGTGGAAATCTGTGCTTTGGTCTGTTGAGTCCAAATTTGAGATCTTTGGTTCCAACCACCGTGTCTTTGTGCGACGCAGAAAAGGTGAACGGATGGACTCAACACGCATGGTTCCCACCGTGAAGCATGGAGGAGGAGGTATGATGGTGTGGGGGTGCTTTGCTGGTGACCCTATTGGGGATTTATTCAAAATTGAAGGCATACTGAACCAGCATGGCTACCACAGCATCTTGCAGCGGCATGCTATTCCATCCGGTTTGCGTTTAGTTGGACCATCATTTATTTTTCAACAGGACAATGACCCCAAACACACCTCCAGGCTGTGTAAGGGCTATTTGACCAAGAAGGAGAGTGATGGGGTGCTACGCCTCCACAGTCACCAGACCTGAACCCAATCGAGATGGTTGGGGGTGAGCTGGACCGCAGAGTGAAGGCAAAAGGGCCAACAAGTGCTAAGCATCTCTGGGAACTCTTTCAAGATTGTTAGAAGACCATTACCGGTGACTACCCCTTGAAGCTCATCAAGAGAATGCCAAGAGTGTGAAAAGCAGTCATCAAAGCAAAAGGTGGCTACTTTGAAGAAGCTAGAATATAAGACATATTTTCAGTTGTTCCACACTTTTTTGTTAAGTATATAATTCCACATGTGTTAATTCATAGTTTTGATGCTTTCAGTGTGAATGTACAATTTTCATAGTCATGAAAATACAGAAAAATCTTTAAATGAGGTGTGTCCAAACTTTTGGTCTGTACTGTATATACACAGTACTTCGGGAGTACAGTTTGCCCTTCCCCTTAAGAGCAAAGACGCCATCTCTGTTCCCCATATGGAATTAGCCAGGGACACCTCCAGCATATGGAAGTAAACTTCCCTCCTTTTAATCAAGTAGTCAGCTAGCTAATTGCAGAAACCCTTTTATTGAAGAAGATGGCTAAAAGTAAAACAAATGAGGAGTATCGTACTTTTCAGCAGGAATGGACAGAAGAATTCACCTTTGTGGAGAGAGCAGGTACTTATTGTACTTCTAAAGTGTTGGTCTTGCATAAAATGCACACATTTAGGCACTGTGCCCACTATGCGTTTCTTAAGCATTTCCGCAGCGGCAATTCTGCAGCAGAAACGCTTAAAAAACTCTTGGTAGAAGGTCTGCCATGTTCCCCAATGATAATCCGCATGTGCTGTGCACATGCTGCGGAAATTTCCGCTGCGTATTATCATTGCGGAAAAATCCGCAGCACTACCAATTATTTTGCGGAATCGCGGCGTTTTCGCTGCCATTGACTTGCATTGGACCGCATGACATCCGCATCACTACATATGCACATGCGGATATCATGCGGTTCAATGTGTGGATGGTACCCGGGTTTGGAGAAGAGGAGACTCCTCCAGACTCGGGTACCATAGTATTTGTAAAAAAAAAGAATAAAATAAAAAATATACATTATACTTACCTTCTGATGGCCCCCGGCGTTCTTATCCGATCCGTCCTAGCTTGCCAGCAGCTCGCGATGGGCTTAAAGGACCTGCCATGACAGGTCACGTAACCGCCGTCAGTGGTCGGGTGACCCATCACATGACTAAATGACGTCATGGCAGGTCTTTTAGACCATCGCGAGTTGCCGGCAAGCCAGTACGGATCGGATAAGAACACAGGGGGCCATCAGAAGGTAAGTATAATATTTATTTTTTATCATTCTTTTACGGTTGCATGGATTTATATAGTGTGACCAAGTTGTCGAGCATTTTCCAAGTGATGCTAAAATCGCTTGGATAGCGCTTGACAACCCGCATGAGGAAATGCATGTGAAGAACGCTTCACTTCCGCTGGTCCCTGGCAGGAAAAACGCATGTAAAATCCGCATGCGTTTTTTCTGCCAGGGAGATGCAGAAACGCTCCGGAAAAATCTGGAGCATTTCTGCATAGTGGGCACATAGCCTTACTTGTATTTAGTTTTAAAAATATTGTATGGCTCTCACGGAACTACATTTTAAAATATGTAGCGTTCATGGCTCTCTCAGCCAAAAAGGTTCCTGTCCCCTGCTCTACGCGTTTCTCCTTCAAATCGCCTCATCAGGAGTCACAAACCATATAAATTCCCAAGATGCAAGATGTAGAATCAAAAGACGATTTAGCTTTTGGTGATTGTAATGGCATTCTTGATAAAGTGCCTTGTGCATGCTCCTTCGCAGTGTACCAGTGGTGTTATTAATAAAGTGCCTCATGCATCCTCTGGATCAAATGTTCAAATAATGGTGCAGATATCACCAAATGGCAGTAAAAAGCACTAGACCCCACCCGGCTTTTTTGTGGTCCGTTTATGGGTATTTACTACATGCACAACAACTATATGCTGTATGTTGTAGGACTATTGTCTAATATAGAATATAAAAGAGGTAATAGTGTTCTCAGGATATCACACAGACTTTCCTGGATATTTTTCACCACATCTGCATGCTGTAGGTACAGTGGTGAGTTGGTTGCGGTGTCCAGAATCAGCTGTTTGGCTACTTTTTTTCTGCCCCTCTCACCTCTGTACGGAATCCCATCAGCTTCCATCTGCTCAGGGCCTAATGGTACCCTTTGGCGAGAGCCGTCAAGAAGCGGGGGCGCCATTTGCGTTCAAGAGGGTGCCAACCTCCGCTGACAGGTAGGGATAGACCAGTGTAAGGTATCCAACTCCCCCCCATCCACTTGTATTATCCAGTTTTGGTTATATACTGGCTTTTGCTTTTTGAGGGATTTTTTTGTCTTTCATATTTTTAATTGATACTAATAAATTATAAGTTTTATGTGTATTATCTGTGAGTCTCAAGAACAGGTGAGCCCCAAATTTTGACTGGCACTGTAGGTTACACTCCCAAATATGTCTTTGTGCCACTGCAACATCGCAGCAAAATGCAGTGACATTGAGTACCGCGACAAGCAGAAGTCTAAGGGTATGTGCAGAAGTATCTCCCAGCCTGCGGCCCCGATGCTACGGAGGAGCTGATATGCAAATGAGCTCTGCTTTTTTTTTTTTTTTTTTTTACCTACGGACTTTCCTCATAGAGATTACGTCTATGGGGAAAGTCCGCATGTGGACCCGCATGAGAAATTGACATGCTGCGGTCTGGAAAGACGTGCTGCATGTTAGTTTCCGCGGGTGCACAGAGACGCATAGTGGACATGGGATTTGTACAAATCTCATCCACTATGCTATAACAGCTGGCCGCTGCGGGTTTGACGTTGCATAAGTCCGCAGCGTCAAACCCGCAGCGGATCTGGATCGTCTGCACACACCCTCAGTTAGCCTTTGTGTGACTTGCTCCTTGTGGTATCCTAGGAGTTGCAATGCAATCCCATTCACCTGCATTACGCTGTGACGTACCATAGTAACGGCACATAGTGATCTCTGGCCGTCTGACCTGGGTCTCGGCCAAAGTCACAGTGTAACTAGCCCCAGTCTTAGGCCTTATAAGTGCCCACGATGCAGAAATGATGCATATTTTTTCCATTTCTCCCTGGCAGGGAAAACACATGCGGATATTACATGCGTTTTTCCTGCCAGGTACAAGCGTTTGTCAAGCGTTTTTGCATGCATTTCTACATGCGGGTTATCAAGCGCTTTTCCAAGCGATTTTAGCTTCACTTGGAAAGTGCTTGAC
Source organism: Phyllobates terribilis (assembly GCF_046119375.1). Classification (NCBI taxonomy): domain Eukaryota; kingdom Metazoa; phylum Chordata; class Amphibia; order Anura; family Dendrobatidae; genus Phyllobates; species Phyllobates terribilis. Next base: position 966,401 of record NW_027363119.1, read on the forward strand.
AACTTGGTCACACTATATAAATCCATGCAACCGGCATGGATTTATATAGTGTGACCAAGTAATAGCTAAAAAAAGAATAAGAATGGTAAAAAATAAAAAATAAACATTACACTTACCTTCCAATGGCCCGCGGTCTCCTTCTCCGATGCGTCTGATCTCCCCGGTGTCTCGCGGTTGAGTAAAAGGACCTGCCATGACGCCATTGAGTCATGTGACAGGTCACGCGACCGCCGACGTCAGTGGTCGCGTGACCTGTCACATGACTAAATTACATCATGTTAGGTCCTCACATCACCGCGAGCCGCCCAACACACCAGACGCATTGTTGAGGAGACCGGGGGCCATCGGAAGGTAAGTATAATCTTTATTTTTTATTTTACATTCTTTTTTTTTTTACAGGTACTATGGTACCCGGGTCTGGATGAGAGTCTCCTCTTCTCCAGACCTGGGTACCATCCGATCATTGAATCGCTTAATATCCGCGTGTGCACATGTAGTGATGAGGATATCAAGCGTTTCAATGCAAGTCAATGGCGGCAATTAAGCTGTGTGTCCGCAAAATTAGTGGACATCCTGCGTATTTTTCCGCAATGATAAAACGCAGCGTAAATTTCTGCAGCATCTGAACAGTACATGCGGATTATCATTGGGGACCATGGGGCACGTATTAGGCTGTGTGCCCACGATGCGTTTTTAATGTCTTTTTGCAGCTGCGGAAACGCATTAAAAACGCATGGTAGAAGGGCAGCAATGTTCCCCAATGATAATCTGCATGTGCTGTGCACATGCTGCGGAAATTTCTGCTGCGGATTATCATTGCGGAAAAAAACGCAGCACTATCAATTATTTTGTGGAAATGCTGCATTTTCACCGCCATTGACTTGCATTAGAACACGCCAATTCCGCAAGACTGCATCTGTACTTGAGTAATTGGCGCGTTCTAATGTGCGGATGGTACCCGGGTGTAGAGGAGACTCTCATCCACAACCAGGTACCATTAAAAAAAGCTGTAAAAAAAGAATAAAATAAAAAATAAATATATACTTACCTTCTGGCGGCCCGCGCTGCGCTCCTACTTGCTTCCCGGCACTTTGCAGTGGATTGAAGGACCTGCGCGGACGTCAGAGTCATGTGACGGGTCACGCGACGCTGACGTCGGCAGGTCTTTCAATCCACCGCTGCCGGCACCGAGCGAAGCAAGCCAGCGCGGGCCATCGGAGGGTAAGTATATATTTATTTTTTTATTTTTAACCCCTTTGCAACCCATGACATCTTAGTAAGTCATAGGACTCCTCCCCCGGTTCAGTGAGGGCTGCGGCACTGAGCCCGCACTGAACCGAGCACATGTCAGCTGATTCTTACAGCTGACATGTGCCCGCAACAGCCGCGGGTGGAATCGCGATCCACCCGCGGCTGTTAACATGTTAAATGCCGCTGTCAATCTCCGACAGCGGCATTTAACGCGCGCTTCCGGGAGGCGCTTCCTAAGCCCCGCCCATTAGCGACCCCATCACGTAATCGGGGTCACCGATGGGTGGGCATGACAACCCGGGGTCTGCAGCAGACGCCTGTGGTTGTCATGAGCTGGTCGCTATGAGCGCCACCTAGTGGTCGGCGCTCATAGCACAGGACCAATTCTGCTATATGCAGGGGATCTGCTGATCCCCTGTATGTAGCAGAGGCGATCGGATAGTTGCTGCTTCTAGTCTCCTATGGAGACTATAGATGCATGCAAAAAGTGAAAAAAAAAACATTTTTAAAATTATAAAAAAAAAATTAAAAAATATAAAAGTTTAAATCACCCCCCTTTCGCCCCATTCAAACTAAAATATTTAAAAAAAAAACTACATAGACATATTTGGTATCGCCACGTTCAGAATCATCCGATCTATCAATATAAAAAAAGAATTAATCCAAACGGTAAACGGCGTAACGAGAAAAAAATTCTAAACGCCAGAATTACGTTTTTTGGTCGCCGCAAAATTGCAATAAAATGCAATAACGGGCGATCAAAACATCGGATCTACCCCAAAATGTTATCAATAAAAACGTCAGCCCGGTGCGCAAAAAATAAGCCCTCACCCAGCCCCAGATCCCGAAAAATGGAGACGCTACAGGTCTTAGAAAATGGCGCTATTTTTTTTTTTTTAACAAATTTTGGAATTTTTTTTCACCACTTAAATATAAAAGAACCTATACATGTTTGGTGTCTACGAACTCGTAATGACCTGGAGAATAAGAATGGCAGGTCAGTTTTAGCATTCAGTGAACGTGGTAAAAAAAATAAATAAAAAACAACTGTGGTATTGCACTTTTTTTGCAACTTCACCGCACTTGGAATTTTTTTCCCGTTTTCCCATACACGATATGGTAAAACTAGTAATGGCGTTGAAAAGTACAACTCATCCCGCAAAAAATAAGCCCTCATACGGCCATATTGACCCCAAAAAAAAACGCTATGGCTCTGGGAACAAGGGGAGCAAAAAACGAAAACGCAAAAACGGAAAATGCTCTGGTCCTTAAGGGGTACCACTCTCTCGGGTCACACTATATAAATCCATGCAGTGATGCTAATCGCTTGGAAAGCACTTGTCAATCCGCATGCGGAAATGTCAGTGATAACGCTCCACATCCGCATGTCCCTGGCAGGAAAACGCATGTACAATCTGCATGTACAATCTGCATGCGTTCTTTGCTGCCAGGGAGATGCAGAAACGCTCAGGAAAAAATCCTGAGCATTTCTGCATCGTGGGCACATAGCCTTACCAAGCGTTTTCGCTGCAGAAATTCCGCAGCAAAAACGCTTGAAAAACGCATAGTGGGCACGCAGCCTTACAATGTCAGGCAATCTAACAGAACATGCCTCTGTCAAACGCCTTACATACCAGTATGCATAAAAAATAAAATTACAAAATGGTTATTGCAGTAATCGTTCAGATCTGGAGAATCATGTTCCAGGTATTTTTTATCACACTAAATGCTCTAAAAACAAAATTTTAAAAACAATGGCAGAATTGTATTTTTTTCAAATTACTTGAAAATTGTAAAAAATATGACTCTTGGAAGAGAAGGAAAAAGCAAAAGCGCAAACAAATAATCATCAGGTCTGGAAAGGGAGTTACATGCTAGATCTAAACACTAATGAGCAAAATCCTGTCAGGTAAAAGTGAGGGAAATGCCACCATTTCCAGCCGCACAGCGACCTCTGAGAGACAAGGAGGCAGAGAAGGAACCCTGCTAATCTGCACTTGGGCCAAACTGACTGACTTCTGACATGGTTTATTCACACAGGATACATTAGATTTTACCAATGGGGCGACTCTCATTCTATTACACAGAACACAGCATGACATGGGCTGAACAAATACATGGCCTAACTCTTATTTATTACAGTAACGGTTCTACTAAGCTGACTACATTTAGCATGCACTATGTGTCAACAGCATTGCACATTCATTTCCACCTTATATGTATAAGTGCAATATATAACGCCAGCCATCAATCATAAAAGTACTGAACATTAGTAGCACGTAGCTATTTCCATAATATATCGGATTTGCAGCTCATTTCTTTATAGAATAAATGATGAGGCGCAGTGGCGCCATTTAGCTTGCGCTCTTCCCGCCATTTTATGTGAGTGGGCGGAGCCTCGTGGTTTCCCGCCGAAAGTCCCCGCAGTGTATGTAGTCCCGGCAGCTGCAGTGGGACTCCGCTGTTCTCATCCCGGACATGACGGCTGTCTCCTGCGCAGGCCTAATCACCGACATAAAGGCCTAATCACTGACATAACAGACTTCTGCTGAGCAGGTCTCACTCCTGCCATAATAAAACCTTTCTAATACACCCACAACAATAATAGGAGCGCAGAACCAATTACAGGAACAGTCTCTACCCCGCGCTGCAGTGTAACCAGCTACTAGTCAGCCATATCCCGCACATTCCCGCTCCTCACCAGCTCATGAAGGCTCCTGTCAGCAGGCGTCCAGACATGGCGAGCAGTTGTGAGGGGAAACCTTCAGTCTGTCCTCCAGGTTGCTTGCTCGTCGTTGCTGTAGTTATGACGACCCCCTCACAGCTCCAGGCTGTATTACAGGGGGGCGGATACTGTACAGTGACACGTGTGAGGGGGGCTGTCCTCTCAGCTCTGAGTGCTGCCATAATGGCTTCCTACAGCAGTATGCTGATATAATATTGGCAGACAGTGCGGAGGTATAGACACAGCCCCCTAAGAACTGACTCACTGGTTGTTCTAATTCATCCATTAAAATGTTATTCACTAATTCTTTTATGGATAAATTGCAAAGTGTTTGTAAAAAAAACAACTTTGCAACTAGCTTCTTATTAAGGGGATTTTCTGAGCAGAACAATAAAGAAAGCATTGAGAAAAGCCCCAGAGAATGTAGTGGGGACATGAGAGAAGTATATAAATGGTGGTCTGGTGTCCACCCTCTGGTGCTGGCAATACAGGAGAATGGTGACAGTGTGCGCATTGCACATTGTCGCTAGTCGCCAGTCTGCGTTCACACACAAAGTGACAAGTGCAGGCTTTTCTAATCACGCTAGAAATCCCTTGTAATCGCATTCCTGATACAACCATTTTCCTTTTTTGTGTTTTTTTCCCTCCTTTTCATCCAAGAGCCATCATTTTTTTATTTTTTTTCAATCCACATAGCCGTATGAGGGCTTGTTTTTTTTGCAGGATTTTTCTTATGGGAATGACATCAATCATTTGACCATACAATGTATTGGAAACCAATAAAAAATAAAAAAAATCCTAAGTGCAATGAAAATGCAAACATAAACCTACACAATTCCAACATTGTTTTTAAGGTTTAGTTTTTACAGCTTTCATGTTGCAGTAAAAATAACCTTACGATCCACGTCAGTATGATTACAGCAATATCAAACTTCCGCAGTTTTTTTGTTATTATTTTAGTGGTGAAAACAAAAATTCAGAAATTTGTACAAAAAATAAAACATTTTTTTGTTCGTGTCACCATTTTTCGAGACCTGTCATCTTTCCGTTTTTCAGTCGATACAGTTATGTGAGGCCTTGTTTTTTGCATGATGAGCTGACAATTGTATTAACCCCTTAAGGACCGAGCCACTTTGTAGGTTAATGACCGGGCCAATTTTTTCAATTCTGACCATTGTCAATTTATGAGGTAATAACTCTGGAACGCTTCAACGGATCCTGCTGATTCTGAGATCGTTTTTTCATGACATATTGTACTTCACAATAGTGGTAAAATTTCTTCAATATCACTTGCGTTTATTTGTTAAAAAAAAATGGAAATTTGGCGAGAATTTTGAAAATTTTGCAGTTCTCAAACTTTGAATTGTCATGCCCTGAAATCAGAGCGATATGTCACGCAAAATAGTTAATAAATAACATTTCCCACATGTTTACTTTTTATCAGCGCAATTTTGGGAAAAAAAATTTTGTCAGGAACTCATAAGGGTTAACAGTTGACCAGCGATTTCTCATTTTTCCAACAAAATTTACAAAACCATTTTTTTTAGGGACCACATCACATTTGAAGTGACTTTGAGGTGTCTATATGACAGAAAATACACAAAAGTGACACCATTCCAAAAACTGCACCCCTCAAGGTGCTCAAAACCACATTCAAGAAGTTTATTAACACTTCAGGTGCTTCACAGGAACTGACGCAATGAGGAAGAAAAAGATTAACCTTTAACTTTTTTTCACAAAAAATTAAATTTAGACCCATTTTTTTATTTTCACAAGGGTAACAGATAAAAATGGACCCCAGAATGTATTGTGCAATTTCTCCTGAGCATGCTGATACCCCATATATGGCGGAAAACCACTGTTTGGGCGCACGGCAGGGCTCGGAAGGGACAGAGCGCCATTTGACTTTTTGAATTCAAAATTTGCTGGATTAATCAGCAAACGCCATGTCGCATTTGGAGAGCCCATGATGTGTCTAAACAGCGGAAACCCCCACAAGTGACCCCATTTTGGAAACTAGATCCCTCAATGAACTTATCTAGATGTGTGGTGAGCACTTTGAACCCCCAGGTGCTTCACAGAAGTTTACAACGTATAGCCGTGAAAATAAAAAAAAATCACAAAAATTTTCTTTTAGCCCCAAATTTTTTATTCTCACAAGGGAAATAGAAGAAAAATTTACCTCTCATTTTGTTGTGCAATTTTCTTCTGAGTATGCCAATACCCTACATGTAATTGGGAACTACTTTTGAGGCACAGTGCAAAGGTCAGAAAGGAAGGAGCACCATATTATAGTGCAGATTTTACTGTTGTGGTTTGCAGGTGACATAACCCACTGGGAGAGCCCCCCGAGGTGTCAGAACAGCAGATTCCCCCATAAATGACCCCATTTTACAAACTACTCCTCTCAATGAATTCATCTAGGGGTGCAGTGATTATACTGACACCAAGGGTGTGTCACAGAATTTTATACCATAGGGCAGTAAGGAAAAAATAATTACATTTTTACCGCAAAAAAATTGTTTTAGCCCCAGATTTTACATTTCCACACTGGGATAATGATTAAAAATGGCACCAAAATTTGTCCCATAATTTCTGCTGAATGTGGCAATACCTCATATGTGGCTGTACAGTACTGCTTAGCCACATGGCGACACTCGGGAGGGACGGAGCGCTATTTACCTGCTGGAGCGCAGATTTTCCTAGAATAGTTTGCGGACTCCATATACAAAGCCCTTAAGTGCTAGAAGAGCCGAATCCCCCCTCAAGTGACCCCATTTTGAAAATTATACACCTGCCAAACATGTGGACACTAAAAGTGGTTTTGTACTACCAGTAACGTGGAAGCCCCCTATATTTCCATTAACACATGATAGTCCTGAGTGGGGGCTTTTATGTGATGCTTTTATTGGGAACATTTTACATAACATTTTAGATCACATTTATCCGACTTACTTAGGGGTTTTAAACTAAATCTCCGAATGACGTGATTCAGATGAAACCCCTGAGAGCTCCAATCACTATAATGAGATGAGGCAACAGAGTTACTCTGGACTCCGTCTAACCTCTGTTCAGCGTTGTCCTTCTGTTCAGAGGTGCACAAACTGTGGCCGACCGCGCTTTTATCTACGCCTAAAAAGATGGACACCGCCAAATCATAGGTCAGATGGAGTCCACAGTGCCTCCATCTGCCTCATTACAGGGAATCTTCTGTCAGGGGTTCCGTCTGAATCACTTATTTCAGAGATTTACACTGAAAGCCCGGTGAAAGCGCTCAGCGTAGAGCGCAGTATAAATGTGCGCCGAGCCATATTTTGATGTTAGGGAGGCAGAATAAACAAATCAGCAGCAGCAGGTGAATTGGTTTTATTTATTTTTTACGCCGTTCCTCGTGCCTTATAAAAGTGATTAGGCAACTTTATACTTTGAGTCGGTGCGATTACAGCGATGCCAGATTCATATTGGGTTTTTATGATTTACAGCTGTCACACACTAAAAGACAAATCTTTTTGCAAAAAACAATGTTTGCATCGGCATATTATGTGAGCTATAACTTTTCCATATTTAGGCTGATAGTGTCATGTTAAGGCTTGTTTTTTGCAGGACAAGTTGACGTTTTTATTGGTACCATTTTCGGGCAAATGACATTTTTTGATCGCTTTCTATTCTGACTTTTGGGAGGAAGAATAAAACAAACAAAAACACGAGTGGAACAATAAGAGGAATAGTATAATAGAAACACGTCACCACTTCTGTATTTATCACCCACTCCTGGTTTTGGCTTACAAATACTGAAGTAAAAAACTCACCAAATACCCGACATATGAACGTCACCATATGGGATTGTACAGGTATGTGACTGCAGACTTGTGAATCCGCACAGCGCGCGCTGTCAGGTGTCTCCAGTGGCAGTAGAGGGTAGTCATGCGACTGCAAGTATGCCATATGCATAATCTGTGTTACGCTCACGTCCGGACTGACTGCCGTGAGCGTGGTTAGTGGTCCCACTGGGCCACGAACCGAGGAATGCCTGGAGGGTTGCGACTAGGGGCCTCGCCAGATCCGACCACGAACACACTGCGGCTTAATCGACTCAGTGGTCCGAAGAGGGACGTGGGAGGTGGCCGAGGTGCTACTCCAGGTCAGACCCCGGTCCCAGCTGTTGACCCACACTGGGGAATGCAGGAACAGTCAGGTTTGGCTGGTAAGCAGACAGGTGGGTACTGGCAGGCACGGCTGGTATGCAGACAGGCGGGTACAGGCAAGTACGGCTGGTATGCAGACGGGCCGGTACAGGCAGGTAGGAAAACAGGCTGGAGAGGGACCAGTACAGACTGGGATACAGGAACAGAGCCGCAGGTGGGGTGGACAAGCAGAGCAGAGCAGAGCCGCAGGTGCGGAGGACAAGCAGAGCAGAGCAAAGCAGAACCGCAGGTGCGGAGGACAAGCAGAGCAGAGCAGAACCGCAGGTGCGGAGGACAAGCAGAGCAGAGCAGAACCGCAGGTGCGGAGGACAAGCAGAGCAGAGCAGAACCGCAGGTGCGGAGGACAAGCAGAGCAGAGCAGAACCGCAGGTGTGGAGGAAAAGCAGAGCGGGGCTGAGCAGAGCAAAGCTGCAGGTGTGGAGGGTAAGCGGAGCAGAGCGGAACTGCAGGTGCAGAGGACAAGCACAGCAGAGCAGAACCGCAGGTGCGGAGGGCAAGCAGAGCAGAGCAGAACCCCAGGGGCGGAGGAGAAGCAGAGCAAAGCTGCAGGTGCAGAGGGCAAGCGGAGCAGAGCAGAGCGGAACCACAGGTGCGGAGGACAGGCAGAGCAGAGCAGAACCACAGGTGCGGAGGACAAGCAGAGCAGGGCAGAGCAGAGCAAAGCTGCAGGTGCGGAAGACAAGCAGAACAGAGTGGAGCAGAGCCGCAGGTGCAGGCAGACAGAACAGGGCTCTGTTCACATGGAACAGACTGGGAAACACAGGAAGATAGCTAGAACACAGGAGGTAGAAAAGGAGGCAGGGAAACGAGACAAGCAGAACCAGATACACACAAGGTACTTACAATGAAGTAGCGAGTGGACACAAAACTCACAAACAGAAGTACAGAGACAATGAGTTGGAGTTAGGTACTGGTTCAGACACAGCAGGAAAAGGGAAGGATCGGACATAGAGACAAACAGGTAACAGACTAGGACACAGTTCAGACAGGAACTGACACTGGAACAAGATACAGGAACGAGCCTGGGTACTCAGCCCCCAGGATGGCAGGAATAGACTAGAAGTCACAGATACAGGTAACGGGCCTGGGTAATCAGCCCCCAGGGTGGCGGAAACAGACAAGATACAGGACAGGACCTGACAACTCAATTGCACAGAACACACTGAAAGAAAGTGTTGCTCAGGCCCCTCCCACTGGGTGGAGGAGCTTTAAGTATCCAGTGACTCACAGCAATAGGCTGGGGATGCATTAGGACTGCGCACGCTGTAACTTTAAGAATCAGGAAGTGCCAGCGCTGCCGCCCTAAGCCAGCAGACAAGAGACATGCACACAGCAAGTAAAGGAGTATAGTGCACAGCCTAGACCGATAGGTAAGTTGGCGGTCTTGCATGGTGGGAGATGGTAAGCCATGCCAGCACGCCGCCAGTGATGTTACAGTATCCCTCCCTTTACGCCCCCTCTTCTTCAAGCCTGCAAGGATTTTCTGCAGAGAAGTTGGAGGCCGATTCTTCACAATGGATTCCCAAGACTTGTCTTCAAGAAGACTACCTCTTCTGTCCACTAGAGGAAACAAGACTGGTCTCACCATCCTGGTGACTAGGATGCTTCGTCCCACCGAGCCATCCTCAGCATCACATGGCGTGGATGAAGTACCAGGAACAGGGTGTAGGAGAGTCTCTGTCCATTTGTTAATATCAGGTAGCACTCCAGAAGATTCAAGAGACAACTGGAGGTCCTCTGGCTGGTAGGAGGGGCGTAGAGACTTGGGGGTAGCTACCGCTTTGACGTACACTTTGCCAAGCTTACTGGATGAAGTGGACGAAGTGCCAGGTGCAGGGTGTAGGAAAGTCTCTCCATTTTTTAACATCAGGTAGCACCCCGGAGGTTTCAAGAGACAACTGGAGGTCCTCCGCCTGGTTGGAGGGGTGCAGAGACTTGGAGGTAGCCACTGCCTTGAAGGACTTATTGCCAGACTTATTAAAGATGGAAGATCCTTGCTTCGGGACCATCTTCAGTCTGGTCTCTTAGATGACATATCTGAGAGGCGGGGCGGTACCTGAAGACAGATCATTGGTACAATCGTCAAGACTTCGTGGGGACATCGCCTCCGCTTCCCTTCTTTCGGAGACTTCAGTGCACAGCGAGTCAGCGACTAGCAGATCTGGTGAAGAAGACGACATTGCTGACTGTCCTGAAGATATGGGGACTGGTCACTCCTTGTACCTCAGCATTCCCCCAGGAAGCACCATGCAGGATCTCCAGACCTGAGCGGGCACTAGAGCTCTCGGCTCTGGACGACCTGTGGGTAAACCAGACAGCACCTGGAATGGGAACTTCTTCATGTGTAATGCTCCAATCTGGAGCTTGATTTGTACAGACACATTTTGACTGTTTCTGAGTAGGGCTCGTCCTACCCCTGACAATGCCCAAACCGGATTCTGGAGTTGTCGGACGGGGAACACACATCGACTCTTCGCGGCTTTCAGCCCGAAACTTCCAGTTAATCCGAGGCCTTCACTTGCCACGGAGACAGTCACGGTCATCTGTGGAGAGGAAACACTAACGCCAAGGGCAGCCTCTCCTACAGGCCTAATGTCTTGGGACTCTCCAACCTTCGCTGGACAAAGACCGTCAGGGTGTTCCAAACAACCGCAGCGGGTCCACAATCCGATTTTATGACAGAGTTCCGGCCTCTGCTTTGCCTGACGAACATGGTCAACCTTCATAGATTCTGTGCGGGTAGCTGCCTCTACAGGCTGGGGAACAGGAGGTCTTTGGGAGGACAGAACCTGACGTGACGGTTTACTTCTATGCCTTGCACGTCTAGACTGCCTCTTGAGGTTGGGAACGGAAGTATTCTGCAGAGCACCCATATATTGCTCCATACAGAATAATGAGCCCCATATAATGCTCCATACAGAATAATGAGCCCCATATAATGTTCCATACAGAATAATGGGCCCCATATAAAGCTCCATACAGAATAATGGACCCCATATAATGCTCCATACAGAATAATGGACTCATATATTGCTCCATACAGAATAATGGACCCATATAATGCTCCATACAGAATAATGGGCCCCATTTAATGCTCCATACAGAATAATGGGTCCCATATAATTCTCCATACAGAATAATGGATCCCATATAATGCTCCATACAGAATAATGGACTCATATATTGCTCCATACAGAATAATGGATCCCATATAATGCTACATACAGAATAATGAGCCCCATATAATGCTCCATACAGAATAAAGAGCACCATTTAATGCTCCATACAGAATAATTTGTCCCATATAATTCTCCATACAAAATAATGGACCCATACATTGCTCCATACAGAATAATGGACCCCATATAATGCTCCATACAGAATAATGGACCCCATATATTGCTCCATACAGAATAATGGACCCCATATATTGCTCCGTACAAAATAATTGACCCCATATAATGCTCCATACAGAGTAATGGATCCAATAAATTGCTCCATACAGAATAATAGACCCTGTATATTGCTCCATACAGAATAATGGGCCCCATATAATGCTACATACAGAATAATGGACCCATATATTGCTCCATACAGAATAATGGACCCCATATATTGCCCCATACAGAATAATGGACCAAATGTAATGCTCTATACAGAATAATGGACCCCATATATTGATCCATACAGAATAATGGATCCAATATAATGCTCCATACAGAATAATGGACCCCATATAATGCTACATACAGAATAATGGACCCATATATTGCTCCATACAGAATAATGAGCCCCACATAATGCTCAATACAATATAATGGGCCCCATATAATGCTCCAAACAGAAAAAGGGCCCCATATAATGCTCCATACAGAATAATGAGCCCCATATAATGCTCATACAGAATAAAGGGCCCCATATAATGCTCCAAACAGAATAATGAGCCCCATATAATACTCCATACGGAATAAATGACATATATATTGCTCCATGCAGAACAATGGACCCATATATTGTTCTATATAGAATAATGGACCCCATATACTGCTCCATACAGAATAATGGGTCCCATATATTGCTCCATACAGAATAATGGACCCATATATTGCTCTATATAGAATAATGGACCCCATATACTGCTCCATACAGAATAATGGGTCCCATATAATTTTCCACACAGAATAATGGACCCATATATTGCTCCATACAGAATAATGGACCCATATATTGCTCTATATAGAATAATGGACCCCATATACTGCTCCATACAGAATAATGGGTCCCATATAATTTTCCATACAGAATAATGGACCCATATATTGCTCCATACAGAAAAATGGACCCCATATATTGCTCCATGCAGAATAGTGGACCCTATATATTGCTCCAAACAGAATAATGGGCCTCGTGTAATGCTCCTTACAGAATTGATCCCATATATCGCTTCATACAGAATAATGGATCCCATATAATGCTCCATACAGATTAATAGACCCCATATATTGCTCTATACAGAATTATGGACCCCATATATTGCTCCATACAGAATAATAGACCCCATATATTGCTCCATACAGAATAATGGACCCCACATAATGGTCTATACTGAATAATGGACCCCATATATTGCTCCATACAGAATAATGGACCCCATATAATGTTCCATACAGAATAATAGACCCATATATTGCTCCATACAGAATAATGGACCCCATATATTGTTCCATACAGATTAATGGACACCATATATTGCTCCATACAGAATAATGGGTACCATATATTGCTCCATACAGAATAATGGACCCCATATATTGCTCCATGCAGAATAGTGGACCCCATATATTGCTCCAAACAGAATAATGGGCCTCATATAATGCTCCATACAGAATGGATCCCATATATCTCTTCATACAGAATAATGGACCGCATATAATGTTCCATACAGAATAATAGACCCATATATTGCTCCATACAGAATAATGGACCACATATATTGCTCCATACAGAATAATGGACCCCATATATTGCTCCATACAGAATAATGGGTCCCATATATTGCTCCATGCAGAATAGTGGACCCCATATATTGCTTCATACAGAATAATGGGCCCCATATAATGCTCCATACAGAATAATAGACCCTATGTATTGCTCTATACAGAATAATGGACCCCATATATTGCTCCATACAGAATAATGGGCCCCATATAATGCTCCATAAAGAATAATGGACCCATATATTGCTCCATACAGACTAAGGGACCCCATATATTGCTCCATACAGAATAATGGACCCCATATATTGCTCCATACAGAATAATGGACCCCATATATTGCTCCATATAGAATAATGGGCCCCATATAATGCTCCATACAGAATAATAGACCCTATGAATTGCTCTATACAGAATAATGGACCCCATATAATGCTCCATAAAGAATAATGGACCCATTTATTGCTCCATACAGAATAATGGACCCCATATAATGCTCTATACAGAATAATTGACCCCATATATTGCTCCATATAGAATAATGGACCCCATATATTTCTACATACAGAGTAATGGACCCATGTATTGCTCCATACAGAATAATGGACCCCATATATTGCTCCAAGAAGAATAACGGACCCCATATAATGCTCCATACAGAATAATAAACCCTTTTTATTGCTCTATACAGCATAATGGACCCATATATTGCTCCATACAGAATAATGGACCCCATATATTGCTCCATACAGTATAATGGACCCCATAAAATGCTCCATACAGAATAATGGGCCCCAGATATTCCTCCAAACAGAAAAATGGACACCATATATTGCTCCATGCAGAATAGTGGACCCTATATATTGCTCCAAACAGAATAATGGGCCTCATATAATGCTCCTTACAAAATGGATCCCATATATCGCTTCATACAGAATAATGGATCCTATATAATGCTCCATACAGAATAATAGACCCCGTATATTGCTCTATACAGAATTATGGACCCGATATATTGCTCCATATAGAATAATAGACCCCATATATTACTCCATACAGAATAATGGACCCCATATAATGCTCTATACAGAATAACGGACCCCATATATTGCTCCATACTGAATAATGGACCCCATATAATGTTCCATACAGAATAATAGACCCATATATTGCTCCATACAGAATAATGGACGCCATATATTGCTCCATACAGAATAATGGACCCCATATATTGCTCCATACAGAATAATGAGTACCATATATTGCTCCATACAGAGTAATGGACCCAATATATTGCTCCATGCATAATAGTGGACCCCATATATTGCTCCAAACAGAATAATGGGCCTCATATAATGCTCCATACAGAATAATGGACCCATATATTGCTCCATACAGAATAATGGACCACATATATTGCTCCATACAGAATAATGGACCCCATATATTGCTCCATACAGAATAATGGGTCCCATATATTGCTCCATACAGAATAATGGACCCCATATATTGCTCCATGCAGAATAGTGGACCCCATATATTGCTTCATACAGAATAATGGGCCCCATATAATGCTCCATACAGAATAATGGACCCTATGTATTGCTCTATACAGAATAATGGACCCCATATATTGCTCCGTACAGAATAATGGGCCCCATATAATGCTCCATAAAGAATAATAGACCCATATATTGCTCCATACAGACTAATGGACCCCATATATTGCTCCATACAGAATAATGGACCCCATATATTGCTCCATGCAGAAAAATGGACCCCATATATTGCTCCATATAGAATAATGGGCCCCATATAATGCTCCATACAGAATAATAAACCCTATGTATTGCTCTATACAGAATAATGGACCCCATATAATGCTCCATAAAGAATAATGGATCCATATATTGCTACATATAGAATAATGGACCCCATATAATGCTCTATACAGAATAATTGACCCCATATATTGCTCCATATAGAATAATGGACCCCATATATTTCTCCATACAGAGTAATGGACCCATGTATTGCTCCATACAGAATAATGGACCCCATATATTGCTCCAAGAAGAATAACGGACCCCATATAATGCTCCATACAGAATAATAAAACCTTTTTATTGCTTTATACAGCATAATGGACCCATATATTGCTCCATACAGAATAATGGACCCCATATATTGCTCCATACAGTATAATGGACCCCATAAAATGCTCCATACAGAATAATGGGCCCCAGATATTCCTCCAAACAGAAAAATGGACACCATATATTGCTCCATGCAGAATAGTGGGCCCTATATATTGCTCCAAACAGAATAATGGGCCTCATATAATGCTCCTTACAAAATGGATCCCATATATCGCTTCATACAGAATAATGGATTCTATATAATGCTCCATACAGAATAATAGACCCCGTATATTGCTCTATACAGAATTATGGACCCGATATATTGCTCCATATAGAATAATAGACCCCATATATTACTCCATACAGAATAATGGACCCCATATAATGCTCTATACAGAATAACGGACCCCATATATTGCTCCATACTGAATAATGGACCCCATATAATGTTCCATACAGAATAATAGACCCATATATTGCTCCATACAGAATAATGGACCCCATATATTGCTCCATACAGAATAATGGACCCCATATATTGCTCCATACAGAATAATGAGTACCATATATTGCTCCATACAGAGTAATGGACCCAATATATTGCTCCATGCATAATAGTGGACCCCATATATTGCTCCAAACAGAATAATGGGCCTCATATAATGCTCCATACAGAATAGATCCCATATATCTCTTCATACAGAATAATGGGTCCCATATATTACTCCATACAGAATAATGGACCCCATATATTGCTCCATACAGAATAATTGACCCCATATATTGCTCCATACAGAATAATGGGTCCCATATACTGCTCCATACAGAATAATAGACTCCATATATTGCTCAATTCAGAATAAGGGACCCCATATAATACTCCATGCAGAATAATGGGCCCCATATAATGCTCCATAAAGAATAATGGACCCATATTTGGCTCCATACAGACTAATGGACCCCATATATTGCTCCATACAGAATAATGGACCCCATATAGTGCTCCATACAGAATAAATGACCCCATATAAAGCTCCATACAGAATAATGGACTCCATATATTGCTCTATACAGAATAATGGGCCCCATATAATGCTTCATACAGAATAATGGACCCATATTTTGCTCCATACAGAATAATGGGTCCCAGATATTCCTCCAAACAGAATAATGGACCCCATATATTGCTCCATACAGAATAATGAGCCCGATATAATACTCCATAGAGAATAATGGACCCATATATTGCTCCATACAAAATAATGGGTCCCATATATTGCTCCATACAGAATAATGGACCCCATATATTGCTCCATACAGAATAAATAACCCTATATAATTCTCCATACAGAATAATGGACCCCATATATTGCTCCATACAGAATAATGGACCCCATATATTGCTCCATACTGAATAATGGACCCATATACTGCTCCATACAGAATAATGGACCCCATATATTGCTCCATACAGAATAATGGACCCCATATATTGCTCCATACAGAATAATAGACCCATATATTGATCCATACAGAATAATGGACCCCATATATTGCTCCATACAGAATAATGCACCCCATATATTGCTCCATACAGTATAATGGACTCCATATATTGCTCAATTCAGAATAAGGGACCCCATATAATACTCCATGCAGAATAATGGGCCCCATATAATGCTCCATAAAGAATAATGGACCCATATTTGGCTCCATACAGACTAATGGACCCCATATATTGCTCCATTCAGAATAATGGACCCCATATATTGCTCCATATAGAATAAATGACCCCATATATTGTTCCATACAGAATAATGGACTCCATATATTGCTCTATACAGAATAATGGACCCATATATTGCTCCATACAGAATAATGGGTCCCATATATTGGTCCATACAGAATAATGGACCCCATATATTGCTCCATACAGTATAATGGACTCCATACAATGCTCCATACAGAATAATGGGCCCCAGATATTCCTCCAAACAGAATAATGGACCCCATATATTGCTGCATACAGAATAATGGGCCTCATAATGCTCCAAACAGAATAATGGACCCCATATATTGCTCCATACAGAATAATGGGCCCGATATAATACTCCATAGAGAATAATGGACCCATATATTGCTCCATACAAAATAATAGGTCCCATATATTGCACCATACAGAATAATGGACCCCATATATTGCTCCATGCAGAATAGTGGATCCCATATATTGCTCCATACAGAATAATGAGCCTCATATAATGCTCCATACAGAATGGATCCCATATATCGCTTCATACAGAATAATGGATCCCATCTAATTCTGCTTACCGAGTAATGGACCCCATATATTGCTTCGTACAAAATAATGGGCCCTATATAATGCTCCATACAGAATAATAGACCCTTTATATTGCTCTATGCAGAATAATGGACCCCACATATTGCTCCATACAGAATAATTGTCCCCATATAATGCTCCATACGGAATAATGGACCCATATATTGCTCCATACAGAATAATGGACCCCATATATTGCTCCATACAGAATAAATAACCCCATATAATTCTACATACAGAATAATGGACCCCATATATTGCTCCATACAGAATAATGGACCCCATATATTGCTCCATACTGAATAATGGACCCATATACTGCTCCATACAGAATAATGAACCCCATATAATGCTCTATACAGAAAAATGGACCCCATATATTGCTGCATACACAATAATTGACCCCATATTTGGCTCCATACAGAATAATGGACCCCATATATTGCTCCATACAGAATAATGGACCCCATATAATGCTCCATAGAGAATAATAGACCCTTTTTATTGCTCTATACAGTATAATGGACCCATATATTGCTCCATACAGAATAATGGGCCCTGTATGTTGCTCCATAAAGAATAATGGGCCTCATAATGCTACATATAGAATAATGGACCCAAAAATTGCTCCATACAGAATAATGTACCCCATATTTTGCTTCATACAGAATAATGGGCCCCATATAATGCTCCATACAGAATAATATACCCTTTATACTGCTCTATGCAGAATAATGAACCCCACATATTGCTCCATACAGAATAATTGTCCCCATATAATGCTCCATACGGAATAATGGACCCATATATTGCTCCATACAGAATAAAGGACCCATACATTGCTCCATACAGAATAATGGACCCCATATATTGCTCCATACAGAATAATAGACCCCATATAATGCTCTATACAGAATAATGGACCCCATATCTTGCTCCACACAGAATAATGGACCCCATATAATGCTCCATACAGAATAATGGACCCCATATAATGCTCCATACAGAATAATGACCCCATTTAATGCTCCATACAGAATAGCGGGCCTCATAAAATGCTCCATAGAGAATAATGGGCCCCATATAATACACCATACAAAATAATGGACCCATATATTGCTCCATACAGATTAATATACCCAATATATTGCTCCATACAGAATAAGGGACCCATATATTGCTCCATACAGAATAATGGACCCCATATATTGCTCCATACAGAATATTGGGCCCCATATAATGCTCGATGCAGAATAATGGACCCATATATTGCTCCATACAGAATAATATACCCAATATAATGCTCTATCCAGAATAATGAACCCCATATATTTCTCCATACACAATATTGGACCCCATATATTGCTCCATACAGAATAATGGACCCCTTATATTGCTCCATACAGAATAATAGACCCCATATATTGGTCCATACTGAAAAATGGGTCCCATATATTGGTTCATACAGAAAAATGGACCCATATATTGCTACATGCAGAATAGTGGACCCTATATATTGCTCCAAACAGAATAATGGGCCTCATGTAATGGTCCTTACAGAAAGGATCCCATATATCGCTTCATACAGAATAATGGATCCCATATAATGCTCCATACAGAATAATAGACCCCGTATATTGCTCTATAAAGAATTATGGACCCCATATATTGCTCCATACAGAACAACAGACCCCATATATTGCTCCATACAGAATAATGGACCCCGTATATTGCTCCATGCTGAATAGTGGACCCCATATATTGCTCCAAACAGAATAATGGGCCTCACATAATGCTCCATACAGAATGGATCCCATATATCTCTTCATACAAAATAATGGACCCCATATAATGTTCCATACAGAATAATAGACCCATATATTGCTCCATACAGAATTATGGACCCCATATATTGCTCCATACTGAATAATGGACCCCATATATTGCTTCATACAGAATAATGGGCCCCATATAATGCTCCATACAGAATAATGGACCCCATATATTGCTCCATGCAGAATAATGGGTCCCATATATTGCTCCATACAGAATAATGGACCCCATATATTGCTCCATACAGAATAATTGACCCCATATATTGCTCCATACAGAATAATGGGTCCCATATACTGCTCCATACAGAATAATAGACTCCATATATTGCTCCATACAGAATAATGGACCCCATAAAATGCTCCATACAGAATAATGGGCCCCAGATATTCCTCCAAATAGAATAATGGACCCCATATATTGCTCCATACAGAATAATGGACCGTATACGTTGCTTCATACAGAATAATGGGCCTCATAATGCTCTATACAGAATAATGGACCGATATATTACTCCATACAGAATAATGGACCCCATATATTGCTCCATACAGAATAATGGACCCATATATTGCTCCATACAGAATAATGGACCCAATATATTGCTCCATACAGAATAATGGGCCCCATATATTGCTCCATACAGAATAATGGACCCATATATTGCTCCATACAGAATAATGGACCCCGTATATTGCTCCATTCAGAATAATGGACCCCATATAATGCTCCATGCAGAATAATGGACCCCATATAATGCTCCATACAGAATAATGGACCCATATATTGCTCCGTACAGAATAATGGACCCCATATTATGTTCCATACAGAATAATGGATCCCATATATTGCTTCATACAGAATAATGGACCCCATATATTGCTCCATGCAGTATAGTGGACCCCATATATTGCTTCATACAGAATAATGTGCCCCATGTAATGCTCCATACAGAATAATAGACCCTGTTTATTGCTCTATACAGAATAATGGACCCCATATAATGCTCTATACAGAATAATAGACGCCATATATTGCTCCATACAGAATAATGGACCCCGTATATTGCTCCATGCAGAATAGTGGACCCCATATATTGCTCCAAACAGAATAATGGGCCTCATATAATGCTCCATACAAAATAGATCCCATATATCTCTTCAAACAAAATAATGGACCCCATATAATGTTCCATACAGAATAATAGACCCATATATTGCTCCATACAGAATAATGGACCCCATATATTGCTCCATACTGAATAATGGACCCCATATATTGCTTCATACAGAATATTGGGCCCCATATAATGCTCCATACAGAATAATGGACCCCATATATTGCTCCATGCAGAATAGTGGACCCCATATATTGCTTCATACAGAATAATCGGCCCCATATAATGCTCCATACAGAATAATAGACCCTATGTATTGCTCTATACAGAATAATGGACCCCATATATTGCTCCATACAGAATAATGGGCCCCATATAATGCTCCATAAAGAATAATGGACACATATATTGCTCCATGCAGACTAATGGACCCCATATATTGCTCCATACAGAATAATGGACCCCATATATTTCTCCATACAGAATAAATGACCCCATATAAAGCTCCATACAGAATAATAGACTCCATATATTGCTCTATACAGAATAATGGGCCCCATATAACGCTCCATACCGAATAATGGACCCATATATTGCTCCATACAGAATATTGGACCCCATATAATGCTCTATACAGAATAATGGACCCCATATATTGCTCCATACAGAATAATGGACCCCATATATTTCTCCATACAGAGTAATGGACCCATGTATTGCTCCATACAGAATAATGGACCCCAAATATTGCTCCAAAAAGAATAATGGGCCCCATATAATGCTCCATACAGAATAATAAACCCTTTTTATTGCTCTATACAGCATAATGGACCCATATATTGCTCCATACAGAATAATGGACCCCATATATTGCTCCATACAGTATAATGGACCCCATAAAATGCTCCATACAGAATAATGGGCCCCAGATATTCCTCCAAATAGAATAATGGACCCCATATATTGCACCATACAGAATAATGGACCGTATATGTTGCTTCATACACAATAATGAGCCTCATAATGCTCCATACAGAATAATGGACCGATATATTACTCCATACAGAATAATGGACCCCATATATTGCTCCATACAGAATAATGGACCCATATATTGCTCCATACAGAATAATGGACCCAATATATTGCTCCATACAGAATAATGGGCCCCATATATTGCTCCATACAGAATAATGGACCCATATATTGCTCCATACAGAATAATGGACCCCGTATATTGCTCCATTCAGAATAATGGACCCCATATCATGCTCCATGCAGAATAATGGACCCCATATAATGCTCCATACAGAATAATGAGCCCCATGTAATGCTCCATACAGAATAATGGGCCCCATATAATGCTCCATACAGAATAATGGACCCATATATTGCTCCGTACAGAATAATGGACCCCATATTATGTTCCATACAGAATAATGGATCCCATATATTGCTCCATACAGAATAATGGACCCCATATATTGCTCCATGCAGTATAGTGGACCCCATATATTGCTTCATACAGAATAATGTGCCCCATGTAATGCTCCATACAGAATAATAGACCCTGTTTATTGCTCTATACAGAATAATGGACCCCATATAATGCTCTATACAGAATAATAGACCCCATATATTGCTCCATACAGAATAATGGACCCCGTATATTGCTCCATGCAGAATAGTGGACCCCATATATTGCTCCAAACAGAATAATGGGCCTCATATAATGCTCCATACAGAATGGATCCCATATATCTCTTCATACAAAATAATGGACCCCATATAATGTTCCATACAGAATAATAGACCCATATATTGCTCCATACAGAATAATGGACCCCATATATTGCTCCATACTGAATAATGGACCTCATATATTGCTTCATACATAATAATGGGCCCCATATAATGCTCCATACAGAATAATGGACCCCATATATTGCTCCATGCAGAATAGTAGACCCCATATATTACTTCATACAGAATAATGGGCCCCATATAATGCTCCATACAGAATAATAGACCCTATGTATTGCTCTATACAGAATAATGGACCCCATATATTGCTCCATACAGAATAATGGGCCCCATATAATGCTCCATAAAGAATAATGGACACATATATTGCTCCATACAGACTAATGGACCCCATATATTGCTCCATACAGAATAATGGACCCCATATATTGCTCCATACAGAATAAATGACCCCATCTAAAGCTCCATACAGAATAATGGACTCCATATATTGCTCTATACAGAATAATGGGCCCCATATAATGCTCCATACCGAATAATGGACCCATATATTGCTCCATACAGAATATTGGACCCCATATAATGCTCTATACAGAATAATGGACCCCATATATTGCTCCATACAGAATAATGGACCCCATATATTTCTCCATACAGAGTAATGGACCCATGTATTGCTCCATACAGAATAATGGACCCCATATATTGCTCCAAAAAGAATAATGGGCCCCATATAATGCTCCATACAGAATAATAAACCCTTTTTATTGCTCTATACAGCATAATGGACCCATATATTGCTCCATACAGAATAATGCACCCCATATATTGCTCCATACAGAATAATGGACCGTATATGTTGCTTCATACAGAATAATGGGCCTCATAATGCTCCATACAGAATAATGGACCGATATATTACTTCATACAGAATAATGGACACTATATATTGCTCCATACAGAATAATGGACCCATATATTGCTCCATACAGAATAATAGACCCAATATATTGCTCCATACAGAATAATGGGCCCCATATATTGCTCCATACAGAATAATGGACCCATATATTGCTCCATACAGAATAATGGACCCCGTATATTGCTCCATTCAGAATAATGGACCCCATATAATGCTCCATACAGAATAATGGGCCCCATATAATGCTCCATACAGAATAATGGACCCATATATTGCTCCGTACAGAATAATGGACCCCATATTATGTTCCATACAGAATAATGGATCCCATATATTGCTCCATACAGAATAATGGACCCCATATATTGCTCCATGCAGTATAGTGGACCCCATATATTGCTTCATACAGAATAATGTGCCCCATGTAATGCTCCATACAGAATAATAGACCCTGTTTATTGCTCTATACAGAATAATGGACCCCATATATTGCTCCATACAGAATAATGGACCCCATATAATACTCCATAAAGAATAATGGGCCCATATATTGCTCCATACAGACTAATGGACCCCATATATTGCTCCATACAGAATAATGGACTCCATATATTGCTCCATACAGAATAAATGACCCCATATAGTGATCCATACAAAATAATGGACCCCATATATTGCTCTATACAGAATAATGGGCCCCATATAATGCTCCATACAGAATAATGGACCCATATACTGCTCCATTCAGAATAATGGACCCCATATAATGGTCTATACAGAATAATAAAAAAACAAGGGGAAAGGGAAAGGGAAAACGTATGTCAGCTCACCATGTAATAGCCAGACTCATCCAGTCCCAACGAAGTCTTGCAGCGGAGACGCCCAGGTCACGGGCTACCAAAGTTCAAGTAATGAGAAAGCAAGCAAAGATGTCTCCAGCAGGACCAGGGTTGAAGTTTTAACAAGATATATACAACCCTGGTCCTGCTGGAGACATCTTTGCTTGCTTTCTCATTACTTATACAGAGTAATGGACCCCATATATTGCTCCATACAGAATAATGGACCCCATATATTGCTCCATACAGAGTAATTGACACATGTATTGCTCCATACAGAATAATGGACCCCATATATTGCTCCAAAAAGAATAATGAACCCCATATAATGCTCCATACAAAATTATAAACCCTTTTTATTGCTCTATACAGCATAATGGACCCATATATTGCTCCATACAGAATAATGGACCCCAGATATTGCTCCATACAGTATAATGGACTCCATACTATGATCCATACAGAATAATGGGCCCCAGATATTTCTCCAAACTGAATAATGGACCCCATATATTGCTCCATACAGAATAATGGACATTATATGTTGCTTCATACAGAATAATGGGACTCATAATGCTCCATACAGAATAATGGACCCATATATTACTCCATACAGAATAATGGACCCCATATATTGCTCCATACAGAATAATGGACCCATATATTGCTCCATACAGAATAATGGACCCATGTATTGCTCCATACAGAATAATGGGCCCGATATAATGCTCCATACAGAATAATGGACCCATATATTGCTCCATACAGAATAATGAGCCCCATGTAATGTTCCATACAGAATAATTGGCCCCATATAATGTTCCATACAGATTAATGGACCCCATATATTGCTCCGTACAGAGTAATGGACCCCATATATTGCCCCATACCGAATAATGGACCCATATATTGCTCCATACAGAATAATGTACCCCAGATATTGCTCCATACAGAATAATGGGCCCCATGTAATGCTCCATACAGAATAATGGGCCCCATATAATGCTCCATACAGAATAATGGACCCATATATTGCTCCATACAGAATAATGGACCCCATATAATGGTCTATACAGAATAATGGACCCCATATATTGCTCCATACAGAATAATGGACCCCATATATTGCTCCATACAGAGTAATTGACACATGTATTGCTCCATACAGAATAATGGACCCCATATATTGCTCCAAAAAGAATAATGGACCCCATATAATGCTCTATACAAAATTATAAACCCTTTTTATTGCTCTATACAGCATAATGGACCCATATATTGCTCCATACAGAATAATGGACCCCATATATTGCTCCATACAGTATAATGGACGCCATACAATGATCCATACAGATTAATGGGCCCCAGATATTCCTCCAAACTGAATAATGGACCCCATATATTGCTCCATACAGAATAATGGACCCTATATGTTGCTTCATACAGAATAATGGGCCTCATAATGCTCCATACAGAATAATGGACCCATATATTACTCCATACAGAATAATGGAACCCATATATTTCTCCATACAGAATAATGGACCCATATATTGCTCCATACAGAATAATGGGCCCGATATAATGCTCCATACAGAATAATGGACCCATATATTACTCCATACAGAATAATGGACCCCATATATTGTTCCATACAGAATAATGGACCCCATATAATGCTCCATATAGAATAATGAGCCCCATGTAATGTTCCATACAGAATAATGGGCCCCATATAATGTTCCATACAGATTAATGGACCCCATATATTGCTCCTTACAGAATAATGGACCCCATATATTGCTCCATACTAAATAATTGACCCATATATTGCTCCATACAGAATAATGTACCCCAGATATTGCTCCATACAGAATAATAGGCCCTATATAATGCTCGATACAGAATAATGTACCCCATATAATACTCCATGCAGAATAATGGACCCCATATATTGCTCCATACAGAATAATGGACCCCACATAATGCTCTGTACAGAATAATGGACCCCATATATTGCTCCATACAGAACAATAGACCCATATATAGCTCCATACAGAATAATGGACCCCATATATAGCTCCATACGGAATAAAGGACCCAATATATTGCTCCATACAGACTAATGGAACCCATATATTGCTCCATACAGAATAATGGACCCCATATATTGCTCCATACAGAATAAATGACCCCATATAAAGCTCCATACAGAATAATGGACTCCATATATTGCTCTATACAGAATAATGGGCCCCATATAATGCTCCATACAGAATAATGGACCCATATATTGCTCCATACAGAATAATGGGTCCCATATTTTGCTCCATACAGAATAATGGACCCCAATATATTGCTCCAAACAGAATAATGGACCCCATTTATTGCTCCATACAGAATAATGGACCCTATATGTTGCTTCATACAGAATAATGGGCCTCATAATGCTCCATACAGAATAATGGACCCCATATATTGCTCCATACAGAATAATGGGTCCCATATATTGTTCATTACAGAATAATGGACCCCATATATTGCTCCATGCAGAATAGTGGATCCCATATATTGCTCCATACAGAATAATGAGCCTCATATAATGCTCCATACACAATGGATCCAATATATCGCTTCATACAGAATAATGGATCCCATCTAATTCTCCTTAACGAGTAATGGACCCCATACATTGCTTCGTACAGAATAATGGGCCCCATATAATGCTCCATACGGAATATTAGACCCTTTATATTGCTCTATGCAGAATAATGGACCCCACAAATTGCTCCATACAGAATAATTGTCCCCATATAATGCTCCATACGGAATAATGGACCCATATATTGCTCCATACAGAATAATGGACCCCATATATTGCTCCATACAGAATAAATAACCCCATATAATGCTCCATACAGAATAATGGACCCCATATATTGCTTCATACAGAATAATGGACCCCATATATTGCTCCATACTGAATAATGGACCCATACACTGCTCCATACAGAATAATGGAGCCCATATAATGCTCTATACAGAATAATGGACCCCATATATTGCTGCATACAGAATAATGGACCCCATATATTGCTCTATACAGATTAATGGAAACATATATTGCTCCATACAGAATAATGGACCCCATATATTGGTCCATACAGAATAATGGTCCTCATATAATGTTCCATACAGAATAATAGACCCTTTTTATTGCTCTATACAGTATAATGGGCCCATATATTGCTCCATACAGAATAATGGGCCCTGTATGTTGCTCCCTAAAGAATAATGGGCCACATAATGCTACATATAGAATAATGGACCCATACATTGCTCCATACAGAATAATGGACCCCATATATTGCTTCATACAGAATAATGCGCCCCATATAATGCTCCATACAGAATAATAGACCCTTTATATTGTTCTATGCAGAATAATGGACCCCACATATTGCTCCATACAGAATAATTGTCCCCATATAATGCTCCATACGGAATAATGGACCCATATATTGCTCCATACAGAATAAAGGACCCATACATTGCTCCATACAGAATAATGGACCCCATATCTTGCTCCATACAGAATAATGGACCCCATATAATGCTCCATACAGAACAATGAACCCCATTTAATGCTCCTTACAGAATAACGGGCCTCATAAAATGCTCCATAGAGAATAATGGGCCCCATATAATACACCATACAGAATAATGGACCCATATATTGCTCCATACAGATTAATGGACCCAATATATTGCTCCATACAGAATAAGGGACCCATATATTGCTCCATACAGAATAATGGACCCCATATATTGCTCCATACAGAATATTGGGCCCCATATAATGCTTGATGCAGAATAATGGACCCATATAATGCTCCATACAGAATAATGTACCCCATATAATGCTCTATCCAGAATAATGGACCCCATATATTTCTCCATACACAATATTGGACCCCATGTATTGCTCCATACAGAATAATGGACCCCATATATTGCTCCATACAAAATAATTGACCCCATATATTGCTCCATACAGAAAAATGGGTCCCATATATTGGTCCATACAGAAAAATGGACCCCATATATTGCTCCATGCAGAATAGTGGACCCTATATATTGCTCCAAACAGAATAATGGGCCTCATGTAATGCTCCTTACAGAATGGATCCCATATATCGCTTCATACAGAATAATGGATCCCATATAATGCTCCATACAGAATAATAGACCCCGTATATTGCTCTATACAGAATTATGGACCCCATATATTGCTCCATACAGAATAATGGACCCCATATAATGCTCTATACAGAATAATGGACCCCATATATTGCTCCATACAGAATAATGGACCCCATATATTGCTCCATGCAGAATAGTGGACCCCATATATTGCTCCAAACAGAATAATGGGCCTCATATAATGCTCCATACATAATGGATCCCATATATCTCTTCATACAAAATAATGGACCCCATATAATGTTCCATACAGAATAATAGACCCATATATTGCTCCATACAGAATAATGGACCCCATATATTGCTCCATACTGAATAATGGACCCCATATTGGTACGGGTCTGGGAGGTGGAACCTCTGTGCAACTATACAAGGGGGCAGTCCTTGTAAGGAAGCGGGTGGCTCCCAGGGAAGACGGGCAGGTAGTCACGGCAAGTGACAGGGACAGTCTCTGGGTAGAGGAGCAGGTAGTCACGGCAAGTGACAGGGACAGTCTCTGGGTAGAGGGGCAGGTAGTCACGGCAAGTGACAGGGACAGTCTCTGGGTAAACGGACGGGTACTCACGGCAAGTGACAGGGACAGTCTCTGGGTAGAAGGACAGCAGGCAGGTGGCTGGTGAGCGCTCCCAGGTGAGCGGGCGAGAGTCTCTGGACGGGCAGGTGGTCACGGCAAGTGACGGCAGAGCCTCCAGGTAGGCTAGCAGGCAGGTAGCAGGTGAGCGCTCCCAGGTGAGCAGGCAAGAGTCTCTGGACAGGCAGGTGGTCACGGCAAGTGACGGCGGAGCCTCCAGGTAGGCTAGCAGGCAGGTAGCAGGTGAGCGCTCCCAGGTGAGCGGGCAGGCTGGTCCATAGACAGACTGACAGGTGTCGGAAAGCAGACCGTCGGACCGCAGGCTTGCAAGCAGGTAAACGGATATCAGGCAGGTATCAAGCAGGAATCTGGCAGGTAACTGGCAGGTAACAGGCAGGAATCCGGCAGGTGACTGGCAGGTAACAAGCAGGAATCTGGCAGGTGACTGGCTGGTAACTGGTAACGGGACCTGAGGGCTGAAGCAGAATGAAGGCATTGCAACAACATTGCTCGGGCACCTCCATCTTGGAGGAGGTGCCTTAAATATGGGAGGTCCTCCGGCAATTGGCCGGGGACTCCTTAGGACGGCGCGCACGGTCCCTTTAAGAGAGGGGGAGCGCGCGCGCGCGTCCTAAGCACACTGCCGGGGAAGGAGCGCGTGCCGGAAGCAGCGGGGAGAGAAGCGCAGGAGGACGCCGCGCCAGGAGCGGGGAGGTGAGAGGGAGGGCGTCTCTGCCTAGTACGGGGCAGAGACGCCGATGCTACACATATATTGCTCCATACAGAATAATGGGTCCCATATATTGCTCCATACAGAATAATGGACCCCATTTATTGCTCCATGCAGAATAGTGGACCCCATATATTGCTTCATACAGAATAATGGGCCCCATATAATGCTCCATACTGAATAATAGACCCTATGTATTGCTCTATACAGAATAATGGACCCCATATTTTGCTCCATACAGAATAATGGGCCCCATGTAATGCTCCATAAAGAATAATGGACCCATATATTGCTCCACACAGACTAATGGACCCCATATATTGCTCCATACAGAATAATGGACCCCATATATTGCTCCATACAGAATAAATGACCCCACATAAAGCTCCATACAGAATAATGGACTCCATATATTGCTTTATACAGAATAATGGGCCCCATATAATGCTCCATACAGAATAATGGACTCATATATTGCTCCATACAGAATATTGGACCCCATATAATGCTCTATACAGAATAATGGACCCATATATTGCTCCATACAGAATAATGGGTCCCATATATTGCTCCATACAGAATAATGGACCCCATTTATTACTCCATGCAGAATAGTGGACCCCATATATGGCTTCATACAGAATAATGAGCCCCATATAATGCTCCATACAGAATAATAGACCCTATGTATTGCTCTATACAGAATAATGGACCCCATATTTTGCTCCATACAGAATAATGGGCCCCATATAATGCTCCATAAAGAATAATGGACCCATATATTGCTCCACACAGACTAATGGACCCCATATATTGCTCCATACAGAATAATGGACCCCATATATTGCTCCATACAGAATAAATGACCCCACATAAAGCTCCATACAGAATAATGGACTCCATATATTGCTTTATACAGAATAATGGGCCCCATATAATGCTCCATACAGAATAATGGACCCATGTATTGCTCCATACAGAATATTGGACCCCATATAATGCTCTATACAGAATAATGGACCCCATATATTGCTCCATACAGAATAATGAACCCCATATCTTTCTCCATACAGAGTAATGGACCCATGTATTGCTCCATACAGAATAATGGACCCCATGTATTGCTCCATACAGAATAAATAACCCCATATAATGCTCCATACAGAATAATGGACCCCATATATTGCTCCATACAGAATAATGGACCCCATATATTGCTCCATACTGAATAATGGACCCATATACTGCTCCATACAGAATAATGGAGCCCATATAATGCTCTATACAGAATAATGGACCCCATATATTGCTGCATACAGAATACTGGACCCCATATATTGCTCTATACAGATTAATGGAAACATGTATTGCTCCATACAGAATAATGGACCCCATATATTGGTCCATACAGAATAATGGTCCCCATATAATGTTCCATACAGAATAATAGACCCTTTTTATTGCTCTATACAGTATAATGGACCCATATATTGCTCCATACAGAATAATGGGTCCTGTATGTTGCTCCCTAAAGAATAATGGGCCACATAATGCTACATATAGAATAATGGACCCATACATTGCTCCATACAGAATAATGGACCCCATATATTGCTTCATACGGAATAATGGGCCCTATGTAATGCTCCATACAGAATAATAGACCCTTTATATTGTTCTATGCAGAATAATGGACCCCACATATTGCTCCATACAGAATAATTGTCCCCATATAATGCTCCATGCGGAATAATGGACCCATATATTGCTCCATACAGAATAATGGACCCCATATATTGCTCCATACAGTATTATAGACCCCATATAATGCTCTATACAGAATAATGGACCCCATATCTTGCTCCATACAGAATAATGGACCCCATATAATGCTCCATACAGAATAATGAGCCCCATTTAATGCTCCTTACAGAATAACGGGCCTCATAAAATGCTCCATAGAGAATAATGGGCCCCATATAATACACCATACAGAATAATGGACCCATATATTGCTCCATACAGATTAATGGACCCAATATATTGCTCCATACAGAATAAGGGACCCATATATTGCTCCATACAGAATAATGGACCCCATATATTGCTCCATACAGAATATTGGGCCCCATATAATGCTCGATGCAGAATAATGGACCCATATAATGCTCCATACAGAATAATGTACCCCATATAATGCTCTATCCAGAATAATGGACCCCATATATTTCTCCATACACAATATTGGACCCCATATATTGCTCCATACAGAATAATGGACCCCATATATTGCTCCATACAAAATAATTGACCCCATATATTGCTCCATACAGAAAAATGGGTCCCATATATTGGTCCATACAGAAAAATGGACCCCATATATTGTTCCATGCAGAATAGTGGACCCTATATATTGCTCCAAACAGAATAATGGGCCTCATGTAATGCTCCTTACAGAATGGATCCCATATATCGCTTCATACAGAATAATGGATCCCATATAATGCTCCATACAGAATAATAGACCCCGTATATTGCTCTATACAGAATTATGGACCCCATATATTGCTCCATACAGAATAATAGACCCCATATATTGCTCCATACAGAATAATGGACCCCATATAATGCTCTATACAGAATAATGGACCCCATATATTGCTCCATACAGAATAATGAACCCCATATATTGCTCCATGCAGAATAGTGGACCCCATATATTGCTCCAAACAGAATAATGGGCCTCATATAATGCTCCATACATAATGGATCCCATATATCTCTTCATACAAAATAATGGACCCCATATAATGTTCCATACAGAATAATAGACCCATATATTGCTCCATACAGAATAATGGACCCCATATATTGCTCCATACTGAATAATGGACCCCATATTGTTACGGGTCTGGGAGGCGGAACCTCTGTGCAACTATACAAGGGGGCAGTCCTTGTAAGGAAGCGGGTGGCTCCCAGGGAAGACGGGCAGGTAGTCACGGCAAGTGACAGGGACAGTCTCTGGGTAGAGGAGTAGGTAGTCACGGCAAGTGACAGGGACAGTCTCTGGGTAGAGGGGCAGGTAGTCACGGCAAGTGACAGGGACAGTCTCTGGGTAAACGGATGGGTACTCACGGCAAGTGACAGGCACAGTCTCTGGGTAGAAGGACAGCAGGCAGGTGGCTGGTGAGCGCTCCCAGGTGAGCGGGCGAGAGTCTCTGGACGGGCAGGTGGTCACGGCAAGTGACGGCAGAGCCTCCAGGTAGGCTAGCAGGCAGGTAGCAGGTGAGCGCTCCCAGGTGAGCAGGCAAGAGTCTCTGGACAGGCAGGTGGTCACGGCAAGTGACGGCGGAGCCTCCAGGTAGGCTAGCAGGCAGGTAGCAGGTGAGCGCTCCCAGGTGAGCGGGCAGGCTGGTCCATAGACAGACTGACAGGTGTCGGAAAGCAGACCGTCGGACCGCAGGCTTGCAAGCAGGTAAACGGATATCAGGCAGGTATCAAGCAGGAATCTGGCAGGTAACTGGCAGGTAACAGGCAGGAATCCGGCAGGTGACTGGCAGGTAACAAGCAGGAATCTGGCAGGTGACTGGCTGGTAACTGGTAACGGGACCTGAGGGCTGAAGCAGAGTGAAGGCTTTGCAACAACATTGCTCGGGCACCTCCATCTTGGAGGAGGTGCCTTAAATATGGGAGGTCCTCCGGCAATTGGCCGGGGACTCCTTAGGACAGCGCGCGCGGTCCCTTTAAGAGAGGGGGAGCGCGCGCGCCCTAAGCACACTGCCGGGGAAGGAGCGCGTGCCGGAAGCAGCGGGGAGAGAAGCGCAGGAGGACGCCGCGCCAGGAGCGGGGAGGTGAGAGGGACGGCGTCTCTGCCTAGTACGGGGCAGAGACGCCGATGCTACACATATATTGCTCCATACAGAATAATGGGTCCCATATATTGCTCCATACAGAATAATGGACCCCATTTATTGCTCCATGCAGAATAGTGGACCCCATATATTGCTTCATACAGAATAATGGACCCCATATAATGCTCCATACAGAATAATAGACCCTATGTATTGCTCTATACAGAATAATGGACTCCATATTTTGCTCCATACAGAATAATGGGCCTCATATAATGCTCCATAAAGAATAATGGACCCATATATTGCTCCACACAGACTAATGGACCCCATATATTGTTCCATACAGAATAATGGACCCCATATATTGCTCCATACAGAATAAATGACCCCACATAAAGCTCCATACAGAATAATGGACTCCATATATTGCTTTATACAGAATAATGGGCCCCATATAATGCTCCATACAGAATAATGGACTCATATATTGCTCCATACAGAATATTGGACCCCATATAATGCTCTATACAGAATAATGGACCCATATATTGGTCCATACAGAATAATGGGTCCCATATATTGCTCCATATAGAATAATGGACCCCATTTATTACTCCATGCAGAATAGTGGACCCCATATATGGCTTCATACAGAATAATAAGCCCCATATAATGCTCCATACAGAATAATAGACCCTATGTATTGCTCTATACAGAATAATGGACCCCATATTTTGCTCCATACAGAATAATGGGCCCCATATAATGCTCCATAAAGAATAATGGACCCATATATTGCTCCACACAGACTAATGGACCCCATATATTGCTCCATACAGAATAATGGACCCCATATATTGCTCCATACAGAATAAATGACCCCACATAAAGCTCCATACAGAATAATGGACTCCATATATTGCTTTATACAGAATAATGGGCCCCATATAATGCTCCATACAGAATAATGGACCCATGTATTGCTCCATACAGAATATTGGACCCCATATAATGCTCTATACAGAATAATGGACCCCATATATTGCTCCATACAGAATAATGAACCCCATATATTTCTCCATACAGAGTAATGGACCCATGTATTGCTCCATACAGAATAATGGACCCCATATATTGCTCCATACAGAATAAATAACCCCATATAATGCTCCATACAGAATAATGGACCCCATATTTTGCTCCATACAGAATAATGGACCCCATATATTACTCCATACTGAATAATGGACCCATATACTGCTCCATACAGAATAATGGAGCCCATATAATGCTCTATACAGAATAATGGACCCCATATATTGCTGCATACAGAATAGTGGACCCCATATATTGCTCTATACAGATTAATGGAAACATGTATTGCTCCATACAGAATAATGGACCCCATATATTGGTCCATACAGAATAATGGTCCCCATATAATGTTCCATACAGAATAATAGACCCTTTTTATTGCTCTATACAGTATAATGGACCCATATATTGCTCCATACAGAATAATGGGCCCTGTATGTTGCTCCCTAAAGAATAATGGGCCACATAATGCTACATGTAGAATAATGGACCCATACATTGCTCCATACAGAATAATGGACCCCATATATTGCTTCATACGGAATAATGGGCCCCATGTAATGCTCCATACAGAATAATAGACCCTTTATATTGTTCTATGCAGAATAATGGACCCCACATATTGCTCCATACAGAATAATTGTCCCCATATAATGCTCCATGCGGAATAATGGACCCATATATTGCTCCATACAGTATAATAGACCCCATATAATGCTCTATACAGAATAATGGACCCCATATCTTGCTCTATACAGAATAATGGACCCCATATAATGCTCCATACAGAATAATGAGCCCCATTTAATGCTCCTTACAGAATAACGGGCCTCATAAAATGCTCCATAGAGAATAATGGGCCCCATATAATACACCATACAGAATAATGGACCCATATATTGCTCCATACAGATTAATGGACCCAATATATTGCTCCATACAGAATAAGGGACCCATATATTGCTCCATACAGAATAATGGACCCCATATATTGCTCCATACAGAATATTGGGCCCCATATAATACTCAATGCAGAATAATGGACCCATATAATGCTCCATACAGAATAATGTACCCCATATAATGCTCTATCCAGAATAATGGACCCCATATATTTCTCCATACACAATATTGGACCCCATATATTGCTCCATACAGAATAATGGACCCCATATATTGCTCCATACAAAATAATTGACCCCATATATTGCTCCATACATAAAAATGGGTCCCATATATTGGTCCATACAGAAAAATGGACCCCATATATTGTTCCATGCAGAATAGTGGACCCTATATATTGCTCCAAACAGAATAATGGGCCTCATGTAATGCTCCTTACAGAATGGATCCCATATATCGCTTCTTACAGAATAATGGATCCCATATAATGCTCCATACAGAATAATAGACCCCGTATATTGCTCTATACAGAATTATGGACCCCATATATTGCTCCATACAGAATAATAGACCCCATATATTGCTCCATACAGAATAATGGACCCCATATAATGCTCTATACAGAATAATGGACCCCATATATTGCTCCATACAGAATAATGAACCCCATATATTGCTCCATGCAGAATAGTGGACCCCATATATTGCTCCAAACAGAATAATGGGCCTCATATAATGCTCCATACATAATGGATCCCATATATCTCTTCATACAAAATAATGGACCCCATATAATGTTCCATACAGAATAATAGACCCATATATTGCTCCATACAGAATAATGGACCCCATATATTGCTCCATACTGAATAATGGACCCCATATTGTTACGGGTCTGGGAGGCGGAACCTCTGTGCAACTATACAAGGGGGCAGTCCTTGTAAGGAAGCGGGTGTCTCCCAGGGAAGACGGGCAGGTAGTCACGGCAAGTGACAGGGACAGTCTCTGGGTAGAGGAGCAGGTAGTCACGGCAAGTGACAGGGACAGTCTCTGGGTAGAGGGGCAGGTAGTCACGGCAAGTGACAGGGACAGTCTCTGGGTAAACGGACGGGTACTCACGGCAAGTGACAGGGACAGTCTCTGGGTAGAAGGACAGCAGGCAGGTGGCTGGTGAGCGCTCCCAGGTGAGCGGGCGAGAGTCTCTGGACGGGCAGGTGGTCACGGCAAGTGACGGCAGAGCCTCCAGGTAGGCTAGCAGGCAGGTAGCAGGTGAGCGCTCCCAGGTGAGCAGGCAAGAGTCTCTGGACAGGCAGGTGGTCACGGCAAGTGACGGCGGAGCCTCCAGGTAGGCTAGCAGGCAGGTAGCAGGTGAGCGCTCCCAGGTGAGCGGACAGGCTGGTCCATAGACAGACTGACAGGTGTCGGAAAGCAGACCGTCGGACCGCAGGCTTGCAAGCAGGTAAACGGATATCAGGCAGGTATCAAGCAGGAATCTGGCAGGTAACTGGCAGGTAACAGGCAGGAACCCGGCAGGTGACTGGCAGGTAACAAGCAGGAATCTGGCAGGTGACTGGCTGGTAACTGGTAACGGGACCTGAGGGCTGAAGCAGAGTGAAGGCTTTGCAACAACATTGCTCGGGCACCTCCATCTTGGAGGAGGTGCCTTAAATATAGGAGGTCCTCCGGCAATTGGCCGGGGACTCCTTAGGACGGCGCGCGCGGTCCCTTTAAGAGAGGGGGAGCGCGCGCGCCCTAAGCACACTGCCGGGGAAGGAGCGCGTGCCGGAAGCAGCGGGGAGAGAAGCGCAGGAGGACGCCGCGCCAGGAGCGGGGAGGTGAGAGGGACGGCGTCTCTGCCTAGTACGGGGCAGAGACGCCGATGCTACACATATATTGCTCCATACAGAATAATGGACCCCATTTATTGCTCCATGCAGAATAGTGGACCCCATATATTGCTTCATACAGAATAATGGACCCCATATAATGCTCCATACAGAATAATAGACCCTATGTATTGCTCTATACAGAATAATGGACCCCATATTTTGCTCCATACAGAATAATGGGCCCCATATAATGCTCCATAAAGAATAATGGACCCATATATTGCTCCACACAGACTAATGGACCCCATATATTGCTCCATACAGAATAATGGACCCCATATATTGCTCCATACAGAATAAATGACCCCACATAAAGCTCCATACAGAATAATAGACTCCATATATTGCTTTATACAGAATAATGGGCCCCATATAATGCTCCATACAGAATAATGGACCCATATATTGCTCCATACAGAATATTGGACCCCATATAATGCTCTATACAGAATAATGGACCCCATATATTGCTCCATACAGAGTAATGGACCCATGTATTGCTCCATACAGAATAATGGACCCCATATATTGCTCCATACAGAATAAATGACCCCATATAAAGCTCCATACAGAATAATGGACTCCATATATTGCTCTATACAGCATAATGGACCCATATATTGCTCCATACAGAATAATGGACCCCATATATTGCTCCATACAGTATAATGGACCTCATCAAATGCTCCATACAGAATAATGGGCCTCAGATATTCCTCCAAACAGAATAATGGACCCCATATATTGCTCCATACAGAATAATGGACCATATATGTTGCTTCATACAGAATAATGGGCCTCATAATGCTCCATACAGAATAATAGACCCATATATTGCTCCATACAGAATAATGGACCCCATATATTGCTCCATACAGAATAATGGGCCCCATATATTGCTCCATACAGAATAATGGACCCATATATTGCTCCATACAGAATAATGGACCCCATATATTGCTCCATTCAGAATAATGGACCCCATATAATACTCCATGCAGAATAATGGACCCCATATAATGCTCCATACAGGATAATGAGCCCAATGGAATGCTCCATACAGAATAATGGGCCCCATATAGTGCTCTATACAGAATAATGGACCCATATATTGCTCCATACGGAATAATGGGTCCCATATATTGCTCCATACAGAAAAATGGACCCCATATATTGCTCCATACAGAATAATGGGTCCCATATAGTGTTGAGCGAACATGCTCGACACTGCTCGGTACTCGCCCGAGCATCACGCTACTCGGGATGTTCGGCGTGCACCGAGCATTTCCGGTTTACTCGGGCGGGAGCTCGGGTCTCCGCCCTGCATGTTTGGCGCTCTTTACAGAGCCAATGAAAATGCAGGGATTGCCAGCCAGTCACTGAAATGCTGCAGCAATGTTGGTTGTGGGCATTACAGTGATAGGCTGGCCGCAGAGCGTCACCTCGAGTATTTAAAACGGGGCGCCGCCATCTTGGACACAGTCGCTCCGGTTTAGACAGTGTAGGGACAGCGCTGCTGATTTAGGGAGAGATATAAACTGCAAAATAGTTAGTGTAGGGTCTGTAAAGGCTGCCAGAACAAACCAACAGTCCTTTTCAGGACTAATATCCATCCCAGATACCAGGCAGGCAGGCTGTATAGGAGACACAGTGGTTATACCAGCAAACGCTGCATTACAGTCCTGTGTGCTCCTGTTGCTGAAATTGCTGGACTTAGCACCAGGTGTCGGGGGCCAGGAAAAATCCTTTTTTTTCCATCTAAATCCTCCTTTTTGTTTCCTCCTTCACACTGTACAAATACCCGTCTTATTAACCTTTTGGTGTGTCCCCCCTCCCCCCCCCAAAAAAAAAGCGTGTCTCTGATTTTTCAGACACAAATATAACTGTTGAAAATAGTCTGGTGTAGGCTAGAGAAACAGAAGTGTTGTTTTGCACTTCCACGGTTCAAACCTCTGTATTATCCATTTTGGGCCATTTGTATCTAAAAAAAAAACAGTTTGAGTGTGTCGCTCACTGTTCAGCCGCAAATATCTCTATTTAAAAAAGTGTGGTATACCCCAGTAAACAATAACTGTGGTTTTGCCATCCCACGGTAAAAAATCTCTATTATTCAGATTTTGGTAGTTTTTTCCGTAAAGAAAAACAGTAGTGTCTCCTGACTTTTGTGACACAAAAATATATCTGTTGAAAATAGTCTTGTGTAGGCCCGACATCCCAGTGTGGTTTCGCAGTTCCACGGGTCAAATCGCTGTACTATCCAGTTTTGGGCCTTTGGTATCTAAAAAAAAAGCAGTTTGAGTGTGTCGCTCACTGTTCAGCCGCAAATATCTCTATTTAAAAAAGTGTGGTATACCCCAGTAAACAATAACTGTGGTTTTGCCATCCCACGGTAAAAAATCTCTATTATTCAGCTTTTGGTAGTTTTTTCCGTAAAGAAAAACAGTAGTGTCTCCTGACTGTTGTGACACAAAAATATATCTGTTGAAAATAGTCTTGTGTAGGCCCGACATCCCAGTGTGGTTTCGCAGTTCCACGGGTCAAATCGCTGTACTATCCAGTTTTGGGCCTTTGGTATCTAAAAAAAAAGCAGTTTGAGTGTGTCGCTCACTGTTCAGCCGCAAATATCTCTATTTAAAAAAGTGTGGTATACCCCAGTAAACAATAACTGTGGTTTTGCCATCCCACGGTAAAAAATCTCTATTGTTCAGCTTTTGGTAGTTTTTTCCGTAAAGAAAAACAGTAGTGTCTCCTGACTGTTGTGACACAAAAATATATCTGTTGAAAATAGTCTTGTGTAGGCCCGACATCCCAGTGTGGTTTCACAGTTCCACGGGTCAAATCGCTGTACTATCCAGTTTTGGGCCTTTGGTATCTAAAAAAAAAGCAGTTTGAGTGTGTCGCTCACTGTTCAGCCGCAAATATCTCTATTTAAAAAAGTGTGGTATACCCCAGTAAACAATAACTGTGGTTTTCCTCTTCCATGGTTCTAATCTACTCTTTATTACCCTTTTTCCATTGATAGTGCAAGTGTAAGCTATTTTACTTAATTTACAATGGGCAAGGCGCGTGGCAAGGGACGTGGAAGTGGACGTTCTGGTGATGGTTCGTGCAGAGGACGGGGCCGTGGCCAAGGTGAAAATGTGCATCAACCAACAGCCACATCTTCTCGCTCCCACTTCTTGACCGAATTACTAGGGAAGCACAGAACAACACCAGTATTGAGAACTGATCAGTGTGAACAGGTTATTAATTGGATAGCAGACAATACTTCCAGTTACCTGGGCACCACCACCTCCGGTCTGTCTTCCACACGGTCAACTCTTAGTAGCCGTGAGTCTCGACCGCATACTCCTCTTCACCCTGATGCTCCTTCCTCCCACCATGCCGAGTGTCGTCAGACAGCAAGTGATCCCACACTTGGACACTCTGAAGAGCTGTTCACTGGTCCATTTCCATATTTGGGCCCCTCGCCTGAAACGCTTGAAGTGGTGGAAGAGGAGATCCCATGTTGCGATGCCCAAATATTTGAACAGCCACGGCCACAGGAAGTCGACGTTGGCAATCTGTCACAAGAGATGGACGATGACGAGACACAATTGCCAGGAAGTGAGGAGGAGGATCGTGGTGCGCAAGTGGAAGAGGAGGAGGTGGTGGATGATCTAGTAACTGACCCAACGTGGAAGGAGGACATGCAGAGTGAGGCCAGCAGCACACAGGGGGAGGGAGGCAGAGTACCCCAACAGGCAAGAAGAAGCAGTGTGGTGGCCGCAGACAGAAGGCAGGCAACCGTTCCCCGTAACACCAACACGAGGGACGTTGCCAGTACAAGCGGTAGGTCTTCCAGAGTCTGGAATTTTTTTAAAGACTCTGCTGATAACCCCAAAAAGGCCATATGTTCCACCTGCCATGCCAGCATCAGCAGGGGTGACAAAACTACCAGCCTGACCACCACCAGCATGATCAGGCACATGGCAGCAAAGCACCCGACTTTGTGGGGCGAAACGCAGGGTCCACGACCAGTGTCAGCGGGTGTCACCACTGCTTCTTCCACTGTTGTGCGTGCAATAGAACCCCCTGTTGTGTGTGCAAGGCAATCCCCTGTCCACACTGCATGTAAAGATGCCCCCTCCTCTCAGTCTTCACTTGTTATGGCAGTTTCTCAAGAAACAGCATCAACGTCCACGTCCACGTCCCACCGCAGCGTTCAATTGTCCATATCCCAGACCTTTGAATGAAAGCAGAAATTCGCAGCTAACGCCCCACAGGCCACAGTCCTAAATTCGCACATTTCACGACTGCTTGCATTGGAAATGCTGCCTTTTAGGCTGGTGGAGACGGAATCCTTCCACAATCTTATGGCGGTGGCCGTCCCTCGGTACTCGGTCCCCAGCCGACACTATTTTGCCCGGTGTGCCATCCCCGCACTACACAATCACGTGTCCCAAAGCATCTGCCGTGCCCTCTACAACGCAGTTACTGGGAGAGTCCACCTGACAACGGACACGTGGACAAGTGCTTGTGGCCAGGGACGGTACATCTCTCTGACGGCACACTGGGTAAACATAGTGGAAGCCGGGACCCAGTCGGACCTTGGGACGGAACACATCCTCCCCACACCGAGGATTGCGGGCCCTATGTCAGTCAGAGTTGCCCCCACAGTGTACAGCTCCTGCGCATCCTCCTCCTCCTCCTCATGTTCAGCCTCCATCTCAGATATCACCACATCAGTTACAAGCTGGAAGCATTGCAGTACTGCCTCCGCCAAGCGGCAACAGGCTGTGCTGAAACTCATAAGCTTAGGTGATAAACCTCACACTGCTTGTGAGTTGTGGACAGCTGTGAAAGAGCAGGCAGATCTGTGGCTGAGACCGCTGAACCTACATCCCGGCATGGTCGTGTGTGACAATGGCCGTAACCTGGTGGCGGCTCTGAGGCGAGGTGAGATCACACACGTACCATGCCTGGCTCATGTGCTTAACCTCGTGGTTCAGCGGTTTCTTAAATCGTACCCCGAGTTGCCAGATCTGCTCGTGAAAGTACGCCGCCTGTCAGCTCATTTTCGCAAGTCGGCTACAGCTTCCGCCGCCCTTGCTGTGTTGCAGCAGCGTTTGCAGCTTCCGGCACACCGACTGGTGTGTGATGTCCCCACACGTTGGAACTCTACCCTTCACATGTTGCAAAGGATTTGTGAGCAGAAGAGAGCAGTTGTGGAGTACCAGCTGCAACAAGGCCGTCGATATTCAGGTCAGACTCCACACATAAGACCTCAGGAGTGGACCTGGATGTCTGACATATGTACCATCCTGACAAACTTTGAGGAGGCCACCAAGATGGTGAGTGGCGATGACGCCATCATTAGTGTCAGCATCCCACTTGTCTGTCTTTTGCAACGCTCTCTGCAGAGAATTAAAGAGGAGGCATTGCAGCCAGAGTATGATGAGATGGATCAAGAAGCCGTAGCGGGCGATTACACACAGCCCAGCCTCATCTCATCCCAACGTGCATTGGGGGACAATGAGGGAGAGGAGGAGGAGGAGGAGGAGGAAGAACAGGAGCTGCTATCATGCGTTGCAGACGGTAGTACCTGTACAAGTGTCATACCGTCGGTTCAGCGTGGGTGGCCTGAGGACAGAGGGGAGGAGGAAGAGGAGGAGGAGGAGAGCATAGTCAGTCGTCA
Source organism: Phyllobates terribilis (assembly GCF_046119375.1). Lineage (NCBI taxonomy): Eukaryota > Metazoa > Chordata > Amphibia > Anura > Dendrobatidae > Phyllobates > Phyllobates terribilis. The sequence continues at coordinate 1,009,515 of NW_027363119.1, forward strand.
TCTTGCCCGTTACCAGTCTGGCACCCATGGCTGACTTTATGTTACGCTGCCTTAACCGTGACCCTCGCATTGTCAAAATGTTGGGTGACAGTCATTACTGGTTGGTGACACTTGTAGACCCCCGCTACAAGGAGAACTTTCACTCTCTTATTCCTGAGTTGGAGAGGTCTACAAAAATGGGGCAGTACCAGAAGGCCCTTGCTGCAGAACTATTAAAAAAATTCCCATCTGAACACGGTAGCGGCAGAGGTCACAGTTCGCTGCCCAACTAAGGCATACAGGCGAGAGAGACGCAACTCCAATCCAGCAGAGGCAGGGGAACACTGTCAATGTTCTAGGACAGTTTTCTGAGACCTGCCCAGCTTAAAGGCCCTGAGGCGCAGGGTATTCTCACAAGGAGTAGAAAGTTTCAAAAGATGGTGAGGGAGTACCAGCGTCCTCCGTGATTCCTCTGTGCCTTTTAATTATTGGGTATCCAAGCTGGACACTTGGAATGAACTCACTCTGTACTGCCTTGGAGGTCCTGGCCTGCCCTGCCGCTAGCGTGTTATCGGAGCGTGTTTTTAGTGCCGCTGGGGGAATTATAACTGATAAGCGCACTCGCCTGTCAACTGACAAGCTGACCCTTATCAAAATGAACAAGGGCTGGATTGGGCCAGACTTCTCATCACCACCAAATGACAGCAGAGTAACATAAAGTCAAATCCACTGTGTTATTTCGGGAGGTGTATTCCCATGCATCGCTTCACACCCACACATGGGTATACGCTTCCTCATTTCGCCTGTTTTTTGCTCTTCTCCTTATCCTCAGCCTCCACGACCACTATACCACCAGGGTGACCGTGGTCCATGTTGCCAGCATTGCAAGTTCCTCTGTCCTAATTTTTGGCAGCTTTTGCTTGGAAGGCATAGGCAAAGACTATGGGAGACCCACTCCCCAATAATGGGAATAATGTTTTTAATATGCTGTACTGCATGGCTCTTGTAAGGGACATTGCAAGTTCCCCCTTCCTAATTTTTGGCAGCTTTTGCTTTGAAGGCATAGGCAAAGAATATGGGAGACCCACTCCCCAATAATGGGAATAATGTTTTTAATATGCTGTACTGCATGGCTCTTGTAAGGGGCATTAAAATCGTCTTGATAAGCTACTGTGACCTCCACGTCTCTTCCCAGGGTCGTTAATATTGTCTTTTTATTCCACTGCGACCTCCACCACTCTTCCAAGGGCATTGAAAGCGTCTTGTTAAGCTACTGTGACCTCCACGTCTCTTCCACAGGGCATTGATATTGTCTTTTTATTCCAGTGTAACCTCCACCACTCTTCCAAGGGGCATTGATATTGTCTTTTTATTCCACTGCGACCTCCACCACTCTTCCAAGGGGCATTAAAACCGTCTTGTTAAGCTACTGTGACCTCCACGTCTCTTCCACGGGGCATTGATATTGTCTTTTTATTCCACTGTAACCTCCACCACTCTTCCAAGGGGCATTAAAACTGTCTTGTTAAACCACTCTGAACTCCACGTCTCTTCCAAGGGGCATTAAAACCATCTTGTTAAGCTACTGTGACCTCCTCGTTGCAACATACCTGGCGGCGTCCTTGCATAGTGGTCCATCTCCCACTGTGCAAGAGCGTGCACTTGATCTCCAGTCCAGAATGTCTCAATGGCTTCCCTCCATGCTGTCTGCTTGCTTCTGTGTCTGCTGCTTAAGGGCGGCGCCCGATCACTTCCTGCTTTTTGTACCTGCTGCAGGCACACCCCTTGTGCGTCTTCAGCCTATTGCTGTCTGTCATCTGGTATTTAAACCAGCTGCTCCAATTAACCCATGCCTGAGCATTGAGTTCTGTCAGTTGGCCTTTGGTCACTGATATGCCTGGTCCCATTTATGTTTCCTGCCTTCGGTATCAGTTCCCGTGTCTGAACTGTGTCCTGTCTGTATTATCTTCTAGCCTGTTGTCTTCTGCCTATCCTGGAGGCTGTATTTCCAGGCCTGTGTGAACACGCTCCTAGCCTGTTCCTCCCACCTTCTAGGGGCTGCTACCTAGACCAGCTCCTGTATCTTGCTACTGTGTCTGTTCTTGTCTGTATACTCTTCTAGCCTGTTTCCCGTGTTTCTCTATGTCCGTACCTTTCCTTTTTCTGCAGAGTCTGAACTCGTACCTAACTCCTGCTCATTGTCACTGTACTCCCGTTTCTGAGTTTGTGGTCCACTCGCTACTTCACTGCAAGTACCCTGTGGGTATCTGGTTCTGCCTTTCCCTTCTAGTCTGTTCCGTGTGAACAGAGCCCTGTTCCCTCCGCGTCTGCGGTTTTCGCTTTGCTCAGCTCTGCCCACCGCGTCTGCGGTTTTCGCTTTGCTCAGCTCTGTCCACCGCGTCTGCGGTTTTCGCTTTGCTCAGCTCTGTCCACCGCGTCTGCGGTTTTCACTTTGCTCAGCTCTGTCCACCGCGTCTGCGGTTTTCGCTTTGCTCAGCTCTGTCCACCGCGTCTGCGGTTTTCGCTTTGCTCAGCTCTGTCCACCGCGTCTGCGGTTTTCGCTTTGCTCAGCTCTGTCCACCGCGTCTGCGGTTTTCGCTTTGCTCAGCTCTGTCCACCGCGTCTGCGGTTTTCGCTTTGCTCAGCTCTGTCCACCGCGTCTGCGGTTTTCGCTTTGCTCAGCTCTGTCCACCGCATCTGCGGTTTTCGCTTTGCTCAGCTCTGTCCACCGCGTCTGCGGTTTTCGCTTTGCTCAGCTCTGTCCACCGCGTCTGCGGTTTTCGCTTTGCTCAGCTCTGTCCACCGCGTCTGCGGTTTTCGCTTTGCTCTGCTCTGTCCACCGCGTCTGCGGTTTTCGCTTTGCTCAGCTCTGTCCACCGCGTCTGCGGTTTTCGCTTTGCTCAGCTCTGTCCACCGCGTCTGCGGTTTTCGCTTTGCTCAGCTCTGTCCACCGCGTCTGCGGTTTTCGCTTTGCTCAGCTCTGTCCACCGCTTCTGCGGTTTTCGCTTTGCTCAGCTCTGTCCACCGCGTCTGTGGTTTTCGCTTTGCTCAGCTCTGTCCACCGCGTCTGCGGCTTTCGCTTTGCTCAGCTCTGTCCACCGCGTCTGCGGTTTTCGCTTTGCTCAGCTCTGTCCACCACATCTGCGGTTTTCGCTTTGCTCAGCTCTGTCCACCGCGTCTGCGGTTTTCGCTTTGCTCAGCTCTGTCCACCGCGTCTGCGGTTTTCGCTTTGCTCAGCTGTGTCCACCGCGTCTGCGGTTTTCGCTTTGCTCAGCTCTGTCCACCGCGTCTGCGGTTTTCGCTTTGCTCAGCTCTGTCCACCGCGTCTGCGGTTTTCGCTTTGCTCAGCTCTGTCCACCGCGTCTGCGGTTTTCGCTTTGCTCAGCTCTGTCCACCGCATCTGCGGTTTTCGCTTTGCTCAGCTCTGTCCACCGCGTCTGCGGTTTTCGCTTTGCTCAGCTCTGTCCACCGCGTCTGCGGTTTTCGCTTTGCTCAGCTCTGTCCACCGCGTCTGCGGTTTTCGCTTTGCTCTGCTCTGTCCACCGCGTCTGCGGTTTTCGCTTTGCTCAGCTCTGTCCACCGCGTCTGCGGTTTTCGCTTTGCTCAGCTCTGTCCACCGCGTCTGCGGTTTTCGCTTTGCTCAGCTCTGTCCACCGCGTCTGCGGTTTTCGCTTTGCTCAGCTCTGTCCACCGCATCTGCGGTTTTCGCTTTGCTCAGCTCTGTCCACCGTGTCTGTGGTTTTCGCTTTGCTCAGCTCTGTCCACCGCGTCTGCGGCTTTCGCTTTGCTCAGCTCTGTCCACCGCGTCTGCGGTTTTCGCTTTGCTCAGCTCTGTCCACCACATCTGCGGTTTTCGCTTTGCTCAGCTCTGTCCACCGCGTCTGCGGTTTTCGCTTTGCTCAGCTCTGTCCACCGCGTCTGCGGTTTTCGCTTTGCTCAGCTCTGTCCACCGCGTCTGCGGTTTTCGCTTTGCTCAGCTCTGTCCACCGCGTCTGCGGTTTTCGCTTTGCTCAGCTCTGTCCACCGCATCTGCGGTTTTCGCTTTGCTCAGCTCTGTCCACCGCGTCTGCGGTTTTCGCTTTGCTCAGCTCTGTCCACCGCGTCTGCGGTTTTCGCTTTGCTCAGCCCTGTCCACCGCGTCTGCGCTCTAGTCTGCCTGTTCCTGTATTCCCCGGTGTGGGTCAACAGCCGTGTCCAGAGTCTGACCTGGAGTAGACCCTGGTTCCTCTGCTCGGTTCCTCCCTGGTGCACTGGCGTCGTATGCCGTCGTGCGACCTTGGTCGGATCGGGCAGATACTTAGTTACGCCCCTCCAGGCATTCACTCTCCGGTTCATGGCACAGTGGAATCACTACATAAACACACACATGCCAGTCAGTCCGGGCGTATGCATTACACTCGTCTCTTCCACGGGGCATTGATATTGTCTTTTTATTCCACTGTAACCTCCACCACTCTTCCAAGGGGCATTAAAACTGTCTTGTTAAACCACTCTGAACTCCACGTCTCTTCCAAGGGGCATTAAAACCATCTTGTTAAGCTACTGTGACCTCCACATCTCTTCTAAGGGGCATTAAAACCGTCTTGTTAAACCACTCTGAACTCCACAGCTCTTCCAAGGGGCATTGACATGTTGTTTTTAATTACCTCTAACCTCCATGACTCTTGCAACGGGTATTGCATTTCCTCCTAATTTTTGTCAACTTTTGCTTTTCAATGCATAGGCGAACACTAAGGGAGACCCACTCCCCAATAATGGGTAGAAGGTTTTTAATACGCTGTAATCCACGTCTGTTTCAAGGGGCATTGCAGTGCCTAATAATTTTTGGAAAGCCTTCCATTCCCTGCTTAGGCCAACAGTGTACAGGAGACCCAGTTGCTATAAATGGAAATAACGGTTTAGTTAAGGCCCTCTGACCTCCATGTCACTTCCAAGGGGTATTGGAGTGCCTCGAAATTTTTGGTAGGCATTGCATTCACTGTATGCCTTATAACTGTGTAGCTGAACCGCTCCTTTTGGTACAGAAACATATCCTACAAGACATGTGTGGTTGGCTGGCCTGATATTGATGTGAATGGTCCCTGTTCCTCCTGCTCTTTCTCCTTTGCCACCACCTCATCCATCATTCATCACCTGAAGCTTTGTTTTAACGGAAGTCATAGAACTGGGATAGTAGCAGGAAAACATCCAGCAATCCTCGAAGGAGGTAGAATATGCGCCAAAACGCTGACCACCTCAGGCCTAGCTGCTACTACATACATGCGCTTGCATTCCAAGGAACAGAAAGCTAAGGAGGTGGATGGCCTCATGATTATGAATAATTTACTCGTTGTGTAGGAGGCCGACCACTGCTGCTGTCTACCTTCTGAACTTTGTGTTGAAGCCTGATTGACCCAGGACCCGCAATCCTCTATGTCTGGAGGACGTGTTGCATCCCAGTGTCCAACTGTGTCCCGGCTTCCACAATATTAACCCAGTGTGAAGGCGTCAGTGAGATGGACCATTCCTGGCCACATTCACATGTCCACGTGTTTGTGGTTAGGCTGTCCTTCCCACTAAATGCACTGGGGAGGGCACAGGTAATGTTTTGGCATGCGCGCTTGTGTATAAGGCGCACCGGGACAAAAAGGGGCGGCTGGGGACCGTTTATGGACACCCGGCCACCCCCACGCGGCTGGGGACTGTGTGTGGGCACCCAGCCGCGGGGCGGCTGGGGACCGAGTATGGACACCCGGCCGCCCCCTGGCGGCTGGGGACCAAGCGTGGACACCCGGCCGCCGGGCGGCTGGGGACTGAGTATGGATACCAGGCTACCGACGCAGCCATGACGTGGTGGCCAGATTCCACCTCCACATGCCTAAAAGGCCCAATTTCAAGTGCAAGCAAGCTAGCAGTATGGTATTGCAGCCCGGGGGTGGGTGGGTGGCAGGCTGCATACTTGCGCTTGTATTGCAAGTTATGGGGGAGGTACAATTGAACACTGCCCTGGGACAAGGACTTGCACGGGGATAGTTGCAAGTCTGCATCTTCTGATGCGGCAAGGATCACTTCTGATGGGCACACTTTTAGGCAGTGACCTGGGTGTCAGAGATGCTTGAAGGGGTCTTCCCCATACTGTTCCCATGTCTTTTTAGCACTGTATGTGACGCACCCCTGGGCCTGTGTCGCGCTGCGCAGGCGAGAGCTTACCCGGAGCCGGATCTGTTGAGGGTTGTAGTCTCATGGCGGTGACCCGGTCCGTGCCCAGGGAGTCAAACTGGACGGCAGTCTATTGGTAGAAAATGGTTGATGACTACGCCACCCGTTGAGTGCAGCCAGGGAGCTGCTGCTGCAGGGCAGACCGCTGAGGCCGGTGGAAGGATGGTGCAGCGTGATAGTATAACCCCCAACGGGAGGGGTATGGCCTCAGGGCAGCCGACGTGGATGATGGGGGTAGCAGGAACCACTCAGACGGTACGGTGGAGTTCATGGTCTTTACTGGTAACAACGATAGACCCTCCCGGAGTACTTGCTAGCGAACGGGGCCTGGTCAGTCCTTGAGCAGATGGGATCTCCCCTGGCCAGGCGTAGTTGTAGGCCTCCCAAACTGACTGTTCTCTTCTGGCTACCTTGCTAGAAGCTGATGTAAGTAGCCCACGTCCCTGAGTGTGCCGTGTGGTGCTCACCCGTATGGCCGGTGACTCGGGGCCTTCTAATGGCTTCCGCTCCACGATGGCGGTGCTGGTCCCACGCGTGTGACCGTGCCTTCGGGCTTCTGGGCCAGAGGACCTGAAATCCCCTGCCTGACGGATTCTGCTGCTGGGTAGGAGTTAGTCCCCACAGCCTCGGACTCCGGGTCCGGTAAAGAATCTTCTTAGTCAGGGCGAGCTCTGCAGCTGCCAGCCCCTGACTCCTTGTAACTCTGCTGTTTCCTATGCTGCTTCTTGTCTCTACTCTCCTTGTCTCCCTAACCCTGCTTCAGCCCCGGGTTTATATAGGGGAAGTCCTTCCCCTCCCAAGACTGGGCAGGAGGTGTGGCATGCACAGGATCCCTGACCAAAGGACCTCCCACCTGCTCTCAGACGTAATATCTCTATCACTGTGACAACCAGACCCCTGGGGTGTCACATTCCCCCCTAGTGAAATTTAGTACTCCGGGACTAAACACATTTTAGAAAAATATAGCAAGGCATAACAATAACAATAAAATACAATAAGGAAACACAATAAGATGGTCACGGCGTGTCCGCAACCGGGTGCAGTCTTTGAGGAAAAGCAAAGGTGTCCATTTCACCAACACAGGGAGACGTAACCAGGTAGGGGTCTGTCCTACCCCGAGTCCTTAACAGTCTCTAGTCCATCCTGGGTTACGCTCCAACTATGTACAAGGATTCCCGGTAAATCCACCAAGGATTCCTAAAAACAACTGGAAACACAAAATTATACACAAGCAACAATACACAGATAAACATAAATAAAACTATTTATACACTTCAAATTCTCCAGCGTGCGGGTAACTGGCCTCTAGTGGCCCTGGTGGACCTACGGAGCTGACTGTCTGGCCCTGAACTACAGGGTGTAGGAGCTGTCAAGGGTAAACTGGGCAGCTGTCTACCGGCTCTTTGTCTCACTAGGGGTACGGCAGGCTCACTATAAGCAGAGGGTTGATTCTCCTGTTCTGCTTGTGTGGAGTCTTCTGCCTCCTGGACCGGCTGTTCTTCCAGCTCTACCCGTTGCTCCGTAGGTTCTTGGGATGATGGTTGGAGGAAGGTGAGTACGGGTACCACAACTGCACCATTGACTTGAGTCCAAGACCGAGGGAAGTCCCCGAGCACGGTACTAACCATATCTTCCCTTTCTTCCACGGGTCGATTGTCTTCTTGTTCCTCTTCAGGGTTCCTCAGTTGTTCGGGACACTTCTTCAGGTGGTCCCGGGATACAATGGCTGTGGTTTCCCCTCCGTCTTTACTGATGGTACAGACCTTCGGGTTCTCGTGGCTTGAGGGCAGTACGGTGTACGGGTCCTTCTCCCACTGGTCGTCCAACCTGTGGAGCCGTCTCTTCCTCTTCAAGACCTGCTCTCCGGGTACCAGGGGAACAGCGGGAGCATACTGGTTGTAAGTCTTCTCTTGTCTTTCCCTAGCCTGACAGAGACTTCGCTCCACGCTCTCCTGTACTCTCCGGTACTGCTGCTGCCTCTCTGTGTCCCAGTCTGTTTCTGGTGAGGCGTCCTCAGGTGTCAGGACTCCCATTTCCAGGTCAACAGGTAACTTACCAGGTCTCGCCCTCATTAGGTAAGCCGGGGTACAGTTGGTGGATCCTACCGGGATGTGGTTGTATAGGTCCACCAGATCGGGCAACTTCTCAGGCCACAGACTGCGTTCTTCCAGGGGCAACGTTTTTAGAAGATCCATTACCACCTGGTTCATTTTTTCACAAAGTCCATTAGTTTGCGGATGGTAGGGTGTCGTCCTTATCTTCCGGCAGCCATACAGATTGCAGAATTCCTGGAAGACCTCCGCTTCAAAGGCAGGTCCCTGGTCCGTCAGCACTTGGTCCGGGTACCCGTGTGGACGGCAGAAGTGCTGCTGGAAGGCTCTAGCTGCTGTTTGAGCCGTTAAGTCCTTGACGGGGACGACAACCAAGAACCGGGAGTAATGATCCACGATGGTTAACGCGTAGACGTAGCCACTTCTGCTTGGGGTCAGTTTTACATGATCCAAGGCTACCAGTTCCAACGGTTGCCGGGTGACGATGGACTGCAGGGGAGTCTTCTGGCTGGCCCGGTCCTTCCTTCTCAGATTGCACGGGCCACAGTCTCTGCATCACTTCTCGATGGTTCCCCTCATGCCTACCCAGTGGAACCGCTCGCGCAGCAGGAACTCCAGCTTTTTCCACCCGAAGTGTCCAGCTCCGTCGTGGTACGCCTCCATCACCATGGCTGCGTCTCTTCGTGGCACCACTACTTGCCAGAGTAGTTCATGCGTCCGGGAGTTGACCATTCTGCGGCACAACTTCCCCTTGTAAAGGAATAGTCGACTCTTCTCCGCCCATAGTTGTTTGGCTTCCTCCGGAGCGTCTGGTTCAAGACGAGCCTCCGGCCGAGTCAGCATCTCCTTCACCAGTCGGACGGCAGGGTCGCTGTCTTGCGTTTCCGCCCAGTTGTAGTGGGGTAAGGGGTTCAACGTAGCAGCCTGCTTACTCCTTACCCGGTGGGAATACTGGATAGTCCCATGACGGTGGAACGCAGGGAGTTCAACTTCTTCCAGTCCCTCCGGATCTTCTCCTTCGTCCGGCAGGTTGGGCATCCTGGACAGGACGTCCGCGTTAGTATTGGAGCGTCCTGCCCGGTATTTGATTGTGAACTCGTAGTTGGACAGACGGGCCATCCACCTCTGCTCCAGGGCACCGAGTCTTGCCGTGTCCAGGTGTGTCAACGGGTTGTTATCCGTGTATACGGTGAACCGGGAAGAAGCGAGGTAATGCTTAAAGCGCTCGGTGACTGCCCATACCACGGCCAGGAACTCTAGCTTAAATGAGCTGTAATTCTCGGGGTTCCTTTCGGTGGGTCGCAGTTTTCGGCTGGCATAGGCGATTACTCGTTCTTTCCCCTGCTGAATCTGGGACAGTACGGCTCCTAGCCCGATGTTACTGGCGTCGGTATAGAGGATGAAGGGCTGGCTATAGTCCGGGTACGCCAAGATTTCATCCCCCGTGAGGGCCATCTTCAGCTGGCGGAAGGACTCTTCTTCTAGCTCTTCCCATTTGAAGGGCGGCTTCTGGTTCTTGGCCTTCCGGGACTGGCCTATCAGGAGGTCCTGCATAGGCGCTGCCTTTTTGGTGAAACCGGGAATAAACCTTCGGTAGTAGCCTACCAACCCTAGGAACTGCCGCACTTCTTTTACGCTGGAGGGGCTTGGCCATCCCTTAATTGCGGTGATCTTATCGGGGTCGGGAGCCACGCCGTCAGCGCTCACCACATGTCCCAGGTATTGCACCTTTGGTTTCAGGAGGTGACACTTGGAGGGTTTCACCTTTAGGCCGTAACTCGCCAGAGCTTCGAACACCTCCGCCAGGTGTTTCAGGTGGTCCTCATAAGTTTTGGAGTATACGATGACATCGTCCAGGTACAACAGGACCGTCTCGAAGTTTCTGTGGCCCAGACAGCACTCCATTAATCGTTGGAAGGTTCCTGGGGCGTTGCAGAGTCCGAACGGCATGCAGGTGAACTCGCTAAGTCCCATCGGGGTGGTGAATGCGGTCTTCTCCCGGTCCGCCTCTGCTACAGGAACCTGCCAGTACCCACTAGTGAGATCCAAGGTAGAGAAGAAGTTAGCAGATCTTAAAGCAGCCAATGACTCCTCTATCCTTGGTAAGGGGTACGCATCCTTGTGTGTGATACGGTTGATTTTCCGGTAATCTACACACATCCTCATGGTGTTGTCTTTCTTTTTGACTAAAACTAGTGGGGCTGCCCAGGGGCTACAGCTATCCCGGATTACCCCAGCCTCCTTCATGTCTCTAAGCATCCCCTTGGCGTGTTGGTAATGTGCAGGGGGTACGGGTCGATACCTCTCTTTTATGGGAGGATGATCTCCCGTGGGGATGCGGTGTTCTACCCACTTGACTCGCCCGAAGTCTAACGGGTGTTTACTAAACACTCTCTCATACTCTTGAACCACCCGATAGACTCCTTGTTTCTGGTGTGAGGGAGTGGAGTCAGTACCCAGATGTAGTTGCTGACACCAGTCCTTCATGTCTTTCTTAGAGCCGTTACCTTCCTCCGGGTGAGATGGAGGCAAGGGTTCCACAGATTGTATAGAATTTTGATTAGTGGTATATAATTTGGCTAGCGTGGCATACCGGGGCAGGTACACTTCCCTCTCCCCGATATTTATTATGCGAACGGGCACCCTCCCATGGCGTACATTGACCACCCCCCGTGCTGTCAAAATGGTGGGCCTACTGTCTGAGTAAACTGGTTCTACCATTGCCTGGTAATCTCTACCTCTCAGACCAATAGCTGCCCGGCACCAAATCATCATTTCACTTTTTGGGGGCATGGCAATAGGAAAAGGGTCACACATTCTTACGCTACCAATCTCACCGCCGGAGAGTTCCACTTGTTGCCGTTGCATCAGTGCCCGGATCTCTTTCTGGAGCACCCGCTGCTCGCCGGAGCTGGCATTCTTGGCAACCTGCTGTAAAAGGAAAATCACCTCTGCAAGACAATTTTCAATTACGTTAGTTCCTAGAGTTATTTTTGGGTGACTCTCATGTTTATCAATATCTACAATGATCAGTCCCTGTGCGGCCAGTTCGACTCTACCGATTTTGAGGGTCACCTCTTTAAATCCGATCTGTGGCACGGGCTGGCCATTGCTGGCGATGATACTCAAGTCGTCGTCAGGGTAGCGGGTAATATCCGTGTCATTCCAGTACTGCTTGAAGAGCACGTACGGGATGGTGGTGACCTGTGACCCGGTATCCAGTAGGGCACTCATGGGAATGCCATCCAGTACCACAGGCAAGACTGGACGTCCTCCCACATATCTGTCGCGCCAGTTCGATGGGCCTGGTGATCTTTTTCCTGGGGGTTGGCCCTCTACCCCAGGTTGTGCCCGTTTAAAGAACAGTACCTTTCCATATGTCCGGGTTGATTGCAGCGGCGGCAGATGGGTCGTCCGTCCTCGCTGTATCGGTCACTGGGTCTTCCTCTGGCCGGTGGGGTCCTCCTTGGTCGACGCCACGGGATGTCCTCCGGTCCGGATGCCAGCTGGATCTTCCCTGGGGTGGAAACCTGTAAAGACTGCACAGTTCGGGTTAGCGCAGCAACGCTCTTAGCTAGCTCTTGGACCTGATGGTGTAGGTCTGGAGCCGGGTCATTGTCCAAAGCCTGCGCATCAGCTCCCACAGGCCCTGCCGACAAGGGCGCCGCCTCCTGGTGGTAAGTGATAGCTGGGCGCCTGTGGGTCACAACGCCACCCGGTGCCGGTTCTCGGAGCACCCGGATAGCTCTGTCCTTGAACTGTGCAAAGTCCAGATGGGGATCCTGTAAGGCCATTGCCCGCAACTGGGTTCGGTGGGCATTGCAATATAAACCCTCTATAAATTGTTCAGTCAACAGCCTGTCCTCGTTTCCCACCCCATCAGGGTCGGTCTGCTTTATGGCCCTCAGGGCCTCTTGTAGGTTTAGTGCATAGTCCCTTATATTCTCATGCGCTCGCTGCTTGCACCCGTAGAATCTAAGCTTGATCTCGGCTGAGGTGCGGGTATCAAAGGTGTCCCTCAGCCGGGTTAGTATCTCTGCGACAGTCCTCCTCCCAGGTGGCCAGGATTTTACTTCCCTTTTGGCTGCCCCGGTTAGTTGGGCCACCAGGATGCTCACTTTTTGCTCTTCTGTGAGGGGGTACACCTGGAAGAGGCTATCCAGCTTTTCTCTAAAGTCATGCAGGGTATGTGACTCCCCTGAGTACTGGGGTAGCCAAGCTGCACCCGGGATATATGGCATGGTGAAGGGCATAACTGCAGCAGCGGTGGCGCTGGCGGGGGTCGAGGTAGTGAAGCTCTCCTCCGTATCCGACATCTTCCTCCCCCCTAGTGGACCGTGGCCTACCTTGCGATGATCCTCTTCCGTAGGCCGCGGCTCCGCAGTGGATCGTCAGGGTTGAGGACCTTCCGTCGCGCTCCTGTGACGTCGGCGTCTGCTGGGCTCCTTCCAGGACCTTACGCAACGTCCGGACGTGAGGCGGGGCTTCAGTTCTCGCGCGCTTTCGGAGTCCACGCCCCTCTTCTTCCCGCGCGGCGTCCTCAAGATGGCGTCCAATGGCGGGAAAACTCCACGGATGGCGGGAAGAAGGCCGAAGATGGCGCCGGATGGCGGGAAACTTCACCGATGGCGGGAAGAAGGCTGAAGATGGCGCCGGATGGCGGGAATCTTCACCACTGGTAAGTTTGAAAGTCTCTTTTTCAGGCACGCAGTACCCGGTGGTTGCGGGCACGAGATCCTGCCGACTACGCCAAAGTTGACGCACCCCTGGGCCTGTGTCGCGCTGTGCAGGCGAGAGCTTACCCGGAGCCGGATCTGTTGAGGGTTGTAGTCTCGTGGCGGTGACCCGGTCCGTGCCCAGGGAGTCAAACTGGACGGCAGTCTATTGGTAGAAAATGGTTGATGACTACGCCACCCGTTGAGTGCAGCCAGGGAGCTGCTGCTGCAGGGCAGACCGCTGAGGCCGGTGGAAGGATGGTGCAGCGTGATAGTATAACCCCCAACGGGAGGGGTATGGCCTCAGGGCAGCCGACGTGGATGATGGGGGTAGCAGGAACCACTCAGACGGTACGGTGGAGTTCAGGGTCTTTACTGGTAACAACGATAGACCCTCCCGGAGTACTTGCTAGCGAACGGGGCCTGGTCAGTCCTTGAGCAGATGGGATCTCCCCTGGCCAGGCGTAGTTGTAGGCCTCCCAAACTGACTGTTCTCTTCTGGCTACCTTGCTAGAAGCTGATGTAAGTAGCCCACGTCCCTGAGTGTGCCGTGTGGTGCTCACCCGTATGGCCGGTGACTCGGGGCCTTCTAATGGCTTCCGCTCCACGATGGCGGTGCTGGTCCCACGCGTGTGACCGTGCCTTCGGGCTTCTGGGCCAGAGGACCTGAAATCCCCTGCCTGACGGATTCTGCTGCTGGGTAGGAGTTAGTCCCCACAGCCTCGGACTCCGGGTCCGGTAAAGAATCTTCTTAGTCAGGGCGAGCTCTGCAGCTGCCAGCCCCTGACTCCTTGTAACTCTGCTGTTTCCTATGCTGCTTCTTGTCTCTACTCTCCTTGTCTCCCTAACCCTGCTTCAGCCCCGGGTTTATATAGGGGAAGTCCTTCCCCTCCCAAGACTGGGCAGGAGGTGTGGCATGCACAGGATCCCTGACCAAAGGACCTCCCACCTGCTCTCAGACGTAATATCTCTATCACTGTGACAACCAGACCCCTGGGGTGTCACATATGCATGTGTCACACAGCACATGGCCTGATAAGGTTGTAAAATGTTAAAATGACATTTCCCGGTGAATGCATTTGTCACGGTTGAAAGCAATACAAACGTGCAAAAACGCATAAAAAATGCTACTTGTGAACATAGCCGAAGGTGTGGAGGAGTATTTTTGTTTTTGGTTATTTATTTTACCTTATACACAAGTCTTTACCCTGGAAAGGATGTTCCTTAACCCCTTTCCGACCTGGTCAGTAATAGTATGCACCAGGTCGGGAAGGCCGGTTCAGCGGGGGCTCCGGCGGTGAGCCCGCACTGAAGCGAGCACATGTCAGCTGATTATTGGAATCGCAATCCACCCGCGGCTGTTAACATATTAAATCTCTGACAGTGGCAGAGACTGGAGACTATAGAAGCAAGCAGAAAGTGTAAAAAAAAAGTTTTTAAAAATATTAAAAAAATAAAAAATATATAAAAGTTTAAGTCACCCCCCTTTCGCCCCATTCAAAATAAAATATATATATATATAAAAAAAAAACAACACATACATATATTTGGTATCGCCGCGTTCAGAATCGCCCGATCTATCAATATAAAAGAAGAATTAATACAATCAGTAAACGGCGTAAAGAGAAAAAAATTTTAAACGCCAGAATTAATTTTTTTTGGTCGCTACAACTTTGCAATAAAATGCAATAACGGGCGATCAAAACATCGGATCTACCCCAAAATGGTATCAATAAAAACGTCAGCCCGGCACACAAAAAATAAGCCCTCACCCGGCCCCAGATCCCGAAAAATGGAGAAGCTAAGGGTCTCGGAAAATGGCGTCATTTTTTTTTGTTTTTTTTAGCAAGTTTTGGATTTTTTTTTCACCACTTAAATAAAAAAGAACCTATACATGTTTGGTGTCTATGAACTCGTAACGACCTGGAAAATAATGATGGCAGGTCAGTTTTAGCAATCTGTGAACGTGGTTAAAAAAGGACCCAAAAAACAACTGTGGAATTGCATTTTTTTGCAGTTTCACTGCACTTGGAATTTTTTTCCCATTTTCCAGCACACGATATGGTAAAACCAGTGATGGTGTTTAAAAGTACAACTCGTCCCGCAAAAAATAAGCCCTCACATGGCCATATTGAATGAAAATTAAAAAAGTTCTGGCTCTGGGAAGAAGGGGAGGAAAAAAGGAAAACACAAAAACAGAGAGACCCAAGGTCGTTAAGGGGTTAACATTTTTCACAGGAAAGCACTTTCAGTTTCGTTTTTGAACGTTTTATTGTGAGCCTGTAAAAGTAGCTTAATACCTCTGCCCACGTTGTTGACAGCAGTGACCTGGGGGTCAGAAATGCTTCCTGGGGCGATCCCCATGCTGTCCCCATGTCATTTGAACACTGTCACTATCGTTTTGGGCACTTTTTAGGCTTTCTAAAGACTGCCGGGGGTGCCGCCGCAAAAATGTTCGGGTCTCCCATAGACTAACATTGGGCTCGTTGCTCGGGTCGAGCACCCGAGTATCACAGTGAGCTCGGCCCGAGCTTCGAGCACCCGAGCATTTTAGTGCTCGCTAAACACTAGTTATCAGTCATTATACAGGGGGAGGAGGTGAGCTGTGATACCACCTATTGTGAATGGTGGGTCCCCCTGTGTTATCTACTGTATAAAGAGGTGTTATCAGTCATTGTACAGGAGGAGGAGGTGAGCTGTGATATCACCTATTGTGAATGGTGGATCCTATGTTATTGTTAGGATTTGAACCTGTGACCCATTGCTTGCTAGTCTGTTCCTTTGCTGTGGAGCTATTCGGAACTTGTTTAACTCCTGCCTGAAACCATATGAACTTCGTCTGGGATAGAGATCATCACCTGCCCTGCTGATTGTTCCCGCCCTGATTGAGATTGATTGGACCTGCTATATATACCTGGCCCTGTGCAGCTTCCTGTTGCTGAGTATTGTGGTGCTCAGTCTAACTGAGTGAAGCATTATCTGAGCTCCTGACTTGGAAGGTGTTCTGCTGGCGCTTTCCTGCTTCTTGTGAAGACTCTGCTGTTCCTACCTCGAACTCCTATTGCCTAAACGAACCTGGTGCTCGTGTGTGATCCCGGCCGGCCCTTGCTCGGGCGGGCCCCTGCATCTGCTGACAAGGTGAACTACTACCGCCATATACTGCATCTTCTGACAAGGTGAATGTAACATACCTGGCGGCGTCCTTGCATGGTGGTCCATCTCCCACTGTGCAAGAGCGCGCACTTGATCTCCAGTCCAGAATGTCTCTCTGGCTTCCCTCCATGCTGTCTGTTTGTGTCTGTTTCTGCTGCTTTAGGGCGGCGCCCGATGACTTCCTGCTTTTTGTACCTGCTGTGGGTCACACCCCTTGTGCATCCTCAGCCTATTGCTGTCTGTCACCTGGTATATAGCTCAGCTGCTCCCATCTATCCCTGCCTGAGCATAGTGTTTCATTCAGTGTGTGCTTTCACTCTGAAGGTGCCAGGTCCCGTTCTTTGTCTCCTGTCTTGCGGTATCAGTTCCCGTGTCTGAGCTGAGTCCTGTCTTTGTCTCCTGCCTTGCGGTATCAGTTCCCGTGTCTGAACTGAGTCCTGTCTGTGTACTCTTGCCTGCTGCCTTTCCTGGAGGCTGTATTTCCAGGCCTGTCTGAACACGCTCCTTGCCTGTTCGTCCCGCCTCTCTGGGGGCCGATTACCCAGACCTGCTCCTGTATCTTGTCTGTCCTGTCTGAACACGCTCCTTGCCTGTTCATCCCGCCTCTCTGGGGGCCGTATTCCCAGACCCGCTCCTGTGTCGGTCTCGTCCGTACACTCAGTTCCAGTCTGTACTCTCTCCTATCTTTCATCTATCTTTTCTCTATGTCCGTTCCTTTCCTTTTTCTGCAGAGTCTGAACTCGTACCTAACTCCTGCCTGTTGTCTCTGTACTCCCGTTTGTGAGTTTGTGGTCCACTCGCTACTTCACTGCAAGTACCCTGTGGGTGTCTGGCTCTGCCTTTCCCTTCCTGTCTGTTCCGTGTGAACAGAGCCCTGTCCCCCCCTACTCAGCCTTGCCTGCTCTGACTCCTTTGCTCACTGCTCCGGCGGTTCTAGCCTGCTCTGACTCCTTTGCTCACTGCTCCGGCGGTTCTAGCCTGCTCTGACTCCTTTGCTCACCGCTCCGGCGGTTCTAGTCTGCTCTGACTCCTTTGCTTACCGCTCCGGCGGTTCTAGCCTGCTCTGACTCCTTTGCTCGCTGCTCCGGCAGCCTTGCTCCGCTCTGACCCTTTTGCTCGCTGCTCCGGCAGTCTCGCTCCACTCTTGCTCACCGCTCCAGGCGGCCTCGTCCTGCTTTACTCTTGCTCACTGCTCCAGCAGTCTCGCTCAGCTCTGATCCTTTGTTCACCGCTCCTGGCGGCCTTGTCCTGCTCTACTCTTGCTCACCGCTTCAGGCGGCCTTGTCCTGCCCTGTTCTCACTCTGCTGTGTTTGTCCGCCACATCTGTGGTTCTGTTCCTGAGTCCCAGTGTGTACTGGGTCCTATCCCGCCAGTGTCCCTACCTGCTAGTGCCTCCCTGTCTGCACTCTAGCTGTGCTTGCCTGTACCCCTCTGCCTGTATTGTTCCTGAGTCCCAGTGTGTACTGGGTCCTATCCCGCCTGTGTTCCTACCTGCTAGTGCCTCCCTGTCTGCACTCTAGCTGTGCTTGCCTGTACCCCCCTGCCTGCATACCCGCCTGCCTGCATACCAGTCGTGCCTGCCTATACCCACCAGTCTGTGTGCCAGCCTACCAGTCTGTTCCTGTATTCCCCTGTGTGGGTCAACAGCCGTGTCCGGGGTCTGTCCTGGAGTAGCACCTGGTCCCTCTGCTCGGTTCCTCCTTGGTGCACTGGCGTCGTATGCCGTCGTGCGACCCTGGTCGGATCGGGTGAATACCTAGTTAAGCCCCTCCAGGCATTCACTCTCTGGCACGTTCCAGTGGAATCACTACAATCACACGCACACGCCGCTCAGCCCGGGCGTGTGCATAACAGTGAACTACTACTGCCATATACTGCATCTTCTGACAAGGTGAACTACTACCGCCATATACTGCATCCCCAGAAGTCTTCCCACGGTCAGGTCACCTGTACACATCTGCTCCGGCCACTGACCTCCAGTCCAGTATCGCCAGTAGCGTGACAACCAGGGACCTTCCAGCGGCTGATGGAATGCTGTCTAGGGCACCGAAACTTCGAGACGGTTCTCCTTTACCTGGACGACGTGATCGTCTATTCGAAGACCTACGAGGACCACCTAAAGCACCTGGCCGAGGTGTTCGAAGCCCTGGCAGGCTATGGCCTGAAGGTGAAACCATGGAAGTGTCACCTGCTGAAACCAAAGGTCCAGTACCTAGGGCACGTGGTAAGCGCGGAAGGAGTGGCCCCCGACCCTGACAAGGTCACGGCAATCAAGAGCTGGCCAAGCCCCTCGAACATCAAAGAGGTGAGACAGTTTCTCGGGTTGGTAGGCTACTACCGAAGGTTCATCCCCGGGTTCACTAAGATGGCAGCTCCTATGCAGGACCTCCTGATCGGACAGTCTAAGTCCAGAAGTCAAAAGCCACCCTTCAAGTGGGATAAACCGGAAGAGGAGTCCTTCCGCCAGCTAAAGATGGCCCTCACGGGGGATGAGATCCTGGCCTACCCTGATTACGGCCAGCCTTTCATTCTCCACACAGATGCCAGTAATGTGGGACTGGGAGCCGTACTGTCCCAAAACCAACAGGGCAGAGAAAGGATGAACGCGTACGCCAGCCGGAAGCTGAGGCCCACCGAGAGGAACCCGGAGAATTACAGCTCCTTCAAGCTAGAATTCTTGGCGGTGGTGTGGGCCGTGACGGAACGCTTCAAGCATTACCTGGCCTCCGCAAAGTTCACCGTGTACACGGACAACAACCCGTTGACACACCTGGACAATGCAAGACTGGGTGCCCTGGAACAGCGGTGGATGGCCCGTCTCTCCAACTATGACTTCGTGATCAAGTACCGGGCAGGCAAAACCAATGCCAACGCGGACGCCCTATCAAGGATGCCTCACTTACCTGAAGGTGACGAAGAACCAGAAGAGCTGGAGGAGGTAGAACTCCCCGCGTTTCACCGGTATGGAGCCGCTCAATACTCTCACCGCGTGAAGGAGGAGGATCTAACAACCGTGATGATCAATCCCCTACCTCACCACAGCTGGGCCGAGACCCAAGATAGTGACCCTGCAATCCGCCTGGTGAAAGATCTGCTGACCCGGAAAGACGCCCGCTTAGATCCAGATGCCCCAGAGGAAGCCAAGCAGCTATGGAAAGAGAAGAGCAAGCTGTTCCTCTACGAAGGCAAGTTGTGCAGAAGGATTGTCAACCACCGGACGCACGAGCTGACCTGGCAAGTCGTGGTCCCAAGGCGAGATGCAGCTATGGTCCTGGGGGCTTACCATGACAGAGCGGGGCTCTTCGGTTGGAAGAAACTGGAGTTCCTGCTAAGAGGAAGATTCTTTTGGGTCGGCATGAGAGGAGCTGTAGAAAAATGGTGCAGAGACTGTGGCCCTTGTCACCTAAGGAGGAAGGACCGCACCAGCCAGAAGACACCCTTGAGGCCCATCGTCACCACGCAGCCTCTTGAGCTGGTAGCTCTAGACCATGTCAAGTTGGCTCCAAGCCGGTCAGGGTACATCTACGCCCTGACAATCGTGGACCACTATTCCCGTTTTCTCGTGGTGGTCCCGGTAAAAGACTTGACAGCCCAAACAGCGGCCAGAGCCTTCCAGCAATATTTCTGCCGTCCACACGGGTATCCATAGTTGCATAGTTACATAGTTAGTAAAGCCGAATAAAGACTTGCGTCCATCAAGTTCGACCTGTTAGTTCTGTAATTGCTAAAGTTGATCCAGAGGAGGGCAAAAACCCCAAATGATTTAGCCAATCTTCACCTGAGGAAAAATTCCCTCCCGACTCTGAAACCAGCAGTCAGAATAAATCCCTGTATCAACCTACTATTTTATTTTATTTTTAAGTATATGCTGAAATCTCCCTGGTATCTAGAAAAGCATCCAGTCCCCGCTTGAACTGGTTTAGTGAATCCGACATTACCGTCTCCTCACTCAGTGAATTCCATAGTCTCACTGCTCTTACCGTAAAGAACCCCTTCCTATGCTGGTGCTGAAACCTTTTCTCTTCCAGTCTTAGTGAATGCCCTCTTGTTACCGTAATATCCCTCCTTTTGAACAAATCCCGGGCAAGGTCTCTATACTGTCCCCTAACATATTTGTACACATTTATTATGTCCCCCCTCAACCTTCTCTTTTCCAGGCTGAATAGTCCTAGTTTTGCCAACCTCTCTGGGTATTGCAGTCCCTCCATTCCCCTTATTAATTTTGTTGCCCTCCTTTGTACCTTTTCAAGCTCATTTATATCCTTTCTATATATTGGGGCCCATAACTGAGCACAGTATTCCAAGTGTGGTCTGACCAGTGCTTTGTACAGTGGAAGAACAATGTTCTCATCCTTTGCAGCTATACCTCTTCTGATACATCCCATTACCCTGTTTGCCCTTACAGCAGCGGCCTGACTTTGGGCACTCCAATTTAGTTTGCTATCAATCAAGATGCCCAAGTCCTTCTCCATCTCTGAATTCCCCAATGATTTCCCATTCAGTGAGTACTGGTGACTTCCATTTTTCCTTCCCATATGTATGACCTTACATTTCTCCTCGTTAAACCTCACTTGCCATTTAATGCTCCACCTACCCAGCTTATCCAAATCCCTCTGTAGGTCTTCACTATCCTCTTTTGTATTAATTGTTTTACATAACTTTGTGTCATCTGCAAATATTGATATTTTACTATTTATCCCGTTGACTATGTCGTTAATAAAAATATTAAATAACATTGGGCCTAGTACAGACCCCTGTGGTACCCCACTAGTGACGCTTACCCAATCTGAGTATATTCCATTTATAACCACCCTCTGCCTTCTATCCTTTAGCCAGTTAGCTACCCACTTGCAAACATTTTCCCCCAGCCCCATCATTCTCATTTTGTATACCAACCTATTATGTGGCACGCTATCGAACGCTTTTGAGAAGTCGAGATACACGACATCCACTGGTTCCCCCTGATCTACTCGAGAGCTAACCTCCTCGTAGAAGTCAATCAGGTTAGTTTGGCAGGAGAGATTCCTCATGAATCCATGTTGGTTCGGGGTTAATAGATTATTAGCATCAAGATGCTCCATGATTGCCTCATTAATAAAGCCTTCAAAAATTTTGCCCAGAACGGACGTCAGACTCACCGGCCGATAGTTTCCGGCGTCACTTTTCGCTCCCTTTTTGAATATTGGCACTACATTCGCCTGTCGCCAATCAAGTGGCACAGACCCAGTCTCAACAGAGTCCTTAAATATAAGATATAACGGTCTGTCTATCACATTACTTAGTTCCCTTAGTACCCGTGGGTGTATGCCATCAGGTCCTGGTGATTTGTTTATTTTAATGTTACTGAGGCGTTTCTGTACCCCAGCTTGGGTTAGATTAGTCATACTTAGTGGAGGATTAAGTTTGTCACTTCTCATTTCTCCTGTTAGTTCTCTTTCCTTTGTGAAAGTTGTCGAAAAAAAATGATTTAATAGATTAGCTTTATCCTCATCTTTCTCTATGATTTTGCCTTCCTCACTTTTTATCGGTCCAATATTATCCGATTTAATCCTTTTACTATTGTTGGATTTCACACTGACGCATAATTTTTTTATTTTTAAGGGGTCTTTCTACCTACAGCTCCAGGGGACAGCGATGGGGGCGGCTTTCGCCCCTTCATACGCTAACCTCTTCCTGGGGCTGTGGGAGAGAGACCTCTCCCTGTCAGATCTAGGGTCGTCGATGGACCGTGTCCTCTTTTGGGCACGCTACATCGACGACATCTTCCTGATCTGGCAGGGCTCACAGCAATGCTTAATTGAATTTATGGACAAACTCAATTGTAATAACGTAAATATCCACGTTACATATCAGTGTGATCCCAACAGGGCAGAATTTCTGGACGTGACTCTTCATAGAGAAGCGAATCAGAGCATTAAGACCAATATATTCAGGAAACCCACATCCACCAATACATTGCTGCATGCATCGTCATCCCACCCACAACACATGATAAGGTCGGTTCCGGTGGGCCAATTTCTGCATTTAAGACGGCTCTGCTCAACGGACAGTGATTTTCTCACTCAGTCCAGGGAGTTAATGGAGAGGTTTTATGCCCGTGGTTATAGCCGTAGATCTGTGAAAAAGGCCTTTAATAGGGCTAAATACTCTGCACGAGATGATCTCTTATATGGGTCAAGAGATGATACCAACACTGAGATCGTTAGGTTCATCACTAAGTACCACACTCAAGCACCGGCTATGAGGAGAGCACTGGAGAAAGCGTGGCCGGTGCTCATGAATGACCCGATTCTAACGAGATATGTGTCTGAAAAACCATGCATAACTTTCAGACGCGCTAAAAATTTAGGGGATCATCTCGTGCGGAGTCATTATGAGGGGGTACCGCGACAGACTTTTTTGAGTGGTGTGGGTGGTGCATGGCGTGGATGTAGTCCGTGTGGCCGGTGTGTCGCCTGTCCCAACATTGATCGAAGTAATGAATTTTGGGACTCTGACGGTAATAGACTTCCGATCACTAGTTACATCACCTGCCAAACACGGTACGTGATATACCATGCAACCTGTCTGTGTGGTCTCATCTATGTGGGCATGACTACTCGTCAGTTTAAAACACGGGTAAGGGAACACGTACTGGGCATAGAGGCGGCACTTGGCCACACTGATGCATCCACCCTCAAGACCATCCCACGCCACTTCAAATTATACCATTGATGTGACTCCACTGGGCTGCGTGTGAGAGGTATAGACAATATAGTTGTGGGTATCCGTGGTGGTCGAATGACCCAGAGGTTGGCCCAGCTGGAGTCTAAATGGATATGGGCACTTAAAACCCTGCAACCGAAGGGGTTGAACGAGAGTATTAGCTTCGTCCCATTTCTTTAATTTCCGGTCTGCATGTGATGTCCTCAGTTGTTTTTATATTCTTTTTTGCATTTCAGATTTTATCATTGTTCTTATTTTAATGCTGCACATTGACTCTCCACTAGATTGTTGCCCGTGACATATTGTCTGCCCTGTTACCAGTGATGAGTGAGTTGCCCTTACCTCCCGGTTCTCCATTGTTTGACATCATGCAGCTATCTACCTGGATTCCATGGAGGATGGTGATGATGTAGTCTTGCAGACATCATGAGAAGATGATTGCATAATTCATTGATATAGCATATATTGAGAGATATATGTGGTTTTTGCTGTTACATCAATGTATTATTTTTTCTAATGAGATGAATCTGCAGAAGATTGTATTGCACAATGCTCTAATGGGATTGATATTTATGTACTCTATATTGTATGTACTGATATGGATATAGGTTAACAGTTTTGGATATACATATGTCTTCCACCTATTATGGTAATACTTTTGATTGCAGTACTTATTTGTATACACATTTCTTATTTGCTCCCTTTCTTGTCTGCCTCCTATGTTCCACCTGAGTCAATTTTGTCCTCTCCTCCTTCTCCTTTAAATCTTTCTTCTTTCGTTCCCTTTCTTTGTCTTCTGCCAGCTGTCAGGTGCCTTGGTGGTGGCTCCGGTGTACGCCATCGCTGTCTGGCCGGTACGCGGTCCCTCCGCTTCGCGCATGCGCCCAGTGGCTCTCGACGTCCTTGTGATGCCGACGCCGCTGTGCGCCTGTGGTGCGGCGGAGTTTCCGCGTCATTTTTGGCCGGGCAGCAGTGGTGTTTATATCCCATGATCATGGGGGTGGCACCTTGGGCTTGATCATGTGAAGCGAGGGGGCGGAACTTGGAGCCACATGACAGGGCTGTTGATGCCTCTCCATGGATACGCAGTGAATGTGGCAGGAAGTTAGTCACATGCAGTGAGTGAGACAGGAAGCCAGTTACTCGGGCTTGATCATGTGAAGTGAGGGGGTGGAACTTGGAGCCACATGATAGGGCTGTTTATGCCTCGCCATGGAGACGTAGTGAATGTGGCAGGAAGTCAGTTACAAGCAGTGAGTGAGACAGGAAGTCAGTTACTTGGGCTTGATCATGTGAAGCGAGGGGGTGGAGCCTGGAGCCACATGACAGGGCTGTTGACGCCTCTCCATGGAGACGCTGTGAGTGAGGCAGGAAGTCAGTTACATGCAGTGAGTGAAACAGGAAGTCAGTTACATGGCACTTCCGCTTTACTGTGCAACATGTGCACACTGCAGATATGGATGTGGGGGTATAAAAGGTGGATAGTTGGTGTGCAGTATTACCCCTTGAAAAAAGGTTTTCCTACCGAAACGTGCGTCGGGGTGACGGTAGCAGAGCCTGTCTGGTGGCCTTATCCAGGTACATAGCTATTTTAGCTTATTTATGACCAATTGGTTGCATTACTTCCATCTGTATAAGGGTTTTAACCCTTTTGTTTCTGGGTATTTTGATTGTGATGGGATATTATTGCTTTGGGGGTACTATTTGTAAAAGGTATTCATGATGGGTGGTATATATTTATTAATACATGTGACCCTGTCGCTGTCCCCCTTATATTTCCACTTGCTATATAGGCTGACCTTTCGGGCGCTGTGTCACAGTTTTTAACATTGTTTTATTCATGTGGATCCAGCACTCTGTGTCTACTCTGTCGTCCGCATTTATCTTTGTAATTTGTGTTTACTACATGTGTTAATAAAGGAATTTTCTTACTTCTTTACAATTTTGAACTTGTGTGGCCATCTTTTTGTTTCTCTGCTTCACAGAGGAACAATCCCCCCTTATCTTTATTGTTACAAGATGATGGCCCGTTCTCTTTATTAGTCCTATATGCAATAACATGGGTCCATTGGGATTAGATTTATCTTCACTGTGTTGTTTGCATCTGAGTTTCTGTCTCTCACTATACTATTTATATACGTAAAGAACAGTTTGGGATTTGATCTACTTTCCCTAGCAATACGTCTCTCTGTTTCCTCCTTCGCTATTTTTATTTGTTTTTTACAGGTTCTCGTTTTTTCCTTGTAACACATTAGTGCCTCCTTACTGTTTTCCTGTTTTAATCTCTTGAATGCCTCTTTTTTGCTATTTAACGCCCCTTTTACGTTCTTGTTCAACCATATTGGTTTCCTCTTATTTCTGGCCCTTTTATTCCCATACGGTATATATCTCTCGCACTGAGTATTCAGAATTCTTTTGAAGGTTTCCCATTTACTATTCGTATTCCATTGATTAAGTACTTTGTCCCAGTCAATAAGTTGAAGGCTTTCTTTCAGCTGATCAAACTTCGCCCTCCTAAAGTTTAATGTTTTTGTTGTTCCCTTATTGATAACCCTACTGAAGGGCATTTTGAAGTCGATAATATTATGGTCGCTATTACCTAGGTGCCCCCCTATCTGTACCTCAGTTATTCTATCAGGCCTATTAGTCAATATTAAGTCCAACACGGCCTTCCCTCTCGTTGGTTCCTGCACTAGTTGGGAGAGATAATTATCCTTAATATTTGTCAAGAACCTTTTTCCTTTCTGAGATCTACAGGTTTCTGTTTCCCAGTCAATATCCGGGTAGTTGAAATCCCCCATTACAATCACTTCATTATGTTTTGCTACTTTGTCTATTTGTCCTAATAGTGGTAGAGGTCACAGTGGATTAAAAAGGCAATATCAATGCCCCTTGGAAGAGTGGTGGAGGTTCCAATTAAATAAAAAGACAATATCAATGCCCCTTGGAAGGGACGTGGAGGTCACAGTGGAATAAAAAGACAATATTAATGCCCCTTGGAAGAGTGGTGGAGGTCGCAGTAAACTAAAAAGACAATATCAATGCCCCTTGGAAGAGTGGTGGAGGTTAGAGTGGAATAAAAAGACAATATCAATGCTCCTTGGAAGAGCTGTGGAGTTCACAGTGGTTTAACCATAAGGTTTTAAGGCACCGTGGAATAGAAGTGGAGGTCACAGTAGCTAAACAAGACGGTTTTAAAGCTTCTTGGTGATGGAGGTCGCAGTGGATTAAAAAGACAATATCAATGCCCCTTGGAAGAGTGGTGGAGGTTACAGTGGAATAAAAAGACAATATTAATGCCCGTTGGAAGAGTGGTGGAGGTTGCAGTGGATTAAAAAGACAATAACAATGCCCCTTGGAAGAGTGGTGGAGGTTACAGTGGAATAAAAAGACAATATCAATGCCCGTTGGAAGAGTGGTGGAGGTCGCAGTGGAATAAGCTTACTGGTACATGCTCTGCATAACTTCTCTGCTTGCTGTGTTAGCTGTAATCTAATGCTCTGCTTTGCTGATTCACCTCACTGGTACATGCTCTGCATAACTTCTCTGCTTGCTGTGTATGCTGTAATCTAATGCTCTGCTTTGCTGATTCACCTCACTTGAACATGCTCTTCCTAACTTCTCTGCTTGCTGTGTCTGCTGTGATCTAATGCTCTGCTTTGCTGATTCACCTCACTGGTACATGCTCTGCATAACTTCTCTGCTTGCTGTGTCTGCTGTAATCTAATGCTCTGCTTTGCTGATTCACCTCACTGGTACATGCTCTGCATAACTTCTCTGCTTTATCTGTCCCACTCCATTCAATACCCACATATTTCTGTCCCTTCCCCACTATAGATCTTATCTGATTTTTAGAGGTGCTAAACTGCACAGATTAGAGTCCTAGCTCTGTGTTTGATCACCCAGCCATCTCCTGGTGGATGAGCAGCTGCTAATTTAGCCATATGCAGCTCCCACAATGCCCTTCAACTGATAGTTTAATGTGCCCTATATACTTAGAAGCTCTGTAAGGGGTGCACGCGTCTTCTTGTGCAAAGTGGCTTCGGAGATAAGTGGCAGTTATTTCAGAGGCAGTTAGTCAGGGCAGGAGTCAGGTGACCAACACTTTGACCACTTACTCTCTTTTAACTATGTTTCTGTTAGCTCTCACTTTTTCCTCTATAGTCCTCCACTTTCTAGTAACCCCTCATATCCCTACATTTAGTAAGAAAATCTTCATCTCTCCCTCCATCCTCCCCATTCATCTCACCTCCTCCTCCAAATTATTCCTAAACATTCAATCCTGGAACTCCAAACGCAGACAGCTACCTCATGCTCTCTCTTGCTCCCACCTGCTAACACTTTCTCTGCTCCTCCTCACTGCTGGAGATATCTCTCCAAATCCTGGTCCTCCTCGCCATATCCCCACAGTTACTTCTTCCTCCTATCCACGACTTCCACAAATGATCGCAACCCTTCTAACCTCATACCCTTCCAACCAATCCCAACTCCCTTAGTTGCTCTAACAGGAGCTCTATGGAACGCTCGCTCTGTCTGCAACAAACTTTCCTTCATCCACATCTTTTCATTACAAACTTTCCTTCCACGCCATCATTGAAACCTGGCTCACCCCCTCTGACACAGCCTCTCCAGCTGCACTTTCATATGGCGGATTCCACCTTTCCCACCCCCCCCCCGCCCCAACGGCAAACATGGCAGAGGCGTAGGTTTTCTCCTATCAGAACACTGCGCTTTCACCCAAATCCCACTGCCACCCTCTGTTACACTCCCCTCTTTTGAGGTGCACTGTGTGCTCATCTATTCCCCCTCCAACCTCCAACTGGCTGTCGTTTACCGACCCACAGGGCAAGCCACCACCTTCTTAGACCACTTCACCACCTGGCTGCTTCACTTCCTCTCCACTGACATCCCCACTATCATCCCACTCGTCTGTCTCTAAGTTCCTATCTCTCACTTCCTCCTTCGGACTCACTCAATGGTCTTCCACACTCACCCACAAAGATGGCCACACACTGGACCTCATCTTCACCCGCATCTGTTCCCTATCTATCCTCTCTAACTCACCTCTCCCTCTCTCTGATCACAGCCTACTTACATTCTCTTCTCTCTCCTCCCCGGGGCAACAATCCGCACTCCACAAACTTGCATACCCTCGCAGAAATCTCAAACACCTTGACTTACACTCGCTCTCTGAATCCCTCCTCCCTCTTACAGTAATAAATTCCTTACACAGTGCAGACGTTGCTGCTGCTTCATATAACACCACAATAGCTGCAGCTCTAGACTCGATCGCCCCTCTCACACACACCACATCTCGCACATTCAACAGGCAACTGGCACACTAAACTTACTAAAGAACTGCGCCGGGCCTCCAGGGTTGCGGAGCGGAGATGGAAAAGGTCTCACTCCATCGAGCACTTCATTGCATTCAAGCAATCCCTCACTAATTTCAAGTCCGCACTCACTACAGCAAAACAAACCTACTTCTCATCTCTCATATCCTCCCTATCTCACAACCCTAAACAGCTATTTAACACTTTCAACTCTCTCCTTCGTCCCCCAGCACCTCCTCCCTCTTCTCTCATCTCAGCCGATGACTTTGCCTCATTCTTCAAACAGAAGATTGACACCATCAGACAAAACTTTTGCCTAAAGTCCACACAACCCCTCCTCATATCTATTCAACCCTCCTCCTCCAAACCCCACTTCTCCACCATTACAGAAGGTCAAGTCTCCTCTTTACTCTCCAAATCACACCTCACCACCTGCGAACTTGACCCAATCCCATCCCACCTCATCACTAACCTTACCACAGTCTTCATCCCAACCCTAATCCACCTCTTCAATCTGTCACTAACAGCCGGTGTCTTCCCCTCATGTTTCAAACATGCCGCAATCACACCCATCCTCAAAAAGCTCTCCCTTGACCCTTCCTCTCTGACTAGCTACCGCCCCATATCACTTCTCGCATTTGCCTCAAAACTACTAGAACAACATGTCCACCTTGAACTGTCCTCCCACCTCTCCTCCTGCTCCCTCTTCGACCACCAGCAATCTGGCTTCCGACCGCATCACTCGACTGAAACTGGCCTGACCAAAGTCACCAATGACCTACTAAATGCCAAATCCAAGCGACACTACTCCATCCTCCTCCTTTTGGACCTGTCATCTGGCTTTGACACAGTGGACCATTCCCTCTTACTCCAGATTCTCTCATTTCTTGGCATCACGGACTTGGCTCTATCTTGGATCTCCTCATACTTAACAGACAGGACATTCAGCGCCTCCCACTCACGCACAACCTCCTCATCTCACCCCCTATCTGTCGGTGTACCAAGGTTCAGTTCTTGGACCGCTGTTCTTCTCCATCTACACCTTTGGCCTGGGACAGCTTATAGAGTCTCACGGTTTTCAGTATCACCTCTATGCTGACGACACACAGATCCACCTCTCTGGACCCGATATCTCCTCCCTACTAACCAAAATCCCACAATGTCTGTCCACCATGTCATCCTACTTCTCTGACAGATTTCTAAAACTCAACATGGATAAAACAGAGTTCATCATCTTTCCACCCTCTCATTCACATCCCCCATCTGACATAGCCATCAACGTCAATGGCAGTTCACTCTCCCCAGTCCCACAAGCTCGCTGCCTTGGAGTAACCCTGGATTCTGATCTCTCCTTCAAGCCACATATCCAAGCCCTTTCCACTTCCTGCAAACTCCAACTCAAAAACATCTCCAGGATCCGTGCATTCCTCAGCAAAGACTCTGCAAAAACACTAGTGCATGCCCTCATCATATCCCGCCTCGACTACTGCAACCTCCTGCTCCTTGGCCTCCCTTACAACACTCTTGCACCTCTCCAATCTATCCTAAACTCTGCTGCTCGACTAATTCACCTGTCCCCCCACTGTTCCCCGGCCTCTCCTCTCTGTCAATCTCTTCACTGGCTCCCCATTGCCCAGAGAATCCAGTTCAAAACTCTAACCATGGCATACAAAGCCATCCACAACCTGTCTCCCCAATACATCTGTGTCCTAGTCTCCCGGTACTTACCTGCACGCAACCTCCGATCCTCACAAGATCTCCTTCTCTACTCCCCTCTTATCTCCTCCTCCCACAATCGTATACAAGATTTCTCCCGTGCATCCCCCCTACTCTGGATCTCTCTACCCCAACACATCAGACTCTCGCCGACCGTGGAAACCTTCAAAAGAAACCTGAAGACCCACCTCTTCCGACAAGCCTACAACCTGCAGTAACCACCGCTGCACGACCAACTCTACCCTCACCTAATGTATCCTCACCCATCCCTTCTAGAATGTGAGCCCTCGCGGGCAGGGTCCTCGCTCCTCCTGTACCAGTCGCTGACTTGTTTTGTTAAGATTATGTAAATGCTTTTGTTATGCATATTCCTATCACATGTAAAGCGCCATGGAATAAATAGCGCTATAATAATAAATAATAATAATAATAATAATAAAAGACAATATCAATTCCCATAGGAAAAGTGGTGGAGGTTACAGTGGAATAAAAAGACAATATCAATTCCCCTTTGATGAGCTGTGGAATTCAGATTGGTTTAGCCAGACTATTTTAATGTCCCTTGGAAGAGACGTGGAGGTCATAGTAGCTTAATAAGATGTTTTTAATGGGTCTTGGAAGAGTGGTGGAGGTCGTCGTGGATTAAAAAGACAATATCACTGACCCTTAGAAGAGTGGTGGAGGTTACATTGGAATAAAAAGACAATATCAATGCCCCGTGGAATAGACATGGAGGTTACAGCAGCTTAACAAGACAGTTTTAATGCCCCTTGGAAGAGTGGTGGAGGTCGCAGTTGATTAAAAAGACAAAATAAATGCCCCTTAGAAGAGTGGTGGAGGTCGCAGTGAAATAAAAAGACAATATCATTGCCCCTTGGAAGATCTGTGGAGTTCAGATTGGTTTAACCATACGGTTTTAATGCCCCTTGGAAGAGACGTGGAGGTCACAGTAGCTAAACAAGACAATATCCATGCCCCTTGCAAGATCTATGGAGCTCAGAGTGGTTTAAATTAAAGTTTTAATGCACCTTGGAAGAGACGTGGAGGTCACAGGAGCTTAGCAATACGGTTTTAATGCCCCTTGGAAGAGTGGTGAAGGTCCCAGTGGAATAAAAAGACAATATCAATGCCCCGTGAAAGAGACGTGGAGGTCAAAGTAGCTTAACAAGACTGTTTTAATGCCCCTTGGAAGAGAGGTGGAAGTTGCAGTGGAATAAAAAGACAATATCAATGCCCCTTGAAAGAGTGCTGGAGGTTACATTGGACTAAAAAGACAATATCCATGCCCCTTACAAGATCTGTGGAGCTCAGAGTGGTTTAAATTGACGGTTTTAATGCCCCGTGGAATTGATGTGGAGGTCAAAGTCGCTTAACAACACTGTTTCAATGGCCCTTGGAAGAGTGGTGGAGGTCGCAGTTTATTAAAAAGACAATATAAATGCCCCTTAGAAGAGTGGTGGAGGTCGCAGTGGAATAAAAAGACAATATCAATGCCCCTTGGAAGAGTAGTGGAGGTAGCAGGGGAATAAAAAAACAATATCAATGCCCCTTGGAAGAGTAGTGGAGGTCGCAGTGGAATAAAAAAACAATATCAAAGCCCCTTGGAAAAGTGGTGGAGGTAACAATGGATTTAAAAGACAATATCAATGCCCCTTGAAAGAGCAGTGGAGTTCAGAGTAGTTAAACCAGACGGTTTTAATGCCCATTGGAAGTGAGGTGGAGGTCACAGAAGCTTAAAAAGACGTTTTTAATGTCCCTTGGAAAAGTGGTGGAGGTCGCAGTGGACTAAAAAGACAATATCAATGCCCCTTGGAAGAGTGGTGGAGGTGGTAGTGGAATAAAAAGACAATATCAATGCCCCTTGGAAGAGTGGTGGAGTTTACAGTAGAATAAAAAGACAATATCAATGCCCCGTGAAAGAGACGTGGATGTCACAGTAGCTTAACAAGATGATTTTAATGTCCCTTGGAAGAGAGGTGAAAGTCGCAGTGGAATAAAAAGAAAATATCAATGACCCTTGGAAGAGTGCTGGAGGTTTCAGTGGAATAAAAAACAATATCAAAGCCCCTTGCAAGAGCTGTGGAGTTGAGAGTGGTTTATATTGATGGTTTTAATGCCCCTTGGAAGAGACGTGGAGGTCACAGCAGATTAACAAGACTGTTTTAATGCCCCTTGGATGAGTGGTGGAAGTCAAAGTGGATTAAAAAGACAATGTTAATGCTCCTTGAAGGAGTGGCTGAAGTCTCAGTGGAATAAAAATACTATTTCAATGCACCTTGGAAGAGTGTTGGAGGTTCCTGTGAAATAAAAAGACAATATCAATGCCCCTTGGAAGAGTGGTGGAGGATACAGTGGAATAAAAAGACAATATCTATGTCCCGTGGAATAGACATGGACGTTACAGTAGCTAAACAAGATGTTTTTAATGCACCTTGGGAGAGTGTTGGAAGTCGTAGTGAAATAAAAAGACAATATCAATGCCCCTTGGAAGATCTGTGGAGTTCAGATTGGTTTAACCATACTGTTTTAATGCCCCTTGGAAGAGACATGGAGTTCACAGTAGCTTAACAAGACGGTTTTAATGCCACATGGAAGAGTGTTGGAGGTTGCAGTGGATTAAAAAGACAATATCAATGCCCCGAGGAAGAGTGGTGGAGGTCGCAGTGGAATAAAAAGACAAAATAAATGGCCCATGGAAGAGATATGGAGGTCACAGTAGCTTAACAAGATGGTTTTAATGCCCTTTGTAAGAGTGGTGGAGGTCGCAGTGGATTAAAAAGACAATATCAATGCCCCTTGGTAGAGTGGTGGAGGTTAAAGTGGAATTTAAAGACAATATCAATGCCACATGGAAGAGATGTGGGGTCACTGTAGCTTAACAAGACAGTTTACATGACCCTTGGAAGAATGGTGGAGGTCGCAGTGGAATAAAAAGACAATGTCAATGCCCCTTGGAAGAGTGGTGGAGGTTAGAGTGGAATAAAAAGACAATACCAATGCCCCTTGGAAGAGCTGTGGAGTTCAGAGTGGTTTAACCAGATGGTTTTAATGCCCATTGGAAGTGACGTGGATGTCACAGTAGCTTAAAAAGATGTTTTTAATGCCCCTTGGAAAAGAAGTGGAGGTCGCAGTGGATTAATAAGACAATATCAATGCCCCTTGGAAGAGTGGTGGAGGTGGCAGTGGAATGAAAAAACAATATCAATGACCCTTGGAAGAATGATGGAGGTCGCAGTGGATTAAAATGACAATGTCAATGCACCTTGGAAGAGTGTTGGAGGTTAGATTGGAATAAAAAGACAATACCAATGCCACTTGGAAGAGCTGTGGAGTTCCGAGAGGTTTAACCAGATAGTTTTATTGCCCCTTGTAAGAGACGTGGAGGTCACAGTAGATTATGAAGATGGTTTTAATGCCCCTTGGAAGAGTGATGCAGGTCGCAGTGGAAAAAAAAGACAATATCAATGCCCCTTGAAAGAGTGGTGGAGGTTGCAGTGAAATAAAAAGACAATATCAATGCCTCTTGAAAGAGCTATGGAGTTCAGAGTGGTTTAACCAGATGGTTTTAATGCCCCTTGAAAGAGTGGTGGAGGTAGCAGTGCATTAAAAAGACAATATCAATACCCCTTGGAAGAATGGTGGAGGTTACAGTGGAATAAAAAGACAATATCAATGCCCCTTGGAAGAGCTGTGGAGTTCAGAGTCGTTTAACCAGACGGTTTTAATGCCACTTGGAAGAGATGTGGAGGTCACAGTAGCTTAACAAGACTGTTTTAATGCCTATTGGAAGAGTGGTGGAAGTTGCAGTGGATTAAAAAGACAATATCAATGCCCCTTAGAAGAGAGGTGGAAGTCGCAGTGGAATAAAAAGACAATATAAATACCCATTGAAAGAGTGGTGGAGGATACAGTGGAATAAAAAGACAATATCTATGTCCCGTGGAATAGACATGGACGTTACAGTAGCTAAACAAGATGTTTTTAATGCACCTTGGGAGAGTGTTGGAAGTCGTAGTGGAATAAAAAGACAATATCAATGCCCCTTGAAAGAGTGCTGTAGGTCACAGTGGAGTAAAAAGACAATATCAATGCCTCTTGCAATAGCTGTGGAGTTCAGAGTGGTTTAAATTGACGGTTTTAATGCACCTTGGAAGAGACGTGGAGGTCACAGTAGCTAACAATACGGTTTTAATGCCCCTTGGAAGAGTGGTGGAGGTCGCAGTGGATTAAAAAGACAATATCAATGCCACTTGGAAGAGTGGTGAAGGTCCCAGTGGAATAAAAAGACAATATAAATACCCCTTGGAAGAGTGGTGGAGCTAAAAGTGGAATAAAAAGACAATATCAATGCCCCGCGAAAGAGACGTGTAGGTCACAGTAGCTTAACAAGACGGTTTTAATGCCACTTGGAAGAGAGGTGGAAGTTGCTGTGGAATAAAAGACAATATCAATGCCCCTTGGAAGAGTGCTGGAGGTTACATTGGAATAAAAAGACAATATCAATGCCCCTTGCAAGAGCTGTGGAGTTCAGAGTGTTTTAAATTGACGGTTTTAGTGCCCTCTGGAAGGGACGTGGAGGTGACAGAAGCTTAACAAGACGGTTTTAATGCCCCTTGGAAGAGTGGTGGAGGTTGCAGTGGATTAAAAAGACAATATGAATGCCCCTTGGAAGAGTGGTGGAGGTCGCAGTGGAATAAAAAGACAATATCAATGCCCATTGAAAGAGTTGTGGAGGTTACAGTGGAATAAAAAGACAATATCAATGACCCTTGGAAGAGTGATGGAGGTTACAGTGGAATAAAAAGACAATATCAATGCCCCTTGGAACAGTGGTGGAGGTTACAGTTAAATAAAAAGACAATATCAATACCCCGTAGAAGAGATGTGGAGGTCACAATAGCTTAACAAGACGGTTTTAATGGCCCTTGGTAGAGTGGTGGAGGTAGCAGTGGATTAAAAAGACAATATCAGTGAGCCTTGAAAGAGTGGTGGAGGTCGCAGTGGAATAAAAAGACATTATCAATGCCCCTTGGAAGAGTGGTGGAGGTCGCATTGGAATAAAAAGACAATATCAATGCCCCTTGGACGAGTGGTGGAGGTTACAGTGGAATAAAAAGACAATTTCAATGCCCCGTGGAAGAGACGTGGAGGTCACAGTAGCTTAACAAGATGGTTTTAATGCCTCTTGGAGGACTGGTGGAGGTCGCTGTGGAATAAAAAAACAATATCAATGCCCTTTGGAAGAGTGGTGGAGGATACAGTGGAATAAAAAGACATTAATAATGCCCCTTGGAAGAGCTGTGGAGTTCAGAGTGGCATAACCAGACAGTTTTAACGGTCCTTGGAAGAGACGTGGAGGTCACAGTAACTTAACAAGACGGTTTTTATGCCCCTTGGAAGAGTGGTGGGGGTCACAGTGGAATAAAAAAACAGTATCACTGCCCCTTGGAAGATTGGTGGAGGTTACAGTGGAATAAAAAGACATTATCAATGCCCCTTGGAAGAGTGGTGGAGTTCGCAGTGGAATGAAAAGACAATGTCAATGCCCCTTGGAAGAGTGGTGGAGGTTTGAGTGGAATAAACTGACAATACAAATGCCTCTTGGAAGAGCTGTGGAGTTCAGAGTGGTTTAATCAGATGGTTTTAATGCCCCTTGGAAGAGAAGTCGACGTCACAGTAGCATAACAAGACGGTTTTAATGCCCCTTGGAAGAGTGGTGGAGTTCGAAGTGGATTAAAAAGACAATATCAATGCACTTTGGAAGAGTGGTGGAGGTCGCAGTGGAAAACAGAGACAATATCAATGCCCCTTGGAAGAGTGGTGGAGGTTACAGTCGAATAAAAAGACAATATCAATGCCTCTTGGAAGAGCTGTGGAGTACAGAGTGGTTAAACCAGACGGTTTAATGCCCCGTGGAAGAGACGTGGAGGTCACAGTAGCTTAACAAGACTGTTTTAATGCCCCTTAGAGGAGTGGTGGAGGTCGCACTGGAATAAAAAGAGAATACCAATTCCCCTTGGAAGAGATGTGGAGGTCGCAGTGGAATAAAAAGACAATATCATTGCCTCGTGGAAGAGACTTGGAGGTCACCGTAGCTTAACAAGATGGTTTTAATGGCCCTTGGAAGAGAGGTGGAGATCGCAGTAGAATAAAAAGACAATATCAATGCCCCTTGGAAGAGTGGTGGAGGTCGCAGTAAAATAAAAATAAAATATCAATGCCCCTTGGAAGAGTGTTGGAGGTTAGAGTGGAACAAAAAGACAATATCAATGCCGCTTGGAAGAGCTGTGGAGTTCACAGTGATTTAACCAGAAAGTTTTAATGCACCGTGGAATAGACGTGGAGGTCACAGTAGCTTAACAAGACAGATTCAATGCTTCTTGGAAGAGTGATGGAGGTCGCAGTGGATTAAAAAGACAATATCAATGCCCCTTGGAAGAGTGGTGGAGGTTACAGTGGAATAAAAAGACAATATCAATGCCCTGTGTAAGAAACTTGGAGGTCACAGTAGCTTAACAAGACGGTTTTAATGCCCCTTGCAAGAGTGGTGGATGTCGAAGATGAATAAAAAGACAATATCAATGCACTTGGAACAGTGCAGAAGGTTACAATGGAATAAAAAGACATTGTCAATGCCCTTTGGAAGAGCTGTGGAGCTCAGAGCCGTTTAACCAGACAGTCTTAATGCCCCTTGGAAGAGACTTGGAGGTCACAGTAGCTTAACAAGATGGTTCTAATGCCCCTTGGAAGAGAGGTGGAGGTCACAGTGAAATAAAAAGACAATATCAATGACTTTTGGAAGAGCTGTGGAGTACAGAGTGGTTTAACCAAACGGTTTTAATGCCCCTTGGAAGAGTGGTGGAGGTCGCAGTGGATTAAAAAGACAATATCAATGAACCTTGGAAGAGTGGTGGAGGTTACAGTGGAATAAAAAGACAATATCAATGCCCCATGGAAGAGATGTGGAGGTCACTGTAGCTTAACAATATGGTTTTAATGCCCCTTGGAAGTGTGGTGGAGGTCGCAGTGGAATAAAAAGACAAAATGAATGCCCCTTGGAAGAGTGGTGGAGGTTACAGTGGAATAAAAAGACAATATCAATGCCCCTCGGAATAGCTGTGGTGTTCAGAGTGGTTTAACCAGACGGTTTTAATGCCCCTTGGAAGAGTGGTGGAGGTCGCAGTGGAATAAAAATACAATATCAATGCCCCTTAGAAGACAGGTGGAAGTCGCAGTGGAATAAAAAGACAATGTCAATGCCACTTGGAAGAGTGGTGGAGGTTACAGTGGAATAAAAAGACAATACCCGTGCTCCTTGGAAGAGCTGTGAAGTTCAGAGTGGTTTAAATTGACGATTTTAATGCCCCTTGGAAGAGACGTGGAGGTCACAGTGGATTAAAAAGACAATATCAATGCCCCTTGGAAGAGCTGTGGAGTTCAGAGTGGTTTAACCAGACAGTTTTAATGCCTCTTGGAAGAGTGGTGGAGGTCGCAGTAGATTAAAAAGACAATATCAAGGCCCCTTAGAAAAGAGGTGGTAAGCGCAGTGGAATAAAAAGACAATATCAATACCCCTTGGAAGAGTGGTGGAGGATACAGTGAAATAAAAAGACAATATCAATGCCCCGTGGAATAGACATGGACATTACAGTAGCTAAACAAGATGTTTTTAATGCACCTTGGGAGAGTGGTGGAAGTCGTAGTGGAATAAAAAGACAATATCAATGCCCCTTGAAAGAGTGCTGTTGGTTACAGTGGAGTAAAAAGACAATATCAATGCCTCTTGCAAGAGCTGTGGAGTTCAGAGTGGTTTAAATTGACGGTTTTAATGCACCTTGGAAGAGACGTGGAGGTCACAGTAGCTTAACAATACTGTTTTAATGCAGCTTGTAAGAGTGGTGGAGGTTGCAGTGGATTAAAAAGACAATATCAATGCCACTTGGAAGAGTGGTGAAGGTCCCAGTGGAACAAAAAGACAATATCAATGCCCCTTGGAAGAGTGGTGGAGGTTACAGTAGAATAAAAAGACAATATCAATGCCCCGTGAAAGAGACGTGGATGTCACAGTAGCTTATCAAGACGGTTTTAATGCCCCTTGGAAGAGAGCTGGAAGTTGCAGTTGAATAAAAAGACAATATCAATGCCCCTTGGAAGAGTGCTGGAGGTTATATTGGAATTAAAAGACAATATCATTGCCCCTTGCAAGAGCTGTGAAGTTCAGAGTGGTTGAAATTGACGGTTTTAATGCCCCTTGGAAGGGATGTGGAGGTGACAGTAGCTTAACAAGACTGTTTTAATGCCCCTTTGGAGAGTGGTGGAGGTCGCAGTGGATTAAAAAGACAATATGAATGCCCCTTGGAAGAGTGGTGGAGGTCGCAGTAGAATAAAAAGATAATATCAATGCCCCTTGGAAGAATGGTGGAGGTTACAGTTGAATAAAAAGACAATATCAATGCCCCTTGGAAGAGTGGTGGAGGTTACAGTTAAATAAAAAGACCATATCAATGACCCGTGGAAGAGATGTGGAGGTCACAATAGCTTAACAAGACGGTTTTAATGCACCTTGGAAGAGTGGTGGCGGTCGCAGTGGATTAAAAAGACAAAATCAATGCCCCTTGGAAGAGCTGTGGAGTTCACAGTGGTTTAACCAGAAGGTTTTAAGGCACAGTGGAATAGACGTGGAGGTCACAGTAGCTTATCAAAACTGTTTTAATGTCCCTTGGAAGAGTGGTGGAGGTTACAGTGGAATAAAAAGACAATATCAATGCCTCTTGCAAGAGCTGTGGAGTTCAGAGTGGTTTAAATTGACGGTTTTAATGCCACTTGGAAGAGACGTGGAGGACACAGTAGCTTAACAAGACGGTTTTAATGCCCCTTGGAAGAGGGGTGGAGCTTAGAGTCGAATAAAAAGACAATATCAATGCCTCTTGGAAGAGCTGTGGAG
Organism: Phyllobates terribilis; assembly: GCF_046119375.1. Taxonomy (NCBI): domain Eukaryota; kingdom Metazoa; phylum Chordata; class Amphibia; order Anura; family Dendrobatidae; genus Phyllobates; species Phyllobates terribilis. The sequence continues at coordinate 1,048,310 of NW_027363119.1, forward strand.
TTCAGAGTGGTTTAACCAGACGGTTTTAATGCACCTTGGAAGAGACGTGGAGGTCACAGTAGCTTATCAAAACTGTTTTAATGTCCCTTGGAAGAGTGGTGGAGGTCACAGTTGATTAAAAAGACAAAATCAATGCCCCTTAGAAGAGTGGTGGAGATCGCAGTGGAATAAAAAGACGATATCAATTCCACTTGGAAGAGATATGGAGGTCGCAGTGGAATAAAAAGACATTATCAATGACCCTTGGAAGAGTGGTGGAGGTCGCAGTGGAATAAAAAGACAATATTAATGCCCCTTGGAAAAGTGGCGGAAGTCTCAGTAAAATAAAAAGACAATATCAATGCCCCTTGGAAGAGTGGTGGAGGTTACAGTGGAATAAAAAGGCAATATCAATGCCCCTTGGAAGAGCTGTGGAGTTCACAGTGGTTTAACCAGAAGGTTTTAAGGCACAGTGGAATAGACGTGGAGGTCACAGTAGCTAAACAAGACTGTTTTAATGCTTCTTCGAAGAGAGATGGAGGTCGCAGTGGATTAAAAAGACAAAATCAATGCCCCTTGGAAGAGTGGTGGAGGTTACAGTGGTATAAAAAGACAATCTCAATGCCTCTTGCAAGAGCTGTGGAGTTCAGAGTGGTTTAAATTGACGGTTTTAATGCCCCATGGAAGAGTGGTGGAGGTCGCAGTGGATTAAAAAAACATTACCGATGCCCCTTGGAAGAGTGGTGGAGGTCGCAGTGGAATAAAAAGAAAATATCAATGCCCCTTAGAAGTGTGGTGGAGGTTACAATGGAAAAAAAAGACAATATCAATGTCCCTTGGAAGAGTGGTGGAGGTCGCAGTGGATTAAAAAGACAATATTAATGCCCCTTGGAAGAGTGGTGGAGGTCGCAGTAGAATAAAAAGACAATATCAATGCCCCGTGGAAGGGACGTGGAGGTCAAAGTAGCTTCACAAGACGGTTTTAATGCCCCTTGGAAGAGATGTGGAGGTCGCAGTTGATTAAAAAGACAATATCAATACCCCTTGGAAGAGTGGTGGAGGTCGCAGTGGAATAAAAAGACAATATCAATGCCGCTTGGAAGAGTGGTGGATGTTACAGTCGAATAAAAAGACAATATCAATGCCTCTTGTAAGAGCTGTGGAGTTCAGGGTGTTTAAACAGACGGTTTTAATGCCCCTTGGAAGAAACGAGGAGGTCACAGTAGCTTAACAAGACTGTTTTAATGGCCCTTGGAAGAGTGGTGGAGATCGTTGTGGATTTAAAAGACAATATCAATGCCCCTTAGAAGAGTGGTGGAGGTCGCAGTGGAATAAAAAGACAATATCAATGCCCCTTGGAAGATTGGTGGAGGTTACAGTTTATTAAAACGACAAAATCAATGCCCCTTGGAAGAGTGGTGGAGGTCACAGTGGAATAAAAAGACAATATCAATGCCTCTTGCAAGAGCTGTGGAGTTCAGAGTGGTTTAAATTGCCAGTTTTAATGCCCCTTGGAAGAGACGTGGAGAAGATAGTAGCTTAACAAGATGGTTTTAATGCCCCTTGAAAGAGGGGTGGAGGTTACAGTCTAATAAAAAGACAATATCAATGCCTCTTGGAAAAGCTGTGGAGTTCAAAGTGATTTACCCAGACGGTTTTAATGCCCCTTGGAAGAGACGTGGAGGTCATAGTAGCTTATCAAAACTGTTTTAATGCCCCTTGGAAGAGTGGTGGAGGTCACAGTGGATTAAAAAGAGAATATCAATGCCCCTTAGAAGAGTGGTGGAGGTCGCAGTGGAATAAAAAGACAATATCAATGCCTCATTGAAGAGACTTGGAGGTCACAGTAGCTTAATAAGATGGTTTTAATGCCCCTTGGAAGAGAGGTGGAGGTCACAGTGGAATAAAAAGACAATATCAATGACCCTTGGAAGAGTGGTGGAGGTCACAGTGGAATAAAAAGACAATATCAATGCCCCTTGGAAGAGTGGTGGTGGTTACAGTGGAATAAAAAGACAATATCAACGCCCTGGGTAAGAAACTTGGAGGTCACAGTAGAATAAAAAGACAATATCAATGCCCCTTGGAAGAGCTGTGGAGTACAGAGTGGTTTAACCAGACGGTTTAATGCCCCTTGGAAGAGACGTGGTGGTCACAGTAGCTTATCAATACTGTTTTAATGCCCCTTGGAAGAGTGGTGGATGTCGCAGTGGTTTAAAAATACAATATCAATGCCCCTTAGAAGAGTGGTGTTGGTCACAGTGGAATAAAAAGACAATATCAATGCCCCTTGGAAGAGTGGTGGAGGTTACAGTGGAATAAAAAGACAATATCACTGACCCTTGGAAGAGTGGTGGAGGTCGCAGTAGAATAAAATGACAATATTAATGCCCCTTGGAAGAGTGGTGGTGGTCGCAGTGCATCAAAAAGACAATAACAATACCCCTTGGAAGAATGGTGGAGGTTACAGTAGAATAAAAAGAAAATATCAATGCCCCTTGGAAGAGCTGTGGAGTTCAGAGTGGTTTAACCAGACGGTTTTAATGCCCCTTGGAAGAGATGTGGAGGTCACATTAGCTTAACAAGACTGTTTTAATGCCTCTTGGAAGAGTGGTGGAGGTCGCAGTGGATTAAAAAGACAATATCAATGCCCCTTGGAAGAGTGGTGGAGGATACAGTGGAATAAAAAGACAATATCAATGCCCCGTGGAAAAGACATGGACGTTACAGTAGCTAAACAAGGTGTTTTTAATGCACCTTGGAAGAGTGGTGGAAGTCGTAGTGGAATAAAAAGACAATATCAATGCCCCTTGAAAGAGTGCTGTAGGTTACAGTGGAGTAAAAAGACAATATCAATGCCTCTTGCAAGAGCTGTGGAGTTCAGAGTGGTTTAAATTGACGGTTTTAATGCCCCTTGGAAGAGTGGTGGAGGTCGAAGTGGATTAAAAAGACAATATCAATGCCCCTTGGAAGAGTGGTGGAGGTTACAGAGGAATAAAAAGACAATATCAATGCCCCGTGAAAGAGACGTGGATGTCACAGTAGCTTAACAAGACGGTTTTAATGCCCCTTGGAAGAGAGGTGGAAGTTGCAGTGGAATAAAAAGACAATATCACTGCCCCTTGGAAGAGTGCTGGAGGTTATATTGGAATAAAAAGACAATATCAATGCCCCTTGCAAGAGCTCTGAAGTTCAAAGTGGTTTAAATTGACGGTTTTAATGCCCCTTGGATGGGACGTGGAGGTGACAGTAGCTTAACAAGAAGGTTTTAATGCCCCTTGGAAGAGTGGTGGAGGTCGCAGTGGATTAAAAAGATAATATGAATGCTCCTTGGAAGAGTGGTGGAGGTCGCAGTGGAATAAAAAGACAATATCAATGCCCCTTGGAAGAATGGTGGAGGTTACAGTTGAATAAAAAGACAATATCAATGCCCCTTGGCAGAGTGATGGAGGTTACAGTGGAATAAAAAGACAATATCAATGCCCCTTGGAACAGTGGTGGAGGAAACAGTTAAATAAAAAGACAATATCAATGCCCCGTGGAAGAGATGTGGAGGTCACAACAGCTTAACCAGATGGTTTTAATGCCGCTTGGAAGAGACTTGGAGGTCACAGTAGCTTAACAAGATGGTTTAAATGCCCCTTGGAAGAGAGGTTGAGGTCACAGTGGAATAAAGAGACAATATTAATGCCCCTTGGAAAAGTGGTGGAGGTCGCAGTAAAATAAAAAGACAATATCAATGCCCCTTGGAAGAGTGGTGGAGATTACAGTGGAATAAAAAGACAATATCAATGCCCCTTGGAAGAGTGATGGAGGTCGCAGTGGAATAAAAATACAATATTAATGCCCCTTGGAAAAGTGGTGGAGGTCGCAGAAAAATAAAAAGACAATATCAATGCCCCTTGGAAAAGTCGTGGAGGTTACAGTGGAATAAAAATACAATATCAATGCCCCTTGGAAGAGCTGTGGAGTTCACAGTGGTTTAACCAGAAGGTTTTAAGGCACCGTGGAATAGACGTGTAGCTAAACAAGATGGTTTTAATGCTTCTTGGAAGAGAGATGGAGGTCGCAGTGGATTAAAAAGACAAAATCAATGCCCCTTGGAAGAGTGGTGGAGGTTACAGTGGAATAAAAAGACAATATCAATGCCTCTTGCAAGAGCTGTGGAGTTCAGAGTGGTTTAAATTGACGGTCTTAATGCCCCTTGGAAGAGACGTGGAGGTCACAGTAGCTTAACAAGACGGTTTTAATGCCCCTTGGAAGAGTGGTGGAGGTCGCAGTGGATTAAAAAGACATTATCGATGCCCTTTGGAAGAGTGGTGGAGGTTACAGTGGAAAAAAAAGACAATATCAATGTTCCTTGGAAGAAGAGTGAAGGTCGCAGTGGAATAAAAATACAATATCAATGTCCCTTGGAAGAGTGGTGGAGGTCGCAGTGGATTAAAAAGACAATATCAATGCCCCTTGGAAGAGTGGTGGAGGTCACAGTTGAATAAAAAGACAATTTCAATGCCCCGCGGAAGGGACGTGGAGGTCACAGTAGCTTAACAAGACAGTTTTAATGCCCCTTGGAAGAGTGGTGGAGGTCGCAGTGGAAAAAAAAGACAATATCAATGCCCCTTGGAAGAGTGCTGGAGGCTACAGTTGAATAAAAAGACAATATCAATGCCTCTTGGAAGAGCTGTGGAGTTCAGAGTGGTTTAACCATGGGGTTTTAATGCCCCTTGGAAGAGACGTGGAGGTCACAGAAGCTTATCAAGACTGTTTTAAAGCCCCTTGGAGGAGTGGTAGAGGTCGCAGTGGATTAAAAAGACAACATCAATGCCCCTTGGAAGAGTGGTGGAGGTTACAGTGAAATAAAAAGACAATATGAATGCCCCTTGGAAGAGTGGTGGAGGTTACAGTGGAATAAAAAGACAATATCAATGTGTAGCATCGGCGTCTCTGCCCCGTACTAGGCAGAGACGCCGTCCCTCTCACCTCCCCGCTCCTGGCGCGGCGTCCTCCAACGCTTCTCTCCCCGCTGCTTCCGGCACGCGCTCCTTCCCCGGCAGTGTGCTTAGGGCGCGCGCGCTCCCCCTCTCTTAAAGGGACCGCGCGCGCCGTCCTAAAGAGTCCCCGGCCAATTGCCGGTGGACCTCCCATATTTAAGGCACCTCCTCCAAAATGGAGGTGCCCGAGCAATGTTGTTGCAAAGCCTTCACTCTGCTTCAGCCCTCAGGTCCCGTTACCAGTTACCAGCCAGTCACCTGCCAGATTCCTGCTTGTTACCTGCCAGTCACCTGCCGGATTCCTGCCTGTTACCTGCCTGATTCCTGCTTGATACCTGCCTGATATCCGTTTACCTGCTTGCAAGCCTGCGGTCCGACGGTCTGCTTTCCTACACCTGTCAGTCTGTCTATGGACCAGCCTGCTCGCTCACCTGGGAGCGCTCATCTGCTACCTGCCTGCTAGCCTACCTGGAGGCTCCGCCGTCACTTGCCGTGACCACCTGCCTGTCCAGAGACTCTCGCCTGCTCACCTGGGAGCGCTCATCTGCTACCTGTCTGCTAGCCTACCTGGAGGCTCTGCCGTCACTTGCCGTGACCACCTGCCTGTCCAGAGACTCTTGCCTGCTCACCTGGGAGCACTCACCTGCTACCTGTCTGCTAGCCTACCTGGAGGCTCTGCCGTCACTTGCCGTGACCACCTGCCCGTCCAGAGACTCTCGCCCGCTCACCTGGGAGCGCTCACAAGCCACCTGCCTGCTGTCCTTCTACCCAGAGACTGTCCCTGTCACTTGCCGTGAGTACCCGTCCTTTTACCCAGAGACTGTCCCTGTCACTTGCCGTGACTACCTGCCCCTCTACCCAGAGACTGTCCCTGTCACTTGCCGTGACTACCTGCCCGTCTTCCCTGGGAGCCACCCGCTTCCTTACATGGACTGCCCCCTTGTATATTTGCACAGAGGTTCCACCTCCCAGACCCGTTACAGTTTGCTCGGGCCATGGAACCCGGTGGCCCCCAGATCTCCGATCTGCACCAGGAAGTCTTACGTCAGAAAACTCAGCAGGAGGTGGTACTGTCCTATCTACGGTCCGTTAACTCTCGTCTAGGCGCATTGTGTGACTTGTCTATGTCTACCTCTGGTCCAGCCGTGCCTATTCCTGCGGTACCGCAATCCAGTCCCTTCATGGTACCCGACTATGGACCTCGGCTTCTGGCACCTCCACGCTTTGCCGGCGAACCTACTTTAGCTCGGGGTTTCATAAACCAGTGCACCCTGCACTTTGAGCTATTGGCATACCAGTTCATCTCCGACCGAGCCAAGGTGGCCTTCATCATGTCCCATCTTACTGGGGAGGCACTGGCATGGCTAAATCCCCTGTGGGAGAGAGGGGATCCCCTGGTGTCCGACCTGCCGTCTTTCCTCGCTGCTTTCCGGAAAGTCTTCGATGAACCTGGACGGAAAACCTCTTCTGCCTCCTCACTGCTACGTCTCCGCCAAGGGAGTCTCACCGTGGGCCAATATGCCATACGGTTCCGCACCCTCGCTTCTGAGCTTGCCTGGGAAAATGAGGCTCTGGTGTCCGTCTTCTGGGAGGGTCTTTCCGGTCGGATTAAGGACGAGTTAGCTGGTCGGGACATTCCTACCACTCTGGATGACCTGGTGTCACTAGCTACCCGGATTGGCATCCGGTTCCAAGAACGTGCCAAAGAGACTACCTGGGAGAAAGACTTTTCTTGCTCTGCTCCTACTTCCCTGAGACCTGCCTCTCAATCAGTCACTCCGCGGGCGCCCTCGCCTGAACCTATGCAGATCGACCAGACCAAGATGGTCAAATCTTGCCTAGAATCTCGCCGAGCCGAGGGAAGCTGTTTCTATTGTGGCAGTATGGAGCACTTCATCCGTTCCTGCCCAGAGAAGCCGGGAAACACCAGTGTCTAGGACCGCTCGGAGAGGTCGTCCTAGACAAAAGTAAGCCCTCTCCGTCTCTGACTTTACCGGTCTCTATTGCTTGAGGAGAAAACCGTCACTTTGAACTTGCCCACCTGGATTCTGGAGCTGCTGGAAACCTCATCTCCCAGTCTCTGGTAGAGAGATACCGTATTCCCACCAAGTCCCTGGCTGAACCATTATCAGTCGCCTCCGTGGATGGAAGACTTCTCTCGGAGACCATCCTGCTCGTCACTGAACCCATAACCCTGCAGGTGGGAATGCTGCACTCTGAGGAAATCTCATTCCATGTGTTGTCCGGACTTTCTCACTCCCTGTTGCTAGGTCTACCTTGGCTCCAGACACACGAACCCGTATTGAACTGGCGATCCGGTGAAGTACTCCGATGGGATCCAGACTGCCATAGGACCTGCCTGGTTCCGGTCCGCCCAGTTCGCCCTCCGCCTACTCCAGCTAATTTACCAGGTCTCCCGGCTCCTTACTGGCCCTATGCGGACGTCTTCGGTAAGAAGGAAGCAGAGACGTTGCCACCCCATAGGCCATATGACTGCCCGATCGACCTGGTACCTGGCACCACTCCTCCCCGTGGGCGTATCTACCCGTTGTCTGCAGTCGAGACCCGGGCCATGTCTGAGTACATTGAAGAGAATCTGGCTAGGGGATTTATCCGAAAATCTACCTCCCCGGCTGAAGCCGGATTCTTCTTTGTCAAAAAGAAAGACGGCTCGCTACGCCCCTGTATTGACTATAGAGGACTCAATCAGATCACGGTTAAAAATAAATACCCCCTTCCGCTCATCTCTGAGTTATTTGATCGTCTTAAAGGCGCCAGGATCTTTTCCAAGCTGGATCTACGTGGAGCTTATAACCTGGTCCGTATCCGTCAGGGAGACGAGTGGAAAACAGCATTTAATACCCGGGACGGACACTATGAGTACCGTGTGATGCCCTTCGGTCTCTGCAATGCTCCCGCCGTCTTCCAAGAACTGGTCAACGACATCTTCCGTGACCTTCTTTACTCCTGCGTGGTGGTATACCTGGACGACATCTTGGTCTTCTCTCCGGATCTTCCCACACACCGGAGGGATGTTCGTCAGGTCCTGCTTAGGCTCAGGCAGAACCATCTCTATGCTAAATACGAGAAGTGCCTTTTTGAGCAGACCTCTCTTCCTTTCTTGGGCTATGTTATCTCCCAGACAGGCTTGCGAATGGATCCCGAGAAGCTCTCTGCTGTCCTAAAGTGGCCCCGTCCGGAGGGCTTGAAGGCGATACAGCGATTCCTGGGCTTCGCTAATTACTATCATCTCTTCATTCCTCACTTCTCGTCACGGACTGCGTCCATATCTGCGCTCACCCGTAAGGGAGCAAATCCCAAGGTATGGTCATCCGAAGCTGAGGAGGCCTTCCTTTCCCTGAAACAAGCCTTCTCCTCTGCCCCTGTGCTGCACCGTCCGGACTGCAACAAACAGTTCTACCTGGAGGTCGATGCCTCCTCCTCTGGAGCCGGAGCGGTGCTCACCCAGAAGTCTTCCTCCGGGAGAATGGTAACCTGCGGCTTTTTCTCTAAAATCTTCTCCTCCTCTGAGCGCAATTACTCCATAGGAGACCGAGAACTGCTTGCCGTTAAATTGGCGCTGGAGGATTGGCGTTACCTGCTTGAAGGGGCTCTATACCCGGTGATCATCTATACGGATCACAAGAACCTGGCATATCTCCAAAATGCCCAGAGACTTAATCCACGTCAAGCCCGGTGGTCTTTGTTCTTTGCCCGCTTCGATTTCATCCTTCATTTCCGCCTGGCGGACAAAAATGTCAAAGCTGATGCCTTGTCCCGATCCTTCCTGTCCTCCGACCAAGAGGAGGAGCCTATGCACATTATCGACCCCTCCAAGGTGATGAATGTGGCACCCTTGGATTTGACTCGTCTTGCACCCGGCAAGACGTTCGTGGCGCCTCCAGACCGTGAGAGGGTTCTTCGCTGGGGTCATTTTTCTAAACTAGCTGGCCATGCCGGCCAAAAGAAGACCTTCCTACTCATTTCCCGGCATTACTGGTGGTCTACCCTGCGTAAGGATGTGGTAGACTTCGTCTCTGCCCGTTCATCTTGTGGCCGCAACAAAATTCCCAGACACTTACCAGCTGGTCATCTCCTGCCGCTTCCCATACCTGTTGCCCCGTGGCAACACATCGCTATGGACTTCATTACCGATCTTTCTGTCTCTGCCGGGTGTACTGTCATTTGGGTGGTTGCGGACCGCTTTTCTAAAATGGCCCACTTCATTCCCCTGCCTGGTCTTCCGTCTGCACCTGAGCTGGCTAAGGACTTTATTTGCCATATCTTCCGTCTCCATGGCCTACCCCTCCACATCGTGTCGGATCGAGGGGTTCAGTTTACCTCACGCTTCTGGAGAGCCACATGTAAACTGCTGGACGTCACCCTGGACTTCTCCTCCGCTTACCACCCTCAGTCCAATGGTCAAGTGGAGCGGATCAATCAGATCCTTACCAGCTATCTCCGGCACTTTGTTAATGCCCACCATTCTGATTGGGTGGACATCCTTCCTTGGGCCGAGTTCTCTTATAATAACCACGAGAGCGAATCTTCTTCCAAGTCCCCGTTCTTTATTGTCTATGGCCAGCACCTCCGGATTCCGCTCCCTGTCTCCGTTTCTGTGGACAACCCTGCTGCGGAGTCTCTTGTCAGCGAATTTTCTACTTTTTGGGAGAGTACCAGGTCCGCTCTTCTTCTGTCCTCTGAGCGGATGAAGAGATATGCTGATAAGAGACGTCTGGATCCGCCTCAATTCCGTCCGGGAGACAAGGTTTGGCTCTCGTCCAAACATGTGCGGCTCAAAGTACCCTCCTTCAAGTTGGGCCCTCGATTCATCGGTCCCTTCGAAGTCCTCAGGCAAATTAACCCTGTGGCCTACAAATTAAAACTCCCGGCCACCCTTCGGATTCCCAACTCCTTCCACGTATCTCTCCTCAAACCCGTTGTCTTTAACTCTTTTTCCAATAATCCAGGTGCCCCTCCTGCTCCGGTTTCCGCTGATGACGTCTTTGAGGTAGAGAGTATTCTGGCCTCCAAGAGGGTAAGAGGAAAGACCTTTTTTCTGGTAGATTGGAAGGGGTTTGGTCCTGAGGAGAGAACTTGGGAACCCAGGGAGAACATCAACGCCCCGCTTCTCCTTGAAAAATTTCTTTCTGGCCAAAAAAAGAGGGGGCCTAAAGGGGGGGTACTGTAGCATCGGCGTCTCTGCCCCGTACTAGGCAGAGACGCCGTCCCTCTCACTTCCCCGCTCCTGGCGCGGCGTCCTCCAGCGCTTCTCTCCCCGCTGCTTCCGGCACGCGCTCCTTCCCCGGCAGTGTGCTTAGGGCGCGCGCGCGCTCCCCCTCTCTTAAAGGGACCGCGCGCGCCGTCCTAAGGAGTCCCCGGCCAATTGCCTGAGGACCTCCCATATTTAAGGCACCTCCTCCAAAATGGAGGAGCCCGAGCAATGTTGTTGCAAAGCCTTCACTCTGCTTCAGCCCTCAGGTCCCGTTACCAGTTACCAGCCAGTCACCTGCCAGATTCCTGCTGGTGACCTGCCAGTCACCTGCTGGATTCCTGCCTGTTACCTGCCTGATTCCTGCTTGATACCTGCCTGATATCCGTTTACCTGCTTGCAAGCCTGCGGTCCGACGGTCTGCTTTCCTACACCTGTCAGTCTGTCTATGGACCAGCCTGCTCGCTCACCTGGGAGCGCTCATCTGCTACCTGCCTGCTAGCCTACCTGGAGGCTCCGCCGTCACTTGCCGTGACCACCTGCCTGTCCAGAGACTCTCGCCTGCTCACCTGGGAGCGCTCATCTGCTACCTGTCTGCTAGCCTACCTGGAGGCTCTGCCGTCACTTGCCGTGACCATCTGCCTGTCCAGAGACTCTTGCCTGCTCACCTGGGAGCGCTCACCTGCTACCTGTCTGCTAGCCTACCTGGAGGCTCTGCCGTCACTTGCCGTGACCACCTGCCCGTCCAGAGACTCTCGCCCGCTCACCTGGGAGCGCTCACCAGCCACCTGCCTGCTGTCCTTCTACCCAGAGACTGTCCCTGTCACTTGCCGTGAGTACCCGTCCTTTTACCCCGAGACTGTCCCTGTCACTTGCCGTGACTACCTGCCCCTCTACCCAGAGACTGTCCCTGTCACTTGCCGTGACTACCTGCCCGTCTTCCCTGGGAGCCACCCGCTTCCTTACATGGACTGCCCCCTTGTATAGCTGCACAGAGGTTCCACCTCCCAGACCCGTTACACAATGCCCCTTGGAAGAATGGTGGAGGTTCCAGTGGAATAAAAAGACAATATCAATGCCCCTTGGAAGAGTGGTGGAGGTTCCAATTAAATAAAAAGACAGTATCAATGCCCCTTGGAAGAGACGTGGAGGTCACAGTGGAATAAAAAGACAATATTAATGCCCCTTGGAAGAGTGGAGGAGGTCGCAGTAAAATAAAAAGACAATATTAATGCCCCTTGGAAGAGTGGAGGAGGTCGCAGTAAAATAAAAAGACAATATCAATGCCCCATGGAAGAGCTGTGGAGTACACAGTGGTTTAACCACTTCGCACCAGAGCCTGTTTTTGCCTTCGTGACCGGGCCAATTTTTTCAATTCTGACCACTGTCAGTTTATGAAGTAATTACTCTGGAACGCTTCAACGGATCCCCCTGATTCTGAGATTTTTTTTTCGTGACATATTGTACTTCATGATAGTCGTAAAATTTCTTCGATATCCCTTGCGTTTATTTGTGAAAAAATCGGAAATTTGGTGAAAATTTTGAAAATTTTGCAATTTTCAAACTTTGAATTTTCATGCCCTTAAATCAGAGAGATATGTCACACAATATAGTTAATAAATAACATTTCCCACATGTCTACTTTACATCAGCACAATTTTGGAACCAAAATTTTTTTTGTTAGGGAGCTATAAGGGTTAAAAGTTGACCAGCGATTTCTCATTTTTCCAACAAAATTTACAAAAACATTTTTTTAGGGACCACATCATATTTGAAGTCACTTTGAGGGGTCTTTATGACAGAAAATACCCAAAAGTGACACCATTCTAAAAACTGCACCCCTCAAGGTGCTCAAAACCACATTCAAGAACTTTATTAACCCTTCAGGTGCTTCACAGGAATTTTTGGAATGTGGAAGAAAAAAATTGACATTTAACTTTTTTCACCAAAATGTTACTTTAGACCCAATTTTTTTATTTTCACAGGTGTAACAGGAAAAATTGGAATCCAAAATTTTTTGTGCAATTTCTCTTGAGCGCGCTGATACCCCATATGTGAGGGAAAACTACTGTTTGGGCGCACTGCAGGGTTCGGAAGGGAAGGAGCGCCATTAGACTTTTTGAATGTAAAATTTGTCTGAATAATTAACAGACACCATGTTGCGTTTGGAGAGCTCCTGATGTACCTAAACAGTGTAAACCCCCCCATAAGTGACACCATTTTGGAAACTAGACCCCTTAGGGAACTTATCCAGATGTGTGGTGAGCACCTTGAACCCCCAGGTGCTTCACAGAAGTTTATAATATTGAGCTGTAAAAATAAAATTTTCACATTTTTCCCACAAAAACGTTTTTCATCCCTTAAGTTTGCATTATCATAAGGGTAATAGGAAAAATTGCACCATGAAATTTGTTGTGCAATTTCTCCTGAACACGCTGATACCCCATATGTGGAGGCAAACCACTGTTTGGGCGCACGGCAGGGTTTGGAAGGGAAGGAGCGCCATTTCACTTTTTGAATGTAAAATTTGTTTGGATAATTAGCGGGTGCCATGTTGCATTTGGGGAGCCCCTGATGTGCCTAAACAGTGGAAACCCCCCACAAGTGACACCATTTTGGAAACTAGACCCCTTAGTGAACTTATCTAGATGTGTGGTGAGCACCTTGCACCCTCAGCCGCTTCACAGAAGTTTATAATATTGAGCCGTAAAAATAAAATTTTCACATTTTTCCCACAAAAAATGTTTTTCATTCCCTAATTTTGCATTATCATAAGGGTAACAGGATAAATTGCACCATGAAATTTGTTGTGCAATTTCTCCTGAGTACGCCGATACCCCATATGTGGGGGACAACCACTGCTTTGGTGTACGGCAGGGTTCGGAAGAGAAAGCAGCGCTATGTTGGCTGGGATAGGTTGCAGACACCATGTCACATTTGAAGAGTCGCTGACATGCCGAAACAGCAGAAACCCCCACAAGTGACCCCATTTTGTAAACTACACCTCTCAAGGAATTCATCTAGGGAAGTAGTGAGTATTTTTTAATTTTTAAATTTAAACCATTGGGCAGTGAAAAAAGCATAATTATATTTTTACCACAAAAAAATGTTTTACCCTCAGATTTTACATTTTCACACAGGGCAATGGGTAAAAATGGTGCCGAAATGTGTCACACAATTTCTTCTAAAAGTGTCAATACCACATATGTGGCTGTATCGTACTGCTCAGCCATACGGCGAGATCTGGGGGGGACGGAGTGCTATTTGACAATTGGAGAACAAATTATTGTAGAATAGGCATTTGGATTTGGGAGCACAAAATTTTCTGAACTTCATTTGGGGGGCAAGGGCAATTTCGCTTTTCCAGAGCCTTTCTGCTACCAGTAACTTGGAAGTCCCTTATTTTTTTAACAGATGACGGACCTGAGTGGGGACTAGCTTTTTTTGAGGACTGAGTTGAAGCTTTTATTGGGAACATTTTACGTAACATTTATCCGGCGCTCTAGGCTGAGCACTTACATCGGGGTTTCCATCTGAATTTCCAAGTGATGTAATTCTGATGAAACCCCTGCGGGATCCATTCACTGTAATGAGGCAGCAGAGTTACTCTGGACTCCATCTGGCCTCTGTTTAGCGGTGTCCTTTTTTTCAGAAGTGCACAAAACTGTGGCCAACCGCACTTTTATGCACACCTAAAAAAACTGACACCGTGGGATCCCTGGCCAGACGGCATCCACAGTGCCTATATCTGCCTCATTACAGGGAATGTTCCGTCATGGGTTCCATCTGAATCACATATTTCAGAGATTTACACAGAAACTCTGGGGTAAGTGCTCAGTGCAGAGCGCAGGATAAATGTAAGGCTCTGCGCCTTACTGCGATCTTTGGGAGACATAATAAACTAATCAGTAGCAGGTGAAGAATTGGTTTTATTTATTTTTTACGCCATTCCTAGTGTGATATAACTGATTAGATTACTTTATTCTTCGGGTCGGTGTGATTACAGAGATACCAGATTTATATCGGGTTTTTATAACTAACAGCTGTCACACACTAAAAGACGCTTTTTTTTGCAAAATCTAGTTTTTGCATCGCCATATTTTGAGAGCTATAATTTTTCCAGATTTTGGCCGACAGAGTTATGTGATGGCTTGTTTTTTGCGGGACGAGTTGACATTTTTATTGGTACCATTTTTGGGTACGTGACATTTTTTGATCGCTTTCTATTCCGTTTTTTGGGAGGTAAAATTAACAAAAACCAACAATTCAGGAATTGTTTTTTGTGGTTTTTTTTTATGCCGTTCTGCGTGTGGTAAAAGTGATCAGGCAGCGTTATTCTTCGGGTTAGTACGTTTACAGCGATACTACACTTACTGTATATTTTTTAATGTTTTGGCGCTTTTACACAATAAAACCATTTTATAGAAAAAATATTTTTTTTGCATTGCTTTATTCTGAGAGGTATAACTTTTTTATTTTTCGGCTGATGGAGCTGTATGGTGGCTTGTTTTATGCGGAACAAGATGACATTTTCAGTGGTACCATTTTTATTTCCATTTTGCTTTATGATCGCATTTTTTTCCACTTTTTGTTTGGCGATATGAGGAAAAAGCATAGTTTTTTGCTCCGTTTTTTATTTATTTTTATTACGGTGTGCACAGAAGGAGTTAATTAGTGTGACAGTTTTATAGCTCGGGTTGTTTTGGACGCGGTGATACCAAATATGTGTACTTTTTTCATTTTTGCATGAATATACGGATTTATCGGTTTAATATTTTATTTATTTATTTTTATTTATTTTGTAATTTTTTTTTAACAGTTTAAAAACATTTTTTTTTACATTTTTACTTAGTCCTTGTATGGGACATTAATTTTTATTTTTCTGATCACTGATCTCATGTAATGTAATAGACATGTATTACATTACATGAGATCTTCCCAGACTGTTTCACAGTCAGTCTCCTGCCTGGCTTCTGCTGCAGGCTGAGCCAGGCAGGACACCATATATGGCAGATCTAGAGGCAGTCATGTGACCTCCAGCTGCCATAGCAACGTCAGGTCCTGGAAGGTATAAGAGGGCCGTCGGAGAGGTAAGTGGACGACCTCCTCTCCTCCTGTTGTCTTCTATATGACGCAATCACTATAGATCGCGGCATATAGAAGACAGCAAAGGGTTAACATCACTGGGACCTGATCCAATCAGGTCCCGATGATGTTCCCTGTCAGAGCTATCGCTCTGCACCGCTCCCGCAGCGCTTGCAAGACCCTGAGGGTCCTGAGCGGTGCGGGACCACCCACCGTTTTTAAACGTCCGCGCTGCACAGAGCCCAGGCAGCTCGGACGTTTATCTACAGTGGGCGGTCGGGAAGCGGATAACCAGAAAGTTTTAATGCACCGTGGAATAGATGTGGAGGTCACAGTAGCTTAACAAGATGGTTTCAATGCTTCTTGGAAGAGTGTTGGAGGTCGCAGTGCATTAAAAAGACAATATCAATGCCCCTTGGAAGAGTGGTGGAGGTTACAGTGGAATAAAAAGACAATATCAATGCCCTGTGTAAGAAACTTGGAGGTCACAGTAGCTTAACAAGACGGTTTTAATGCCCCTTGGAAGAGTCGTGGACGTCGCAGAGGAATAAAAAGACAATATCAATGCACTTGGAAGAGTGCAGAAGGTTACAATGGAATAAAAAGACATTGTCAATGCTCCTTGGAAGAGCTCTGGAGCTTAGAGCGGTTTAACCAGACGGTTTTAATGCCCCTTGGAAGAGACTTGGAGGTCACAGTAGCTTAACAAGACGGTTTTAATGCCCCTTGGAAGAGTGGTGGAGGTCGCAGTGGAATAAAAAGACAATATCAATGTCCCTTGGAAGAGTGGTGGAGGTTACAGTGGAATAAAAAGACAATATCAATGCCCCGTGGAAGAGACGTGGACATCACAGTAGCTTAACAAGATGATTTTAATGCACCTTGTCAGAGTGGTGGAGGTCGCAGTGGAATAAAAAGACAATAACAATGCCCTGTGGAAGAGACGTGGAGGTCACAGTAGCTGAACAAGACGGTTTTAATGCCCCTTAGAACAGTGGTGGAGGTTACAGTGGAATAAAAGATAATATCAATGCCCTTTGGAAGAGTGGCGGAGGTCGCAGTGGAATAAAAAGACAATATCAATGCCCCTTGGAAGAGTGGTGGAGGTCGCAGTGGAATAACCTCACTGGTACATGCTCTGCATAACTACTATGCTTGCTGTGTCTGCTGTAATCTAATGCTCTGCTTTGCTGATTCACCTCACTGGTACATGCTCTGCATAACTTCTCTGCTTTATCTGTCCCACTCCATTCAATACCCACATATGTCTGTCCCTTCCCCACTATAGATCTTATCTGATTTTTAGAGGTGCTAAACTGCAGAGACTAGAGTCCTAGCTCTGTGTTTGATCACCCAGCCATCTCCTGGTGAGACGACCAGCTGCTAATTTAGCCATATGCAGCTCCCACAATGCCCTTCACCTGATAGTTTAATGTGCCCTATATATTTAGAAGCTCTGTAAGGGGTGCACGCGTCTTCTTGTGCAAAGTGGCTTCGGAGATAAGTGGCAGTTATTTCAGAGGCAGTTAGTCAGGGCAGGAGTCAGGTAACCAACACATTGACCACTTACTCTCTTTTAACTATGTTTCTGTTAGCTCTCACTTTTTCCTCTATAGTCCTCCACTTTCTAGTAACCCCTCAAATCCCTACACCTAGTAAGAAACTCTTCATCTCTCCCTCCATCCTCCCCATTCATCTCACCTCCTCCTCCAAATTATTCCTAAACATTCAATCCTGGATCTCCAAACACAGAGAGCCACCTCATGCTCTCTCTTGCTCCCACCTGCTAACACTTTCTCTGCTCCTCCTCACTGCTGGAGATATCTCTCCAAATCCTGGTCCTCCTCGCCATATCCCCACAGTTACTTCTTCCTCCTATCCACGACCTTCCACAAACTGTCGCAACCCTTCTAAGCTCATACCCATCCAACCAATCCCCACTCCCTTAGTTGCTCTAACAGGAGCTCTATGGAACGCTCGCTCTGTCTGCAACAAACTTTCCTTCATCCACGATCTTTTCATTACAAACAAACTTTCCTTCCTCGCCATCACTGAAACCTGGCTCACGTCCTCTGACACAGCCTCCCCAGCTGCACTTTCATATGGCGGATTCCACCTTTCCCACACCCCCAGCCTCAACGGAAAACATGGCGGAGGCGTAGTTTTTCTCCTATCAGAACACTGCGCTTTCACCCAAATCCCACTGCCACCCTCCGTTACACTCCCCTCTTTTGAGGTGCACTGTGTGCGCATCTATTCCCCCTCCAACCTCAAAATGGCCGTCGTTAACCGACCCCCAGGGCAAGCCACCACCTTCTTAGACCACTTCACCACCTGGCTGCTTCACTTCCTCTCCACTGACATCCCCACTATCATAATGGGTGACTTCAACATCCCCATTAACACTTCCCACTCGTCTGTCTCTAAGTTCCTATCTCTCACTTCCTCCTTCGGACTCACTCAATGGTCTTCCACACCCACCCACAAAGATGGCCACACACTGGACCTCATCTTCACCCACCTCTGTTCCCTATCTAACCTCTCTAACTCACCTCTCACTCTCTCTGATCACAGCCTACTTACATTCTCTTCTCTCTCCTCCCCGGGGCAACAATCCCCACTCCACAAACTTGCATACCCTCGCAGAAATCTCAAACACCTTGACTTACACTCACTCTCTGAATCCCTCCTCCCTCTTACAGACATAAATTCCTTACACGATGCAGACGTTGCTGCTTCATATAACACCACAACAGCTGCAGCTCTAGACTCGATCGCCCCTCTCACACACACCACATCTCGCACATTCAACAGGCAACCCTGGCACACTAAACTTACTAAAGAACTGCGCCGGGCCTCCAGGGTTGCGGAGCGGAGATGGAAAAGGTCTCACTCCATCGAGCACTTCATCGCATTCAAGCAATCCTTCACTAATTTCAAGTCCGCACTCACTACAGCAAAACAAACCTACTTCTCATCTCTCATATCCTCCCTATCTCACAACCCTAAACAGCTATTTAACACTTTCAACTCTCTCCATCGTCCCCCAGCACCTCTTATCTCTTCTCTCATCTCAGCCGACGACTTTGCCTCATTATTCAAACAGAAGATTGACACCATCAGACAAAACTTTTGCCTAAAGTCCACACAACCCCTCCTCATAATATACCACAAAAAGAACCAGACTTTGATATAAATCATGCTAACTCCTTATTAAGCATTTTACTTAGAAAGACAGAATAATTACCCATGCAGCAATTTTTGTGAAAAAGTATAAATCCATTTATTTTACATATATGCTGACAAACAATTAAAAACAGTTATTTAGCAGACAGTGAGCCATAGTAAATAATGAACCGATCAATTGGGGTGGTTTGCAGGTTTACAAGTATATATCCTGAGTGGCATTAACATCAATCAAATCACATTGCAGTAAACAGTTTAACACCAGTCTTTTTAGTAATCAGAAGGGCTTTATCTTCCCCTCTCCACGGGAGGTGGCAAACAGCAGGCAGAGAAAACACAAGTCACAGTTTAACAGCACGCCATTATATATATATATACCTCAGTCTATGCCTCAAGTGCAATCATAAATGCAGGCTGCAGACTATCAGTGCTCATGTGCCCAGTACACAGTTACCCTGTGCTGAAATCTCAGACCCCAGTTAGTGTCACCTCACTGAATCAAGCAAGAATATCTCATTTTGTGGTGTTAGCAGTGTCAAATCATGTGTTACATGCTATTACCAGTCAGGAAAGCTGTTAGGACCCACTTACCACGTGACCCCTGGCCCCAATGCGCATTTCGCACTAGCTTCCTCAAGGGGGCGTGGCTACAGGCTCAGCCAATCACTCTTTTATGTCGGGCTAAGAGATCACGTGCTTCAATCTGTCCAATGCCGATTAGAAGGCGGCGCATGCATTCAGCCCCTCCTACCGTCCCCCCACCGTCCCTTGCTCCTCAACCACGCATATCTGGACATCAGGATTAAGTCACCTGCGTCCAGCATGGATACTGACAGCGGTGGACTGTGGAGAGGGAGGGGGGCGCAAGGCACGCGCACCTAATCAGGAACAGGAGAGAGAGAGCACTGTAAACAAAGGTTAACCCTATATAGTCTGTTTTGGAGCCGAGTGCCAGAAAATCAGATCTTAAAGGAGAACACACAGATAATCTCTACAGAACACTCCTCAATCTGCTTATTACATTTTCAAATGTCAATGTGCAGACCGGCATGACATGAATCTTGCAGAACCCAAAACCTTATAAATTAACCCCTTTTTTAGTAAACTTCATTGTTACATTACCTACTGGGCTTCTGCAAAACAATGTCTGCCAGTCTGCACTCACATAGTTCCTTCAAATAGGAGTCATGCAGACTTTATATGGGATGTCAGTTTCTTTAGTGTTCTGTCTTTCATATTCAACATGTGGAATCATCAGAATGAATCGACATTCGGCCTGAAAATAACAAGGGCAATTTGATTAGAGCCCGAATATACATAAAATGAGAGAATGTGCTCAGAAAAGACAAACAGGTTAAAAAATATTTTTTTTTAAATAAAATGGTTTTGTTAAAAACCAAGGCAATTTTCATAAGTTTCAATTGACCAAAGGGCGCTGCTGATGCGGAGCGTTCTAATAGAACATGGGCCCTCACCACCTGCGAACTTGACCCAATCCCATCCCACCTCATCACTAACCTTACCACAGTCTTCATCCCAACCCTAACTCACCTCTTCAATCTGTCACTAACAACCGGTGTCTTCCCCTCATGTTTCAAACATGCCGCAATCACACCCATCCTCAAAAAGCCCTCCCTTGACCCTTCCTCTCTGACTAGCTACCGCCCCATATCACTCCTCCCCTTTGCCTCAAAACTACTAGAACAACATGTCCACTTTGAAATGTCCTCCCACCTCTCCTCCTGCTCCCTCTTCGACCGCCTGCAATCTGGCTTCCGACCGCATCACTCGACTGAAACTGCCCTGACCAAAGTCACCAACGACCTATTAAGTGCCAAATCCAAGTGACACTACTCCATCCTCCTCCTTCTGGACCTGTCATCTGCCTTTGACACAGTGGACCATTCCCTCTTACTCCAGATTCTCTCATCTCTTGGCATCACGGACTTGGCTCTATCTTGGATCTCCTCATACTTAACAGACAGGACATTCAGCATCTCCCACTCACGCACCACCTCCTCATCTCGCCCCCTATCTGTCAGTGTCCCCCAAAGTTCAGTTCTAGGACCTCTGCTCTTCTCCATCTACACCTTTGGCCTGGGACAGCTCATAGAGTCTCACGGTTTTCAGTATCACCTCTATGCTGACGACACACAGATCTACCTCTCTGGACCCGATATCTCCTCCCTACTAACCAAAATCCCACAATGTCTGTCCGCCATGTCATCCTTCTTCTCTGACAGATTTCTAAAGCTCATCATGGATAAAACAGAGTTCATCAACTTTACACCCTCTCATTCACATCCCCAATCTGACCTAGCCATCAACGTCAATGGCTGTTCACTCTCCCCAGTCCCACAAGCTCGCTGCCTTGGAGTAACCCTGGACTCTGATCTCTCCTTCAAGCCACATATCCAAGCCCTTTCCACTTCCTGCCGACTTCAACTCAAAAACATCTCCCGGATCCGTGCATTCCTCAGCAAAGACTCTGCAAAAACACTAGTGCATGCCCTCATCATATCCCGTCTCGACTACTGCAACCTCTTGCTCCGTGGCCTCCCTTACAACACTCTTGCGCCTCTCCAATCTATCATAAACTCTGCTGCTCGACTAATTCACCTGTCCCCCGGCTATTCCCCGGCCTCTCCTCTCTGTCAATCTCTTCACTGGCTCCCCATTGCCCAGAGAATCCAGTTCAAAACTCAAACCATGGCATACAAAGCCATCCACGACATTTCTCCCCCATACATCTGTGACCTAGTCTCCCGGTACTTACCTGCACGCAACCTCCGATCCTCACAAGATCTCCTTCTCTACTCCCCTCTTATCTCCTCCTCCCACAATCGTATACAAGATTTCTCCCGTGCATCCACCCTACTCTGGAACTCTCTACCCCAACACATCAGACTCTCGCCGTCCGTGGAAACCTTCAAAAGAAACCTGAAGACCCACCTCTTCCGACAAGCCTACAACCTGCAGTAACCACCGCTGCATGACCAGCTCTACCCTCACCTAATGTAACCTCACCCATCCCTTCTAGAATGTGAGCCCTCGCGGGCAGGGTCCTCGCTCCTCCTGTACCAGTCACTGACTCGTTTTGCTAAGATTATGTAAATGCTTTTGTTATGTATATCCCTATCACATGTAAAGCGCCATGGAATAAATGGCGCTATAATAATAAATAATAATAATATTATTAAAAAGACAATATCAATTCCCATAGGAAAAGTGGTGGAGGTTACAGTGGAATAAAAAGACAATATCAATGCCCCTTTGATGAGCTGTGGAATGCAGAGTGGTTTAACCAGAAGGTTTTAATGCCCCTTGCAAGAGACTTGGAGGTCATAGTAGCTTAATAAGATGTTTATAATGCCTCTTGGAAGAGTGGTGGAGGTCGCAGTGGAATAAAAAGACAATATCAATGCTCCTTGAAAGAATGGTGGAGGTTACAGTGAAATAAAAAGACAATATCAATGCCTCTTGAAAGAGCTATGGAGTTCAGAGTGGTTTAACCAGATGGTTTTAATGCCCCTTGGAAGAGTGGTGGAGGTCGCAGTGCATTAAAAAGACAATATCAATACCCCTTGGAAGAATGGTGGAGGTTACAGTGGAATGAAAAGACAATATCAATGCCCCTTGGAAGAGCTTTGGAGTTCAGAGTGGTTTAACCAGATGGCTTTAATGCACCTTGGAAGAGATGTGGAGGTCACAGTAGCTTAACAAGACTGTTTTAATGCCTCTTGGAAGAGTGGTGGAGGTCGCAGTGGATTAAAAAGACAATATCAATGCCCCTTAGAAGAGAGGTGGAAGTCACAGTGGAATAAAAAGAAATTATCAATACCCCTTGGAAGAGTGGTGGAGGATTCAGTGGCATAAAAAGACAATATCAATGCACTGTGGAATAGACATGGACGTTACAGTAGCTAAACAAGATGTTTTTAATGCACCTTGGGAGAGTTGTGGAAGTCGTAGTGGAATAAAAAGACAATATCAATGCCCCTTGAAAGAGTGCTGTAGGTTACAGTGGAATAAAAAGACAAAATCAATGCCTCTTGCAAGAGCTGTGGAGTTCAAAGTGGTATAAATTGACGATTTTAATGCGCCTTGGAAGAGACGTGGAGGTCACAGTAGCTTAACAATACGGTTTTAATGCCCCTTGGAAGAGTGGTGGAGGTCGCACTGGATTAAAAAGACAATATCAATGCCACTTGGAAGAGTGGTGGATGTTCCAGTGGAATTAAAAGACAATACCAATGCCCCGTGGAAGAGACGTGGAGGTCACAGTAGCTTAACAAGATGGTTTTAATGCCCCTTGGAGGACTGGTGAAGGTCGCAGTGGAATAAAAAGACAATATCAATGCCCCTTGGAAGAGTGGTGGAGGTTACAGTGGAATAAAAAGACAATAATAATGCCCCTTAGAAGAGCTGTGGAGTTCAGAGTGGAATAACCAGACGGTTTTAACGCCCCTTGGATGGGACGTGGTGGTCACAGTAACTTATCAAGACGGTTTTATTGCCCCCTGGTAGAGTGGTGGAGGTCGCAGTGGATTAAAAAGACAATATCAATGCCCCGTGGAAGATTGGTGGAGGTTACAGTTGAATAAAAAGACAATATCAATGCCCCTTCGAAGACACGTGGAGGTCACAGTAGCTTAACAAGACGGTTTTAATGCCCCTTGGAGTGGGGTGGAGTTCGCAGTGGACTAAAAAGACAATGTCAATGCCCCTTGTAAGAGTGGTGGAGGTCACAGTGGAATAAAAAGACAATGTCAATGCCCCTTGTGTTATGATCTGCTACAAGCACTAAGGAAAGAAAGGATATCTGTCCCTACAATAGAACTAAGCTAGATCCCTACGATGTAACGGGGAACCTGATCCTGCGATCAGACCCGCTAAAGTCCTCGGCTAGTCTGTACGAAGACCTATACATGCAAGGGAGGGATCCCTACAAGAACTAGGGACTGGGATAAAGTTGGGCACCTCCTAGCAGAAATTGTAGCAGTAAAAGACAAACACACAACATAGAACATAAAGGTCCGAAGACCTAGCTAAACTGACTGAGAAAGGTAACTAAGCACCAGGCTAACTTAAGAGTAGAAATTACAATGAAGTCCAGCAAGGCCAGGAGGGCGGAGCAGGATTAAATAGGCAAACAAGGTCATGTGACCAGCAAGATAGAAAAAACCTAACAAGAGAGTTCTAACACCTTGGAAGAGTGGTGGAGGTTAGAGTGGAATAAAAAGACAATACAAATGCCCCTTGGAAGAGCTGTGGAGTTCAGAGTGGTTTAACCAGATGGTTTTAATGCCCCTTGGAAGAGACTTCGACATCACAGTAGCTTAACAAGACCGTTTTAATGCCCCTTGGAAGAGTGGTGGAGGTCGCAGTGGATTAAAAAGACAATATCAATGCCACTTGGAAGAGTAGTGGAGGTCGCAGTGGAATAAAAAGACAAAATCAATGCCACTTGGAAGAGTGGTGGAGGTCACAGTGGAATAAAAAGACAATATTAATGCCCCTTGGAAGAGTGGTGGAGGTTACAGTGGAATAAAAGACAATATCAATGCCCCGTGGAAGAGTTGTGGAGGTCACTGTAGCTTAACAAGATGGTCTTTATGCCGCTTGGATGAGTGGTGGAGGTCAGAGTGGAATAAAAAGACAATGTCAATGCCCCTTGGAAGAGTGGTGGAGGTTATAGTGGAATAAAAAGACAATACAAATGCCCTTTGGAAGAGCTGTGGAGTTCAGAGTGGTTTAACCAGATGGTTTTAATGCCCCTTGGAAGAGACTTCGACATCACAGTCGCTTAACAAGACGGTTTTAATGCCCCTTGGAAGAGTGGTGGAGGTCGCAGTGGATTAAAAAGACAATATCAATGCCCCTTGGAAGAGTTGTGGAGGTCACTGTAGCTTAACAAGATGGTCTTTATGCCGCTTGGATGAGTGGTGGAGGTCGCAGTGGAATAAAAAGACAAAATCAATGCCCCTCGGAAGAGCTGTGGAGTTCAGAGTGGTTTAACCAGACGGTTTTAATGCCCCTTGGAAGAGACGTGGAGGTCACAGTAGCTTAACAAGACTGTTTTAATGCCCCTTGGAAGAGTGGTGGAGGTCGCAGTTGATTAAAAGGACAATATCAATGCACCTTAGAAGAGAAGTTGAAGTCGCAGAGGAATAAAAAGACAATATCAATGCCCCTTGGAAGAGTGCTGGAGGTTACATTGCAAAAAAAAGACAACATCAATGCCCCTTGCAAGAGCTGTGGAGTTCAGAGTGGTTTAAATTGACGGTTTTAATGCCCCGTGGAATTGACGTGGAGGTCAAAGTAGCTTAACAACACGGTTTTAATGGCCCTTGGAAGAGTGGTGGAGGTCGCAGTGGAATAAAAAGACAATATCATTGCCCTTTGGAAAAGTAGTGGAGGTCGCAGTGGAATAAAAAAACAATATCAATGCCCCTTGGAAGAGTGGTGGAGGTAACAGTGGATTAAAAAGACAATATCAATGCCCCTTGGAAAAGCAGTGGAGTTCAGAGTAGTTAAACCAGACTGTTTTAATGCCCATTGGAAGTGACGTGGAGGTCACAGTAGCTTAAAAAGACGTTTTTAATGCAAAATGGTGGAGGTCGCAGTGGATTAAAAAGACAATATCAATGCCCCTTGGAAGAGTGGTGGAGATGGCAGTGGAATAAAAAGACAATATCAATGCCCCTTGGAAGAGTGGTGGAGTTTACATTGGAATAAAAAGACAATATCAATGCCCCGTGAAAAAGACGTGGATGTCACAGTAGCTTAACAAGACGGATTTAATGTCCCTTGGAAGAGAGGTGAAAGTCGCAGTGGAATAAAAAGACAATATCAATGCCCCTTGGAAGAGTGCTGGAGGTTACAGTGGAATAAAAAACAATATCAAAGCCCCTTGCAAGAGCTGTGGAGTTAATAGTGGTTAAAATTGACGGTTTTAATGCCCCTTGGAAGAGACGTGGAGGTCACAGTAGATTAACAAGACTGCTTTAATGCCCCTTGGAAGAGTGGTGGAGGTCGAAGTGGATTAAAAAGACAATGTCAATTCTCCATGAAGGAGTGGTTGAAGTCTTAACAAGACTGTTTTAATGCCCTTAGAAGAGTGGAGGAGGTCGCAGTGGATTAAAAAGACAATATCATTTCCCTTTGGAAAAGTGGTGGAGGTCGCAGTGGAATAAAAGGACAATATCAATGCCCCTTGGAAGAGTGGTGGAGGTTACAGTGGAATAAAAGACAATATCAATGCCCCGTGGAAGAGTTGTGGAGGTCACTGTAGCTTAACAAGATGGTCTTAATGCCGCTTGGAAGAGTGGTGGAGGTCGCAGTGGAATAAAAAGACAATGTCAATGCCCCTTGGAAGAGTGGTGTAGCTTATAGTGGAATAAAAAGACAATACAAATGCCCCTTGGAAGAGCTGTGGAGTTCAGAGTGGTTTAACCAGATGGTTTTAATGCCCCTTGGAAGAGACTTCGACATCACAGCCGCTTAACAAGACGGTTTTAATGCCCCTTGGAAGAGTGGTGGAGGTCGCAGTGGATTAAAAAGACAATATCAATGCCCCTTGGAAGAGTGGTGGAGGTCGCAGTGGAATAAAAAGACAAAATCAATGCCCCTTGGAAGAGTGGTGGATGTTACAGTGGAATAAAAAGACAATATCAATGCCCCTCGGAAGAGCTGTGGAGTTAAGAGTGGTTTAACCAGATGGTTTTAATGCCCCTTGGAAGAGACGTGGAGGTCACAGTAGATTAACAAGACTGCTTTAATGCCCCTTGGAAGAGTGGTGGAGGTCGCAGTGGATTAAAAAGACAATATCAATGCCCCTTAGAAGAGAGGCTGAAGTCACAAAGGAATAAAAAGATGATATCAATGCCCCTTGGAAGAGTGCTGGAGGTTACATTGCAAAAAAAAGACAATATCAATGCCCCTTGCAAGAGCTGTGGAGTTCAGAGTGGTTTAAATTGACGGTTTTAATGCCCCGTGGAATTGACGTGGAGGTCAAAGTAGCTTAACATCACGGTTTTAAAGGCCCTTGGAAGAATGATGGAGGTCGCAGTGGAATAAAAAGACAATATCAATGACCCTTGGAAGAGTAGTGGAGGTCGCAGTGGAATAAAAAAACAATATCAATGCCCCTTGGAAGATTCGTGGAGGTAACAGTGGATTAAAAAGACAATATCAATGCCCCTTGAAAAAGCAGTGGAGTTCAGAGTAGTTAAACCAGACGGTTTTAATGCCCATTGGAAGTGACTTGGAGGTCACAGTAGCTTAAAAAGACGTTTTTAATGCCCCTTGGAAAAGTGGTGGAGGTCGCAGTGGATTAAAAAGACAATATAAATGCCCCTTGGAAGTGTGGTGGAGGTGGAAGTGGAATAAAAAGACAATATCAATGCCCCTTGGAAGAGTGGTGGAGTTTACATTGGAATTAAAAGACAATATCAATGCCCCGTGAAAGAGACGTGGATGTCACAGTAGCTTAACAAGACGGATTAAATGTCCCTTGGAAGAGAGGTGAAAGTCGAAGTGTAATAAAAAGACAATATCAATGCCCCTTGGAAGAGTGCTGGTGGTTACAGTTTAATAAAAAACAATATCAAAGCACCTTGCAAGAGCTGTGGAGTTGAGAGTGGTTTAAATTGACGGTTTTAACGCCTATTGGAAGAGACGTGGAGGTCACAGTAGATTAACAAGACTGCTTTAATGCCCCTTGGAAGAGTGGTGGAGGTCGAAGTGCATTCAAAAGACAATGTCAATGCTCCTTGAAGGAGTGGTTGAAGTCTCAGTGGAATAAAAAGACAATATCAATGCACATTGGAAGAGTGTTGGAGGTTCCAGTGGAATAAAAAGACAATATCAATGCCCTGTGGAAGAGACATGGAGGTCACAGTAGCTTAACATGACGGTTTTAATGCCCCTTGGAAGAGTGTTGGAGGTCGCAGTGGTATAAAAAGACAATATCAATGCCCCTTGGAAAAGTGGTGGAGGAAACAGTGGAATAAAAAGACAATATCAATGCCCCTTGGAAGATCTGTGGAGTTCAGATTGGTTTAACCATACGTTTTTTAATGCCCCTTGGAAGAGGCGTGGAGGTCACAGTCGCTTAACAAGACGGTTTTAATGCCACATGGAGGAGTGGTGGAGGTTGCAGTGGATTAAAAAGACAATATCAATGCCCAGAGGAAGAGTGGTGTAGGTCGCAGTGGAATAAAAGACAATATCAATGCCCCGTGGAAGAGAAGTGGAGGTCACAGTAGCTTAATAAGATGGTATTAATGCCCTTTGGAAGAGTGGTGGAGGTCGCAGTGGATTAAAAAGTCAATATCAATGCCCTTTGAAGGAGTGGTGGAGGATACAGTGGAATAAAAAGACAATATCAATGCCCAATGGAAGAGTGGTGGAGGTGGCAGTGGAATAAAAAGACAATATCAATGCCCCTTGGAAGAATGATGGAGGTCGAAGTGGAATAAAAAGACAATGTCAATGCCCCTTGGAAGAGTGGTGGAGGTTAGAGGAGAATAAAAAGACAATACCAATGCCCCTTGGAAGAGCTGTGGAGTTCAGAGTGGTCTAACCAGATGGTTTTATTGCGCCTTGGAAGAGACGTGGAGGTCACAGTAGATTAAAAACACGGTTTTAATGCC
This sequence comes from Phyllobates terribilis, assembly GCF_046119375.1. Classification (NCBI taxonomy): domain Eukaryota; kingdom Metazoa; phylum Chordata; class Amphibia; order Anura; family Dendrobatidae; genus Phyllobates; species Phyllobates terribilis. The sequence goes on from NW_027363119.1 coordinate 1,076,419, forward strand.
CCTTGGAAAAGTGGTGAAGGTCACAGTGGATTAAAAAGACAATATCAATGCCCCGTGGAAGATACGTGGAGGTCACAGTAGCTTAACAAGACAATTTTAATGCCCCTTGGAATAGTGGTGGAGGATGCAGTGGAATAAAAAGACAATATCAATGCCCCTTGAAAGAGTGGTGGAGTTTACAGCAAAATAAAAAGACAATATCAATGCCTCTTGAAACAGCTATGGAGTTCAGAGTGCTTTAACCAAATGGTTTTATTGCCCCTTGGAAGAGTGCTGGTGGTCGCAGTGCATTAAAAAGACAATATCAATACCCCTTGGAAGAATGTTGGAGGTTACAGTGGAATAAAAAGACAATATCAATGCCCCTTGGAAGAGCTGTGGAGTTCAGAATGGTTTAACCAGACGGTTTTAATGCCCCTTGGAAGAGATGTGGAGGTCACAGTAGCTTAACAAGACTGTTTTAATGCCTCTTGGAAGAGTGGTGGAGGTCGCAGTGGATTAAAAAGTCAATATCAATGCCCTTTGAAGGAGTGGTGGAGGTCGCAGTGGAATAAAAATACAATATCAATGCCCCTTGGTAGCGTGGTGGAGGTTACAGTGGAATTTAAAGACAATATCAATGCCCCGTGGAAGAGATGTGGAGGTCACTGTAGCTTAACAAGACAGTTTTAATGCCCCTTGGAAGAATGGTTGAGGTCGCAGTGGAATAAAAAGACAATGTCAATGCCCCTTGGAAGAGTGGTGGAGGATACAGTGGAATAAAAAGACAATATCAATGCCCAATGGAAGAGTGGTGGAGGTGGCAGTGGAATAAAAAGACAATATCAATGCCCCTTGGAAGAATGATGGAGGTCGAAGTGGAATAAAAAGACAATGTCAATGCCCCTTGGAAGAGTGGTGGAGGTTAGAGGGGAATAAAAAGACAATACCAATGCCCCTTGGAAGAGCTGTGGAGTTCAGAGTGGTTTAACCAGATGGTTTTATTGCCCCTTGGAAGAGACGTGGAGGTCACAGTAGATTAACAAGACAGTTTTAATGCCCCTTGGAAAAGTGGTGAAGGTCACAGTGGATTAAAAAGACAATATCAATGCCCCGTGGAAGACACGTGGAGGTCACAGTAGCTTAACAAGACAGTTTTAATGCCCCTTGGAATAGTGGTGGAGGTCGCAGTGGAATAAAAAGACAATATCAATGCCCCTTGAAAGAGTGGTGGAGTTTACAGTGAAATAAAAAGACAATATCAATGCCTCTTGAAAGAGCTATGGAGTTCAGAGTGGTTTAACCAAATGGTTTTAATACCCCTTGGAAGAGTGCTGGGGGTCGCAGTGCATTAAAAAGACAATATCAATACCCCTTGGAAGAATGGTGGAGGTTACAGTGGAATAAAAAGACAATATCAATGCCCCTTGGAAGAGCTGTGGAGTTCAGAATGGTTTAACCTGACGGTTTTAATGCCCCTTGGAAGAGATGTGGAGGTCACAGTAGCTTAACAAGACTGTTTTAATGCCTCTTGGAAGAGTGGTGGAGGTCGCAGTGGATTAAAAAGACAATATCAGTGCCCCTTAGAAGAGAGGTGGAAGTCGCAGTGGAATAAAAAGACAATATCACTACCCCTTGGAAGAGTGGTGGAGGATACAGTGGAATCAAAAGACAATATCAATGCCCCGTGAAATAGACATGGACCTTACAGTAGCTAAACAAGATGTTTTTTATGCACCTTGGGAGAGTGGTGGAAGTCGTAGTGGAATAAAAAGACAATATCAATGCCCCTTGAAAGAGTGATGTAGGTTACAGTGGAGTAAAAAAACAATATCAATGCCTCTTGCAAGAGTTGTGTTGTTCAGAGTGGTTTAAATTGACGGTTTTAATGCACATTGGAAGAGACGTGGAGGTCACAGTAGCTTAACAAGACAGTTTTAATGCCCCTTGGAAGAGAGGTGGAAGTTGCAGTGGAATAAAAAGACAATATCAATGCCCCTTGGAAGAGTGCTGGAGGTTACATTGGAATAAAAAGACAATATCAATGCCCTTGAAAGAGAGGTTGAAGTCGCCGTGGAATAAAAAGACAATATCAATGCCTCTTGGAAGAGTGCTGGAGGTTACAGTGGAATAAAAAGACAATATCAATGCCCAGTGGAATAGACATGGACGTGACAGTATCTTAACAAGACGGTTTTAATGCCCCTTGGAAGAGTGGTGGAGGTCGCAGTGGATTAAAAAGACAATATCAATGCCCATTGGAAGAGTGGTTAAGGTCGCAGTGGAAAAAAAAGACAAATTCAATGCCCCTTGGAAGAGTTTTGGAGGTTACAGTGGAAAAAAAATATATATCAATGCCCCTTGGAAGAGCTGTGGAGTTCAGAGTGGTTTAACCAGACGGTTTTAATGCCCCTTGGAAGAGAAGTGGAGGTCACAGTAGCTTAACAAGACTGTTTTAATGCCCTTAGAAGAGTGGAGGAGGTCGCAGTGGATTAAAAAGACAATATCAATTCCCTTTGGAAAAGTGGTGGAGGTTACAGTGGAATAAAAGACAATATCAATGCCCCATGGAAGAGTTGTGGAGGTCACTGTAGCTTAACAAGATGGTCTTAATGCCGCTTGGAAGAGTGGTGGAGGTCGGACTGGAATAAAAAGACAATGTCAATGCCCCTTGGAAGAGTGATGGTGGTTATAGTGGAATAAAAAGACAATACAAATGCCCCTTGGAAGAGCTGTGGAGTTCAGAGTGGTTTAACCAGATGGTTTTAATGCCACTTGGAAGAGACTTCGACATCACAGTCGCTTAACAAGACCGTTTTAATACCCCTTGGAAGAGTGTTGGAGGTCGCAGTCGATTAAAAAGACAATATCAATGCCCCTTGGAAGAGTGGTGGAGGTCGCAGTGGAATAAAAAGACAAAATCAATACCCATTGGATGTTACAGTGGAATAAAAAGACAATATCAATGCCCCTCGGAAGAGCTGTGGAGTTCAGAGTGGTTTAACCAGACGGTTTTAATGCCCCTTGGAAGAGACGTGGAGGTCACAGTAGCTTAACAAGACTGTTTTAATGCCCCTTGGAAGAGTGGTGGAGGTCGCAGTGGATTAAAAAGACAATATCAATGCACCTTAGAAGAGAAGTTGAAGTCGCAGAGGAATAAAAAGACAATATCAATGCCCCTTGGAAGAGTGCTGGAGGTTACATTGCAAAAAAAAGACAACATCAATGCCCCTTGCAAGAGCTGTGGAGTTCAGAGTGGTTTAAATTGACGGTTTTAATGCCCCGTGGAATTGACGTGGAGATCAAAGTAGCTTAACAACACGGTTTTAATGGCCCTTGGAAGAGTGGTGGAGGTCGCAGTGGAATAAAAAGACAATATCATTGCCCTTTGGAAAAGTAGTGGAGGTCGCAGTGGAATAAAAAAACAATATCAATGCCCCTTGGAAGAGTGGTGGAGGTAACAGTGGATTAAAAAGACAATATCAATGCCCCTTGGAAAAGCAGTGGAGTTCAGAGTAGTTAAACCAGACGGTTTTAATGCCCATTGGAAGTGACGTGGAGGTCACAGTAGCTTAAAAAGACGTTTTTAATGCCCCTTGGAAAAGTGGTGGAGGTCGCAGTGGATTAAAAAGACAATATCAATGCCCCTTGGAAGAGTGGTGGAGGTGGCAGTGGAATAAAAAGACAATATCAATACCCCTTGGAAGAGTGGTGGAGTTTACATTGGAATAAAAAGACAATATCAATGCCCCGTGAAAAAGTCGTGGATGTCACAGTAGCTTAACAAGACGGATTTAATGTCCCTTGAAAGTGAAGTGAAAGTCGCAGTGGAATAAAAAGACAATATCAATGCCCCTTGGAAGAGTGCTGGAGGTTACAGTGGAATAAAAAACAATATCAAAGCCCCTTGCAAGAGCTGTGGAGTTGAGAGTTGTTAAAATTGACGGTTTTAATGCCCCTTGGAAGAGACGTGGAGGTCACAGTAGATTAACAAGACTGCTTTAATGCCCCTTGGAAGAGTGTTGGACGTCGCAGTGGAATAAAAAGACAATATCAATGCCCCTTGGAAGAGTGGTGGAGGATACAGTGGAATAAAAAGACAATATCAATGCCCCTTGGAAGATCTTTGGAGTTCAGATTGGTTTAACCATACGGTTTTAATGCCCCTTGGAAGAGACGTGGAGGTCACAGTAGCTTAACAAGACGATTTTAATGCCACATGGAAGAGTGGCGGATGTTGCAGTGGATTAAAAAGACAATATCAATGCCACGAGGAAGAGTGGTGGAGGTCGCAGTGGAATAAAAGACAATATCAATGCCCAGTGGAAGAGACATGGAGGTCACAGTAGCTTAACAAGACGGTTTTAATGCCCCTTGAAAGAGTGGTGGAGGTCGCAGTGGAATAAAAAGACAATATCAATGCCACTTGGAAGAGTTGTGAAGGTTACAGTGGAATAAAAAGACAATATCAATGCCCAGTGAAAGAGACGTGGAGGTCACAGTAGCTTAATAAGACAGTTTTAATGCCCCTTGGAATAGAGGTGGAAGTTGCAGTGGAATAAAAAGACAATATCAATGCCACTTGCAAGAGTGCTGGAGGTTACATTGGAATAAAAAGACAATATCAATGCCCCTTGAAAGAGAGGTTGAAGTCGCAGTGGAATAAAAAAACAATATCAATACCCCTTGGAAGAATGGTGGAGGTTACAGTGGAATAAAAAGACAATATCAATGCCCAGTGGAATAGACATGGACGGGACAGTAGCTTAACAAGACGGTTTTAATTCCCCTTGGAAGAGTGGTGGAGGTCGCAGTGGATTAAAAAGACAATATCAATGCCCAATGGAAGAGTGGTTAAGGTCGCAGTGGAAAAAAAAGACAAATTCAATGCCCCTTGGAAGAGTTTTGGAGGTTACAGTGGAAAAAATATATATATCAATGCCCCTTGGAAGAGCTGTGGAGTTCAGAGTGGTTTAACCAGACGGTTTTAATGCCCCTTGGAAGAGAAGTGGAGGTCACAGTAGATTAACAAGACTGTTTTAATGCTCTTGGAAGAGTGGAGGAGGTCGAAGTGGATTAAAAAGACAATATCAATTCCCTTTGGAAAAGTGGTGGAGGTCACAGTGGAATAAAAAGACAATATCAATGCCCCTTGGAAGAGTGGTGGAGGTTACAGTGGAATAAAAGACAATATCAATGCCCCGTGGAAGAGTTGTGGAGGTCACTGTAGCTTAACAAGATGGTCTTAATGCCGCTTGGAAGAGTGTTGGAGGTCGCAGTGGAATAAAAAGACAATGTCAATGCCCCTTGGAAGAGTGGTGGAGGTTATAGTGGAATAAAAAGACAATACAAATGCCCCTCGGAAGAGCTGTGGAGTTCAGAGTGGTTTAACCAGATGATTTTAATGCCCTTTGGAAGAGACTTTGACATCACAGTCGCTTAACAAGACGGTTTTAATGCCCCTTGGAAGAGTGGTGGAGGTCGCAGTGGATTAAAAAGACAATATCAATGCCCCTTGGAAGAGTGGTGGAGTTCGCAGTGGAATAGAAAGACAAAATCAATGCCCCTTGGAAGAGTGGTGGATGTTACAGTGGAATAAAAAGACAATATCAATGCCCCTCGGAAGAGCTGTGGAGTTCAGAGCGGTTTAACCAGACGGTTTTAATGCCCCTTGGAAGAGACGTGGAGGTCACAGTAGCTTAACAAGACTGTTTCAATGCCCCTTGGAAGAGAGGTGGAGGTCGCAGTGGATTAAAAAGACAATATCAATGCACCTTAGAAGAGAAGTTGAAGTCGCAGAGGAATAAAAAGACAATATCAATGCCCCTTGTAAGAGTGCTGGAGGTTACATTGCAAAAAAAAGACAACACCAATGCCCCTTGCAAGAGCTGTGGAGTTCAGAGTAGTTTAAATTGACGGTTTTAATGCCCCGTGGAATTGACGTGGAGGTCAAAGTAGCTTAACAACACGGTTTTACTGGCCCTTGGAAGAGTGGTGGAGGTCGCAGTGGAATAAAAACACAATATCATTGCCCTTTGGAAAAGTAGTGGAGGTCGCAGTGGAATAAAAAAACAATATCAATGCCCCTTGGAAGAGTGGTGGTGGTAACAGTGGATTAAAAAGATAATATCAATGCCCCTTGGAAAAGCAGTGGAGTTCAGAGTAGTTAAACCAGACGGTTTTAATGCCCATTGGAAGTGACGTGGAGGTCACAGTAGCTTAAAAAGACGTTTTTAATGCCCCTTGGAAAAGTGGTGGAGGTCGCAGTGGATTAAAAAGACAATATCAATGCCCCTTGGAAGAGTGGTGGAGGTGGCAGTGGAATAAAAAGACCATATCAATGCCCCTTGGAAGAGTGGTGGAGTTTACATTGGAATAAAAAGACAATATCAATGCCCCGTGAAAAAGTCGTGGATGTCACAGTAGCTTAACAAGACGGATTTAATGTCCCTTCGAAGAGAGGTGAAAGTCGCAGTGGAATAAAAAGACAATATCAATGCCCCTTGGAAGAGTGCTGGAGGTTACAGTGGAATAAAAAACAATATCAAAGCCCCTTGCAAGAGCTGTGGAGTTGAGAGTTGTTAAAATTGACGGTTTTAATGCCCCTTGGAAGAGACGTGGAGGTCACAGTAGATTAACAAGACTGCTTTAATGCCCCTTGGAAGAGTGGTGGAGGTCGAAGTGGATTAAAAAGACAATGTCAATGCTCCATGAAGGAGTGGTTGAAGTCTCAGTGGAATAAAAAGACAATATCAATGCACCTTGGAAAATTGTTGGAGGTTCCAGTGGAATAAAAAAACAATATCAATGCCCTGTAGAAGAGATATGGAGGTCACAGTAGCTTAACAAGATGATTTTAATGCCACATGGAAGAGTGGCGGAGGTTGCAGTGGATTAAAAAGACAATATCAATGCCACGAGGAAGAGTGGTGGAGGTCGCAGTGGAATAAAAGACAATATCAATGCCCAGTGGAAGAGACATGGAGGTCACAGTAGCTTAACAAGACGGTTTTAATGCCCCTTGGAAGAGTGGTGGAGGTCGCAGTGGAATAAAAAGACAATATCAATGCCACTTGGAAGAGTGGTGAAGGTTACAGTGGAATAAAAAGACAATATCAATGCCCAGTGAAAGAGACGTGGAGGTCACAGTAGCTTAACAAGACAGTTTTAATGCCCCTTGGAAGAGAGGTGGAAGTTGCAGTGGAATAAAAAGACAATATCAATGCCACTTGGAAGAGTGCTGGAGGTTACATTGGAATAAAAAGACAATATCAATGCCCCTTGAAAGAGAGTTTGAAGTCGCAGTGGAATAAAAAAACAATATCAATGCCCCTTGGAAGAATGGTGGAGGTTACAGTGGAATAAAAAGACAATATCAATGCCCAGTGGAATAGGCATGGACGTGACAGTAGCTTAACAAGACGGTTTTAATGCCCCTTGGAAGAGTGGTGGAGGTCGCAGTGGATTAAAAAGACAATATCAATGCCCCATGGAAGAGTGGTTAAGGTCGCAGTGGAAAAAAAAGACAAATTCAATGCCCCTTGGAAGAGTTTTGGAGGTTACAGTGGAAAAAATATATATATCAATGCCCCTTAGAAGAGCTGTGGAGTTCAGAGTGGTTTAACCAGACGGTTTTAATGCCCCTTGGAAGAGAAGTGGAGGTCACAGTAGCTTAACAAGACTGTTTTAATGCCCTTGGAAGAGTGGAGGAGGTCGCAGTGGATTAAAAAAACAATATCAATTCCCTTTGGAAATGTGGTGGAGGTCACAGTGGAATAAAAAGACAATATCAATGTCCCTTGGAAGAGTGGTGGAGGTTACAGTGGAATAAAAGACAATATCAATGCCCCGTGGAAGAGTTGTGGAGGTCACTGTAGCTTAACAAGATGGTCTTAATGCCGCTTGGAAGAGTGTTGGAGGTCGCAGTGGAATAAAAAGACAATGTCAATGCCCCTTGGAAGAGTGGTGGAGGTTATAGTTGAATAAAAAAACAATACAAATGCCCCTTGGAAGAGCTGTGGAGTTCAGATTGGTTTAACCAGATGATTTTAATGCCCTTTGGAAGAGACTTTGACATCACAGTCGCTTAACAAGACGGCTTTAATGCCCCTTGGAAGAGTGGTGGAGGTCGCAGTGGATTAAAAAGACAATATCAATGCCCCTTGGAAGAGTGGTGGAGGTCGCAGTGGAATAAAAAGACAAAATCAATGCCCCTTGGAAGAGTGGTGGATGTTACAGTGGAATAAAAAGACAATATCAATGCCCCTCGGAAGAGCTGTGGAGTTCAGAGCGGTTTAACCAGACGATTTTAATGCCCCTTGGAAGAGACGTGGAGGTCACAGTAGCTTAACAAGACTGTTTCAATGCCCCTTGGAAGAGTGGTGGAGATCGCAGTGGATTAAAAAGGCAATGTCAATGCACCTTAGAAGAGAAGTTGAAGTCGCAGAGGAATAAAAAGACAATATCAATGCCCCTTGTAAGAGTGCTGGAGGTTACATTGCAAAAAAAAGACAACATCAATGCCCCTTGCAAGAGCTGTGGAGTTCAGAGTGGTTTAAATTGACGGTTTTAATGCCCCGTGGAATTGACGTGGAGGTCAAAGTAGCTTAACAAAACGGTTTTAATGGCCCTTGGAAGAGTGGTGGAGGTCGCAGTGGAATAAAAAGACAATATCATTGCCCTTTGGAAAAGTAGTGGAGTTCGCAGTGGAATAACAAAACAATATCAATGCCCCTTGGAAGAGTGGTGGTGGTAACAGTGGATTAAAAAGACAATATCAATGCCCCTTGGAAAAGCAGTGGAGTTCAGAGTAGTTAAACCAGACGGTTTTAATGCCCATTGGAAGTGACGTGGAGGTCACAGTAGCTTAAAAAGACGTTTTTAATGCCCCTTGGAAAAGTGGTGGAGGTCGCAGTGGATTAAAAAGACAATATCAATGCCCCTTGGAAGAGTGGTGGAGGTGGCAGTGGAATAAAAGACAATATCAATGCCCCGTGGAAGAGACATGGAGGTCACAGTAGCTTAACAAGATGATTTTAATGCCCTTTGAAAGAGTGGTGGAGGTCGCAGTGGATTAAAAAGACAATATCAATGCCCTTCGAAGGAGTGGTGGAGGTCGCAGTGGAATAAAAATACAATATCAATGCCCCTTTGTTGAGTGGTGGAGGTTACAGTGGAATAAAAAGACAATATCAATGCCCCGTGGAAGAGATGTGGAGGTCACTGTAGCTTAACAAGACAGTTTTATTGCCCCTTGGAAGAATGGTGGAGGATACAGTGGAATAAAAAGACAATATCAATGCCCCTTGGAAGAATGATGGAGGTCGAAGTGGAATAAAAAGACAATGTCAATGCCCCTTGGAAGAATGATGGAGGTCGAAGTGGAATAAAAAGACAATGTCAATGCCCCTTGGAAGAGTGGTGGAGGTTAGAGGAGAATAAAAAGACAATACCAATGCCCCTTGGAAGAGCTGTGGAGTTCAGAGTGGTCTAACCAGATGGTTTTATTGCCCCTTGGAAGAGACTTGGAGGTCACAGTAGATTAACAAGACGGTTTTAATGCCCCTTGGAAAAGTGGTGAAGGTCACAGTGGATTAAAAAGACAATATCAATGCCCTGTGGAAGACACGTGGAGGTCACAGTAGCTTAACAAGACAGTTTTAATGCCCCTGGGAATAGTGGTGGAGGTCGCAGTGGAATAAAAAGACAATATCAATGCCCCTTGAAAGAGTGGTGGAGTTTACAGCGAAATAAAAAGACAATATCAATGCCTCTTGAAAGAGCTATGGAGTTCAGAGTGGTATAACAAACTGGTTTTAATGCCCCTTGGAAGAGTGCTGGGGGTCGCAATGCATTAAAAAGACAATATCAATACCCCTTGGAAGAATGGTGGAGGTTACAGTGGAATAAAAAGACAATATCAATGCCCCTTGGAAGAGCTGTGGAGTTCAGAATTGTTTAACCAGACGGTTTTAATGCCCCTTGGAAGAGCTGTGGAGTTCAGAATGGTTTAACCAGACGGTTTTAATGCCCCTTGGAAGAGATGTGGAGGTCACAGTAGCTTAACAAGACTGTTTTAATGCCTCTTGGAAGAGTGGTGGAGGTCGCAGTGGATTAAAAAGACAATATCAATGCCCCTTAGAAGAGAGGTGGAAGTCGCAGTGGAATAAAAAGACAATATCAATACCCCTTGGAAGAGTGGTGGAGGATACAGTGGAATCAAAAGACAATATCAATGCCCCGTGGAATAGACATGGACCTTACAGTAGCTAAACAAGATGTTTTTTATGCACCTTGGGAGAGTGGTGGAAGTCGTAGTGGAATAAAAAGACAATATCAATGCCCCTTGAAAGAGTGATGTAGGTTACAGTGGAGTAAAAAGACAATATCAATGCCTCTTGCAAGAGTTGTGGAGTTCAGAGTGGTTTAAATTGACGGTTTTAATGCACATTGGAAGAGACCTGGAGGTCACAGAAGCTTAACAATACGGTTTTAATGCAACTTGGAAGAGTGGTGGAGGTCGCAGTGGAATAAAAAGACAATATCAATGCCACTTGGAAGAGTGGTGAAGGTTACAGTGGAATAAAAAGACAATATCAATGCCCCGTGAAAGAGACGTGCAGGTCACAGTAGCTTAACAAGACAGTTTTAATGCCCATTGGAAGAGAGGTGGAAGTTGGAGTGGAAAAAAAAGACAATATCAATGCCCCTTGGAAGAGTGCTGGAGGTTACATTGGAATAAAAAGACAATATCAATGCCCCTTGAAAGAGAGGTTGAAGTCGCAGTGGAATAAAATAACAATATCAATGCCCCTTGGAAGACTGGTGGAGGTTACAGTGGAATAAAAAGACAATATCAATGCCCAGTGGAATAGACATGGACGTGACAGTAGCTTAACAAGACGGTTTTAATGCCCCTTGGAAGAGTGCTGGAGGTCGCAGTGGATTAAAAAGACAATGTCAATGCCCCTTGGAAGAGTGGTGGAGGTTATAGTGGAATAAAAATACAATACAAATGCCCCTTGGAAGAGCTGTGGAGTTCAGAGTGGTTTAACCAGATGGTTTTAATGCCCGTTGGAAGAGACTTTGACATCACAGTCGCTTAACAAGACGGTTTTAATGCCCCTTGGAAGAGTGGTGGAGGTCGCAGTGGAATAAAAAGACAATATCAATGCCACTTGGAAGAGTGGTGAAGGTTACAGTGGAATAAAAAGACAATATCAATGCCCAGTGAAAGAGACGTGGAGGTCACAGTAGCTTAACAAGACAGTTTTAATGCCCCTTGGAAGAGAGGTGGAAGTTGCAGTGGAATAAAAAGACAATATCAATGCCACTTGGAAGAGTGCTGGAGGTTACATTGGAATAAAAAGACAATATCAATGCCCCTTGAAAGAGAGGTTGAAGTCGCAGTGGAATAAAAAAACAATATCAATGCCCCTTGGAAGAATGGTGGAGGTTACAGTGGAATAAAAAGACAATATCAATGCCCAGTGGAATAGGCATGGACGTGACAGTAGCTTAACAAGACGGTTTTAATGCCCCTTGGAAGAGTGGTGGAGGTCGCAGTGGATTAAAAAGACAATATCAATGCCCCATGGAAGAGTGGTTAAGGTCGCAGTGGAAAAAAAAGACAAATTCAATGCCCCTTGGAAGAGTTTTGGAGGTTACAGTGGAAAAAATATATATATCAATGCCCCTTGGAAGAGCTGTGGAGTTCAGAGTGGTTTAACCAGACGGTTTTAATGCCCCTTGGAAGAGAAGTGGAGGTCACAGTAGCTTAACAAGACTGTTTTAATGCCCTTGGAAGAGTGGAGGAGGTCGCAGTGGATTAAAAAAACAATATCAATTCCCTTTGGAAATGTGGTGGAGGTCACAGTGGAATAAAAAGACAATATCAATGTCCCTTGGAAGAGTGGTGGAGGTTACAGTGGAATAAAAGACAATATCAATGCCCCGTGGAAGAGTTGTGGAGGTCACTGTAGCTTAACAAGATGGTCTTAATGCCGCTTGGAAGAGTGTTGGAGGTCGCAGTGGAATAAAAAGACAATGTCAATGCCCCTTGGAAGAGTGGTGGAGGTTATAGTTGAATAAAAAAACAATACAAATGCCCCTTGGAAGAGCTGTGGAGTTCAGATTGGTTTAACCAGATGATTTTAATGCCCTTTGGAAGAGACTTTGACATCACAGTCGCTTAACAAGACGGCTTTAATGCCCCTTGGAAGAGTGGTGGAGGTCGCAGTGGATTAAAAAGACAATATCAATGCCCCTTGGAAGAGTGGTGGAGTTCGCAGTGGAATAAAAAGACAAAATCAATGCCCCTTGGAAGAGTGGTGGATGTTACAGTGGAATAAAAAGACAATATCAATGCCCCTCGGAAGAGCTGTGGAGTTCAGAGCGGTTTAACCAGACGGTTTTAATGCCCCTTGGAAGAGACGTGGAGGTCACAGTAGCTTAACAAGACTGTTTCAATGCCCCTTGGAAGAGAGGTGGAGGTCGCAGTGGATTAAAAAGACAATATCAATGCACCTTAGAAGAGAAGTTGAAGTCGCAGAGGAATAAAAAGACAATATCAATGCCCCTTGGAAGAGTGCTGGAGGTTACATTGCAAAAAAAAGACAACACCAATGCCCCTTGCAAGAGCTGTGGAGTTCAGAGTAGTTTAAATTGACGGTTTTAATGCCCCGTGGAATTGACGTGGAGGTCAAAGTAGCTTAACAACACGGTTTTACTGGCCCTTGGAAGAGTGGTGGAGGTCGCAGTGGAATAAAAACACAATATCATTGCCCTTTGGAAAAGTAGTGGAGGTCGCAGTGGAATAAAAAAACAATATCAATGCCCCTTGGAAGAGTGGTGGTGGTAACAGTGGATTAAAAAGACAATATCAATGCCCCTTGGAAAAGCAGTGGAGTTCAGAGTAGTTAAACCAGACGGTTTTAATGCCCATTGGAAGTGACGTGGAGGTCACAGTAGCTTAAAAAGACGTTTTTAATGCCCCTTGGAAAAGTGGTGGAGGTCGCAGTGGATTAAAAAGACAATATCAATGCCCCTTGGAAGAGTGGTGGAGGTGGCAGTGGAATAAAAAGACCATATCAATGCCCCTTGGAAGAGTGGTGGAGTTTACATTGGAATAAAAAGACAATATCAATGCCCCGTGAAAAAGTCGTGGATGTCACAGTAGCTTAACAAGACGGATTTAATGTCCCTTCGAAGAGAGGTGAAAGTCGCAGTGGAATAAAAAGACAATATCAATGCCCCTTGGAAGAGTGCTGGAGGTTACAGTGGAATAAAAAACAATATCAAAGCCCCTTGCAAGAGCTGTGGAGTTGAGAGTTGTTAAAATTGACGGTTTTAATGCCCCTTGGAAGAGACGTGGAGGTCACAGTAGATTAACAAGACTGGTTTAATGCCCCTTGGAAGAGTGGTGGAGGTCGAAGTGGATTAAAAAGACAATGTCAATGCTCCATGAAGGAGTGGTTGAAGTCTCAGTGGAATAAAAAGACAATATCAATGCACCTTGGAAAATTGTTGGAGGTTCCAGTGGAATAAAAAAACAATATCAATGCCCTGTAGAAGAGACATGGAGGTCACAGTAGCTTAACAAGATGATTTTAATGCCACATGGAAGAGTGGCGGAGGTTGCAGTGGATTAAAAAGACAATATCAATGCCACGAGGAAGAGTGGTGGAGGTCGCAGTGGAATAAAAGACAATATCAATGCCCAGTGGAAGAGACATGGAGGTCACAGTAGCTTAACAAGACGGTTTTAATTCCCCTTGGAAGAGTGGTGGAGGTCGCAGTGGAATAAAAAGACAATATCAATGCCACTTGGAAGAGTGGTGAAGGTTACAGTGGAATAAAAAGACAATATCAATGCCCAGTGAAAGAGACGTGGAGGCCACAGTAGCTTAACAAGACAGTTTTAATGCCCCTTGGAAGAGAGGTGGAAGTTGCAGTGAAATAAAAAGACAATATCAATGCCACTTGGAAGAGTGCTGGAGGTTACATTGGAATAAAAAGACAATATCAATGCCCCTTGAAAGAGAGTTTGAAGTCGCAGTGGAATAAAAAAACAATATCAATGCCCCTTGGAAGAATGGTGGAGGTTACAGTGGAATAAAAAGACAATATCAATGCCCAGTGGAATAGGCATGGACGTGACAGTAGCTTAACAAGACGGTTTTAATGCCCCTTGGAAGAGTGGTGGAGGTCGCAGTGGATTAAAAAGACAATATCAATGCCCCATGGAAGAGTGGTTAAGGTCGCAGTGGAAAAAAAAGACAAATTCAATGCCCCTTGGAAGAGTTTTGGAGGTTACAGTGGAAAAAATATATATATCAATGCCCCTTAGAAGAGCTGTGGAGTTCAGAGTGGTTTAACCAGACGGTTTTAATGCCCCTTGGAAGAGAAGTGGAGGTCACAGTAGCTTAACAAGACTGTTTTAATGCCCTTGGAAGAGTGGAGGAGGTCGCAGTGGATTAAAAAAACAATATCAATTCCCTTTGGAAATGTGGTGGAGGTCACAGTGGAATAAAAAGACAATATCAATGTCCCTTGGAAGAGTGGTGGAGGTTACAGTGGAATAAAAGACAATATCAATGCCCCGTGGAAGAGTTGTGGAGGTCACTGTAGCTTAACAAGATGGTCTTAATGCCGCTTGGAAGAGTGTTGGAGGTCGCAGTGGAATAAAAAGACAATGTCAATGCCCCTTGGAAGAGTGGTGGAGGTTATAGTTGAATAAAAAAACAATACAAATGCCCCTTGGAAGAGCTGTGGAGTTCAGATTGGTTTAACCAGATGATTTTAATGCCCTTTGGAAGAGACTTTGACATCACAGTCGCTTAACAAGACGGCTTTAATGCCCCTTGGAAGAGTGGTGGAGGTCGCAGTGGATTAAAAAGACAATATCAATGCCCCTTGGAAGAGTGGTGGAGGTCGCAGTGGAATAAAAAGACAAAATCAATGCCCCTTGGAAGAGTGGTGGATGTTACAGTGGAATAAAAAGACAATATCAATGCCCCTCGGAAGAGCTGTGGAGTTCAGAGCGGTTTAACCAGACGATTTTAATGCCCCTTGGAAGAGACGTGGAGGTCACAGTAGCTTAACAAGACTGTTTCAATGCCCCTTGGAAGAGTGGTGGAGATTGCAGTGGATTAAAAAGGCAATATCAATGCACCTTAGAAGAGAAGTTGAAGTCGCAGAGGAATAAAAAGACAATATCAATGCCCCTTGTAAGAGTGCTGGAGGTTACATTGCAAAAAAAAGACAACATCAATGCCCCTTGCAAGAGCTGTGGAGTTCAGAGTGGTTTAAATTGACGGTTTTAATGCCCCGTGGAATTGACGTGGAGGTCAAAGTAGCTTAACAAAACGGTTTTAATGGCCCTTGGAAGAGTGGTGGAGGTCGCAGTGGAATAAAAAGACAATATCATTGCCCTTTGGAAAAGTAGTGGAGTTCGCAGTGGAATAAAAAAACAATATCAATGCCCCTTGGAAGAGTGGTGGTGGTAACAGTGGAATAAAAAGACAATATCAATGCCCCTTGGAAAAGCAGTGGAGTTCAGAGTAGTTAAACCAGACGGTTTTAATGCCCATTGGAAGTGACGTGGAGGTCACAGTAGCTTAAAAAGACGTTTTTAATGCCCCTTGGAAAAGTGGTGGAGGTCGCAGTGGATTAAAAAGACAATATCAATGCCCCTTGGAAGAGTGGTGGAGGTGGCAGTGGAATAAAAGACAATATCAATGCCCCGTGGAAGAGACATGGAGGTCACAGTAGCTTAACAAGATGATTTTAATGCCCTTTGAAAGAGTGGTGGAGGTCGCAGTGGATTAAAAAGACAATATCAATGCCCTTCGAAGGAGTGGTGGAGGTCGCAGTGGAATAAAAATACAATATCAATGCCCCTTTGTTGAGTGGTGGAGGTTACAGAGTAATTTTTAAGACAATATCAATGCCCCGTGGAAGAGATGTGGAGGTCACTGTAGCTTAACAAGACAGTTTTAATGCCCCTTGGAAGAATGGTGGAGGATACAGTGGAATAAAAAGACAATATCAATGCCCCTTGGAAGAATGATGGAGGTCGAAGTGGAATAAAAAGACAATGTCAATGCCCCTTGGAAGAATGATGGAGGTCGAAGTGGAATAAAAAGACAATGTCAATGCCCCTTGGAAGAGTGGTGGAGGTTAGAGGAGAATAAAAAGACAATACCAATGCCCCTTGGAAGAGCTGTGGAGTTCAGAGTGGTCTAACCAGATGGTTTTATTGCCCCTTGGAAGAGACTTGGAGGTCACAGTAGATTAACAAGACGGTTTTAATGCCCCTTGGAAAAGTGGTGAAGGTCACAGTGGATTAAAAAGACAATATCAATGCCCCATGGAAGACACGTGGAGGTCACAGTAGCTTAACAAGACAGTTTTAATGCCCCTGGGAATAGTGGTGGAGGTCGCAGTGGAATAAAAAGACAATATCAATGCCCCTTGAAAGAGTGGTGGAGTTTACAGCGAAATAAAAAGACAATATCAATGCCTCTTGAAAGAGCTATGGAGTTCAGAGTGGTATAACAAACTGGTTTTAATGCCCCTTGGAAGAGTGCTGGGGGTCGCAATGCATTAAAAAGACAATATCAATACCCCTTGGAAGAATGGTGAAGGTTACAGTGGAATAAAAAGACAATATCAATGCCCCTTGGAAGAGCTGTGGAGTTCAGAATGGTTTAACCAGACGGTTTTAATGCCCCTTGGAAGAGCTGTGGAGTTCAGAATGGTTTAACCAGACGGTTTTAATGCCCCTTGGAAGAGATGTGGAGGTCACAGTAGCTTAACAAGACTGTTTTAATGCCTCTTGGAAGAGTGGTGGAGGTCGCAGTGGATTAAAAAGACAATATCAATGCCCCTTAGAAGAGAGGTGGAAGTCGCAGTGGAATAAAAAGACAATATCAATACCCCTTGGAAGAGTGGTGGAGGATACAGTGGAATCAAAAGACAATATCAATGCCCTGTGGAATAGACATGGACCTTACAGTAGCTAAACAAGATGTTTTTTATGCACCTTGGGAGAGTGGTGGAAGTCGTAGTGGAATAAAAAGACAATATCAATGCCCCTTGAAAGAGTGATGTAGGTTGCAGTGGAGTAAAAAGACAATATCAATGCCTCTTGCAAGAGTTGTGGAGTTCAGAGTGGTTTAAATTGACGGTTTTAATGCACATTGGAAGAGACCTGGAGGTCACAGAAGCTTAACAATACGGTTTTAATGCCACTTGGAAGAGTGGTGGAGGTCGCAGTGGAATAAAAAGACAATATCAATGCCACTTGGAAGAGTGGTGAAGGTTACAGTGGAATAAAAAGACAATATCAATGCCCCGTGAAAGAGACGTGCAGGTCACAGTAGCTTAACAAGACAGTTTTAATGCCCATTGGAAGAGAGGTGGAAGTTGGAGTGGAAAAAAAAGACAATATCAATGCCCCTTGGAAGAGTGCTGGAGGTTACATTGGAATAAAAAGACAATATCAATGCCCCTTGAAAGAGAGGTTGAAGTCGCAGTGTAATAAAATAACAATATCAATGCCCCTTGGAAGACTGGTGGAGGTTACAGTGGAAAAAAAAGACAATATCAATGCCCAGTGGAATAGACATGGACGTGACAGTAGCTTAACAAGACGGTTTTAATGCCCCTTGGAAGAGTGCTGGAGGTCGCAGTGGATTAAAAAGACAATGTCAATGCCCCTTGGAAGAGTGGTGGAGGTTATAGTGGAATAAAAAGACAATACAAATGCCCCTTGGAAGAGCTGTGGAGTTCAGAGTGGTTTAACCAGATGGTTTTAATGCCCGTTGGAAGAGACTTTGACATCACAGTCGCTTAACAAGACGGTTTTAATGCCCCTTGGAAGAGTGGTGGAGGTCGCAGTGGAATAAAAAGACAATATCAATGCCACTTGGAAGAGTGGTGAAGGTTACAGTGGAATAAAAAGACAATATCAATGCCCAGTGAAAGAGACGTGGAGGTCACAGTAGCTTAACAAGACAGTTTTAATGCCCCTTGGAAGAGAGGTGGAAGTTGCAGTGGAATAAAAAGACAATATCAATGCCACTTGGAAGAGTGCTGGAGGTTACATTGGAATAAAAAGACAATATCAATGCCCCTTGAAAGAGAGGTTGAAGTCGCAGTGGAATAAAAAAACAATATCAATGCCCCTTGGAAGAATGGTGGACGTTACAGTCGAATAAAAAGACAATATCAATGCCCAGTGGAATAGGCATGGACGTGACAGTAGCTTAACAAGACGGTTTTAATGCCCCTTGGAAGAGTGGTGGAGGTCGCAGTGGATTAAAAAGACAATATCAATGCCCCATGGAAGAGTGGTTAAGGTCGCAGTGGAAAAAAAAGACAAATTCAATGCCCCTTGGAAGAGTTTTGGAGGTTACAGTGGAAAAAATATATATATCAATGCCCCTTGGAAGAGTTGTGGAGTTCAGAGTGGTTTAACCAGACGGTTTTAATGCCCCTTGGAAGAGAAGTGGAGGTCACAGTAGCTTAACAAGACTGTTTTAATGCCCTTGGAAGAGTGGAGGAGGTCGCAGTGGATTAAAAAAACAATATCAATTCCCTTTGGAAATGTGGTGGAGGTCACAGTGGAATAAAAAGACAATATCAATGTCCCTTGGAAGAGTGGTGGAGGTTACAGTGGAATAAAAGACAATATCAATGCCCCGTGGAAGAGTTGTGGAGGTCACTGTAGCTTAACAAGATGGTCTTAATGCCGCTTGGAAGAGTGTTGGAGGTCGCAGTGGAATAAAAAGACAATGTCAATGCCCCTTGGAAGAGTGGTGGAGGTTATAGTTGAATAAAAAAACAATACAAATGCCCCTTGGAAGAGCTGTGGAGTTCAGATTGGTTTAACCAGATGATTTTAATGCCCTTTGGAAGAGACTTTGACATCACAGTCGCTTAACAAGACGGCTTTAATGCCCCTTGGAAGAGTGGTGGAGGTCGCAGTGGATTAAAAAGACAATATCAATGCCCCTTGGAAGAGTGGTGGAGGTCGCAGTGGAATAAAAAGACAAAATCAATGCCCCTTGGAAGAGTGGTGGATGTTACAGTGGAATAAAAAAACAATATCAATGCCCCTCGGAAGAGCTGTGGAGTTCAGAGCGGTTTAACCAGACGATTTTAATGCCCCTTGGAAGAGACGTGGAGGTCACAGTAGCTTAACAAGACTGTTTCAATGCCCCTTGGAAGAGTGGTGGAGGTCGCAGTGGATTAAAAAGACAATATCAATGCACCTTAGAAGAGAAGTTGAAGTCGCAGAGGAATAAAAAGACAATATCAATGCCCCTTGTAAGAGTGCTGGAGGTTACATTGCAAAAAAAAGACAACATCAATGCCCCTTGCAAGAGCTGTGGAGTTCAGAGTGGTTTAAATTGACGGTTTTAATGCCCCGTGGAATTGACGTGGAGGTCAAAGTAGCTTAACAAAACGGTTTTAATGGCCCTTGGAAGAGTGGTGGAGGTCGCAGTGGAATAAAAAGACAATATCATTGCCCTTTGGAAAAGTAGTGGAGGTCGCAGTGGAATAAAAAAACAATATCAATGCCCCTTGGAAGAGTGGTGGTGGTAACAGTGGATTAAAAAGACAATATCAATGCCCCTTGGAAAAGCAGTGGAGTTCAGAGTAGTTAAACCAGACGGTTTTAATGCCCATTGGAAGTGACGTGGAGGTCACAGTAGCTTAAAAAGACGTTTTTAATGCCCCTTGGAAAAGTGGTGGAGGTCGCAGTGGATTAAAAAGACAATATCAATGCCCCTTGGAAGAGTGGTGGAGGTGGCAGTGGAATAAAAGACAATATCAATGCCCCGTGGAAGAGACATGGAGGTCACAGTAGCTTAACAAGATGATTTTAATGCCCTCTGAAAGAGTGGTGGAGGTCGCAGTGGATTAAAAAGACAATATCAATGCCCTTCGAAGGAGTGGTGGAGGTCGCAGTGGAATAAAAATACAATATCAATGCCCCTTTGTTGAGTGGTGGAGGTTACAGAATAATTTTTAAGACAATATCAATGCCCCGTGGAAGAGATGTGGAGGTCACTGTAGCTTAACAAGACAGTTTTAATGCCCCTTGGAAGAATGGTGGAGGATACAGTGGAATAAAAAGACAATATCAATGCCCCTTGGAAGAATGATGGAGGTCGAAGTGGAATAAAAAGACAATGTCAATGCCCCTTGGAAGAGTGGTGGAGGTTAGAGGAGAATAAAAAGACAATACCAATGCCCCTTGGAAGAGCTGTGGAGTTCAGAGTGGTCTAACCAGATGGTTTTATTGCCCCTTGGAAGAGACTTGGAGGTCACAGTAGATTAACAAGACGGTTTTAATGCCCCTTGGAAAAGTGGTGAAGGTCACAGTGGATTAAAAAGACAATATCAATGCCCCGTGGAAGACACGTGGAGGTCACAGTAGCTTAACAAGACAGTTTTAATGCCCCTGGGAATAGTGGTGGAGGTCGCAGTGGAATAAAAATACAATATCAATGCCCCTTGAAAGAGTGGTGGAGTTTACAGCGAAATAAAAAGACAATATCAATGCCTCTTGAAAGAGCTATGGAGTTCAGAGTGGTATAACAAACTGGTTTTAATGCCCCTTGGAAGAGTGCTGGGGGTCGCAATGCATTAAAAAGGCAATATCAATACCCCTTGGAAGAATGGTGGAGGTTACAGTGGAATAAAAAGACAATATCAATGCCCCTTGGAAGAGCTGTGGAGTTCAGAATGGTTTAACCAGACGGTTTTAATGCCCCTTGGAAGAGCTGTGGAGTTCAGAATGGTTTAACCAGACGGTTTTAATGCCCCTTGGAAGAGATGTGGAGGTCACAGTAGCTTAACAAGACTGTTTTAATGCCTCTTGGAAGAGTGGTAGAGGTCGCAGTGGATTAAAAAGACAATATCAATGCCCCTTAGAAGAGAGGTGGAAGTCGCAGTGGAATAAAAAGACAATATCAATACCCCTTGGAAAAGTGGTGGAGGATACAGTGGAATCAAAAGACAATATCAATGCCCCGTGGAATAGACATGGACCTTACAGTAGCTAAACAAGATGTTTTTTATGCACCTTGGGAGAGTGGTGGAAGTCGTATTGGAATAAAAAGACAATATCAATGCCCCTTGAAAGAGTGATGTAGGTTACAGTGGAGTAAAAAGACAATATCAATGCCTCTTGCAAGAGTTGTGGAGTTCAGAGTGGTTTAAATTGACGGTTTTAATGCACATTGGAAGAGACCTGGAGGTCACAGAAGCTTAACAATACGGTTTTAATGCCACTTGGAAGAGTGGTGGAGGTCGCAGTGGAATAAAAAGACAATATCAATGCCACTTGGAAGAGTGGTGAAGGTTACAGTGGAATAAAAAGACAATATCAATGCCCCGTGAAAGAGACGTGCAGGTCACAGTAGCTTAACAAGACAGTTTTAATGCCCATTGGAAGAGAGGTGGAAGTTGGAGTGGAAAAAAAAGACAATATCAATGCCCCTTGGAAGAGTGCTGGAGGTTACATTGGAATAAAAAGACAATATCAATGCCCCTTGAAAGAGAGGTTGAAGTCGCAGTGGAATAAAATAACAATATCAATGCCCCTTGGATGAGTGATTGAGGTTACAGTGGAATAAAAAGACAATTTCAATGCCCCGTGGAAGAGACGTGGAGGTCACAGTAGCTTAACAAGACGGTTTTAATGCCTCTTGGAGGACTGGTGGAGGTCGCAGTGGAATAAAAAGACAATATCAATGCACCTTGGAAGAGTGGTTGAATTAACAGTGGAATAAAAAGACAATAATAATTCCCCTTGGAAGACCTGTGGAGTTCAGAGTGGTATAACCAGACGGTTTTAACGCTCCTTGGAAGAGACGTGGAGG
The DNA here is from genome assembly GCF_046119375.1 of Phyllobates terribilis. NCBI lineage: Eukaryota > Metazoa > Chordata > Amphibia > Anura > Dendrobatidae > Phyllobates > Phyllobates terribilis. Next base: position 1,098,294 of record NW_027363119.1, read on the forward strand.
TCACAGTAACTTAATTCGACGGTTTTAATGCCCCATGGAAGTGTGGTGGAGGTCGCAGTTGAATAAAAAGACAATATCAATGCCCCTTGGAAGATTGGTGGAGGTTACAGTGGAATAAAAAGACAATACAAATGCCCCTTGGAAGAGCTGTGGAGTTCAGAGTGGTTTAACCAGATGGTTTTAATGCCCCTTGGAAGAGAAGTCGTCGTCACAGTAGCATAACAAGACGGTTTTAATGCCCCTTGGAAGAGTGGTGGAGTTCGCAATGGATTAAACAGACAATATCAATGCCCCTTGGAAGAGTGGTGGAGGTCGGAGTGGTATAAAAGACAATATCAATGCCTCGTGGAAGGGACGTGGAGGTCACAGTAGCTTTACAAGACGGTTTTAATGCCCCTTGGAAGAGAAGTCGACGTCACAGTAGCATAACAAGACAGTTTTAATGTCCTTTGGAAGAGTGGTGGAGGTCACAGTGGAATAAAAAGACAAAATCAATGCCCCTTGGAAGAGTGGTGGAGGTTACAGTGGAATAAAAAGACAATATCAATGCCCCTTGGAAGAGCTGTGAAGTTCAGAGTGGTTTAAACAGACGGTTTTAATGCCCCTTGGAAGAGACGTGGAGGTCACAGTAGCTTAGCAAGACTGTTTTAATGCCCCTTGGAAGAGTGGTGGAGGTCACAGTGGATTAAAAAGACAATATCAATGCCCCTTAGAAGAGAGGTGCAAGTCACAGTGGAATAAAAAGATAATGTCAATGCCACTTGGAAGAATTGTGGAGGTTACAGTGGAATAAAAAGACAATATCAATGCCACATGGAATAGACATGGACGTGACAGTAGCTTAACAAGAAGGCTTTAAGGCCCCTTGGAAGAGAGGTGGAGGTTGTAGTGGATTAAAAAGACAATATCAATGCCCATTGGAAGAGTGGTAGAGGTCGCAGTGGAATAAAAAGACAAAATCAATGCCCCTTGGAAGAGTGGTGGAGGTTACAGTCGAATAAAAAGACAATATCAATGCCTCTTGGAAGAACTGTGGAGTTCAGAGTGGTTTAACCAGACAGCTTTAATGCCCCTTGGCAGAGTGGTGGAGGTCGCAGTGGATTAAAAAGATAATATCAATGCCCCTTAGAAGACTCGTGGAGGTCGCAGTGGAATAACAAGACAATAGCAATTCCACTTGGAAGAGATGAAGAGGTCGCCGTAGAATAAAAAGACAGTATCAATGCCTCGTGGAAGAGACTTGGAGGTCACAGTGGCTTAACAAGATGGTTTTAATGCCCCTTGGAAGAGAGGTGGAGGTCGCAGTGGAATAAAAAGACAATATCAATGCCCCTTGGAAAAGTGGTGGAAGTTGCAGTGGAATAAAAAGACAATATCAATGACCCTTGGAAGAGTGGTGGAAGTCGCAGTGGAATAAAAAGACAATATTAATGCCCCTTGGAAGAGTGGTGGAGGTCGCAGTAAAATAAAAAGACAATATCAATGCCCCTTGGAAGAGTGGTCGAGGTTACTGTGGAATAAAATGACAATATCAATGCCCCTTGGAAGAGCTGTGGAGTTCACAGTGGTTTAACCATAAGGTTTTAAGGCACCGTGGAATAGACGTGGAGGTCACAGTAGCTAAACAAGACGGTTTTAATGCTTCTTGGAAGAGAGATGGAGGTCGCAGTGGATTAAAAAGACAAAATCAATGCCCCTTGGAAGAGTGGTGGAGGTTACAGTGGAATAAAAAGACAATATCAATGCCTATTGCAAGAGGTGTGGAGTTCAGAGTGGTATAAATTGACGGTTTTAATACCCCTTGGAAGAGACGTGGTGGTCACAGTAGCTTAGCAAGACGATTTTAATGCCCCTTAGAAGAGTGGTGGAGGTCGCAGTGGATTAAAAATACATTATCGATGCCCCTTGGAAGAGTGGTGGAGGTCGCAGTGGAATAAAAAGAAAATATTAATGCCCCTTAGAAGAGTGGTGGAGGTTACCGTAGAAAAAAAAGACAATATCAATGTTCCTTGGAAGAGGGGTGTAGGTCGCAGTGGAATAGAAAGACAATATCAATGTCCCTTGGAAGAGTGGTGGAGGTGTAGTGGATTAAAAAGGTTATCAAATTCCCTTGGAAGAGTGGTGGAGGTCGCAGTGGAAAAAAAAGACAATATCAATGCCACTTGGAAGAGTGGTGGAGGTTACAGTTGAATAAAAAGGCAATATCAATGCCTCTTGGAAGAGCTGTGGAGTTCAGAGTCGTTTAACCATGCGGTTTTAATGCCCCTTGGAAGAGACGTGAAGGTCACAGAAGCTTATCAAGACTGTTTTAAAGCCCCATGAAGAAGTGGTAGAGGTCGCAGTGGATTAATAAGACAATATCAATGCCCCTTGGAAGAGTGGTGGAGGTTACAGTGGAATAAAAAGACAATATCAATGCCCCTTGGATGAGCTGTGGAGTACACAGTGGTTTAACCATAAGGGTTTAATGCTCCGTGGAATAGACGTGGAGGTGACAGTACCTAAACAAGATGGTTTTAATGCTTCTTGGAAGAAAGATGGAGGTCGCAGTGGATTAAAAAGACAAAATCAATGCCCCTTGGAAGAGTGGTGGAGGTTACAGTGGAATAAAAAGACAATATCAATGCCTATTGCAAGAGCTATGGAGTTCAGAATGTTTTAAATTGACAGTTTTATTACGCCTTGGAAGAGACGTGGAGGTCACAGTAGCTTAACAAGATGCTTTTAATGCCCTTTAGAAGAGTGGTGGAGGTCGCAGTGGATTAAAAATACATTATCGATGCCCCTTGGAAGAGTGGTGGAGGTCGCAGTGGAATAAAAAGAAAATATCAATGCCCCTTAGAAGAGTGGTGGAGGTTACAGTAGAAAAAAAAGACAATATCAATGTTCCTTGGAAGAGGGGTGAAGGTCGCAGTGGAATAAAAAGACAATATCAATGTCCCTTGGAAGAGTGGTGGAGGTCGCAGTGGATTAAAAAGATTATCAAATCCCCTTGGAAGAGTGGTGGAGGTCGCAGTGGAAAAAAAAGACAATATTAATGCCCCTTGGAAGAGTGGTGGAGGTTAAAGTTGAATAAAAAGACAATATCTATGCCTTTTGGAAGAGCTGTGGAGATCAGAGTGGTTTAACCATGCGTTTTTAATGCCCCTTGGAAGAGACGTGGAGGTCACAGAAGCTTATCAAGACTGTTTTAAAGCCCCTTGGAGAAGTGGTAGAGGTCGCTGTGGATTAAAAAGACAATATCAATGCCCCTTGGAAGAGTGGTGGTGATTACAGTGGAATAAAAAGACAATATCAATGCCCCTTGGAAGAGTGGTGGAGGTTATAGTGGAATAAAAAGACAATATCAATGTCCCTTGGAAGAATGGTGGAGGTTACAGTGGAATAAAAAGACAATATCAATGCCCCTTGGAAGAGTGGTGGAGGTTCCAATTAAATAAAAAGACAATATCAATGCCCCTTTGAAGAGACGTGGAGGTTACAGTGGAATAAATGGACAATATTAATGCCCTTTGGAAGAGTGGTGGAGGTCGCAGCAAAATAAAAAGACAATATCAATGCCCCTTGGAAAAGTGGTGGAGGTTAGAGTGGAATAAAAAGACAATATCAATGCCCCTTGGAAGAGCTGTGGAGTTCACAGTGGTTTAACCAGAAAGTTTTAATGCACCGTGGAATAGACGTGGAGGTCACAGTAGCTTAACATGACGGTTTCAATGCTTCTTGGAAGAGTGATGGAGGTCGCAGGGGATTAAAAGACAATATCAATGCCCCTTGGAAAAGTGGTGGAAGTTACAGTGGAATAAAAAGACAATATCAGTGACCCTTGGAAGAGTGGTGGAAGTCGCAGTGGAATAAAAAGACAATATTAATGCCCCTTGGAAGAGTGGTGGAGTTCGCAGTAAAATAAAAAGACAATATCAATGCCCCTTGGAAGAGTGGTCGAGGTTACTGTGGAATAAAATGACAATATCAATGCCCCTTGGAAGAGCTGTGGAGTTCACAGTGGTTTAACCATAAGGTTTTAAGGCACCGTGGAATAGACGTGGAGGTCACAGTAGCTAAACCAGACGGTTTTAATGCTTCTTGGAAGAGAGATGGAGGTCGCAGTGGATTAAAAAGACAAAATCGATGCCCCTTGGAAGAGTGGTGGAGGTTACAGTGGAATAAAAAGACAATATCAATGCCTATTGCAAGAGCTGTGGAGTTCAGAGTGGTATAAATTGATGGTTTTAATACCCCTTGGAAGAGACGTGGTGGTCACAGTAGCTTAGCAAGACGATTTTAATGCCCCTTAGAAGAGTGGTGGAGGTCGCAGTGGATTAAAAATACATTATCGATGCCCCTTGGAAGAGTGGTGGAGGTCGCAGTGGAATAAAAAGAAAATATTAATGCCCCTTAGAAGAGTGGTGGAGGTTACCGTAGAAAAAAAAGACAATATCAATGTTCCTTGGAAGAGGGGTGTAGGTCGCAGTGGAATAGAAAGACAATATCAATGTCCCTTGGAAGAGTGGTGGAGGTTGCAGTGGATTAAAAAGATTTTCAAATCCCCTTGGAAGAGTGGTGGAGGTCGCAGTGGAAAAAAAAGACAATATCAATGCCACTTGGAAGAGTGGTGGAGGTTACAGTTGAATAAAAAGACAATATCAATGCCTCTTGGAAGAGCTGTGGAGTTCAGAGTCGTTTAACCATGCGGTTTTAATGCCCCTTGGAAGAGACGTGGAGGTCACAGAAGCTTATCAAGACTGTTTTAAAGCCCCTTGGAGAAGTGGTAGAGGTCGCAGTGGATTAAAAAGACAATATCAATGCCCCTTGGAAGAGTGGTGGAGGTTACAGTGGAATAAAAAGACAATATCAATGCCCCTTGGATGAGCTGTGGAGTACACAGTGGTTTAACCATAAGGTTTTAAGGCTCCGTGGAATAGACGTGGAGGTCACAGTAGCTAAACAAGACGGTTTTAATGCTTCTTGGAAGAAAGATGGAGGTCGCAGTGGATTAAAAAGACAAAATCAATGCCCCTTGGAAGAGTGGTGGAGGTTACAGTGGAATAAAAAGACAATATCAATGCCTATTGCAAGAGCTGTGGAGTTCAGAGTGTTTTAAATTGACGGTTTTATTACGCCTTGGAAGAGACGTGGAGGTCACAGTAGCTTAACAAGACGCTTTTAATGCCCTTTAGAAGAGTGGTGGAGGTCGCAGTGGATTAAAAATACATTATCGATGCCCCTTGGAAGAGTGGTGGAGGTCGCAGTGGAATAAAAAGAAAATATCAATGCCCCTTAGAAGAGTGGTGGAGGTTACAGTAGAAAAAAAAGACAATATCAATGTTCCTTGGAAGAGGGGTGAAGGTCGCAGTGGAATAAAAAGACAATATCAATGTCCCTTGGAAGAGTGGTGGAGGTCGCAGTGGATTAAAAAGATTATCAAATCCCCTTGGAAGAGTGGTGGAGGTCGCAGTGGAAAAAAAAGACAATATTAATGCCCCTTGGAAGAGTGGTGGAGGTTAAAGTTGAATAAAAAGACAATATCTATGCCTTTTGGAAGAGCTGTGGAGATCAGAGTGGTTTAACCATGCATTTTTAATGCCCCTTGTAAGAGACGTGGAGGTCACATAAGCTTATCAAGACTGTTTTAAAGCCCCTTGGAGAAGTGGTAGAGGTCGCTGTGGATTAAAAAGACAATATCAATGCCACTTGGAAGAGTGGTGGTGATTACAGTGGAATAAAAAGACAATATCAATGCCCCTTGGAAGAGTGGTGGAGGTTATAGTGGAATGAAAAGACAATATCAATGTCCCTTGGAAGAATGGTGGAGGTTACAGTGGATTAAAAAGACAATATCAATGCCCCTTGGAAGAGTGGTGGAGGTTCCAATTAAATAAAAAGACAATATCAATGCCCCTTTGAATAGACGTGGAGGTTACAGTGGAATAAATGGACAATATTAATGCCCTTTGGAAGAGTGGTGGAGGTCGCAGTAAAATAAAAAGACAATATCAATGCCCCTTGGAAAAGTGGTGGAGGTTAGAGTGGAATAAAAAGACAATATCAATGCCCCTTGGAAGAGCTGTGGAGTTCACAGTGGTTTTACCAGAAAGTTTTAATGCACCGTGGAATAGACGTGGAGGTCACAGTAGCTTAACATGACGGTTTCAATGCTTCTTGGAAGAGTGATGGAGGTCGCAGGGGATTAAAAGACAATATCAATGCCCCTTGTAAGAGTGGTGGAGGTTACAGTGGTATAAAAAGACAATATCAATACCCTGTGTAAGAAACTTGGAGGTCACAGTAGCTTAGCAAGACGGTTTTAATGCCCCTTGGAAGAGTCGTGGACGTCGCAGAGGAATAAAAAGACAATATCAATGCACTTGGAAGAGTGCAGAAGGTTACAATGGAATAAAAAGACATTGTCAATGCCCCTTGGAAGAGCTGTGGAGCTCAGAGCGGTTTAAACCGACGGTTTTAATGCCCCTTGGAAGAGACTTGGAGGTCACAGTAGCTTAACAAGACGGTTTTAATGCACACTGGAAGAGTGGTGGAGGTCACAGTGGAATAAAAATACAATATCAATGCCCCTTGAAAGAGTGATGGAAGTTACAGTGAAATAAAATGACAATATCAATGCCACTTGGAAGAGCTGTGGAGTACAGAGTGGTTTAACCAAACGGTTTTAGTGCCCCTTGGAAGAGACGTGGAGGTCACAGTAGCTTAACAAGACGGTTTTAATGCCCCTTGAATGAGTCGTGGAGGTCGCAGTGGATTAAAAAGACAATATCAATGAACCTTGGAAGAGTGGTGGAGGTCGCAGTGGAATAAAAAGACAACATCAATGCCCCTTGGAAGAGTGGTGGAGGTTACAGTGGAATAAATTGACAATATCAATGCCTCTTGGAAGAGTGGTGGAGGTTACAGTGGAATAAAAAGACAACATCAATGCCCCGTGGAAGAGACGTGGATATCACAGTAGCTTAACAAGACGATTTTAATGCCCCTTGGCAGAGTGGTGGAGGTCGCAGTGGAATAAAAAGACTATAACAATGCCCTGTGGAAGAGACGTGGAGGTCACAGTAGCTTAACAAGACTGTTTTAATGCCCCTTAGAACAGTGGTGGAGGTTACAGTGGAATAAAAGACAATATCAATGCCCTTTGGAAGAGTGATGGAGGTCGCAGTGGAATAAAAAGACAATATCAATGCCCCTTGGAAGAGTGGTGGAGGTCGCAGTGGAATAACCTCACTGTTACATGCTCTGCATATCTTCTCTGCTTGCAAAGTCTGCTGTAATCTAATGCTCTGCTTTGCTGATTCACCTCACTGGTACATGCTCTGCATAACTTCTCTGCTTGCTGTGTCTGCTGTAATCTAATGCTCTGCTTTGCTGATTCACCTCAGTGGTACATGCTCTGCATAACTTCTCTGCTTGCTGTGTCTGCTGTAATCTAATGCTCTGCTTTGCTGATTCACCTCACTGGTACATGCTCTACATAACGTCTCTGCTTTATCTGTCCCACACCATTCAGTACCCACATATGTTTGTCCCTTCCCCACTATAGATCTTATCTGATTTTTAGAGGTGCTAAACTGCAGAGACTAGAGTCCTAGATCTGTGTTTGATCACCCAGCTATCTCCTGGTGAGAAGACCAGCTGCTAATTTAGCCATATGCAGCTCCCACAATGCCCTTCACCTGATAGTTTAATGTGCACTATATATTTAGAAGCTCTGTAAGGGGTGCACTTGTGCTAGGGTGTGCACGCGTCTTCTTGTGCAAAGTGGTTTCGGAGATAAGTGGCAGTTATTTCAGAGGCAGATAGTCAGGGCAGGAGTCAGGTAACCAACACTTTGACCACTTACTCTCTTTTAACTATGTTTCTGTTAGCTCTCACTTTTTCCTCTATAGTCCTCCACTTTCTAGTAACCCCTCAAATCCCTACACCTAGTAAGAAACTCTTCATCTCTCCCTCCATCCTCCCCATTCATCTCACCTCCTCCTCCAAATTATTCCTAAACATTCAATCCAGGATCTCCAAACACAGACAGCCACCTCATGCTCTCTCTTGCTCCCACCTGCTAACACTTTCTCTGCTCCTCCTCACTGCTGGAGATATCTCTGCAAATCCTGGTCCTCCTCGCCATATCCCCACAGTTACTTCTTCCTCCTATCCACGACCTTCCACAAACTGTCGCAACCCTTCTAACCTCATACCCATCCAACCAATCCCCACTCCCTTAGTTGCTCTAACAGGAGCTCTATGGAACGCTCGCTCTGTCTGCAACAAACTTTCCTTCATCCACAATCTTTTCATTACAAACAAACTTTCCTTCCTCGACATCACTGAAACCTGGCTCACCCCCTCTGACACATCCTCCTCAGCTGCACTTTCATATGGCGGATTCCACCTTTCCCACACCCCCCGCCACAACGGCAAACATGGCGGAGGCGTACGTTTTATCCTATCAGAACACTGTGCTTTCACCCAAATCCCACTGCCACCCTCCGTTACACTCCCCTCTTTTGAGGTGCACTGTGTGCGCATCTATTTCCCCTCCAACCTCCAACTGGCCGTCGTTTACCGACCCCCAGGGCAAGCCACCACCTTCTTAGACCACTTCACGACCTGGCTGCTTCACTTCTTCTCCACTGACATCCCCACTATCATAATGGGTGACTTCAACATCCCCATTAACACTTCCCACTCGTCTGTCTCTAAGTTCCTATCTCTCACTTCCTCCTTCGGACTCACTCAATGGTCTTCCACACCCACCCACAAAGATGGCCACACACTGGACCTCATCTTCACCCGCCTCTGTTCTCTATCTAACCTCACTAACTCACCTCTCCCTCTCTCTGATCACAGCCTACTTACATTCTCTTCTCTCTCCTCCCCGGGGCAACAATCCCCACTCCACAAACTTGCTTACCCTCGCAGAAATCTCAAACACCTTGACTTACACTCACTCTCTGAATCCCTCCTCCCTCTTACAGACATAAATTCCTTACACGATGCAGACGTTGCTGCTGCTTCATATAACACCACAATACCTGCAGCTCTAGACTCGATCGCCCCTCTCACACACATCACATCTCGCACATACAACAGGCAACCCTGGCACACTAAACTTACTAAAGAACTGCGCCGGGCCTCCAGGGTTGCGGAGCGGAGATGGAAAAGGTCTCACTCCATCGAGCACTTCATCGCATTCAAGCAATCCCTCACTAATTTCAAGTACGCACTCACTACAGCAAAACAAACCTACTTCTCATCTCTCATATCCTCCCTATCTCACTACCCTAAACAGCTATTTAACACTTTCAACTCTCTCCTTCGTCCTCCAGCACCTCCTCCCTCTTCTCTCATCTCAGCCGACGACTTTGCCTCATTATTCAAACAGAAGATTGACACCATCAGACAAACTTTTGCCTAAAGTCCACTCAACTCCTCCTCATATCTATTCAACCCTCCTCCTCCAAACCCCACTTCTCCACCATTACAGAAGGTCAAGTCTCCTCTTTACTCTCCAAATCACACCTCACCACCTGCGAACTTGACCCAATCCCATCCCACCTCATCACTAACCTTACCACAGTCTTCATCCCAACCCTAACCCACCTCTTCAATCTGTCACTAACAACCGGTGTCTTCCCCTCATGTTTCAAACATGCCGCAATCACACCTATCCTCCAAAAGCCCTCCCTTGACCCTTCCTCTCTGACTAGCTACTGCCCCATATCACTCCTCCCCTTTGCCTCAAAACTACTAGAACAACATGTCCACCTTGAACTGTCCTCCCAGCTCTCCTCCTGCTCCCTCTTCTACCGCCTGCAATCTGGCTTCCGACCGCATCACTCGACTGAAACTGCCCTGACCAAAGTCACCAACGACCTACTAAATGCTAAATCCAAGCGACACTACTCCATCCTCCTCCTTCTGGACCTGTCATCTGCCTTTGACACAGTGGACCATTCCCTCTTACTCCAGATTCTCTCATCTCTTGGCATCACGAACTTGGCTCTATCTTGGATCTCCTCATACTTAACAGACAGGACATTCAGCGTCTCCCACTCACGCACCACCTCCTCATCTCGCCCCCTATCTGACGGTGTCCCCCAAGGTTCAGTTCTAGGACCTCTGCTCTTCTCCATCTACACCTTTGGCCTGGGACAGCTCATAGAGTCTCACGGTTTTCAGTATCACCACTATGCTGACGACACACAGATCTACCTCTCTGGACCCGATATCTCCTCCCTACTAACCAAAATCCCACAATGTCTGTCCACCATGTCATCCATCTTCTCTGACAGATTTCTAAAACTCAACATGCATAAAACAGAGTTCATCATCTTTCCATCCTCTCATTCACATCCCCCATCTGACCTAGCCATCAACGTCAATGGCTGTTCACTCTCCCCAGTCCCACAAGCTCGCTGCCTTGGAGTAACCCTGGACTATGATCTCTTCTTCAAGCCACATATCCAAGCCCTTTCCACTTCCTGCCGACTCCAACTCAAAAGCATCTCCCGGATCCGTGCATTCCTCAGCAAAGACTCTGCAAAAACACTAGTGCATGCCCTCATCATATCCTGCCTTGACTACTGCAACCTCCTGCTCAGTGGCTTCCCTTACAACACTCTTGAGCCTCTCCAATCTATCCTAAACTCTGCTGCTCGACTAATTCACCTGTGCCCCCGCTATTCCCCGGCCTCTACTCTCTGTCAATCTCTTCACTGGCTCCCCATTGCCCAGAGAATCCAGTTCAAAACTCTAACCATGGCATACAAAGCCATCCACAACCTGTCTTCCCCATACATCTGTGACCTAGTCTCCCGGTACTTACCTGCACGCAACCTCAGATCCTCACAAGATCTCCTTCTCTACTACCCTTTTATCTCCTCCTCCCACAATTCTATACAAGATTTCTCCCGTGCATCCGCCCTACTCTGGAACTCTCTACCCCAACACATCAGACTCTTGCCGACCGTGAAAACCTTCAAAAGAAACCTGAAGACCCACCTCTTCTGACAAGCCTACAACCTGCAGTAACCACCGCTGCATGACCAGCTCTACCATCAACTAATGTATCCTCACCCATCCCTTCTAGAATGTGAGCCCTCGCTGGCAGGGTCCTCGCTCCTCCTGTACCAGTCGCTGACTCGTTTTGTTTAGATTATGTAAATGCTTTTGTTATGTATATCCCTATCACATGTAAAGCGCCATGGAATAAATGGCGCTATAATAATAAATAATAATAATAATAATAATAAAAAGACAATATCAATTCCTATAGGAAAAGTGGTGGAGGTTACAGTGGAATAAAAAGACAATATCAATGCCCCTTTGATGAGCTGTGGAATTTAGAGTGGTTTAAGCAGACGGTTTTAATGCCCCTTAGAAGAGACGTGGAGGTCATAGTAGCATAATAAGATGTTTTTAATGCCTCTTGGAAGAGTGGTGGAGGTTGCAGTGGTTTAAAAAGACAATATCAATGCCCCTTAGAAGAGTGGTGGAGGCTACATTGCAATAAAAAGACAATATCAATGCCCCTTGCAAGAGCTATGGAGTTCAGAGTGGATTAAATTGACTGTTTTAATGCCCTGAGGAATTGATGTGGAGGTCAAAGTAGATTAACAACACGGTTTTAATGGCCCATTGGAAGAGTGGTGGAGGTTACAGTGGAGTAAAAAGACAACATCAATGCCTCTTGTAAGAGCTGTGGAGTTCAGAGTGGTTTAAATTGACGGTTTTAATGCACCTTGGAAGAGGCGTGGAGGTCACAGTAGCTTAACAATACGGTTTAAATGCCCCTTGGAAGAGTGGTGGAGGTCGCAGTGGATTAAAAAGACAATATCAATGCACATTGGAAGAGTGGTTAAGGTCGCAGTGGAATGAAAAGACAAAATCAATGCCCCTTGGAAGAGTGGTGGAGGTTACAGTGGAAAAAAAAGACAATATCAATGCCCCTTGGAAGAGCTGTGGAGTACAGAGTGGTTTAACCAGATGGTTTTAATGCCCCTTGGAAGAGTGGTGGAGGTCACAGTTAATTAAAAAGACAATATCAATGCCGCTTGGAAGAGTGGTGTAGGTCGCAGTGGAATAAAAAGAAAAAATCAAAGCCTCTTGGAAGAGTGGTGAAGGTTACAGTGGAATAAAAAGACAATATCAATGCCCCTTGGTAGAGTGGTGGAGGTCGCAGTGGAATAAAAAGACAATCAATGCCCCGTGGAATTGACGTGGATGTCAAAGTAGGTTAACAAGACAGTTTTAATGCCCCTTTGAAGAGTGGTGGAGGTCGAAGTTGATTAAGAAGACAATATAAATGCCCCTTGGAAGAGTGGTGGAGGTCGCAGAGGAAAAAAAGACAATATCAATGCCCCTTGGAAGAGTAGTGGAGGTGGCAGTGGAATAAAAAGACATTATCAATGCCCCGTGAAAGAGACCTGGAGGTCACAGTAGCTTAACAATATGGTTTTAATGCCCTTTGGAAGAGTGGTGGAGGACGCATTGGATTAAAAAGACAATATCAATGCCCTTTGGAAGAGTGGTGCAGGTTACAGTGGAATTTAATGACAATATCAATGCACCGTGGAAGAGCTGTGGAGGTCACTGTAGCTTAACAAGACAGTTTTAATGCCCCTTGGAAAAGTGGTGGAGGTCGCAGTGGATTAAAAATACAATATCAATACCCATTGGAAGAGTGGTGGAGGTGGCAGTGGAGTAAAAAGACAATATCAATGCCCCTTGGAAGAATGATGGAGGTCGCAGTGGAATAAAAAGACAATGTCAATGCCCCTTGGAAGAGTGGTGGAGGTTAGAGTGGAAAAAAAAAGACAATACCAATGCCCCTTGGAAGAGCTGTGGAATTCAGAGTGGTTTAACCAGATGGTTTTATTGCCCCTTGGAAGAGACGTGGAGGTCACAGTAGATTAACAAGACAGTTTTAATGCACCTTGGAAAAGTGGTGGAGGTCACAGTGGATTAAAAAGACAATATCAATGCCCCGAGGAAGAGACGTAGAGGCCACCGTAGCTTAACAAGACAGTTTTAATGCCCCTTGGAAGAGTAGTGGAGGTCGCAGTGGAATAAAAAGACAATATCAATGCCCCTTGAAAGAGTGGTGGAGGTTACAGTGAAATAAAAAGACAATATCAATGCCTCTTGAAAGAGCTATGGAGTTCAGAGTGGTTTAACCAGATGGTTTTAATGCCCCTTGGAAGAGTGGTGGAGGTCGCAGTGCATTAAAAAGACAATATCATTTCCCCTTGGAAGAATGGTGGAGGTTACAGTGGAATAAAAAGACAATATCAATGTCCCTTGGAAGAGCTGTGGAGTCCAGCGTGTTTAACCAGACGGTTTTAATGCCCCTTGGAAGAGACGAGGAGGTCACAGTAGCTTAACAAGACTGTTTAAATGCCCCTTGGAAGAATGTTGGAGATCGTTGTGGATTTAAAAGACAATATCAATGCCCCTTAGAAGAGTGGTGGAGGTCGCAGTGGAATAAAAAGATAATATCAATGCCCCTTGGAAGATTGGTGGAGTTACAGTGGAATAAAAAGACAATATCAATGCCCCTTGGAAAAGTGGTGAGGTTACAGTGGAATAAAAAGACAATATCAATGCCCTGTGTAAGAAACTTGGAGGTCATAGAAGCTTAACAAGACGGTTTTAATGCCCCTTGGAAGAGTCGTGGACATCGCAGAGGAATTAAAAGACAATATCAATGCACTTGGAAGAGTGCAGAAGGTTACAATGGAAAAAAAGACATGGTCAATGCCCCTTGGAAGAGCTGTGGAGCTCAGAGCGGTTTAACCAGATGGTTTTAATGCCTCTTGGAAGAGACTTGGAGGTCGCAGTGGTTTAAAAAGACAATATCACTGCCCCTTAGTAGAGTGGTGGAGGTTACATTGGATTAAAAAGACAATATCAATGCCTCGTGGAATAGACATGGAGGTTACAGCAGCTTAACAAGACAGTTTTAATGCCCTTTGGAAGAGTGGTGGAGGTTAGAGTGGAATAAAAAGACAATACCAATGCCCCTTGAAAGAGCTGTGGAAATCAGAGTTGTATAACCAGACGGTTTTAACACTCCTTGGAAGAGACGTGGAGGTCACAGTAACTTAACCAGATGGTTTTAATGCCCCTTGGAAGAGTGGTGGAGGTCGCAGTGGAATAAAAAGACAATAGCAATGACCCCGTGGAAGGGACGTGGAGGTCACAGTAGCTTAAGAATACTGTTTTAATGCCCCTTGGAAGAGTGGTGGAGGTTGCAGGGGATTAAAAAGACAATAACTATGCCCATTGGAAAAGTGGCGGAGGTTAGAGTGGAATAAAAAGACAATACCAGTGCTCCTTGGAAGAGCTGTGGAGTTCAGAGTGGTTTAAATTGACGGTTTTAATTCCCCTTGGAAGAGACGTGGAGGTCACAGTGGATTAAAAAGACAATATCAATGCCCCTTGGAAGAGCTGTGGAGGTCGCAGTGGATTAAAAAGACAATATCAATGCCCCGTGGAAGGGACGTGGAGGTCACAGTAGCTTCAAAAGACTGTTTTAATGCCCCTTGGAAGAGAGGTGGAGGTCGCAGTTGATTAAAAAGACAATATCAATGGCCTTTGGAAGAGTGGTGAAGGTCGCAGTGGAATAAAAAGACAATATCAATGCCGCTTGGAAGAGTGGTGGATGTTACAGTCGAATAAAAAGACAATATCAATGCCTCTTGTAAGAGCTGTGGAGTTCAGAGTGTTTAACCAGACAGTTTTAGTGCCCCTTGGAAGAGACGAGGAGGTCACAGTAGCTTAACAAGACTGTTTTAATGCCCCTTGGAAGAGTGGTGGAGATCGCTGTGGATTGAAAAGACAATATCAATGCCCCTTGGAAGATTGGTGGAGATTACAGTGGAATAAAAAGACAATGTTAATGCCCCTTGGAAGAGTGGTGGAGGTTACAGTGGTATAAAAAGACTTTATCAATGCCCCTTGGATGAGTGGTGGAGGTGAGAGTTGAATAAAAAGACAATACCAATGCCCCTTGGAAGAGCTGTGGAGTTCAGAGTGGTTTAACCAGATGGTTTTATTGCCCCTTGGAAGATTGGTGGAGGTCACAGTAGCTTAACAAGGCAGTTTTAATGCCCCTTGGAAGAGTGGTGGAGGTCGCAGTGGAATAAAAAGACAATATCAATGCCCCATGAAAGAGTGGCGGTGGTTACAGTGAAATAAAAATACAATATCAATGCCTCTTGAAAGAGCTATGGAGTTCAGAGTGGTTTAACCATTTGGTTTTAATGCCCCTTGGAAGAGTGGTGGAGGTTACAGAGGAATAAAAAGACAATATCAATGCCCCTTGGAAGAGTTGTGGAGTTCAGAGTGGTTTAACCAGACGGTTTTAATGCCCCATGGAAGAGATGTGGAGGTCACAGTAGCTTAACAAGACTGTTTTAATGCCTCTTGGAAGAGTGGTGGAGGTCGCAGTGGATTAAAAAGACAATATCAATGCCCCTTAGAAGAGAGGTGGAGGTCGCAGTGGAATAAAAAGACAATATCAATACACCTTGGAAGAGTTGTAGAGGATACAGTGGAATAAAAAGACAATATCAATGCCCCGTGGAATAGACATAGACGTTACAGTAGCTAAACAAGATGCTTTTAATGCACCTTGGGAGAGTGGTGGAAGTCGTAGTGGAATAAAAATACTATATCAATGCCCCTTGAAAGAGTGCTGTAGGTTACAGTGGAATAAAAAGACAATATCAATGCCTTTTGCAAGAGCTGTGGAGTTCAGATTTGTTTAAATTGACGGTTTTAATGCTCCTTGGCAAAGACGTGGAGGTCACAGTAGCTTAACAGTACGGTTTAAATGCCCCTTTGAAGAGTGGTGGAGGTCGCAGTGGATTAAAAAGACAATATCAATGCCACCTGGAAGAGTGGTGAAGGTCCCAGTGGAATAAAAAGACAATATCAATGCCCATTGGAAGAGTGGTGGAGGTTACATTGGAATAAAAAGACAATATCAATACCTCGTGAAAGAGACGTGGAGGTCACAGAAGCTTAACAAGACGGTTTTAATGCCCCTTGTAAGAGAGGTGGAAGTTGCAGTGGAATAAAAAGACAATATCAATGCCCCTTGGAAGAGTGCTTGAGGTTACATTGGAATAAAAAGACAATATCAATGCCCCTTGCAAGAGCTATGGAGATCAGAGTGGATTAAATTGACTGTTTTAGTGCCCTGAGTAATTGACGTGGAGGTCAAAGTAGCTTAACAACACTGTTTTAATGGCCCTTGCAAGAGTGGTGGAGGTCGCAGTTGATTAAAAAGACAATATAAATGCCGCTTGGAAGAGTGCTGGTTGTTACAGTGGAATAAAAAAACAATATCAATGTCCCTTGCTAGAGTTGCGGAGTTGAGAGTGGTTTAAATTGACAGTTTTAATGCCCCTTGGAAGAGACTTGGAGTTCATAGTAGATTAACAAGACTGTTTTAATGCCCCTTTGAAGAGTGGTGGAGGTCGAAGTGGATTAAAAAGACAATGTCAATGCTCTTTGAAGGAGTGGTGGAAGTCTCAGATGAATAAAAAGACAATATCAATGCCCCTTGGAAGAGTATTGGAGGTTACAGTGAAATAAAAAGAGAATATCAATGCCCTGTGGAAGAGACATGGAGGTCACAGTAGCTGAACAAGATCTTTTTAATGTACCATGGAAGAGTAGTGGAGGTCGCAGTGGAATAAAAAGACAATATTAAATGCCCCTTGGAAGAGTGGTGGAGGTTACAGTGGAATAAAAAGACAATATCAATGCCCATTGGAAGATTTGTTGAGTTCAGAGTGGTTTAACCATATGGTTTTTATGGAAGAGACGTGGAGGTCACAGTAGCTTAAAAAGACAGTTTTAAAGTTACGTGGAAGAGTTGTTGAGGTCGCAGTGGATTAAAAAGACAATATCAATGCCCCTTGGAAGAGTGGTGGAGGTCGCAGTGGAATAAAAAGTCAATATCAATGCCCCTTGGAAGAGTGGTGGAAGTTACAGTGGAATAAAAAGACAATATCAATGCCCCTTGAAAGAGCTGCGGAGTTGAGAGTGGTTTAAATTGACGATTTTAATGCCCCTTGGAAGAGACGTGGAGGTCACAGTAGCTTAAAAAGACGGTTTTAATGCCACAAGGAAGAGTGGTGGAGGTCGCAGTGGATTAAAAAGACAATATCAATGCCCATTAGAAGAGAGGTGGAGGTTGCAGTGGAATAAAAAGACAATATCAATGCCCCTTGGAAGAGAGGTGGAGGTTACTGTGGAATGAAAAGACAATATCAATGCCCCGTGGAAGAGACGTGGAGCTCACAGTAGCTTAATAAGATGGTTTTAATGCCCCTTGGAATAGTGGTGGAGGTCGCAGTACATTAAAAAGACAATATCAATGCCCCTTGGAAGAGTGGTGGAGGTCGTAGTGGAACAAAAATACAATATCAATGCCCCTTGGTAGAGTGGTGGAGGTTACAGTGGAATAAAAAGACAATATCAATGCCCAGTGGAAGAGATATGGAGGTCACTGTAGGTTAACAAGACAGTTTTAATGCCCCTTGTAAGAATGGTGGAGTTCACAGTGGAATAAAAAGACAAAGTCATTGCCCCTTGGAAGAGTGGTGGAGGTTACAGTGGAATAAAAAGACAATACCAATGCCCCTTGGAAGAGCTGTGGAGTTCAGAGTGTTTTAACCAGACTGTTTTATTGCCCCTTGGAAGAGACGTGGAGGTCACAGTAGCTTAACATGACGGTTTTAATGCCCCTTGGAAAAGTGGCGGAGGTCGCAGTGGATTAAAAAGACAATATCTATGCCCCTTTGAAGAGTTGTGGAGGTCGTAGTGGAATTAAAATACACTATCAATGACCCGAGGAAGGGACGTGGAGGTCTCAGTAGCTAAACAAGATGGTTTTAATGCCACTTGGAAGAGTGGTGGAGGTCGCAGTGGATTAAAAAGACAATATCAATGCCCCTTGGAAGAGTGGTGGAGGTCGCAGTTAAATAAAAAGTCAATATCAATGCCCCTTGGTAGAGTGGTGGAGGATACAGTCGAATAAAAAGACAATATCAATGCTCCTTGGAAGAACTGTGGAGTACAGAATGGTTTAACCAGACGGTTTTATTGCCCCTTGGAAGAGACGTAGAGGTTACAGTAGCTTATCAAGACTGTTTTAATGCCCCTTAGAAGAGTGGTGGAGGTTACATTGGAATAAAAAGACAATATCAATGCCCCGTGGAATATACATGGAGGTTTCAGCAGCTTAACAAGACGGTTTTAATGCCCCTTGGGAGAGTGGTGGAAGACGCAATGGAATAAAAAGACAATATCAATGCCCCTTGGAAGATCTGTGGAGTTCAGAATGGTTTAACCATACAGTTTCAATGCCCCTTGGAAGAGATGTGGAGGTCACAGTAGCTTAACAAGACAGTTTTAATGCCCCCTGGAAGAGTAATGGAGGTCGCAGTGAAATAAAAAGACAAAATCAATGCCCCTTGGAAGAGTGGTGTAGGTTACAGTTGAATAAAAAGGCAATATCAATGCCCCGTGGAAGAGATGTGGAGATCACAGTAGCTTAACAAGACAGTTTTAATGCCCCTTTTAAGAGTGGTGGAGGTTGCAGTGGAATAAAAAGACAATATCAATGCCCCTTGGAAGAGCTGTGGAGTTCAGAGAGGTTAAACCAGACGGCTTTAATGCCCATTGAAGAGACGTGGAGGTCACAGTAGCTTTACAAGACTGTTTTAATGCCCCTTGGAACAGTGGTGGAGTTCGCAGTGGAATAAAAAGACAATATCAATGCCCGTTGGAAGAGTGGTGGAGGTCACAGAGTAATAAAAAGACAATATCAATGCCCTGTTGAATTGATGTGGAGGTCACAGTAGCTTAACAACATGGTTTTAATGCCCCTTGGAAGAGTGGTGGAGGTCGCAGTGGATTAAAAAAACAATATCAATGCCCCTTGGAAAAGTGGTGGAGGTCCCAGTGGAATAAAAAGCCAATATCAATGCCCCTTGAAAGAGTGGTGGAGGTTACAGTGGAAATAAAAGACAATATTAATGACCCTTGAAAGAGACGTGGAGGTCACAGTAGCTTAACAAGACGGTTTAAATGCCCCTTGTAAGATAGGTGGAAGTCGTAGTGGAATAAAAAGAAAATATCAATGCCCCTTGGACTAGTGCTGGAGGTTACAGTGGAATAAAACGACAATATCAATGCCCCTTGCAAGAGCTGTGGAGTTCGAAGTGGTTTAAATTGATGGTTTTAATGCCCCTAGGAAGAGACGTGGAGGTCAAAGTAGCTTAACAAGACGGTTTAAATGCCCTTTGGTAGAGTGGTGGAGGTCGCAGAGGTTTAAAAAGACAATATCAATGCCTCTAGGAAAAGTGTTGGAGGTCTCAGTGGAATAAAAAGATAATATCAGTGACCCTTGGAAGAGTGGTGTAGGTTACATTGGAATAAAAAGACAATATCAATGCCACTTGGAAGAACTGTGGATTTCAAAGAGGTTTAACCAGACGGTTTTATTGCCCCTTGGAAGAGATGTGGAGGTCACAATAGCTTAAAAAGACGGTTTTAATGCCCCTTGGAAGAGTGGTGGAGGTCACAGTGTATTAAAAAGACAATAGCAATGCCCCTTGGAAGAGTGGTGGAGGTCACAGTGGAATAAAAACACAATATCAATGACCCTTAGAAGAGTGGTAGAGGTTACAGTGGAATAAAAAGACAATATCAATGCCCCGTGGAATAGGTGTGGAGGTCACAATAGCTTAACAAGATGGTATTAATGCCCCTTGGAAGAGTGCTGGAGGTCGCAGTGGATTAAAAAGACAATATCAATGCCCCTTTGAAGAGTGGTGGAGGTCGCAGTGGAATAAAAAGACAATATCAATGCCCCGTGGAAGAGTGGTGGAGGTTACAGTGGAATAAAAAGACAATATCAATGCCCTGTGGAAGAGATGTGGAGGTCACAATAGCGTAACAAGACGGTTTTATTGCCCCTTGAAAGAGTGCTGGAGGTCGCAGTGGATTAAAAAGACAATATCAATGCCCCTTGGAAGAGTGGTGGAGGTCGGTGTGGAATAAAAAGACAATATCAATGACCAGTGGAAGAGAATTGGAGGTTACTGTAGCTTAACAAGACAGTTTTAATGTCCCTTGGAACAGTGGTGGAGGTCGCAGTGGAATAAAAAGACAATATCAATGCCCCGTGTAAGAGATGTGGAGGTTAGAATAACTTAACAAGACGGTTTTAATGCCCCTTGGAGGAGTGGTGGAGGTCACAGTGGATTAAAAAGACAATATCAATGCCCCTTGGAAGAGTGGTGGAGGTCGGTGTGGAATAAAAAGACAATATCAGTGCCCCGTGGAAAAGAATTGGAGGTCACTTTAGCTTAACAAGACAGTTTTAATGTCCCTTGGAACAGTGGTGGAGGTCGCAGTGGAATAAAAAGACAATATCAATGCCCCGTGGAAAAGTGGTGGAGGTACCAGTGGAATAAAAAGACAATATCAATGCCCCTTGGAAGAGTGGTGGAGGTTACAGTGGAAAAAAATGACAATATCAATGCCCAGTGAAAGAGACGTGGAGGTCACAGTAGCTTAACAAGACGGTTTAAATGCCCCGTGGAAGAGAGTGGAAGTCGTAGTGGAATAAAAAAGACAATATCAGTGACCCTTAGACTTGTGGTGGAGGTTACAGTGGAATAAAAAGACAATAGCAATGCCCCGTGGAAGAGATGTGGAGGTCACAATAGCTTAACAAGACGGTTTTAATGCCCCTTGAAAGAGTGGTGGAGGTCACAATGTGTTAAAAAGACAATATTAATGCCCCTTGGAAGAGTGGTGGAGGTCTCAATGGAATAAAAAGACAATATCAATGCCCTTTGAAAGAGGTGTGGAGTTCAGAGTGGATTAACCAGACGGTTTTAATACCCCTTGGAAGAGACGTGGAGGTCACAGTGGCTTAACAAGACTGTTTTAATGACCCTTGTAAGAGTGATGGAGGTCACAGTGGATTAAAAAGACAACATCAATGCCCCTTGGAAGAGTGGTGGAGGTCGCAGTGGAATAAAAAGACAATATCAAAGCCCCATGGAAAAGACTTGGAGGTCACAGTAGCTTAACAAGATGGTTTTAATAACCCTTGGAAGAGTGGTGGAGGTTGCAGTGGATTAAAAAGACAATATCAATGCCCCTTTAAAGAGTGGTGGAGGTTGCAGTGGAATAAAAATACAATATCAATGCCCCTTGAAAGAGTGGTGGACGTTACAGTGGAATAAAATGACAATATCAATGCCCCTTGGAAGAGTGGTGGAGTTTACAGTGGAATAAAAAGACAATATCAATGCCCCTTGGAATAGTGGTGGAGGATACAGTTAAATAAAAAGACAATATCAATTCCCCGTGGAAGAGATGTGGAGATCACAATATCTTAACAAGACGATTTTAATGCCCATTGGAAGGGTGGTGGAGGTCTCAGTGGATTAAAAAGACAATATCAATGCCCCTTGGAAGAGTGGTGGAGGCTACAGTGGAATAAAAAGACAATATCAATGCCCCTTGCAAGAGCTGTAGAGTTCAGAGTGTTTTAAATTGACGGTTTTAATGCCCTTAGAAAGAGACCTGGAGGGCACACTATCTTAACAAAATGGTTTTAATGCCCCTTGGAAGAGTGGTGGAGGTCGCTGAGGATTAAAAAGACAATATCAATGACACTTGGAAGAGTGGTGGAGGTCGCAGTGGAATAAAAAGACAATATCAATGTACCATGGAAGAGTGGTGGAGGTTACAGTGGAATAAAAAGACAATATCAATGCCCCGTGGAAGAGATGTGGAGGTCACAATAGCTTAAAAAGACGGTTTTAATGCCCCTTGGAAGAGTGGTGGCGGTCGCAGTGGATTAAAAAGACAATATCAATGTCCCTTGGAACAATAGTGGAGGTCACAGTGGAATAAAAAGACAATATCAATGCCCATTGAAAGAGTGGTGGAGGTTTCAGTGGAATAAAAAGACAATATCAATGCCCCATGTAAGAGATGTGGAGGTCACAGTAGCTTAACAAGTTGGTTTTAATGCCCCTTGGAAGAGTGGTGGAGGTCGCAGTGGATTAAAAAGACTATATCAATGCCCCTTGGAAGAGTGGTGGAGGCTATAGTGGAATAAAAAGACAATATCAATGACCCTTGGACGAGTGGTGGAGGTCGCAGTGGAATAAAAAGACAATATCAATGACCCTTGGAAGAGTGGTGGAGGTCGCAGTTGAATAAAAAGACAATATCCATGCCCCTTGGAAGAGTGTTTCAGGTTACAGTGGAATAAAAAGAGAATATCAATGCCCCGGGGAAGAGATGTGGTGGTCACAATAGCTTAAAAAGATGGTTTTAATGCCCCTTGGAAGAGTGGTGGAGGTCACAGTGGATTAAAAAGACAATATCAAGCCCCTTGGAACAATGGTGGAGGTCGCAGTGGAATAAAAAGACAATATCAATGCCCATCGAAAGAGTGGTGGAGGTTACAGTGTATTAAAAAGACAATATCAATGCCCCGTGGAAGAGATGTGGAGGTCACAGTAGCTTAACAAGATGGTTTTAATGCCCCTTGGAAGAGTGGTGGAGGTCGCAGTGGAATAAAAAGACAATATCATTGCCCTTTGGAAGAGCTGTGGAGTTCAGAGTGGTTAAACCAGATGGTTTTAATGCCATTGGAAGAGTGGTGGAGGTCGCAGTGGATTAAAAAGACAATATCAATGCCCCTTGGAAGAATGGTGGAGGCTACAGGGGAATAAATAGACAATATCAATGACACATGGACTAGTAGTGGAGGTCGCAGTGGAATAAAAAGACAATATCACTGTTCCTTGGAAGAGTGGTGGAGGTCGCAGTGGAACAAAAAGACAATTTCAATGCCCCTTGGAAGAGTGGTGGAGGTTACAGTGGAATAAAAAGACAATATCAATACCAATTGGAAGCGATGTGGAGTTCACTGTGGTTTAACCAGAAAGTTTTAATGCCACTTGGAAGAGACGTGGAGGTCACAGTGGCTTAATAAGATGGTTTTAATGCTCTTTGGAAGAGTGGTGGAGGTTGCAGTGGATTAAAAAGACTATATCAATGCCCCTTGGAAGAGTGGTGGAGGTCGCAGTGGAATAAAAAGACAATGTCAATACCCTTGGATGAGTTGTGGAGGTTACAGTGGAATAAAAAGACAATATCAATGCCCCTTGGAAGAGCTGTGGAGTTCAGAGCGGTTTAACCAGACGATTTTAATGCAACTTGGAAGAGACTTGGAGGTCATAGTAGCTTAACAAGACAATTTTAAGTCCCCTTGGAAGAGTGTCGGAGGCCGCAGAAGACTAAAAATACAGTATCAATGCCCCTTGGAAGAGTGGTGGAGATCGCAGTGGAATAAAAAGACAATATCAATGCCTCTTGGAAGAGTGGTGGAGGTCGCAGTGGAATAAAAAGACATTATCAATGCCCCGTGGAAGAGATGTGGAGGTCACTCTAGCTTAACAAGACAGTTTTAATGCCCCTTGGAAGAATGGTGGAGGTCACAGTGGAATATAAAGACAATACCAATGCCCCTTAGAAGAGCTGTGGAGTTGAGAGTGGTTTAACCAGACAGTTTTATTGCCACTTGAATGAGACGTGGAGGTCACAGTAGCTTAACAAGACGGTTTTAATGCCCCTTGGAAAAGTGGAGAGGTCGCAGTGGATTAAAATGACAATATCAATGCCCCTTGGAAGAGTGGTGTAGGTCGAAGTGGAATATAAATACAATATCAATGCCCCGTGGAAGGGATGTGGAGGTCACAGTAGCTAAAGAACACGGTTTTAATGCCACTTGGAAGAGTGGTGGAGTTCGCAGTGGATTAAAAAGACAATATCAATGCCCATTGGAAAAGTGGTGGAGGTCGCAGTGGAGTAAAAAGTCAATATCAATGACCGCTTGGAAGAGTGGTGGAGGTTATAGTCGAATAAAAAGATAATATCAATGCCCCTTGGAAGAGCTGTGGAGTAAAGAGTGGTTTAACCAGACGGTGGTTAATCGCAGTGGATTAAAAAGACAATATCAATGCCCATTGGAAAAGTGGTGGAGGTCGCAGTGGAGTAAAAAGTCAATATCAATGACCGCTTGGAAGAGTGGTGGAGGTCGCAGTGGAACAAAAAGGCAATATCAATGCCCCTTGGAAGAGTGGTGGAGGTTACAGTGGAATAAAAAGACAATATCAATGCCCATTGGAAGATCTGTTGAGTTCAGAGTGGTTTAACCATATGGTTTTAATGCCCCTTGGAAGAGACGTGGAGGTCACAGTAGCTTAAATAGACGGTTTTAAAGTTACATGGAAGAGTGGTGGAGGTCGCAGTGGATTAAAAAGACAATATCAATGCCCCTTGGAAGAGTGGTGAAGGTCGCAGTGGAATAAAAAGACAATATCAATCCCCCTTGGAAGATTGGTGGAGGTTACAGTGGAATATAAAGACAATATCAATGCCCCTTGCAAGAGCTGCGGAGTTGAGAGTGGTTTAAATTGACGGTTTTAATGCCCCTTGGAAGAGACTTGGAGTTCACAGTAGATTAACAAGACTGTTTTAATGCCCCTTGGAAGAGTGGTGGAGGTCGAAGTGGATTAAAAAGACAATGTCAATGCTCCTTGAAGGAGTGGTGGAAGGCTCAGTTGAATGAAAAGACCATATCAATGCCCCTTGGAAGAGTGTTGGAGGTTACAGTGGAATAAAAAGACAATATCAATGCCCCTTGTAAGATCTGTGGAGTTCAGAGTGGTTTAAGCATACGATTTTAATGCCACAAGGAAGAGTGGTGGAGGTCGCAGTGGATTAAAAAGACAATATCAATGCCCCTTGGAAGAGTGGTGGAGGTCGCAATGGAATAAAAAGACAATATCAATGCCCCTTGGAAGAGTGGTGAAGGTTACTGTGGAATAAAAAGACAATATCAATGCCCCGTGGAAGAGACGTGGAGGTCACAGTAGCTTATCAAGATGGTTTTAATGCCCCTTGGAATAGTGGTGGAGGTCGCAGTGGATTAAAAAGACAATATCAATGCCCCTTGGAAGAGTGGTGGAGGTCGTAGTGGAATAAAAATACAATATCAATGCCCCTTGGTAGAGTGGTGGACGTTACACTGGAATAAAAAGACAATATCAATGCCCAGTGGAAGAGATGTGGAGGTCACTGTAGCTTAACAAGACAGTTTTAATGCCCCTTGGCAGAATGGTGGAGGTCGCAGTGTAATAAAAAGACAATACCAATGCCCCTTGGAAGAGCTGTGGAGTTCAGAGAGTTTTAACCAGACGGTTTTAGTGCCCCTTGGAAGAGACGTGGAGGTCACAGTAGCTTAACAAGACGGTTTTAATGCCCCTTGGAAGAGTGGTGGAGGTCGCAGTGGATTAAAAAGACAATATCAATGCCTTTTGGAAGAGTGGTGGAGGTCGCAATGGAATAAAAAGACAATATCAATGCCCCTTTTAAGAGACGTGGAGATCACAGTAGCTTAACAAAATGGTTTTAATGCACCTTGGAAGAGTGGTGAAGGTCACAGTTGATTAAAAAGACTATATCAATGCCCCTTGGAAGAGTGGTGGAGGTCACTGGAATAAATAGACAATATCAATGCCCCGTGGAAGAGAGTGGAGGTCACAGTAGCTTAACAAGACTGTTTTAATGCCCCTTGGAAGAGTGGTGGAGGTGGCAGTGGATTAAAAAGAGAATATCAATGCCCCTTGGAAGAGTGTTGGAGGTCGCAGTGGAATAAAAAGACAATATCAGTGCCCCTTGGTAGAGTGGTGGACATTACAGTGGAATAAATTGTCAATATCAATGCCCCTTGGAAGAGTGGTGGAGGTTAAATTGGAATAAAAAGACAATATCAATGCCCCTTTGATGAGAGGTGGAGGTTACAGTGGTATAAAAAGACATTATCAATGCCCCTTGGAAGAGCTGTGATCTTTAGAGTGGTTTAACCAGACGGTTTTAATGCCCCTTGGAAGAGACGTGGAGGTCGCAGTGAATTAAAAAGACAATATCAATGCCACTTGGAAGAGTGCTGGAGGTTACATTGGAATAAAAAGACAATATCAATGCCCCTTGGATGAGTGGTGGAGGTTTCAGTTGAATAAAAAGACAATATCAATGGCCCGTGGAAGAGACATTGAGGTCACAGTAGTTTAGCAAGACGGTAATAATGCCCATTGGAAGAGTGGTGGAGGTCACAGTGGATTAAAAAGACAATATCAATGCCCCTTGGAAGAGTGGTGTAGGTCGTAGTGGAATAAAAAGACAATATCAATGCCCTTTGGACAAGTGGTGGATGTTACAGTGGAATTAAAAGACAATATCAATGCCCCTTGAAAGAGTGGTGGAGGTTACAGTGGAATAAAAAGACAATATCAATGCCCAGTGGAAGAGTGGTTAAGGTCGCAGTGAATTAAAAAGACAATATCAATGCCCATTGGTAGAGTGGTTAAGGTCGCAGTGGAATAAAAAGACAAAATCAATGCCCCTTGGAAGAGCTGTGGAGTACAGAGTGGTTTAACCAGACGGTTTTAATGCCCCTTGGAAGAGAGGTGAAGGTCACAGTAGCTTAACAAGACTGTTTTAATGCCACTTGGAAGAGTGATGGAGGTTACATTGGAATAAAAAGACAATATCAATGCCCCTTGGATAAGTGGTGGAGGTTTCAGTTGAATAAAAAGACAATATCAATGGCCCCTTGGAAGAGACATTGAGGTCACAGTAGTATAGCAAGACGGTTTTAATGCCCAATGGAAGAGTGGTGGAGGTCGCAGTGGTTTAAAAAGACAAAATCAATGCCCTTTGGAAGAGTGGTGGAGGTCGCAGTGGAATAAAAAGACAATATCAATGCCCCTTGGAAGAGTGGTGGAGGTTACATTGGAATAAAAAGACAATATCAATGCCCCGTGGAAGAGCTGTGGAGTTCAGAGAAGTTAAACCAGACGGTTTTAAAGCCCCTTGGAAGGGACGTGGAGGTCACAGTAGCTTAACAAAACGGTTTTAATGCCCCTTGGAAAAGTGGTGGAGGTCGCAGTGGATTAAAAAGACAATATCAATGCCTCTTGGAAGAGTGTTGGAGTTCGCAGCGGAAAAAAAAGACAATATCAATGCCCCTTGGAAGAGTGGTGGAGGTTGCAGTAGAATTAAAAAACAATCTCAATGCCCCTTTGAAGAGTGGTGGAAGTCGCAGTGGAATAAAAAGACAAAATCAATGCCCCTTGGAAGAGTGGTGGAGTTTACAGTGGAATAAAAAGACAATATCAATGCCCCTCGGAAGAGCTGTGGAGTTCAGAGTGGTTAACCAGACAGTTTTAATGCCCCTTGGAAGAGTGGTGTAGGTCGCAGTGGATTAAAAAGACAATATCAATGACCCTTAGAAGAGAGGTTGAAGTCGCAGTGGAACAAAAAGACAATATCAATGCCCCTTGGAAGAGTGGTGGAGGTTAAAGTGGAATAAAAAGACAATATCAATGCCCCTTCCAAGAGCTGCGGAGTTGAGAGTGGTTTAAATTGACGGCTTTAATGCCCCTTTGAAGAGACGTGGAGTTTACAGCGGATTAACAAGACTGTTTTAATGCCCCTTGGAAGAGTGGTGGAGGTCGAAGTGGATTAAAAAGACAATGTCAATGCTCCTTGAAGGAGTGGTGGAAGTCTCAGTTGAATAAAAAGACAATATCAATGCCCCTTGGAAGAGTGTTGGAGGTTACAGTGGATTAAAAAGACAATATCAATGAACCTTTTAAGAACTGTGGAGTTCACAGTGGTTTAACAATACGGTTTTAATGCACCTTGGAAGAGACGTGTAGGTCACTGTAGCTTAAAATGACGGTTTTATGCCACAAGGAAGAGTGGTTGCGGTCGCACTGTATTAAAAAGACAATATCAATGCCCCTTGGAAGAGTGGTGGAGGTTACAGTGGAATAAAAAGACAATATCAATGCCCAGTGGAAGAGATGTGGAGGTCACTGTAGCTTAACAAGACAGTTTTAATGCCCCTTGGAAGAGTGGTGGAGGTCGCAGTGGAATAAAATACAATATCAATGCCCTTTGGAAGAGTGGTGGAGGTTAGAGTGGAAGAAAAAGACAATACCAATGCCCCTTGGAAGAGCTGTGGAGTTCAGAGTGGTTTATCCAGACGGTTTTACTGCCCCTTGGAAGAGACGTGGAGGTCACAGTAGCTTAACAAGACAGTTTTAATGCCCCTTGGAAGAGTGGTGGAGGTCGCAGTGGATTAAAAAGACAATATCAATGCCCATTGGAAGAGTGTTGGAGGTTACAGTGGAATAGAATGACAATATCAGTGCCCCTTGGAAGAGTGGTGGACATTACAGTGGAATAAAAAGACAATATCAATGCCCAGTGGAAGAGATGTGGAGGTCACTGTAGCTTAACAAGACAGTTTTAATGCCCCTTGGAAGAGTGGTGGAGGTCGCAGTGGAATAAAAAAACAATGTCAATGCCCTTTGGAAGAGTGGTGGAGGTCACAATGGATTAAAAAGACAATATCAATGCCCCTTGGAAGAGTGGTGTAGGTCATAGTGGAACAAAAAGACAAAATCAATGCCCCTTGCACGAGTGGTGGATGTTACATTGGAATTAAAAGACAATATCAATGCCCCTTGGAAGAGTGGTGGAGGTTCTAGTGGAATAAAAAGACAATATCAATGCCCAGTGGAAGAGTGGTTAAGGTCACAGTGAATTAAAAAGACAATATCAATGCCCATTGGAAGAGTGGTTAAGGTCGCAGTGGAATAAAAAGACAAAATCAATGCCCCTTGGAAGAGCTGTGGAGTACAGAGTGGTTTAACCAGACGGTTTTAATGCCCCTTGGAAGAGAGGAGAAGGTCACAGTAGCTTAACAAGACTGTTTTAATGACCTTGAAAGAGTGGTGGAGGTCGCAGTGGATTAAAAAGACAAAATCAATGCCCTTTGGTAGAGTGGTGGAGGTTGCAGTGGAATAAAAAGACAATATCAATGCCCCTTGGAAGAGTGGTGGAGGTTACATTGGAATAAAAAGACAATATCAATGCCCCGTGGAAGAGTTGTGGAGGTCACTGTAGCTTAACAAGATGGTCTTAATGCCGCTTGGAAGAGTGGTGGAGGTCGCAGTGGAATAAAAAGACAATGTCAATGCCCCTTGGAAGAGTGGTGGAAGTTAGAGTGGAAAAAAAAGACAATACCAATGCTCCTTGGAAGAGCTGTAGAGTTTAGAGTAGTTTAAATTGACGGTTTTAATGCCCCTTGGAAGAGACGTGGAGGTAATAATGGATTAAAAAGACAATATCAATGCCCCTTGGAAGAGTAGTGGAGGTCGCAGTGGAATAAAAGACAATATCAATGCCCCGTGGAAGGGACGTGGAGGTCACAGTAGCTTAACAAGACGGTTTTATTGCCCCTTAGAAGAGAGGTGGAGGTCGCAGTTGATTAAAAAGACAATATCAATGCCACTTTAAAGAGTGGTGGAGGTCGCAGTGGAATAAAAAGACAATATCAATGCCCCTTGGAAGAGCCTTGGAGTTCAGAGTGGTTTAACTTGATGGTTTTAATGCCCCTTGGAAGAGACGTGGAGGTCACAGTAGCTTAACTAGACGGTTTTAATGCCCCTTGGAAGAGTGGTGGAGGTCGCAGTGGATTAAAAAGACAATATCAATGCCCCTTGGTAGAGTGGTGGAGGTCGCAGTGGAATAAAAAGACAATTTCAATGCCCCATGGAATTGACGTGGTGTTCAAAGTAGCTTAACATCAAGGTTTTAATGCCCCTTGGAAGAGTGGTGGAGGTCGCAGTTGATTAAAAAGACTATATAAATGCCCCTTGGAAGAGTGGTGGAGGTCACAGTGGAATAAAAAGACAATATCAATGCCCCTTGGAAGGGTAGTGGAGGTCGCAGTGGAATAAAAAGATAATATCACTGCCCCTTGGAAGAGTGGTGGCGGTGACAGTGGAAAAAAAAGACAATATCAATGCCTCTTGGAAGAGCTGTGGAGTTCAGAGAAGTTAAACCAGGTGGTTTTAAAGCACCTTGGAAGGGACGTGGAGGTCACAGTAGCTTAACAAAACGGTTTTAATGCCCCTTGGAAAAGTGGTGGAGGTCGCAGTGGACTAAAAAGACAATACCAATGCCTCTTGGAAGAGTGTTGGAGGTCGCAGCGGAAAAAAAAGACAATATCAATGCCCCTTGGAAGAGTGGTGGAGGTCGCAGTAGAATTAAAAAATAATCTCAATGCCCCTTTGAAGAGTGGTGGAAGTCGCAGTGGAATAAAAAGACAAAATCAATGCCCCTTGGAAGAGTGGTGGAGGTTACAGTGGAATAAAAAGACAATATCAATGCCCCTCGGAAGAGCTGTGGAGTTCAGAGTGGTTTAACCAGACAGTTTTAATGCCCCTTGGAAGAGTGGTGGAGGTCGCAGTGGATTAAAAAGACAATATCAATGCCCTTTAGAAGAGAGGTTGAAGTCGCAGTGGAATAAAAAGACAATATCAATGCCCCTTGGAAGAGTGGTGGAGGTTAAAGTGGAATAAAAAGACAATATCAATGCCCTTTCCAAGAGCTGCGGATTTGAGAGTGGTTTAAATTGACGGCTTTAATGCCCCTTTGAAGAGACGTGAAGGTTACAGTAGATTAACAAGACTGTTTTAATGCCCCTTGGAAGAGTGGTGGAGGTCGAAGTGGATTAAAAAGACAATGTCAATGCTCCTTGAAGGAGTGGTGGAAGTCTCAGTTGAATAAAAAGACAATAACAATGCCCCTTGGAAGAGTGTTGGAGGTTACAGTGGAATAAAAAGACAATATCAATGAACCTTGGAAGAACTGTGGAGGTCACAGTGGTTTAACAATACGGTTTTAATGCACCTTGGAAGAGACGTGGAGGTCACTGTAGCTTAAAATGACGGTTTTATGCCACAAGGAAGAGTGGTTGCGGTCGCACTGTATTAAAAAGACAATATCAATGCCCCTTGGAAGAGTGGTGGAGGTTACAGTGGAATAAAAAGACAATATCAATGCCCAGTGGAAGAGATGTGGAGGTCACTGTAGCTTAACAAGACAGTTTTAATGCCCCTTGGAAGAGTGGTGGAGGTCACAGTGGAATAAAAAAACAATGTCAATGCCCTTTGGAAGAGTGGTGGAGGTTAGAGTGGAAGAAAAAGACAATACCAATGCCCCTTGGAAGAGCTGTGGAGTTCAGAGTGGTTTATCCAGACGGTTTTACTGCCCCTTGGAAGAGACGTGGAGGTCACAGTAGCTTAACAAGACAGTTTTAATGCCCCTTGGAAGAGTGGTGGAGGTCGCAGTGGATTAAAAAGACAATATCAATGCCCATTGGAAGAGTGTTGGAGGTTACAGTGGAATAAAAAGACAATATCAGTGCCCCTTGAAAGAGTGGTGGACATTACAGTGGAATAAAAAGACAATATCAATGCCCCTTGGAAGAGTGGTGGAGGTTACAGTGGAATAAAAAGACAATATTAATGCCCAGTGGAAGAGATGTGGAGGTCACTGTAGCTTAACAAGACAGTTTTAATGCCCCTTGGAAGAGTGGTGGAGGTCGCAGTGGAATAAAAAAACAATGTCAATGCCCTTTGGAAGAGTGGTGGAGGTCGCAGTGGAATAAAAAGACAATATCAGTGCCCCTTGGAAGAGTGGTGGACATTACAGTGGAATAAAAAGACAATATCAATGCCCCTTGGAAGAGTGGTGGAGGTTACATTGGAATAAAAAGACAGTATCAATGCCCCTTGGATGACTGGTGGAGGTTTCAGTGGATTAAAAAGACAATATCAATGGCCCGTAGAAGAGACGTCGAGGTCACAGTAGGTTAGAAAGACGGTTTCAATGCCCCTTGGAAGATTGCTGGAGGTCACAGTGGATTAAAAAGACAATATCAATGCCCCTTGCAAGAGTGGTGTAAGTTGCAGTGGAAAAAAAAGACAATATCAATGCCCCTTGGAAAAGTGGTGGAGGTCACAGTGGAATAAAAAGACAATATCAATGCCCCTTGGAAGAGTGGTGGAGGTTACAGTGGAATAAAAAGACAATATCAATGCCCAGTGGGAGAGATGTGGAGGTCAGTGTAGCTTAACAAGACAGTTTTAATGCCCCTTGGAAGAGTGGTGGAGGTCGCAGTGGAATAAAAAAACAATGTCAATGCCCTCTGGAAGAGTGGTGGAGGTTAGAGTGGAAGAAAAAGACAATACCAATGCCCCTTGGAAGAGCTGTGGAGTTCAGAGTGGTTTATCCAAACGGTTTTAATGCCCCTTGGAAAAGACGTGGAGGTCACAATAGCTTAACAAGACTGTTTTAATGCCAATTGGAAGAGTGGTGGAGGTCGCAGTGGATTAAAAAGACAATATCAATGCCCATTGGAAGAGTGTTGGAGGTCGCAGTGGAATAAAAAGACAATATCAGTGCCCCTTGGAAGAGTGGTGGACATTACAGTGGAATAAAAAGACAATATCAATGCCCCTTGGAAGAGTGGTGGAGGTTACCTTGGAATAAAAAGACAATATCAATGCCCCTTGGATGAGTGGTGGAGGTTTCAGTAGATTAAAAAGACAATATCAATGGCCCGTGGAAGATATGTTGAGGTCACAGCAGCTTAGCAAGACGGTTTTAATGCCCCTTGGAAGAGTGCTGGAGGTCACAGTGGATTAAAAAGACAATATCAATGCCCCTTGGAAGAGTGGTGTAAGTTGCAGTGGAATAAAAAGACAATATCAATGCACCTTGGATGAGTGGTGGATGTTACAGTGGAATAAAAAGACAATATCAATGCCCAGTGGAAGAGATGTGGAGGTCACTGTAGCTTAACAAGACAGTTTTAATGCCCCTTGGAAGAGTGGTGGAGGTCGCAGTGGAATAAAAAAACAATGTCAATGCCCTTTGGAAGAGTGGTGGAGGTTACAGTGGAAGAAAAAGACAATACCAATGCCCCTTGGAAGAGCTGTGGAGTTCAGAGTGGTTTATCCAGACGGTTTTAATGCCCCTTGGAAGAGACGTGGAGGTCACTGTAGCTTAACAAGACAGTTTTAATGCCCCTTGGAAGAGTGGTGGAGGTCGCAGTGGAATAAAAAGACAATATCAATGCCCCTTGGAAGAGTGGTGGAGGTTACATGGGAATAAAAAGACAGTATCAATGCCCCTTGGATGAGTGGTGGAGGTTTCAGTGGATTAAAAAGACAATATCAATGGCCCGTGGAAGAGACGTTGAGGTCACAGTAGATTAGCAAGATGGTTTTAATGCCCCTTGGAAGATTGCTGGAGGTCACAGTGGATTAAAAAGACAATATCAATGCCCCTTGCGAGAGTGTTGTAAGTTGCAGTGGAAAAAAAAAAAATATCAATGCCCCTTGGACGAGTGGTGGATGTTACAGTGGAATTAAAAGACAATACCAATGCCCCGTGGAATAGATGTGGAGGTCACAGTAGCTTAACAAGATGGTTTTAATGCCCCTTGGAGGACTGGTGAAGGTCGCAGCGGAATAAAAAGACAATATCAATGCCCCTTGGAATACTGGTGGAGGTTACAGTGGAATAAAAAGACAATATCAATGCCCCTTGGAGGAGTGGTGGAGGTCGCAGTGGAATAAAAAGACAATGTCAATGCCCCTTGGAAGAGTGGTGGAGGTTAGAGTGGAATAAAAAGACAATACAAATGCCATTTGGAAGAGCTGTGGAGTTCAGAGTGGTTTAACCACATGGTTTTAATGCCCCTTGGAAGAGACTTCGACGTCACAGTATGTTAACAAGACCGTTTTAAAGCCCCTTGGAAGAGTGGTGGAGGTCGCAGTGGATTAAAAAGACAATATCAATGCCCCTTTGAAGAGTGGTGGAGGTCGCAGTGGAATAAAAAGACAAAATCAATGCCCCTTGGAAGAGTGGTGGAGGTTACTGTGGAATAAAAAGACAATATCAATGCCCCTCGGAAGAGCTGTGGAGTTCAGCGTGGTTTAACCAGACGGTTTTAATGCCCCTTGGAAGAGTGAAGGAGGTCGCAGTGGATTAAAAAGACAATATCAATGCCCCTTAGAAGAGAGGTTGATGTCGCAGTGGAATAAAAAGATAATATCAATGCCCCTTGGAAGAGTGATGGAGGTTAAAGTGGAATAAAAAGACAATATCAATGCCCCTTGCAAGAGCTGCGGAGTTGAGAGTGGTTTAAATTGACGGCTTTAATGCCCCTTTGAAGAGAAGTGGAGTTTACAGTAGATTAACAAGACTGTTTTAATGCACCTTGGAAGAGTGGTGGAGGTCGAAGTGGATTAAAAAGACAATGTCAATGCTCCTTGAAGGAGTGGTGGAAGTCTCAGTTGAATAAAAAGACAATATCAATGCCCCTTGGAAGAGTGTTGGAGGTTACAGTGGAATAAAAAGACAATATTATTGAACCTTGGAAGAACTGTGGAGTTCACAGTGGTTTAACAATACGGTTTTAATGCACCTTGGAAGAGACGTGGAGGTCACAGTAGCTTAAAATGACGGTTTTATGCCACAAGGAAGAGTGGTTGCGGTCGCACTGGATTAAAAAGACAATATCAATGCCCCTTGGAAGAGTGGTGGAGGTCACAGTGGAGTAAAAAGACAATATCAATGCCCCTTGGAAGAGTGGTTGAGGTTACAGTGGAATAAAAAGACAATATCAATGCCCAGTGGAAGAGATGTGGAGGTCAGTGTAGCTTAACAAGACAGTTTTAATGCCCCTTGGAAGAGTGGGGGAGGTCGCAGCGGAAAAAAAAGACAATATCAATGCCCCTTGGAAGAGTGGTGGAGGTCGCAGTAGAATTAAAAAACAATCTCAATGCCCCTTTGAAGAGTGGTGGAAGTCACAGTGGAATAAAAAGACAAAATCAATGCCCCTTGGAAGAGTGGTGGAGTTTACAGTGGAATAAAAAGACAATATCAATGCCACTCGGAAGAGCTGTGGAGTTCAGAGTGGTTAACCAGACAGTTTTAATGCCCCTTGGAAGAGTGGTGGAGGTCGCAGTGGATTAAAAAGACAATATCAATGACCCTTAGAAGAGAGGTTGAAGTCGCAGTGGAATAAAAAGACAATATCAATGCCCCTTGGAAGAGTGGTGGAGGTTAAAGTGGAATAAAAAGACAATATCAATGCCCCTTCCAAGAGCTGCGGAGTTGAGAGTGGTTTAAATTGTCGGCTTTAATGCCCCTTTGAAGAGACGTGGAGTTTACAGCAGATTAACAAGACTGTTTTAATGCCCCTTGGAAGAGTGGTGGAGGTCGCAGTGGATTAAAAAGACAATATCAATGCCCATTGGAAGAGTGATGGAGGTCACAGTGGAATAAAAAGACAATATCAATGCCCCTTGGAAGAGTGGTGGAGGTTACATTGGAATAAAAAGACAGTATCAATGCCCCTTGGATGAGTGGTGGAGGTTTCAGTGGATTAAAAAGACAATATCAATGCCCCTTAGAAGAGAGGTTGATGTCGCAGTGGAATAAAAAGACAATATCAATGCCCCTTGGAAGAGTGGTGGAGGTTAAAGTGGAATAAAAAGACAATATTAATGCCCCTTGCAAGAGCTGCGGAGTTGAGAGTGGTTTAAATTGACGGCTTTAATGCCCCTTTGAAGAGAAGTGGAGTTTACAGTAGATTAACAAGACTGTTTTAATGCCCCTTGGAAGAGTGGTGGAGATCGAAGTGGATTAAAAAGACAATGTCAATGCTCCTTGAAGTAGTGGTGGAAGTCTCAGTTGAATAAAAAGACAATATCAATGCCCCTTGGAAGAGTGTTGGAGGTTACAGTGGAATAAAAAGACAATATCATTGAACCTTGGAAGAACTGTGGAGTTCACAGTGGTTTAACAATACGGTTTTAATGCACCTTGGAAGAGACGTGGAGGTCACAGTAGCTTAAAATGACGGTTTTATGCCACAAGGAAGAGTGGTTGCGGTCGCACTGGATTAAAAAGACAATATCAATGCCCCGTGGAAGAGTGGTGGAGGTCACAGTGGAATAAAAAGACAATATCAATGCCCCTTGGAAGAGTGGTGGAGGTTACAGTGGAATAAAAAGACAATATCAATGCCCAGTGGAAGAGATGTGGAGGTCAGTGTAGCTTAACAAGACAGTTTTAATGCCCCTTGGAAGAGTGGGGGAGGTCGCAGCGGAAAAAAAAGACAATATCAATGCCCCTTGGAAGAGTGGTGGAGGTCGCAGTAGAATTAAAAAACAATCTCAATGCCCCTTTGAAGAGTGGTGGAAATCACAGTGGAATAAAAAGACAAAATCAATGCCCCTTGGAAGAGTGGTGGAGTTTACAGTGGAATAAAAAGACAATATCAATGCCCCTCGGAAGAGCTGTCGAGTTCAGAGTGGTTAACCAGACAGTTTTAATGCCCCTTGGAAGAGTGGTGGAGGTCGCAGTGGATTAAAAAGACAATATCAATGACCCTTAGAAGAGAGGTTGAAGTCGCAGTGGAATAAAAAGACAATATCAATGCCCCTTGGAAGAGTGGTGGAGGTTAAAGTGGTATAAAAAGACAATATCAATGCCCCTTCCAAGAGCTGCGGAGTTGAGAGTGGTTTAAATTGACGGCTTTAATGCCCCTTTGAAGAGACGTGGAGTTTACAGCAGATTAACAAGACTGTTTTAATGCCCCTTGGAAGAGTGGTGGAGGTCGCAGTGGATTAAAAAGACAATATCAATGCCCATTGGAAGAGTGTTGGAGGTCGCAGTGGAATAAAAAGACAATATCAGTGCCCCTTGGAAGAGTGGTGGACATTACAGTGGAATAAAAAGACAATATCAATGCCCCTTGGAAGAGTGGTGGAGGTTACATTGGAATTAAAAGACAGTATCAATGCCCCTTGGATGAGTGGTGGAGGTTTCAGTGGATTAAAAAGACAATATCAATGGCCCGTGGAAGAGACGTCGAGGTCACAGTAGTTTAGCAAGACGGTTTCAATGCCCCTTGGAAGATTGCTGGAGGTCACAGTGGATTAAAAAGACAATATCAATGCCCCTTGCAAGAGTGGTGTAAGTTGCAGTGGAAAAAAAAGACAATATCAATGCCCCTTGGACGAGTGGTGGATGTTACAGCGGAATTAAAAGACAATACCAATGCCCCGTGGAATAGATGTGGAGGTCACAGTAGCTTAACAAGATGGTTTTAATGCCCCTTGGAGGACTGGTGAAGGTCGCAGCGGAATAAAAAGACAATATCAATGCCCCTTGGAATACTGGTGGAGGTTACAGTGGAATAAAAAGACAATATCAATGCCCCTTGGAAGAGTGGTGGAGGTCGCAGTGGAATAAAAAGACAGTGTCAATGCCCCTTGGAAGAGTGGTGTAGGTTAGAGTGGAATAAAAAGACAATACAAATGCCCCTTGGAAGAACTGTGGAGTTCAGAGTGGTTTAACCACATGGTTTTAATGCCCCTTGGAAGAGACTTCGACGTCACAGTATATTAACAAGACCGTTTTAAAGCCCCTTGGAAGAGTGGTGGAGGTCGCAGTGGATTAAAAAGACAATATCAATGCCCCTTTGAAGAGTGGTGGAGGTCGCAGTGGAATAAAAAGACAAAATTAATGCCCCTTGGAAGAGTGGTGGAGGTTACAGTGGAATAAAAAGACAATATCAATGCCCCTCGGAAGAGCTGTGGAGTTCAGCGTGGTTTAACCAGACGGTTT
Organism: Phyllobates terribilis; assembly: GCF_046119375.1. Lineage (NCBI taxonomy): Eukaryota > Metazoa > Chordata > Amphibia > Anura > Dendrobatidae > Phyllobates > Phyllobates terribilis. The sequence goes on from NW_027363119.1 coordinate 1,135,980, forward strand.
TAATGCCCCTTGGAAGAGTGAAGGAGGTCGCAGTGGATTAAAAAGACAATATCAATGCCCCTTGGAAGAGAGGTTGATGTCGCAGTGGAATAAAAAGACAATATCAATGCCCCTTGGAAGAGTGGTGGAGGTTAAAGTGGAATAAAAAGACAATATCAATGCCCCTTGCAAGAGCTGCGGAGTTGAGAGTGGTTTAAATTGACGGCTTTAATGCCCCTTTGAAGAGAAGTGGAGTTTACAGTAGATTAACAAGACTGTTTTAATGCCCCTTGGAAGAGTGGTGGAGGTCGAAGTGGATTAAAAAGACAATGTCAATGCTCCTTGAAGGAGTGGTGGAAGTCTCAGTTGAATAAAAAGACAATATCAATGCCCCTTGGAAGAGTGTTGGAGGTTACAGTGGAATAAAAAGACAATATCATTGAACCTTGGAAGAACTGTGGAGTTCACAGTGGTTTAACAATACGGTTTTAATGCACCTTGGACGAGACGTGGAGGTCACAGTAGCTTAAAATGACGGCCTTATGCCACAAGGAAGAGTGGTTGCGGTCGCACTGGATTAAAAAGACAATATCAATGCCCCTTGGAAGAGTGGTGGAGGTCACAGTGGAATAAAAAGACAATATCAATGCCCCTTGGAAGAGTGGTGGAGGTTACAGTGGAATAAAAAGACAATATCAATGCCCAGTGGAAGAGATGTGGAGGTCAGTGTAGCTTAACAAGACAGTTTTAATGCCCCTTGGAAGAGTGGGGGAGGTCGCAGCGGAAAAAAAAGACAATATCAATGCCCCTTGGAAGAGTGGTGGAGGTCGCAGTAGAATTAAAAAACAATCTCAATGCCCCTTTGAAGAGTGGTGGAAGTCACAGTGGAATAAAAAGACAAAATCAATGCCCCTTGGAAGAGTGGTGGAGTTTACAGTGGAATAAAAAGACAATATCAATGCCCCTCGGAAGAGCTGTGGAGTTCAGAGTGGTTAACCAGACAGTTTTAATGCCCCTTGGAAGAGTGGTGGAGGTCGCAGTGGATTAAAAAGACAATATCAATGACCCTTAGAAGAGAGGTTGAAGTCGCAGTGGAATAAAAAGACAATATCAATGCCCCTTGGAAGAGTGGTGGAGGTTAAAGTGGTATAAAAAGACAATATCAATGCCCCTTCCAAGAGCTGCGGAGTTGAGAGTGGTTTAAATTGACGGCTTTAATGCCCCTTTGAAGAGACGTGGAGTTTACAGCAGATTAACAAGACTGTTTTAATGCCCCTTGGAAGAGTGGTGGAGGTCGCAGTGGATTAAAAAGACAATATCAATGCCCATTGGAAGAGTGTTGGAGGTCGCAGTGGAATAAAAAGACAATATCAGTGCCCCTTGGAAGAGTGGTGGACATTACAGTGGAATAAAAAGACAATATCAATGCCCCTTGGAAGAGTGGTGGAGGTTACATTGGAATAAAAAGATAGTATCAATGCCCCTTGGATGAGTGGTGGAGGTTTCAGTGGATTAAAAAGACAATATCAATGCCCCTTAGAAGAGAGGTTGATGTCGCAGTGGAATAAAAAGACAATATCAATGCCCCTTGGAAGAGTGGTGGAGGTTAAAGTGGAATAAAAAGACAATATCAATGCCCCTTGCAAGAGCTGCGGAGTTGAGAGTGGTTTAAATTGACGGCTTTAATGCCCCTTTGAAGAGAAGTGGAGTTTACAGTAGATTAACAAGACTGTTTTAATGCCCCTTGGAAGAGTGGTGGAGGTCGAAGTGGATTAAAAAGACAATGTCAATGCTCCTTGAAGGAGTGGTGGAAGTCTCAGTTGAATAAAAAGACAATATCAATGCCCCTTGGAAGAGTGTTGGAGGTTACAGTGGAATTAAAAGACAATATCATTGAACCTTGGAAGAACTGTGGAGTTCACAGTGGTTTAACAATAAGGTTTTAATGCACCTTGCAAGAGACGTGGAGGTCACAGTAGCTTAAAATGACGGTTTTATGCCACAAGGAAGAGTGGTTGCGGTCGCACTGGATTAAAAAGACAATATCAATGCCCCTTGGAAGAGTGGTGGAGGTCACAGTGGAATAAAAAGACAATATCAATGCCCCTTGGAAGAGTGGTGGAGGTTACAGTGGAATAAAAAGACAATATCAGTGCCCAGTGGAAGAGATGTGGAGGTCAGTATAGCTTAACAAGACAGTTTTAATGCCCCTTGGAAGAGTGGGGGAGGTCGCAGCGGAAAAAAAAGACAATATCAATGCCCCTTGGAAGAGTGGTGGAGGTCGCAGTAGAATTAAAAAACAATCTCAATGCCCCTTTGAAGAGTGGTGGAAGTCACAGTGGAATAAAAAGACAAAATCAATGCCCCTTGGAAGAGTGGTGGAGTTTACAGTGGAATAAAAAGACAATATCAATGCCCCTCGGAAGAGCTGTCGAGTTCAGAGTGGTTAACCAGACAGTTTTAATGCCCCTTGGAAGAGTGGTGGAGGTCGCAGTGGATTAAAAAGACAATATCAATGACCCTTAGAAGAGAGGTTGAAGTCGCAGTGGAATAAAAAGACAATATCAATGCCCCTTGGAAGAGTGGTGGAGGTTAAAGTGGTATAAAAAGACAATATCAATGCCCCTTCCAAGAGCTGCGGAGTTGAGAGTGGTTTAAATTGACGGCTTTAATGCCCCTTTGAAGAGACGTGGAGTTTACAGCAGATTAACAAGACTGTTTTAATGCCCCTTGGAAGAGTGGTGGAGGTCGCAGTGGATTAAAAAGACAATATCAATGCCCATTGGAAGAGTGTTGGAGGTCGCAGTGGAATAAAAAGACAATATCAGTGCCCCTTGGAAGAGTGGTGGACATTACAGTGGAATAAAAAGACAATATCAATGCCCCTTGGAAGAGTGGTGGAGGTTACATTGGAATAAAAAGACAGTATCAATGCCCCTTGGATGAGTGGTGGAGGTTTCAGTGGATTAAAAAGACAATATCAATGGCCCGTGGAAGAGACGTCGAGGTCACAGTAGTTTAGCAAGACGGTTTCAATGCCCCTTGGAAGATTGCTGGAGGTCACAGTGGATTAAAAAGACAATATCAATGCCCCTTGCAAGAGTGGTGTAAGTTGCAGTGGAAAAAAAAGACAATATCAATGCCCCTTGGACGAGTGGTGGATGTTACAGTGGAATTAAAAGACAATACCAATGCCCCGTGGAATAGATGTGGAGGTCACAGTAGCTTAACAAGATGGTTTTAATGCCCCTTGGAGGACTGGTGAAGGTCGCAGCGGAATAAAAAGACAATATCAATGCCCCTTGGAATACTGGTGGAGGTTACAGTGGAATAAAAAGACAATATCAATGCCCCTTGGAAGAGTGGTGGAGGTCGCAGTGGAATAAAAAGACAATGTCAATGCCCCTTGGAAGAGTGGTGGAGGTTAGAGTGGAATAAAAAGACAATACAAATGCCCCTTGGAAGAACTGTGGAGTTCAGAGTGGTTTCACCACATGGTTTTAATGCCCCTTGGAAGAGACTTCGACGTCACAGTATCTTAACAAGACCGTTTTAAAGCCCCTTGGAAGAGTGGTGGAGGTCGCAGTGGATTAAAAAGACAATATCAATGCCCCTTTGAAGAGTGGTGGAGGTCGCAGTGGAATAAAAAGACAAAATCAATGCCCCTTGGAAGAGTGGTGGAAGTTACAGTGGAATAAAAAGACAATATCAATGCCCCTCGGAAGAGCTGTGGAGTTCAGCGTGGTTTAACCAGACGGTTTTAATGCCCCTTGGAAGAGTGAAGGAGGTCGCAGTGGATTAAAAAGACAATATCAATGCCCCTTAGAAGAGAGGTTGATGTCGCAGTGGAATAAAAAGACAATATCAATGCCCCTTGGAAGAGTGGTGGAGGTTAAAGTGGAATAAAAAGACAATATCAATGCCCCTTGCAAGAGCTGCGGAGTTGAGAGTGGTTTAAATTGACGGCTTTAATGCCCCTTTGAAGAGAAGTGGAGTTTACAGTAGATTAACAAGACTGTTTTAATGCCCCTTGGAAGAGTGGTGGAGGTCGAAGTGGATTAAAAAGACAATGTCAATGCTCCTTGAAGGAGTGGTGGAAGTCTCAGTTGAATAAAAAGACAATATCAATGCCCCTTGGAAGAGTGTTGGAGGTTACAGTGGAATAAAAAGACAATATCATTGAACCTTGGAAGAACTGTGGAGTTCACAGTGGTTTAACAATACGGTTTTAATGCACCTTGGAAGAGACGTGGAGGTCACAGTAGCTTAAAATGACGGTTTTATGCCACAAGGAAGAGTGGTTGCGGTCGCACTGGATTAAAAAGACAATATCAATGCCCCTTGGAAGAGTGGTGGAGGTCACAGTGGAATAAAAAGACAATATCAATGCCCCTTGGAAGAGTGGTGGAGGTTACAGTGGAATAAAAAGACAATATCAATGTCCAGTGGAAGAGATGTGGAGGTCAGTGTAGCTTAACAATACAGTTTTAATGCCCCTTGGAAGAGTGGGGGAGGTCGCAGCGGAAAAAAAAGACAATATCAATGCCCCTTGGAAGAGTGGTGGAGGTCGCAGTAGAATTAAAAAACAATCTCAATGCCCCTTTGAAGAGTGGTGGAAGTCACAGTGGAATAAAAAGACAAAATCAATGCCCCTTGGAAGAGTGGTGGAGTTTACAGTGGAATAAAAAGACAATATCAATGCCCCTCGGAAGAGCTGTGGAGTTCAGAGTGGTTAACCAGACAGTTTTAATGCCCCTTGGAAGAGTGGTGGAGGTCACAGTGGACTAAAAAGACAATATCAATGACCCTTAGAAGAGAGGTTGAAGTCGCAGTGGAATAAAAAGACAATATCAATGCCCCTTGGAAGAGTGGTGGAGGTTAAAGTGGTATAAAAAGACAAAATCAATGCCCCTTGGAAGAGTGGTGGAGGTTAAAGTGGAATAAAAAGACAATATCAATGCCCTTTGCAAGAGCTGCGGAGTTGAGAGTGGTTTAAATTGACGGCTTTAATGCCCCTTTGAAGAGAAGTGGAGTTTACAGTAGATTAACAAGACTGTTTTAATGCCCCTTGGAAGAGTGGTGGAGGTCGAAGTGGATTAAAAAGACAATGTCAATGCTCCTTGAAGGAGTGGTGGAAGTCTCAGTTGAATAAAAAGACAATATCAATGTCCCTTGGAAGAGTGTTGGAGGTTACAGTGGAATAAAAAGACAATATCATTGAACCTTGGAAGAACTGTGGAGTTCACAGTGGTTTAACAATACAGTTTTATTGCACCTTGGAAGAGACGTGGAGGTCACAGTAGCTTAAAATGACGGTTTTATGCCACAAGGAAGAGTGGTTGCGGTCGCACTGGATTAAAAAGACAATATCAATGCCCCTTGCAAGAGTGGTGGAGGTCACAGTGGAATAAAAAGACAATATCAATGCCCCTTGGAAGAGTGGTGGAGGTTACAGTGGAATAAAAAGACAATATCAATGCCCAGTGGAAGAGATGTGGAGGTCAGTGTAGCTTAACAAGACAGTTTTAATGCCCCTTGGAAGAGTGGGGGAGGTCGCAGCGGAAAAAAAAGACAATATCAATGCCCCTTGGAAGAGTGGTGGAGGTCGCAGTAGAATTAAAAAACAATCTCAATGCCCCTTTGAAGAGTGGTGGAAGTCACAGTGCAATAAAAAGACAAAATCAATGCCCCTTGGAAGAGTGGTGGAAGTTACAGTGGAATAAAAAGACAATATCAATGCCCCTCGGAAGAGCTGTCGAGTTCAGAGTGGTTAACCAGACAGTTTTAATGCCCCTTGGAAGAGTGGTGGAGGTCGCAGTGGATTAAAAAGACAATATCAATGACCCTTAGAAGAGAGGTTGAAGTCGCAGTGGAATAAAAAGACAATATCAATGCCCCTTGGAAGAGTGGTGGAGGTTAAAGTGGTATAAAAAGACAATATCAATGCCCCTTCCAAGAGCTGCGGAGTTGAGAGTGGTTTAAATTGACGGCTTTAATGACCCTTTGAAGAGACGTGGAGTTTACAGCAGATTAACAAGACTGTTTTAATGCCCCTTGGAAGAGTGGTGGAGGTCGCAGTGGATTAAAAAGACAATATCAATGCCCATTGGAAGAGTGTTGGAGGTCGCAGTGGAATAAAAAGACAATATCAGTGCCCCTTGGAAGAGTGGTGGACATTACAGTGGAATAAAAAGACAATATCAATGCCCCTTGGAAGAGTGGTGGAGGTTACATTGGAATAAAAAGACAGTATCAATGCCCCTTGGATGAGTGGTGGAGGTTTCAGTGGATTAAAAAGACAATATCAATGGCCCGTGGAAGAGACGTCGAGGTCACAGTAGTTTAGCAAGACGGTTTCAATGCCCCTTGGAAGATTGCTGGAGGTCACAGTGGATTAAAAAGACAATATCAATGCCCCTTGCAAGAGTGGTGTAAGTTGCAGTGGAAAAAAAAGACAATATCAATGCCCCTTGGACGAGTGGTGGATGTTACAGTGGAATTAAAAGACAATACCAATGCCCCGTGGAATAGATGTGGAGGTCACAGTAGCTTAACAAGATGGTTTTAATGCCCCTTGGAGGACTGGTGAAGGTCGCAGCGGAATAAAAAGACAATATCAATGCCCCTTGGAATACTGGTGGAGGTTACAGTGGAATAAAAAGACAATATCAATGCCCCTTGGAAGAGTGGTGGAGGTCGCAGTGGAATAAAAAGACAATGTCAATGCCCCTTGGAAGAGTGGTGGAGGTTAGAGTGGAATAAAAAGACAATACAAATGCCCCTTGGAAGAACTGTGGAGTTCAGAGTGGTTTCACCACATGGTTTTAATGCCCCTTGGAAGAGACTTCGACGTCACAGTATCTTAACAAGACCGTTTTAAAGCCCCTTGGAAGAGTGGTGGAGGTCGCAGTGGATTAAAAAGACAATATCAATGCCCCTTTGAAGAGTGGTGGAGGTCGCAGTGGAATAAAAAGACAAAATCAATGCCCCTTGGAAGAGTGGTGGAAGTTACAGTGGAATAAAAAGACAATATCAATGCCCCTCGGAAGAGCTGTGGAGTTCAGCGTGGTTTAACCAGACGGTTTTAATGCCCCTTGGAAGAGTGAAGGAGGTCGCAGTGGATTAAAAAGACAATATCAATGCCCCTTAGAAGAGAGGTTGATGTCGCAGTGGAATAAAAAGACAATATCAATGCCCCTTGGAAGAGTGGTGGAGGTTAAAGTGGAATAAAAAGACAATATCAATGCCCCTTGCAAGAGCTGCGGAGTTGAGAGTGGTTTAAATTGACGGCTTTAATGCCCCTTTGAAGAGAAGTGGAGTTTACAGTAGATTAACAAGACTGTTTTAATGCCCCTTGGAAGAGTGGTGGAGGTCGAAGTGGATTAAAAAGACAATGTCAATGCTCCTTGAAGGAGTGGTGGAAGTCTCAGTTGAATAAAAAGACAATATCAATGCCCCTTGGAAGAGTGTTGGAGGTTACAGTGGAATAAAAGGACAATATCATTGAACCTTGGAAGAACTGTGGAGTTCACAGTGGTTTAACAATACGGTTTTAATGCACCTTGGAAGAGACGTGGAGGTCACAGTAGCTTAAAATGACGGTTTTATGCCACAAGGAAGAGTGGTTGCGGTCGCACTGGATTAAAAAGACAATATCAATGCCCCTTGGAAGAGTGGTGGAGGTCACAGTGGAATAAAAAGACAATATCAATGCCCCTTGGAAGAGTGGTGGAGGTTACAGTGGAATAAAAAGACAATATCAATGTCCAGTGGAAGAGATGTGGAGGTCAGTGTAGCTTAACAAGACAGTTTTAATGCCCCTTGGAAGAGTGTGGGAGGTCGCAGCGGAAAAAAAAGACAATATCAATGCCCCTTCGAAGAGTGGTGGAGGTCGCAGTAGAATTAAAAAACAATCTCAATGCCCCTTTGAAGAGTGGTGGAAGTCACAGTGGAATAAAAAGACAAAATCAATGCCCCTTGGAAGAGTGGTGGAGTTTACAGTGGAATAAAAAGACAATATCAATGCCCCTCGGAAGAGCTGTGGAGTTCAGAGTGGTTAACCAGACAGTTTTAATGCCCCTTGGAAGAGTGGTGGAGGTCACAGTGGACTAAAAAGACAATATCAATGACCCTTAGAAGAGAGGTTGAAGTCGCAGTGGAATAAAAAGACAATATCAATGCCCCTTGGAAGAGTGGTGGAGGTTAAAGTGGTATAAAAAGACAAAATCAATGCCCCTTGGAAGAGTGGTGGAGGTTAAAGTGGAATAAAAAGACAATATCAATGCCCCTTGCAAGAGCTGCGGAGTTGAGAGTGGTTTAAATTGACGGCTTTAATGCCCCTTTGAAGAGAAGTGGAGTTTACAGTAGATTAACAAGACTGTTTTAATGCCCCTTGGAAGAGTGGTGGAGGTCGAAGTGGATTAAAAAGACAATGTCAATGCTCCTTGAAGGAGTGGTGGAAGTCTCAGTTGAATAAAAAGACAATATCAATGTCCCTTGGAAGAGTGTTGGAGGTTACAGTGGAATAAAAAGACAATATCATTGAACCTTGGAAGAACTGTGGAGTTCACAGTGGTTTAACAATACGGTTTTATTGCACCTTGCAAGAGACGTGGAGGTCACAGTAGCTTAAAATGACGGTTTTATGCCACAAGGAAGAGTGGTTGCGGTCGCACTGGATTAAAAAGACAATATCAATGCCCCTTGCAAGAGTGGTGGAGGTCACAGTGGAATAAAAAGACAATATCAATGCCCCTTGGAAGAGTGGTGGAGGTTACAGTGGAATAAAAAGACAATATCAATGCCCAGTGGAAGAGATGTAGAGGTCAGTGTAGCTTAACAAGACAGTTTTAATGCCCCTTGGAAGAGTGGGGGAGGTCGCAGCGGAAAAAAAAGACAATATCAATGCCCCTTGGAAGAGTGGTGGAGGTCGCAGTAGAATTAAAAAACAATCTCAATGCCCCTTTGAAGAGTGGTGGAAGTCACAGTGCAATAAAAAGACAAAATCAATGCCCCTTGGAAGAGTGGTGGAAGTTACAGTGGAATAAAAAGACAATATCAATGCCCCTCGGAAGAGCTGTGGAGTTTAGTGTTGAGCCACCCCCGTAGTGTTCGAGTTCGGTTCGGTTCGTCGAACACCCGTGTGTTCGCCGAACTGTTCGTCGAACTGTTCGTCGAACACCTTCGAACACCGTTAAAACCAATGGCAGGCAAACAAAAACACATAGAAACACATAGAAAACACCTTCAAAGGTGTCCAAAAGCTGACAAACTGCTCAGAAGACACAACTAACACATGGAAAAGTGACAAGTACATATAGTCATGCGAAAAGAAATGAGGTGGAGGAGTAAAAGGAGGGGGAGACACAGATATAGGCATGTCATGCCCTTCTAAAATCCAAAAAGTGAGAAGCCGACACGTTCAGTCCGCTCCTGCCCGTGCCACCTCCGCGTCGCCGGGTTTGTGCCAGAGCCACGGTGAACCCTGACGGCCAGCCCCCCTCTCCCAATACTGGTGCCTGTCCGCTGGTGTGTCGAGCGAGCCCCCCTGTGGTGGAGGCAGCTCTAAGCTTTTTAATTTAAATTGTCTCTCTAATTTGAATGAATACACTTTAAATCCATTTACAAGGATCTATTGGAGGGCAAGTCTCATGCCAGCAGCCGCGTAATTCCAGCTCCAGTAGCGTCCACTAAAGCTGCTGCAGTTAAAAAGCTTTTATAAGGATCGAGCTCGGCTGTCCACCGCAAGGCATCCTACTGCCAGTCCCAGCCCCTATGCCTTGGGGTGCCTCCTGATGCTCTTCACTGAGTATCCCGTGGTCCCGAAGCATTTCCTTTGAAAAAATTAAGTGTCCAAACTACAGGTGGTGTAGCTTGGTTAACAGCCGGGATAATCCGCTGACTAGCAGACACTGCTACTAGGCACAAAGTATTTCCTGGGCTAGATGCAGTTAAAAATTTGTAATTAGATACTCTCGTTGGATGCTGAGAAAGCATTCCATAGAGTCTCCTGGCACGCCATATATGATTCTCTTAAAAAGCTTGGGGTTTGGGTCTAGGGGACCCTTTTATAGCCAAAATCATGGCCCTGTATCGCAATACGTCACCTAGGCTGAAGATAAATGGAACTGTAGCACCCTGAGGGCTCGGTTGCTACAGAGGTATTGCACCTCACCCAGAGGTGTGATATCTCACTCTCAGGTAAGGATGTAGTGTGGATCAGGACCCGACACCTGCATGCATTACACCACATTGCCGTGGGGCAGGGCGACCAATATGCCCCTGAGATGGGCACGACAGTCCCTGTCCCTGGCTGGAGTGGGGGGAGGGAACACTGAGGAAGGGGAACCCTGTAGTGCAGGAGCAGGGAGGAAGCAGTTCCTGGGTGCATTGAGAAGGGAGTATAAAAGGTGGGCACCATCTTAGTTCAGTGCAGAGAAGTCTGAGCAGAAGTGGCAGGGAGCAGGGGCTCTGCATGAGCTCTGCTCCGGAGGCGGGCCTAGTAACAGAGGCCCAGGCCTGGAAGAGGGAGAAGGAAGGAAGAGGAGCGGAGAAGGCTCCAGGAACGAGGAACGAAGGGATCTCAGGGGTGCGGACGGGCGAGTCGCCACCGCACGCCCGAATCCACCTGCGTGGAGGGGTCAGGCCAAAGGGGGAGACCGGTCCCCGAAACTAGTGGAGGCAGGAAACGACCCTCAGCTAGAAACAGGAGGCTGTGACATTTTATGTGGTGCAGCCCCTCGCTACACCCGCTAGGAAGGCACCACATAGGGTCAGGGAAACTGGCGCCAAGTTTACCAAGAGGAGGCCCGAGGCAGCCGGACAGAAGGGTTGGTAAGAAAGGCCAGACAAAGGACACACAAAGGGGGTCCTGTGAAGCACTCCAAAGTTATCTGGGAGTTGTCTGAGCCCCTCACCTGGTGAGCACAGTACGACGTGGGCAGCCATTACCTGCAGACGTGGTCTGGATAATAAGAACTGTGAGTAAAGGCCCTGGACTGCATCACTGACTCCGTGTCATTACTGCTGCTGCCCTGCACCATCACCCCCATCCTCCGCATACACTGCCCTGAGGCTATACTACTCCCGTGGGGAGTTATGCTACGCTCTGCTGCACCCACAACACCAGCCTCAGCGGTCTGCCCTGGAGCGGCGGTTCACTCTGACCGCAATCCACGGGTGGCGTAGTCGGACATTTAAACATCAAAACCACATAAATAGTTCCGCCACTGGTTTGACTGCCCTGAGCCACAGAACCGGGTTGCCACCACGGAGACTACAACCACCAGCATCCACCAAAAAGGGTCCGGCTCCGGGTGTCCCAAGGCCCAGGGGGCGCGTCAGAACATTTTCATCACCTTTCACAATCACCAATGGGACAAGGCAGGGATGTTCTCTGTCCCCTCTCTTATACATCCTAGTGACGGAGCACCTGCTCTCATCAATTCGCCATAACCCCAATATTAGATGGATTGAGGTGGGAGGCACCGAGTACAAGTGCTCTCTATTTGCTGATGATGTCCTAGTATATATCACTCAATCACATATATCCATCCATGCTGTTATGGCTGAAATAGATCACTTTGTTACATGGTCAAATTTTAAAATCAATGCAGCGAAGTCTGAGGCCCTCGATGTCTCCCTCCCCAAATCCATATAGGATTCCATCCAGTCCAACTTTCCCTCACAGGGTATCAAATACTTAGGAATTCCTATTCATAGAGACCTCTCCCATCTATGTTATCTTAATTTTGGGCCCTTTATTGAACAACTCCATACAGACCACGGTTGGCAAGTTAGAACTGTAAGATTCACTACGTGAACCACTGGTGTTTTGTGGAAAAGCACATGTACACTGTGTTCCAAATTATTATGCAAAAAGTGTTTAGGAGTGATAAGGGAAGAATTTGTTTGTTTGTCAGTTAAACTCATTGATGGTGATGTGTGTCAGGGCTCTTTATATCACTGTAAGCAATTGCAGACACCTGTGCTAATTAGTTTGGCAGGTGTGTCCAATGAAAGGCAAGACTACTTAAGAAGGCTGTCTCACATTATTAAGCAGCCTACATTTTCTGCCAAAATGGGAAAGAAAAAGGATGTGTCGGCTGCTGAGAAGCAACAAATTGTGGAGTGTTTAGGTCAAGGCATGACTACAATCAACATTGTACGATGATCAGGATGAAGTATCTTGGCAATCAAGAAGTATGTAGCTGATTCACAGTACACACGTGTGCGTGCTGATAAGGGCAAATTGAGGACTCTTTCCTACATTCAATTACGTCAGGTTGAAAGAGCAGCGGCAAAAAAGCCATAGCAGCAGATAAGTTTTTGAAGCTGCTGGTGCCTCCAACGTCCCCCGAACAACAAGATGCAGGGTCCTTCAGAGGTTTGCAGCTGTGCATACGCCATCCTGTCGACCTCCTCTATCCACTTCACACAAGCAGAAATGGCTCCAGTGGGCCAAACATTACATGAAGACTGATTTCAAAACTGTTTTGTTCACGGATGAGTGCCGTGCAACGCTCGATGGTCCAGATGGATGGAGTGGAGGATGGCTGGTTGATGGACACCCCACGCAAACACGGCTACAGCGCCAACAAAAGGAGGTGGAGTAATGTTTTGGGCTGGAATCATGGGGAGAGAGATTGTCGGCCCCTTTAGGATCCCTGAAGGCGCTAAAGATGAACTCCATAATGTATGTGGATTTTCTCAAACAGCACTTCCTGCCATGGTTCAAGAAGAAGAACCGTGTATTTCACAGCAAGATAATTTTTTTGCATGATAATGCACCATCTCATGCTGCACATAAAACATCTGCATCTCTGGCTGATATGGGCATAAAATGGGACAAACTTATGGTGTGACCCCCATGCTCCCCTGACCTCTACCCCATTCAGAACCTTTGGAGCATCATTAAAAGGAGTGTCTATGATGGCGGGAGGCAGTTCACATCTAAGCAACAGCTCTGGGAGGGTATTCTGTCCTCATGCAAAACAATTGAAGCAGAAACCATCCAAAACCTGACAAATTCAATGGACGAGAGAGTTCAGAAGCTCCTTTCGAACAAGGGGTCCTATGTGAAAATGTAACATCACCTAGAATAAAGTTTTGAGTTGAAAACTGTTTGATTTCAGTTTCTAACAACCTGCTAATGCTTATAATTTCAAAAATGACCATTTTTTTCGTCTTTATTAAAATGAAAAGGTTGATCGAAAAGTTTGGGGGATCTAAGAGTGTGGCAACCCAGTAGTCATGATTACTTCGAATTCTGACAATATGAGGGTCATGCTGCAGGTAGTGCAGCAAGAAGGCACTTATGTGTCTTGCGCATCTCGGAGCCCCAAAATTGTTTTCCGGGCTAGATGCAGCTAAAAATGATTATTAATTTTAAATCTGGTGAAGCTTTAGTATAGATGGCCTAATAGGATCAGTGCTGCACACTGCTACAAAGCCCAAATTATTTTCCAGTCAAGATACAGATAAACATGATTAGTAATTTTAAATCTGGTGGAGCTTATTATAGATGGCCTAATAGAATCAGTGCTGCACACTGCTACAAAGCCCAAATTATTTTCCAGCCAAGATACAGATAAACATGATTAGTAATTTGAAAGCTTAAAACGGTTGGTAGGGTGATTTTAACCAATCATCAAGCTTTTACTCTCCCCAGGATGACACAGGGGTAGAAAAGTCGTTTCGGATCCATGATTTGTTCATCTTTATGAACGTGAGTCTGTCTACATTATCAGTGGAGAGCCGCGTGCGCTTATCTGTCAGCACACCACCAGCAGCGCTGAACACACGTTCAGACAGAACGCTGGCTGCGGGGCATGACAAGATCTCCAAGGCGTAAGTGGCTAGCTCCGGCCATTTATCCAGATTGGAAGCCCAAAAAGAGCAAGGGTCCAGTGACACAGTCATGGCTTCAATGTTTACTTGGAGATACTCCTGTACCATCGTCTCTAGGCGTTGACTATGTGTCAGACCTCTTGTCTCCTGTGGCCTTGCAAAGGATGGGCTAAAAAAGTGGTGAAATGATTCCGCAAAATTGATGTTACCAGCAGATACTGTGGTTCTGTTACGGTTTGAGTGCTGAACACTTGACGGTCCCACGGTTGGCAAGTTGGAACTGTGAGATTCACTACGTGCACCACTGGTATTTTGTGGAAAAGCACATGTAAGATTCTGCAACAGTCTCTGCTGATACTCCTGCATGCGTGCATCCCTTTCTATGGCAGGAATAATTTCTGCAAATTTACTTTTGTACCGGGGATCTAACAGTGTGGCAACCCAGTAGTCAGGATTATTTCTAATTCTCACAATTCGAGGGTCATGTTGCAGGTAGTGCAGCAAGAAGGCACTCATGTGTGTTGCGCATCCAGGAGCACCAAGTCCCTGTTGTGTTGGTGGCGAGGTAACAATCATGCTTCCTTCCTCTGTCCTCTCCCCCCAACCTCGCACAACAGAAATGTGATCAAGGTCTCCCTCATCTGATGAGTCTTCCATCAGTTCGTCCTCCACTTCTTTCTGGGCTCCTGCACCTTCCTCACTAGTTTGGCTGCTACCATGCGCCCTGGTAAAACCATCTCCCCCACCCTCACATGCCTGCCGCCTTGGTGCTGCCGACCGTCTGGACCTTGCAGATGTTAGCCCTTCCGCATACAACTCCTCCTCCTCTACTTCCTCCACCTCCTCTTGTGCCACCACCTGACTCCGAATTCTGTTTAACATGTGCTCCAGCATGTAAATCACCGGAATAGTCATGCTGATAATGGCATCGTCAGCACTAAACATCTTCGTCGCCATTTCAAAACTGTGCAGAAGGGTGCATAGGTCCCTGATCTGAGACCACTCCTCCAGCGTGATTTGCCCCACCTCTGGATCTCGTTGGCCCAGGCTATACGTCAGAACTTCTTGCACCAGGGCTTGTCGGTGCTGCCACAGTCGCTGCAACATGTGCAGAGTTGAATTCCACCGGGTAGGCACATCGCATTTTAGCCGGTGAAGTGGCAGGCCCAACGACTTCTGTAGAGATGTAAGTCGCTGAGCTGCGGGATGCAAACGGCGGAAGTGAGCACACAGCGACCGTGCCCTATGCAGAAGGCCATCTAGTCTGGGATAGTGGGCTAAAAATTGCTGGACAACCAGGTTCAACACGTGAGCCATACAAGGCACGTGTGTGACATTGCCCCGGCGAAGGGCCGCACCCAGGTTTGCAGCATTGTCGCACACGGCCTTCCCTGGTTTCAGGTCCAGTGGAGACAACCATTCATGAAATTCGTTCTCCAGAGCTGACCACAACTCCTCAGCTGTATGACTCACATTTCCCAGACATTTCAATGTAAAAACCGCCTGATGACGTTGAGCCCTACTGCCAGCATAGTAAGGAGGTGTGCAGGATCCCTTCTGCGCAGTTAGAAAGCTTGTGGCATGACCAGACAGGCTTTGGGTGCAGGTGGAAGACCGAGAGGAGGTTGAGGAGGCAGAAGCAGTGGAGGAACTTTGACATAAAGAGGATTGACGCACAACTCGTGGGGACGGCAAGACTTGGACAGCAGCCCCTTGTCCTGCTGTCACCATAGTTACCCAGTGCCCAGTCAGCGACATGTAACGCCCCTGTCCATGCCTACTCATCCAAGTGTCTGTGGTGAAATGCACCCTGTCACACACAGAGTTTCTCAAAGAAGCGGTGATGTTGTGTGCGACATGCTGGTGGAGCGCAGGCACACCTTTCTTTGAGAAGTAGTGCCGACTGGGCATCTGGTACTGGGGCACTGCGACGGACATAAGGTCTCGAAAATCCTCTGTGTCCACCAGGCGGAAAGGCAGCATTTCTGTAGCCAAGAGCTTGCAGATGGTGAAATTCAACCTCTTAGCTTTCTCATGGCTAGGAGGAAATGGTCTTTTACTTGTCCACATCTGAGGGACCGAGGGCTGGCTATTGTGCTTAGACGGGGTTGATAAGGGTGTCCCCGGCAAACTGCCGGTCTGTGAGGAAGATGCAGGCGGACAAGTTAGGTTGCCTTGATCCAAAGGTGGTGCTATCGATGTCGGACAGCGCTCAACACCAGCTGGTGTTACCACCTCCAAAGAAAATGATGACCTGCCAATCACGCTGGCTGTTGCGGGTAAAGAGGTGGCAGGTCTGCGCCCCAAAACAGGTGTGATTGCTGTCCCCCCAGTCACAGAGGATGAAGAGGCCGCGGATGCACAAGATATGGCAGACGGTGGTTGGCCCGGCCGGCTAGGCCGCATTGTAGCACACTGAGCTTCCCACTGCAACTTATGCTTCATGTCCATGTGCCGGTTCATGCATGAAGTACTCAAACTATGTATTTTTTGGCCTCTACTTAGCTTTTGCTGACAAATGTTACAGATAACACGAGTTGGGTCATCTTTATCGATCTGAAAAAATGCCCAGGCTATGCAAGGCTTAGCACCCATGCGACCTAAAGAGCCACCACGACTTGTGGTGAGAGGCAGAGTTGTGTTTGAGGATGCAGTTGTTGACGTGCTTCCAGTACTACGTCTCTGTCCAGGAAGGCGCAACCTGACCTCGTCGTCACTAGCATCTTCCTCCACCTCCTCTGCTGACCTCATCTCTTGGCTGACTGTGGGTTGACAGTAAGTGGGATCTCCAACCTCATCATCATCACCCTGTGCGTTATCACACCCGTCGTCCTCAGAGCCAACCTGTTCCTGCCCTGAGAAAAAAATAAAGTTGTCGCTCCAATCAGGTATTTGAGTCTTATCATCGTCTTCCTCATTGTCTCCACCAACAGGAGTTACAGTTTGGGAATGAGGGTCTACATTATGGTCAGAACCTTCTGCGTCTGGTCCTGGATCCGACTCATAAAGATTCTGGGCATCAGTGCAGATCATTTCCTCGTCTGGATTCACAGAAGCGCTGGAGTCGACCTCTGATTCCCAGGCTATAGTATGAGTAAACAGCTCTGCAGACTCAACCATCTGTTCTACCTCATACTCAGACGGGCAGCTGGAGATTTGGGAGCTGTGAGGAAGCAAGTGCGATTGGGGTGACACCTTTGAGGACTGGAGTATTTGTGATGTTGAAGTTGATGTGGAGGAGAGCCCACTTAAAGGGGCACTTGATATCCGTTGAAGCACCTGCTGTTTTTGTGCCTCATCTGGAATTTGTAGCGATTGGCGTGGCCGTAAGAAAGGGATCTTATCACATTGTCCGCTAAAAGAAGTAGACATTTTAGTTTGGCTGGAAGATGGTCTTTCTTCTGCAGATGTTACTGTTGCTTTAACACCTACCCCACGGACACAACCTTTTTTCCCCTTCCCAACACGCCTATTCCCCTTTCCACCAGCAGCAGGCCTTTTTCCACTCATTTTGGTGGTTAACTAATTCACAACTCTGGAGTTGTTTGCACAAAAAAAACAATGGATGGGAACCGAGCAGAGCTGAGTGGCCAAACTGTGGTATTAGGCCAAAACTATTGGCTGGGTTAGATGCAGAAAAAAATTATATTCAATTTGCAACCTGATGGAGGTCAGTATAGATGGACTAATAGAACAAGTCCCACACACAGCTAGAAGCCCAAATATTTTTTCAGAGCTAGATGCAGATAAAAATTATTTTTAATTTGCAACCTGATGGAGGTCAGTATAGATGGACTAATAGAGAAAGTCCCACACACTGCTAGAAGGCCAAATATTTTTTCAGAGCTAGATGCAGATAAAAATTATTTTTAATTTGCAACCTGATGGAGGTCAGTATAGATGGACTAATAGTCCCACACACTGCTAGAAGGCCAAATATTTTTTCAGAGGTAGATGCAGAAAAAAATATATTCAGTTTGCAACCTGATGGAGGTCTGTATAGATGGATTAATAGAACAAGTCCCACACACAGCTAGAAGCCCAATATTTTTTCAGAGGTAGATGCAGAAAAAAATATATTCAGTTTGCAACCTGATGGAGGTCAGTATAGATGGACTAATACAACAAGTCCCACACACAGCTAGAAGCCCAATATTTTTTCAGAGGTAGATGCAGAAAAAAATATATTCAGTTTGCAACCTGATGGAGGTCTGTATAGATGGATTAATAGAACAAGTCCCACACACAGCTAGAAGCCCAATATTTTTTCAGAGGTAGATGCAGAAAAAAATATTTTCAGTTTGCAACCTGATGGAGGTCTGTATAGATGGATTAATAGAACAAGTCCCACACACAGCTAGAAGCCCAATATTTTTTCAGAGGTAGATGAAGAAAAAAATATATGCAGTTTGCAACCTGATGGAGGTCAGTATAGATGGACTAATACAACAAGTCCCACACACAGCTAGAAGCCCAATATTTTTTCAGAGCTAGATGCAGAAAAAAATTATATTCAATTTGCAACCTGATGGAGGTCAGTATAGATGGACTAATAGAATGATGCTATGCCCAAAAGATTTTACTTCACTAGGTGCAGTAAAAAAATTGGTATTCTATACACAGGTGGTATATCTTGCAACACAGATAGGCTACTCCACTGACTAACACACTCTGCAATAGGCCAAAAAGGATTAGCTTTGCTAGATTCAGCCAAATGCTGTGAAAAAAACTTGCACAGCACTGGCACAGACCTGCCTGGCAAAAACTGATAGGAACTGATGTAACCTAGTCCTGAAAAGGACTCCAATTACAATTAGTCTTTACTCCCACAATCTATCTATTTAAGAGCACAGACCTGCCTGATAAAAGTCATAGGAAATGCTGTAACCTAGTCCTTAAAAGGACTGCAATCACAACTATTCCCTACTCCCAAGCTATCTGTAGATTTGTGCGAAAATTGGCTTGAAATTAACAAGGTATAGCGCACACAGCAACAGCGGTGCCGTCTAACACGCAGCTGCAGCAGTGAGAAAATGGTGGCGATGGGGAAAATGGCTTGGTCTTATAGGGCAAGGACATGTGACATACCCTGCCAATGACACATGCCCTTGCTTGTGTGAAAAAAAGCACTTCGCTCCGTGTGTGCGCTGCTGATAGGCTGACAGATTGCACCTCCCCACTGTAAATGCGGGAAAGAGAAAAAAAAATGGAGATCTTCATTGTTCCTGCAGAGATCCATCCCCTGCCCCTCCCCCCACCCCGCTGTACATGCAAACTGCGTATTAACATTAATTTTCATCATTACTGAGAAAAAATCCAGTTATGATTTTGGTGCACGAACAGTTATCGAACATAACCTCGAACAGCCGAATTTTTCTCAAATTGTTCGTGTTCGCCGAACGGCTCGAACACCGCCCAAAACAGCTCGAATTTGAGATTGGCGAACAGTTCGAGTAGAACAACGCTCATCTCTAGTGGAGTTCAGAGTGGTTAACCAGACAGTTTTAATGCCCCTTGGAAGAGTGGTGGAGGTCGCAGTGGATTAAAAAGACAATATCAATGACCCTTAGAAGAGAGGTTGAAGTCGCAGTGGAATAAAAAGACAATATCAATGCCCCTTGGAAGAGTGGTGGAGGTTAAAGTGGAATAAAAAGACAATATCAATGCCCCTTCCAAGAGCTGCGGAGTTGAGAGTGGTTTAAATTGACGGCTTTAATGCCCCTTTGAAGAGACGTGGAGTTTACAGCAGATTAACAAGACTGTTTTAATGCCCCTTGGAAGAGTGGTGGAGGTCGAAGTGGATTAAAAAGACAATGTCAATGCTCCTTGAAGGAGTGGTGGAAGTCTCAGTTGAATAAAAAGACAATATCAATGCCCCTTGGAAGAGTGTTGGAGGTTACAGTGGAATAAAAAGACAATATCAATGAACCTTGGAAGAACTGTGGAGTTCACAGTGGTTTAACAATACGGTTTTAATGCACCTTGGAAGAGACGTGGAGGTCACTGTAGCTTAAAATGACGGTTTTATGCCACAAGGAAGAGTGGTTGCGGTCGCACTGTATTAAAAAGACAATATCAATGCCCCTTGGAAGAGTGGTGGAGGTTACAGTGGAATAAAAAGACAATATCAATGCCCAGTGGAAGAGATGTGGAGGTCACTGTAGCTTAACAAGACAGTTTTAATGCCCCTTGGAAGAGTGGTGGAGGTCACAGTGGAATAAAAAGACAATGTCAATGCTCCTTGAAGGAGTGGTGGAAGTCTCAGTTGAATAAAAAGACAATATCAATGCCCCTTGGAAGAGTGTTGGAGGTTACAGTGGAATAAAAAGACAATATCAATGAACCTTGGAAGAACTGTGGAGTTCACAGTGGTTTAACAATACGGTTTTAATGCACCTTGGAAGAGACGTGGAGGTCACTGTAGCTTAAAATGACGGTTTTATGCCACAAGGAAGAGTGGTTGCGGTCGCACTGTATTAAAAAGACAATATCAATGCCCCTTGGAAGAGTGGTGGAGGTTACAGTGGAATAAAAAGACAATATCAATGCCCAGTGGAAGAGATGTGGAGGTCACTGTAGCTTAACAAGACAGTTTTAATGCCCCTTGGAAGAGTGGTGGAGGTCGCAGTGGAATAAAAAAACAATGTCAATGCCCTTTGGAAGAGTGGTGGAGGTTAGAGTGGAAGAAAAAGACAATACCAATGCCCCTTGGAAGAACTGTGGAGTTCAGAGTGGTTTATCCAGACGGTTTTACTGCCCCTTGGAAGAGACGTGGAGGTCACAGTAGCTTAACAAGACAGTTTTAATGCCCCTTGGAAGAGTGGTGGAGGTCGCAGTGGATTAAAAAGACAATATCAATGCCCATTGGAAGAGTGTTGGAGGTTACAGTGGAATAAAAAGACAATATCAGTGCCCCTTGGAAGAGTGGTGGACATTACAGTGGAATTAAAAGACAATATCATTGCCCCTTGGAAGAGTGGTGGAGGTTACATTGGAATAAAAAGACAATATCAATGCCCAGTGGAAGAGATGTGGAGGTCACTGTAGCTTAACAAGACAGTTTTAATGCCCCTTGGAAGAGTGGTGGAGGTCGCAGTTGAATAAAAAAACAATGTCAATGCCCTTTGGAAGAGTGGTGGAGGTCACAGTGGATTAAAAAGACAATATCAATGCCCCTTGGAAGAGTGGAGTAGGTCGTAGTGGAATAAAAAGACAATATCAATGCCCCTTGGACGAGTGGTGGATGTTACAGTGGAATTAAAAGACAATATCAATGCCCCTTGGAAGAGTGGTGGAGGTTACAGTGGAATAAAAAGACAATATCAATGCCCAGTGGAAGAGTGGTTAAGGTCGCAGTGAATTAAAAAGGCAATATCAATGCCCATTGGAAGAGTGGTTAAGGTCGCAGTGGAATAAAAAGACAAAATCAATGCCCCTTGGAAGAGCTGTGGAGTACAGAGTGGTTTAACCAGACGGTTTTAATGCCATTTGAAAGAGAGGTGAAGGTCACAGTAGCTTAACAAGACTGTTTTAATGACCTTGGAAGAGTGGTGGAGGTCGCAGTGGATTAAAAAGACAAAATCAATGCCCTTTGGAAGAGTGGTGGAGGTCGCAGTGGAATAAAAAGACAATATCAATGCCCCTTGGAAGAGTGGTAGAGGTTACATTGGAATAAAAAGACAATATCAATGCCCAGTGGAAGAGTTGTGGAGGTCACTGTAGCTTAACAAGATGGTCTTAATGCCGCTTGGAAGAGTGGTGGAGGTCGCAGCGGAATAAAAAGACAATGTCAATGCCCCTTGGAAGAGTGGTGGAAGTTAGAGTGGAAAAAAAAGACAATACCAATGCTCCTTGGAAGAGCTGTAGAGTTTAGAGTAGTTTAAATTGACGGTTTTAATGCACCTTGGAAGAGACGTGGAGGTAACAATGGATTAAAAAGACAATATCAATGCCCCAAGGAAGAGTAGTGGAGGTCGCAGTGGAATAAAAGACAATATCAATGCCCCGTGGAAGGGACATGGAGGTCACAGTAGCTTAACAAGATGGTTTTATTGCCCCTTGAAAGAGAGGTGGAGGTCGCAGTTGATTAAAAAGACAATATCAATGCCACTTTAAAGAGTGGTGGAGGTCGCAGTGGAATAAAAAGACAATATCAATGACCCTTGGAAGAGCTTTGGAGTTCAGAGTGGTTTAACTTGATGGTTTTAATGCTCCTTGGAAGAGACGTGGAGGTCACAGTAGCTTAACTAGACGGTTTTAATGCCCCTTGGAAGAGTGGTGGAGGTCGCAGTTGATTAAAAAGACAATATAAATGCCCCTTGGAAGAGTGGTGGAGGTCACGGTGGAATAAAAAGACAATATCAATGCCCCTTGGAAGGGTAGTGGAGGTCACAGTGAATAAAAAGATAATATCACTGCCCATTGGAAGAGTGGTGGAGGTGACAGTGGAATAAAAAGACAATATCAATGCCTCTTGGAAGAGCTGTGGAGTTCAGAGAAGTTAAACCAGACGGTTTTAAAGCCCCTTGGAAGGGACGTGGAGGTCACAGTAGCTTAACAAAACGGTTTTAATGCCCCTTGGAAAAGTGGTGGAGGTTGCAGTGGATTAAAAAGACAATATCAATGCCTCTTGGAAGAGTGTTGGAGGTCGCAGCGGAAAAAAAAGACAATATCAATGCCCCTTGGAAGAGTGGTGGAGGTCGCAGTAGAATTAAAAAACAATCTCAACGCCCCTTTGAAGAGTGGTGGAAGTCGGAGTGGAATAAAAAACAAAATCAATGCCCCTTGGAAGAGTGGTGGAGTTTACAGTGGAATAAAAAGACAATATCAATGCCCCTCGGAAGAGCTGTGGAGTTCAGAGTGGTTTAACCAGACAGTTTTAATGCCCCTTGGAAGAGTGGTGGAGATCGCAGTGGATTAAAAAGACAATATCAATGCCCCTTAGAAGAGAGGTTGAAGTCGCAGTGGAATAAAAAGACAATATCAATGCCCCTTGGAAGAGTGGTGGAGGTTAAAGTGGAATAAAAAGACAATATCAATGCCCCTTCCAAGAGCTGCGGAGTTGAGAGTGGTTTAAATTGACGGCTTTAATGCCCCTTTGAAGAGACGTGGAGTTTACAGTAGATTAACAAGACTGTTTTAATGCCCCTTGGAAGAGTGGTGGAGGTCGAAGTGGATTAAAAAGACAATGTCAATGCTCCTTGAAGGAGTGGTGGAAGTCTCAGTTGAATAAAAAGACAATATCAATGCCCCTTGGAAGAGTGTTGGAGGTTACAGTGGAATAAAAAGACAATATCAATGAACCTTGGAAGAACTGTGGAGGTCACAGTGGTTTAACAATACGGTTTTAATGCACCTTGGAAGAGACGTGGAGGTCACAGTAGCTTAAAATGACGGTTTTATGCCACAAGGAAGAGTGGTTGCGGTCGCACTGTATTAAAAAGACAATATCAATGCCCCTTGGAAGAGTGGTGGAGGTCACAGTGGAATAAAAAGACAATATCAATGCCCCTTGGAAGAGTGGTGGAGGTTACAGTGGAATAAAAAGACAATATCAATGCCCAGTGGAAGAGATTTGGAGGTCACTGTAGCTTAACAAGACAGTTTTAATGCCCCTTGGAAGAATGGTGGAGGTCGCAGTGGAATAAAAAAACAATGTCAATGCCCTTTGGAAGAGTGGTGGAGGTTAGAGTGGAAGAAAAAGACAATACCAATGCCCCTTGGAAGAGCTGTGGAGTTCAGAGTGGTTTATCCAGACGGTTTTAATGCCCCTTGGAAGAGACGTGGAGATCACTGTAGCTTAACAAGACAGTTTTAATGCCCCTTGGAAGAGTGGTGGAGGTCGCAGTGGATTAAAAAGACAATATCAATGCCCATTGGAAGAGTGTTGGAGGTCGCAGTGGAATAAAAAGACAATATCAGTGTCCCTTGGAAGAGTGGTGGACATTACAGAGGAATAAAAAGACAATATCAATGCCCCTTGGAAGAGTGGTGGAGGTTACATTGGAATAAAAAGACAGTATCAATGCCCCTTGGATGAGTGGTGGAGGTTTCAGTGGATTAATAAGACAATATCAATGGCCCGTGGAAGAGACGTTGAGGTCACAGTAGTTTAGCAAGACGGTTTCAATGCCCCTTGGAAGATTGCTGGAGGTCACAGTGGATTAAAAAGACAATATCAATGCCCCTTGCAAGAGTGGTGTAAGTTGCAGTGGAAAAAAAAGACAATATCAATGCCCCTTGGACGAGTGGTGGATGTTACAATGGAATTAAAAGACAATACCAACGCCCCGTGGAATAGATGTGGAGGTCACAGTAGCTAACAAGATGGTTTTAATGCCCCTTGGAGGACTGGTGAAGGTCGCAGCGGAATAAAAAGACAATATCAATGCCCCTTGGAATACTGGTGGAGGTTACAGTGGAATAAAAAGACAATATCAATGCCCCTTGGAAGAGTTGTGGAGGTCGCAGTGGAATAAAAAGACAATATCAATGCCCCTTTGGAAGAGTGGTGGAGGTTAGAGTGGAATAAAAAGACAATACAAATGCCCCTTGCAAGAGCTGTGGAGTTCAGAGTGGTTTAACCAGATGGTTTTAATGCCCCTTGGAAGAGACTTCGACGTCACAGTATCTTAACAAGACCGTTTTAAAGCCCCTTGGAAGAGTGGTGGAGGTCGCAGTGGAATAAAAAGACAAAATCAATGCCCCTTGGAAGAGTGGTGGAGGTTACAGTGGAATAAAAAGACAATATCAATGCCCCTCGGAAGAGCTGTGGAGTTCAGCGTGGTTTAACCAGACGGTTTTAATGCCCCTTGGAAGAGTGATGGAGGTCGCAGTGGATTAAAAAGACAATATCAATGCCCCTTAGAAGAGAGGTTGATGTCGCAGTGGAATAAAAAGACAATATCAATGCCCCTTGGAAGAGTGGTGGAGGTTAAAGTGGAATAAAAAGACAATATCAATGCCCCTTGCAAGAGCTGCGGAGTTGAGAGTGGTTTAAATTGACGGCTTTAATGCCCCTTTGAAGAGAAGTGGAGTTTACAGTAGATTAACAAGACTGTTTTAATGCCCCTTGGAAGAGTGGTGGATGTCGAAGTGGATTAAAAAGACAATGTCAATGCTCCTTGAAGGAGTGGTGGAAGTCTCAGTTGAATAAAAAGACAATATCAATGCCCCTTGGAAGAGTGTTGGAGGTTACAGTGGAATAAAAAGACAATATCATTGAACCTTGGAAGAACTGTGGAGTTCACAGTGCTTTAACAATACGGTTTTAATGCACCTTGGAAGAGACGTGGAGGTCACAGTAGCTTAAAATGACGGTTTTATGCCACAAGGAAGAGTGGTTGCGGTCGCACTGGATTAAAAAGACAATATCAATGCCCCTTGGAAGAGTGGTGGAGGTCACAGTGGAATAAAAAGACAATATCAATGCCCCTTGGAAGAGTGGTGGAGGTTACAGTAGAATAAAAAGACAATATCAATGCCCAGTGGAAGAGATGTGGAGGTCAGTGTAGCTTAACAAGACAGTTTTAATGCCCCTTGGAAGAGTGGTGGAGGTCGCAGTGGAATAAAAAAACAATGTCAATGCCCTCTGGAAGAGTGGTGGAGGTTAGAGTGGAAGAAAAAGACAATACCAATGCCCCTTGGAAGAGCTGTGGAGTTCAGAGTGGTTTATCCAAACGGTTTTAATGCCCCTTGGAAAAGACGTGGAGGTCACAATAGCTTAACAAGACTGTTTTAATGCCATTTGGAAGACTTGTGGAGGTCGCAGTGGATTAAAAAGACAATATCAATGCCCATTGGAAGAGTGTTGGAGGTCGCAGTGGAATAAAAAGACAATATCAGTGCCCCTTGGAAGAGTGGTGGACATTGCAGTGGAATAAAAAGACAATATCAATGCCCCTTGGAAGAGTGGTGGAGGTTACCTTGGAATAAAAAGACAATATCAATGCCCCTTGGATGAGTGGTGGAAGTTTCAGTGGATTAAAAAGACAATATCAATGCACCTTGGATGAGTGGTGGATGTTACAGTGGAATTAAAAGACAATATCAATGCCCCTTGGAAGAGTGGTGGAGGTTACAGTGGAATAAAAAGACAATATCAATGCCCAGTGGAAGAGATGTGGAGGTCACTGTAGCTTAACAAGACAGTTTTAATGCCCCCTGGAAGAGTGGTGGAGGTCGCAGTGGAATAAAAAAACAATGTCAATGCCCTTTGGAAGAGTGGTGGAGGTTAGAGTGGAAGAAAAAGACAATACCAATGCCCCTTGGAAGAGCTGTGGAGTTCAGAGTGGTTTATCCAGACGGTTTTAATGCCCCTTGGAAAAGACGTGGAGGTCACAATAGCTTAACAAGACTGTTTTAATGTCAATTGGAAGAGTGGTGGAGGTCGCAGTGGATTAAAAAGACAATATCAATGCCCATTGGAAGAGTGTTGGAGGTCGCAGTGGAATAAAAAGACAATATCAGTGCCCCTTGGAAGAGTGGTGAACATTACAGTGGAATAAAAAGACAATATCAATGCCCCTTGGAAGATTGGTGGAGGTTACCTTGGAATAAAAAGACAATATCAATGCCCCTTGAATGAGTGGTGGAGGTTTCAGTGGATTAAAAAGACAATATCAATGGCCCGTGGAAGAGACGTTGAGGTCACAGTAGATTAGCAAGACGGTTTTAATGCCCCTTGGAAGAGTGCTGGAGGTCACAGTGGATTAAAAAGACAATATCAATGCCTCTTGGAAGAGTGGTGTAAGTTGCAGTGGAAAAAAAAGACAATATCAATGCCCCTTGGACGAGTGGTGGATGTTACAGTGGAATTAAAAGACAATAAAAATGCCCTGTGGAATAGACGTGGAGGTCACAGGAGCTTAAAAAGATGGTTTAATGCCCCTTGGAGGACTGGTGAAGCTCGCAGTGGAATAAAAAGACAATATCAATGCCCCTTGGAAGAGTGGTGGAGTTTACATTGGAATAAAAAGACAATAATAATGCCCCTTAGAAGAGCTGTGGAGTTCAGAGTGGAATAACCAGACGGTTTTAACGCCCCTTGGAAGAGACGTGGTGGTCACAGTAACTTATCAAGACGGTTTAATTGCCCCCTGGTAGAGTGGTGGAGGTCGCAGTGGAGTAAAAAAACAATATCAATGCCCCTTGGAAGATTGGTGGAGGTTACAGTGGAATAAAAAGACATTATCAATGCCCCTTCGAAGACACGTGGATGTCACAGTAGCTTAACAAGACGGTTTTAATGCCCCTTGGAGAGTGGTGGAGGTCGCAGTGGAATAAAAAGACAATGTCAATGCCCCATGGAAGAGTGGTGGAGGTTAGAGTTGAATAAAAAGACAATACAAATGCCCCTTGGAAGAGCTGTGGAGTTCAGAGTGGTTTAACCAGATGTTTTTAATGCCCCTTTGAAGAGACTTCGACGTCACAGTAGCTTAACAAGACCGTTTTAAAGCCCCTTGGAAGAGTGGTGGAGGTCGCAGTGGATTAAAAAGACATTATCAATGCCCCTTTGAAGAGTGGTGGAGGTCACTGTGGAATAAAAAGACAAAATCAATGCCCCTTGGAAGAGTGGTGGAGGTTACAGTGGAATAAAAAGACAATATCAATACCCCTCGGAAGAGCTGTGGAGTTTAGAGTGGTTTAACCAGACAGTTTTAATGCCCCTTGGAAGAGACGTGGAGGTCACAGAAGCTGAACAAGACTGTTTTAATGCCCCTTGGAAGAGTGGTGGAGGTCGCAGTGGATTAAAAAGACAATATCAATGCCACTTAGAAGAGAGGTTGAAGTCGCAGTCGAATAAAAACACAATATCAATGCCCCTTGGAAGAGTGATGGAGGTTAAAGTGGAATAAAAAGACAATATCAATGCCCCTTGCAAGAGCTGCGGAGTTGAGAGTGGTTTAAATTGACGGCTTTAATGCCCCTTTGAAGAGACGTGGAGTTAACAGTAGATTAACAAGACTGTTTTAATGCCCCTTGGAAGAGTGGTGGAGGTCGAAGTGGATTAAAAAGACAATGTCAATGCTTCTTGAAGTAGTGGTGGAAGTCTCAGTTGAATAAAAAGACAATATCAATGCCCCTTGGAAGAGTGTTGGAGGCTTCAGTGGAATAAAAAGACAATATCAATGCCCCTTTGAAGATCTTTGGAGTTCAGAGTGGTTTAACAATACAGTTTTAATGCCCCTTAGAAGAGACGTGGAGGTCACAGTAGCTTAAAATGACGGTTTTATGCCACAAGGAAGAGTGGTGGCTGTCGCACTGTATTAAAAAGACAATATTAATGCCCAGTGGAAGAGTGGTGGAGGTCACAGTGGAATAAAAAGACAATATCAATGCCCCTTGGAAGAGTGGTGGAGGTTACAGTGGAATAAAAAGACAATATCAATGCCCAGTGGAAGAGATGTGGAGGTCAGTGTAGCTTAACAAGACAGTTTTAATGCCCCTTGGAAGAGTGGTGGAGGTCGCAGTGGAATAAAAAAACAATGTCAATGCCCTTTGGAAAAGTGGTGGAGGTTAGATTGGAAGAAAAAGACAATACCAATGCCCCTTGGAAGAGCTGTGAAGTTAAGAGTGGTTTAACCAGACGGTTTTATTGCCCCTTGGAAGAGACGAGGAGGTCACAGTAGCTTAACAAGACGGTTTTAATGCCCCTTGGAAAAGTGGTGGAGGTTGCATTGGATTAAAAAGACAATATCAATGCCCCTTGGAAGATTTGTGGAGGTCGCAGTGGAATTAAAAAACAATATCAATGCCCCATGGAAGGGACGTAGAGTTCACAGCATCTAAACAAGACGGTTTTAATGCCACTCGGAAGAGTGGTGGAGGTCGCAGTGGATTAAAAAGACAATATCAATGCCCCTTGGAAGAGTGGTGGAGGTCGCAGTGGAATAAAAAGTCAATATCAATGCCCCTTGAAGAGTGGTGGAGGTTACTGTCGAATAAAAAGACATTATCAATGCTCCTTGGAAGAACTGTGGAGTACAGAATTGTTTAACCATATGGTTTTATTGCCCCATAGAAGAGACGTAGAGGTCACAGTAGCTTATCAAGACTGTTTTAATGCCCCTTGGAAGAGTGGTGGAGGTCGCAGTGGTTTAAAAAGACAATATCACTGCCCCTTAGAAGAGTGGTGGAGATTACATTGGAATAAAAAGACAATATCAATGCCACGTGAAATAGACATGGAGGTTACAGCAGCTTAACAAGACAGTTTTAATGCCCCTTGGGAGATTGGTGGAAGACGCAGTGGAATAAAAAGACAATATCAATGCCCTGTGGAAGAGTGCTGGAGATTACAATGGAATAAATAGACAATATCAATGCCTCTTGCAAGAGCTGTGGAGTTCAGAGTGGTTGAAATTGACGGTTTCAATGCCCCTTGGAAGAGAAGTGGAGGTCACAGTAGCTTAAAATGACGGTTTTATTCCACAAGGAAGAGTGGTGGCGGTCGCACTGGATTAAAAAGAAAATATTAATGCCCCTTGGAAGAGTGGCGGAGGTCACAGTGGAATAAAAAAACAATATCAATGCCCCTTGGAATAGTGGTGGAGGTTACAGTGGAATAAAAAGGCAATATCAATGCCCAGTGGAAGAGATGTGGAGGTCACTGTAGCTTAACAAAACAGTTTTAATGCCCCTTGGAAGAGTGGTGGAGGTCGCAGTGGAATAAAAAAACAATGTCAATGCCCCTTGGAAGAGCTGTGGAGTTAAGAGTTGTATAACCAGACGGTTTTATTGCCCCTTGGAAGAGACGTGGAGGTCACAGTAGCTTAACAAGACGGTTTTAATGCCCCTTGGAAAAGTGGTGGAGGTCGCATTGGATTAAAAAGACAATATCAATGCCCCTTGGAAGAGTTGTGGAGGTCGCAGTGGAATTAAAAAACAATATCAATGCCCCGTGGAAGGGACGTGGAGGTCACAGTAGCTAAACAAGACGGTTTTAATGCCACTTGGAAGAGTGGTGGAGGTCGCAGTGGATTAAAAAGACAATATCAATGCCCCTTGGAAGAGTGTTGGAGGTCGCAGTGGAATAAAAAGTCAATATCAATGCCCCTTGGAAGAGTGGTGGAGGTTACAGTCGAATAAAAAGACTATATCAATGCTCCTTGGAAGAACTGTGGAGTACAGAATGGTTTAACCAGACCGTTTTATTGCCCCTTAGAAGAGACGTAGAGGTCACAGTAGCTGTTTAATGCCCCTTGGAAGAGTGGTGGATGTCGCAGTGGTTTAAAAAGACAATATCACTGCCCCTTAGAAGAGTGGTGGAGGTTACATTTGAATAAAAAGACAATATCAATGCCCCGTGAAATAGACATGGAGGTTACAGCAGCTTAACAAGACAGTTTTAATGCCCCTTGGGAGAGTGGTGGAAGACGCAGTGGAATAAAAAGACAATATCAATGCCCTTTGGAAGAGTGCTAGAGATTACAATGGAATAAAAAGACAATATCAATGCCTCTTGAAGAGCTGTGGAGTTCAGTGTGGTTGAAATTGACGGTTTCAATGCCCCTTGGAAGAGAAGTGGAGGTCACAGTAGCTTAACAAGACAGTTTTAATGCACATTGGAAGAATGGTGGAGGTCGCAGTGGAATAAAAAGACAATGTCAATGCCCCTTGGAAGAGTGGTGGAGGTTAGAGTGGAATTTAAAGACAATATCAATGCCCAGTGGAAGAGATGTGGAGGTCACTGTAGCTTAGCAAGACAGTTTTAATGCCCCTTGGAAGAGTGGTGGAGGTCGCAGTGGAATAAAAAGACAATTTCAATGCCCCTTGGAAGAGAGGTGGAGGTTAGAGTGGAATAAAAAGACAATACCAATGCCCCTTGGAAGAGCTGTGGAGTTCAGAGTGGTTTAATCAGACGGTTTTAATGCCCATTGGAAGTGACGTGGAAGTCACAGTAGCTTAAAAAGACGTTTTTAATGCCACTTGGAAAAGTGGTGGAGGTCGCAGTGGATTAAAAAGACTATATCAATGCCCTTTCGAGGAGTGGTGGAGGTTGCAGTGGAATAAAAAGACAATATCAATGCCCCGTGAAATAGACATGGAGGTTACAGCAGCTTAACAAGACAGTTTTAATGCCCCTTGGGAGAGTGGTGGAAGACGCAGTGGAATAAAAAGACAATATCAATGCCCTGTGGAAGAGTGCTGGAGATTACAATGGAATAAAAAGGCAATATCAATGCCTCTTGCAATAGCTGTGGAGTTCAGTGTGGTTGAAATTGATGGTTTCAATGCCCCTTGGAAGTGACGTGGAGGTCACAGTAGCTTAAAAAGACGTTTTTAATGCCCCTTGGAAAAGTGGTGGAGGTCGCAGTGGATTAAAAAGACAAAATCAATGCCCTTTGGAAGAGTGGTGGAGGTTGCAGTGGAATAAAAAGACAATATCAATGCCCCTTGAAAGAATGATGGAGGTCGCAGTGGAATAAAAACACAATGTCAATGCCCCTTGGAAGAGTGGTGGAGGTTAGAGTGGAATAAAAAGACAATACAAATGCCCCTTGGAAGAGCTGTGGAGTTCAGAGTGGTTTAACCAGATGGTTTTATTGCCCCTTGGAAGAGATGTGGAGGTCAAAGTAGATTAACAAGTCGGTTTTAATGCCCCTTGGAAAAGTGGTGGAGGTCACAGTGGATTAAAAAGACAACATCAATTCCCCGTGGAAGACACGTGGAGGTCACAGTAGCTTAACAAGATGGTTTTAATACCCCTTGGAAGAGTGGTGGAGGTCGCAGTGGAAAAATAAGACAATATCAATGCCCCTTGGAAGAGCTGTGGAGTTCAGAGTGGTTTAACCAGACGGTTGTAATGCCCCTTTGAAGAGACTTGGAGGTCACAGTAGTTAACAAGACTGTTTCAATGGCCTTGGAAGAGTGGTGGAGGTCGCATTGGATTAAAAAGACAATATCAATGCCCCTTGGAAGAGTTGTGGAGGTCGCAGTGGAATTAAAAAACAATATCAATGCCCCGTGGAAGGGACGTGGAGGTCACAGTAGCTAAACAAGACGGTTTTAATGCCACTTGGAAGAGTGGTGGAGGTCGCAGTGGATTAAAAAGACATTATCAATGCCACTTGGAAGAGTGTTGGAGGTCGCAGTGGAATAAAAAGTCAATATCAATGCCCCTTGGAAGAGTGGTGGAGGTTACAGTCGAATAAAAAGACTGTATCAATGCTCCTTGGAAGAACTGTGGAGTACGGAATGGTTTAACCAGACGGTTTTATTGCCCCTTAGAAGAGACGTACAGGTCACAGTAGCTTATCAAGACTGTTTTAATGCCCCTTGGAAGAGTGGTGGACGCCGCAGTGGTTTAAAAAGACAATATCACTGCCCCTTAGAAGAGTGGTGGAGGTTACATTTGAATAAAAAGACAATATCAATGCCCCGTGAAATAGACATGGCGGTTACCGCAGCTTAACAAGACAGTTTTAATGCCCCTTGGGAGAGTGGTGGAAGACGCAGTGGAATAAAAAGACAATATCAATGCCCCTTGGAAGAGTGGTGGAGGTTACAGTTGAATAAAAAGACAATATCAATGCCTCTTGGAAGAGCTGTAGAGTTCAGAGTGGTTTAACCATGCGGTTTAAATGCCCCTTGGAAGAGACGTGGAGTTCACAGAAGCTTATGAAGACTGTTTTAAAGCCCCTTGGAGGAGTGGCAGAGGTCGCAGTGGATTAAAAAGACAATATCAATGCCCCTTGGAAGAGTGGTGGAGGTTACAGTGGAATAAAAAGACAATATCAATGCCCCTTCGAAGACACGTGGAGGTCACAGTAGCTTAACAAGACGGTTTTAATGCCCCCTGGAGAGGTGTGGAGTGCGCATTGGACTAAAAAGACAATATCAATGCCCCTTGGAAGAGTGGTGGAGTTCGCAGTGGAATAAAAAGACAATGTCAAAGCCCCTTGGAAGAGTGGTGGAGGTTAGAGTGAAATTACAAGACAAAACAAATGCCCCCTGGAAAAGCTGTGGAGTTCAGAGTGGTTTAACCAGATGGTTTTAATGCCCATTGGAAGAGAATTCGACGTCACAGTAGCTTAACAAGACCATTTTAATGCCCCTTGGAAGAGTGGTGGAGGTCACAGTGGAATAAAAGACAATATCAATGCCCCGTGGAAGAGTTGTGGAGGTCACTGTAGCTTAACAAGATGGTCTTAATGCCGCTTGGAAGAGTGGTGGAGGTCGCAGTGGAATAAAAAGACAATGTTAATGCCCCCTTGGAAGAGTGGTGGAGGTTAGAGTGGAATAAAAAGACATTACCAATGCTCCTTGGAAGAGCTGTAGAGTTCAGAGTGGTTTAAATTAACGGTTTTAATTCCCCTTGGAAGAGACGTGGAGGTCACAGTGGAATAAAAAGACAATATCAATGCCTTGTGGAAGAGTGGTTGAAGTCTCAGTAGAATAAAAAGACAATATCAATGCCCCTTGGAAGAGTGGTGGAGGTTACAGTGGAATAAAAAGACATTATCGATGCCCCTTGGAAAAGTGGTGGAGGTCGCAGTAGAATAAAAAGAAAATATCAATGCCCCTTACAAGAGTGGTGGAGGGTTCAGTGGAAAAAAAAGACAATATCAATGTTCCTTGGAAGAGGGGTGAATGTCGCAGTGGAATAAAAAGATAATATCAATGTCACTTGGAAGAGTGGTGGAGGTCGCAGTGGATTAAAAAGACAATATCAATGCCCCTTGGAAGAGTGGTGGAGGTCGCAGTGGAATAAAAAGACAATATCAATGCCCCATGGAAGGTACGTGGAGGTCACAGTAGCTTAACAAGATGGTTTTAATGCACCTTGGAAGAGTGGTGGAGGTCGCAGTGGATTAAAAAGACTATCAAATCCCCTTGGAAGAGTGGTGGAGTACGCAGTGGAAAAAAAAGACAATATCAATGCCCCTTGGAAGAGTGGTGGAGGTTACAGTTGAATGAAAAGACAATATCAATGCCTCTTGGAAGAGTTGTGGAGTTCAGAGTGGTTTAACCATGCGATTTAAATGCCCCTTGGCGGTGAGGTGTAGGTCACAGAAGCTTATAAAGACTGTTATATAGCCCCTTGAAGGAGTGGTAGAGGTCGCAGTGGATTAAAAAGACAATATCAATGCCCCTTGGAAGAGTGGTGGAGGTTACAGTGGAATAAAAAGACAATATCAATGCCCCTTGGAAGAGTGGTGGAGCTTACAGCGGAATAAAAAGACAATATCAATGTCCCTTGGAAGAATGGTGGAGGTTACAGTGGAATAAAAAGACAATATCAATGCCCCTTGGAAGAGTGGTGGAGGTTCCAATTAATTAGAAAGACAATATCAATGCCCCTTGGAAGAGACGTGGAGGTCACAGTGGAATAAAAACACAATATTAATGCCCCTTGGAAGAGTGGTGGAGGTCGCAGTAAATTAAAAAGACAATATCAGTGCCCCTTGGAAGAGTGGTGGAGGTTAGAGTGGAATAAAAAGACAATATCAATGCCCCTTGGAAGACCTGTGGAGTTCACGGTGGTTTAACCAGAATGTTTTAATGCACCGTGGAATAGACTTGGAAGTCACAGTAGCTTAACAAGACGGTTTCAATGCTTTTTGGAAGAGTGATGGAGGTCGCAGTGGATTAAAAATACAATATCAATGCCCCTTGGAAGAGTGGTGGAGGTTACAGTTGAATAAAAAGAAAATATCAATGCCCTGTGTAAGAAACTTGGAGGTCACAGTAGCTTAACAAGACGGTTTTAATGCCCCTTGGAAGAGTGATGGAGGTCGCAGTAAAATAAAAAGACAATATCAATGCACTTGGAAGAGTGCAGAAGGTTACAATGGAATAAAAAGACATTGTCAATGCCCCTTGGAAGAGCTGTGGAGCTCAGAGCGGTTTAACCAGATGGTTTTAATGCCCTTTGGAAGCGACTTGGAGGTCACAGTAGCTTAACAAGATGGTTTTAATTGCCCCTTGGAAGAGTGGTGGAGGTCACAGTAGAATAAAAATACAATATCAATGCCCCTTGAAAGAGTGGTGGAAGTTACAGTGAAATAAAAAGACAATATCAATGCCCCTTGGAAGGTCTGTGGAGTACAGAGTGGTTGTACCAAATGGTTTTAGTGCCCGTTGGAAGAGACGTGGAGGTGACAGAAGCTTAACAAGATGGTTTTAATGCCCCTTGGAAGAGTGGTGGAGGTCGCAGTGGATTAAAAAGACAATATCAATGAACCTTGGAAGAGTGGTGGAGGTCGCAGTGGAATAAAAAGACAATATCAATGCCTCTTGGAAGAGCTGTGGAGCTCAGAGTGGTTTAACCAGACGGTTTTATTGCCCCTTGGAAGAGACGTGGAGGTCACAGTAGCTTATCAAAACTGTTTTAATGCCCCTTGGAAGAGTGTTGGAGGTCGCAGTGGATTAAAAATACAATATCAATACCCCTTAGAAGAGTGGTGGAGGTCGCAGTGGAATAAAAAGACTATATAAATTCCACTTGGAAGAGATGTGGAGGTCGCAGTGGAATAAAAAGACAATATCAATGCCTCGTGGAAGAGACTTGGAGGTCACAGTATATTAACAAGATGGTTTTAATGCCCCTTGGAAGAGAGGTGGAGGTCGCAGTGGAATAAAAAGACAATATCAATGCCCCTTGAAAGAGATGTGGAGGTAGCAGTGGAATAAAAAGACAATATCAATGCCTCGTGGAAGAGACTTGGAGGTCACAGTATATTAACAAGTTGGTTTTAATGCCCCTTGGAAGAGAGGTGGAGGTCGCAGTGGAATAAAAAGACAATATCAATGCCCCTTGAAAGAGTGGTGGAGGTTACAGTGGAATTAAAAGACAATATCAATGGCCCTTGGAAGAGTGGTGGAGGTCATAGTGGAATAAAAAGACAATATTAATGCCCCTTGGAAGAGTGGTGGAGGTCGCAGAAAAATAAAAAGACAATATCAATGCCCCTTGGAAGAGTGGTGGAGGTTACAGTGGAATAAAAAGACAATATCAATGCCCCTTGGAAGAGCTGTGAAGTTCACAGTGGTTTAACCAAAAGGTTTTAAGTCACTGTGGAATAGACGTGGAGTTCACAGTAGCTAAACAAGACGGTTTTAATGCTTCTTAGAAGAGAGATGGAGGTCGCAGTGGATTAAAAAGACAAAATCAATGCCCCTTGGAAGAGTGGTGGAGGTTAAAGTGGAATAAAAAGACAATATCAATGCCTCTTGCAAGAGCTGTGGAGTTCAGAGTGGTTTAAATTGACGGTTTTAATGCCCCTTGGAAGAGACGTGGAGGTCACAGTAGCTTAACAAGAAGGTTTTAATGCCCCTTGGAAGAGTGGTGGAGGTCGCAGTGGATTAAAGAGACTTTATCGATGCCCCTTGGAAGAGTGGTGGAGGTCGCAGTGGAATGAAAAGAAAATATCAATGCCCCTGAGAAGAGTGGTGGAGGTTACAGTGGAAAAAAAAGACAATATCAATATTCCTTGGAAGAGGGGTGAAGGTCGCAGTGGAAAAAAAGACAATATCAATGACCCTTGGAAGAGTAGAGGAGGTCGCAGTGGATTAAAAAGACAATATCAATGCCCCTTGGAAGAGTGGTGGAGGTCGCAGTGGAATAAAAAGACAATATCAATGCCCTGTGGAAGGGACGTGGAGGTCACACTAGCTTAAAAAGACGGTTTTAATGCCCCTTGGAAGAGTGGTGGAGGTCGCAGTGGATTAAAAAGACTATCAAATCCCCTTGGAAGAGTGGTGGAGGTCACAGAGGAAAAAAAAGACAATATCAATGCCCCTTGGAAGAGTGCTGGAGGTTACAGTTGAATAAAAAGACAATATCAATGCCTTTTGGAAGAGCTGTGGAGTTCAGAGTGGTTTAACCATGCTGTTTAAATGCCCCTTGGAAGAGACGTGGAGGTCATAGAAGCTTATCAAGACTGTTTTAAAGCCCCTTGGAGGAGTGGCAGAGGTCGCAGTGGATTAAAAAGACAATATCAATGCCCCTTGGAAGAGTGGTGGAGGTTACAGTGGAATAAAATGACAATATCAATGCCCCTTGGAAGAGTGGTGGAGGATACAGTGGAATAAAAAGACAATATCAATGTCCCTTGGAAGAATGGTGGAGGTCGCAGTTGAATAAAAAGACAATATCAATGCCCCTTGGAAGAGTGGTGGAGGTTCCAATAAATTAAAAAGACAATATCAATGCCCCTTGGAAGAGACGTGGAGGTCACAGTGAAATAAAAAGACAATATTAATGCCCCTTGAAAGAGTGGTGGAGGTCGAAGTAAAATAAAAAGACAATATCAATGCCCCTTGGAAGAGTGATGGAGGTTAGAGTGGAATACAAAGACAATATCAATGCCCCTTGGAAGAGCTGTGGAGTTCACAGTGGTTTAACCAGAAAGTTTTAATGCACCGTGGAAAAGACGTGGAGGTCACAGTAGCTTAACAAGATGGTTTCAATGCCCCTTGGAAGAGTGGTGGAGGTTACAGTGGAATAAAAAGACAATATCAATGCCCTGTGTAAGAATCTTGGAGGTCACAGTAGTTTAACAAGACGGTATTAATGCCCCTTGGAAGTGTGATGGAGGGCGCAGTAAAATAAAAAGACAATATCAATGCACTTGGAAGAGTGCAGAAGGTTACAATGGAATAAAAAGACATTGTCAGTGCCCCTTGGAAGAGCTGTGGAGCTCAGAGCGGTTTAACCAGATGGTTTTAATGCCCCTTGGAAGAGACTTGGAGGTCACAGTAGCTTAACAAGACGGTTTTAATGCCCCTTGGAAGAGTGGTGGAGGTCACAGTGGAATAAAAATACAATATCAATGCCCCTTGAAAGAGTGGTGGAAATTACAGTGAAATAAAAAGACAATATCAATGCCCCTTGGAAGAGCTGTGGAGTACAGAGTGGATTAAGCAAACGGTTTTGTGCCCCTTGGAAGAGTTGTGGAGGTCACTGTAGTTTAACAAGATGGTCTTAATGCCGCTTGGAAGAGTGGTGGAGGCCGCAGTGGAATAAAAAGACAGTGTCAATGCCCCTTGGAAGAGTGGTGGAGGTTAGAGGTAAGACAATACCAATGCTCCTTGAAAGAGCTGTAGAGATCAGAGTGGTTTAATTTACCGTTTTAATGCCCCTTGGAAGAGACGTGGAGGTCACAGTGGATTAAAAAGACAATATCAATGCCCCTTGGAAGAGTGGTGGAGTTCGCAGTGGAATAAAAAGACAATATCAATGCCCCGTGGAAAGGATGTGGAGGTCACAGTAGCTTAACAAGACGGTTTTAATGCCCCTTGGAAGAGAGGTGGAGGTCGCAGTTGTTTAAAAAGACAATATCAATGCCACTTGGAAGAGAGGTGGAGGAAGCAGTGGACTAAAAAGTCCATATCAATGCCCATTGGAAGAGTGGTGGAGGTTACAGTTGAATAAAAAGACAATTTCAATGCTCCTTGGAAGAACTGTGTAGTACAGAATGGGTTAACCAGACGTTTTTATTGCCCCTTGTAAGAGACGTAGAGGTCACAGTAGCTTATCAAGACTGTTTTAATGCCCCTTGGAAGAGTCGTGAAGGTCGTAGTGGTTTAAAAAGACAATATCACTGCCCGTCAGAAGAGTGGTGACGGTTACATTGGATTAAAAAGACAATATCAAAGCCTCTTGCAGGAGCTGTGGAGTTCAGAGTGGTTTAAATTGTTAGCTTTAATGCCCCTTGGAAGAGAAGTGGAGGTCACAGTAGCTTAATAAGATGGTTTTAATGCCACATGGAAAAGTGGTGGAGGTCGCAGTGGATTAAAAAGACAATACCAATGCCCCGAGGATGAGTGGTGGAGCTCGCAGTGGAATAAAAAGACAATATCAATGCCCCTTGGAAGAGTGGTGGAGGTTACAGTGCAAAAAAAAGACAATATCAATGCCCCGTGGAAGAGATGTGGAGGTCACTGTAGCTTAACAATATGGTTTTAATACCCCTTGGAAGAGTGGTGGAGGTCGCAGTGGAATAAAAAGACAATGTCAATGTCCCTTGGAGAAGTGGTGGAGGTTAGAGTGGAATAAAAAGACAATATCAATGACCCTTGGAAGAGCTGTGGAGTTCAGAGTGGTTTAACCTGATGGTTTTGATGCCCCTTGGAAGAGAAGTCGACGTCACAGTAGCATAACAAGACTGTTTTAATGCCCCTTGGAACAGTGGTGGAGTTCGCAGTGGAATAAAAAGGCAATAATAATGCCCCTTGGAAGAGCTGTGGAGTTCCGAGTGGTATAACCAGACGATTTTAACGCTCCTTGGAAGAGACGTGGAGGTCACAGCACCTTAACAAGACGGTTTTAATGCCCCTTGGAAGACTTGTGGAGTTCGCAGTGGATTAAAAAGACAATATCAATGCCCCTTGGAAGAGTGGTTGAGGTCGCAGTGGAATAAAAAGACAATATCAATGCCCCGTGGAAGGGAAGTGGAGGTCACAGTAGCTTAAAAAGACGGTTTTAATGCCCCTTGGAAGAGTGGTGGAGGTTGCAGTGGATTAAAAAGACAATATCAATGCCCATTGGAAGAGTGGTAGAGGTCGCAGTGGAATAAAAAGACAAAATCAATGACCCCTTGGAAGAGTGGTGGAGGTTACAGTGGAATAAAAAGACAATATCAATGCCCCAAGGAAGAGTTGTGGAGGTCACTGTAGCTTAAC
Organism: Phyllobates terribilis; assembly: GCF_046119375.1. NCBI lineage: Eukaryota > Metazoa > Chordata > Amphibia > Anura > Dendrobatidae > Phyllobates > Phyllobates terribilis. The sequence continues at coordinate 1,175,436 of NW_027363119.1, forward strand.
AAGATGGTCTTAATGCCCCTTGGAAGAGTGGTGGAGGTCGTAGTGGAATAAATAGACAATGTCAATGATCCTTGGAAGAGTGGTGGAGGTTAGAGTGGAATAAAAAGACAATACCAGTGCTCCTTGTAAGAGCTGTGAAGTTCAGAGTGGTTTAAATTGACGGTTTTAATGCCCCTTGGAAGAGTGGTGGAGGTCACAGTGGAAAACAGAGATAATATCAATGCCCCTTGGAAGAGTGGTGGAGGTTACTGTCGAATAAAAAGACAATATCATTGCCTCTTGGAAGAGCTGTGGAGTACAGAGTCGTTTAACCAGATGGTTTAATGCCCCTTGGAAGAAATGTGGAGGTCACAGTAGCTTATCAAGACTGTTTTAATGCCCCTTGGAAGAGTGGTGGAGGTCGGAGTGGATTAAAAAGACAATATCAATGCCCCTTAGAAGAGTGGTAGAGGTCGCAGTGGAATAAAAAGACAATATCAATTCCCCTTGGAAGAGATGTGGAGGTCGCAGTGGAATAAAAAGACAATATCAATGCCACGTGGAATAGACTTGGAGGTCACAGTAGCTTAAAAAGATGGTTTCAATGCCCCTTGGAAGAGAGGTGGAGTTCGCAGTGGAATAAAAAGACAATATCAATGCCCCTTGGAAGAGTGATGGAAGTTACAGTGGAATAAAAAGACAATATCAATGACCCTTGGAAGAGTGGTGGAGGTCGCACTGGAATAAAAAGACAATATTAATGCCCCTTGGAAGAGTGGTGGAGGTCGCAGTAAAATAAAAAGACAATATCAATGCCCCTTGGAAGAGTGGTGGAGTTTACAGTGGTTTAACAATAAGGTTTTAAGGCACCGTGGAATAGACGTGGAGGTCACAGTAGCGAAACAAGACGGTTTTAATGCTTCTTGGAAGAGTGATGGAGGTCATAGTGGATTAAAAAGACAAAACCAATGCCCCTTGGAAGAGTGGTGGAGGTCGCAGTGGAATAAAAAGACAATATCAATGCCCCATTGAAGGGAAGTGGAGGTCACAGTAGCTTAAAAAGACGGTCTTAATGCCCCTTGGAAGAGTGTTGGAGGTTGCAGGGGATTAAAAAGACAATATCAATGCCCATTGGAAGAGTGGTAGAGGTCGCAGTGGAATAAAAAGACAAAATCAATGACCCCTTGGAAGAGTGGTGGAGGTTACAGTGGAATAAAAAGACAAAATAAATGCCCCAAGGAAGAGTTGTGGAGGTCACTGTAGCTTAACAAGATGGTCTTAATGCCCCTTGGAAGAGTGGTGGAGGTCGCAGTGGAATAAATAGACAATGTCAATGCTCCTTGGAAGAGTGGTGGAGGTTAGAGTGGAAAAAAAAGACAATACCAGTGCTCCTTGTAAGAGCTGTGGAGTTCAGAGTGGTTTAAATTGACGGTTTTAATGCCCCTTGGAAGAGTGGTGGAGGTCGCAGTGGAAAACAGAGACAATATCAATGCCCCTTGGAAGAGTGGTGGAGGTTACTGTCGAATAAAAAGACAATATCATTGCCTCTTGGAAGAGCTGTGGAGTACAGAGTGGTTTAACCAGATGGTTTAATGCCCCTTGGAAGAAATGTGGAGGTCACTGTAGCTTATCAAGACTGTTTTAATGCCCCTTGGAAGAGTGGAGGAGGTCGGAGTGGATTAAAAAGACAATATCAATGCCCCTTAGAAGAGTGGTAGAGGTCGCAGTGGAATAAAAAGACAATATCAATTCCCCTTGGAAGAGATGTGGAGGTCGCAGTGGAATAAAAAAACAATATCAATGCCACGTGGAAGAGACTTGGAAGTCACAGTAGCTTAACAAGATGGTTTTAATGCCCCTTGGAAGAGAGGTGGAGGTCGCAGTGGAATAAAAAGACAATATCAATGCCCCTTGGAAGAGTGGTGGAGGTCGCGGTGGATTAAAAAGACAATATCAATGCCCCTTGGAAGAGTGGTGAAGGTCGCAGTGGAATAAAAAGACAATATCAATGCCCAGTGGAAGGGACGTGGAGGTCAGAGTAGCTTCACAAGACGGTTTTAATGCCCCTTGGAAGAGAGTTGGAGGTCGCAGTTGATTAAAAAGACAATATCAATGCCCCTTAGAAGAAAGGTGGAGGTCGCAGTGGAATAAAAAGGCAATATCAATGCCGCTTGGAAGAGTGATGGATGTTGCTTTTGAATAAAAAGACAATATCATTGCCTCTTGTAAGAGCTGTGGAGTTCAGAGTGTTTAACCAGACAGTTTTAATGCCCCTTGGAAGAGACAAGGAGGTCACAGTAGCTTAATAAGACTGTTTTAATGCCCCTTGGAAGAGTGGTGGAGATCATTGTGGATTTAAAAGACAATATCAATGCCCCTTAGAAGAGTGGTGGAGGTCGCAGTGGATTAAAAAGACAATATCAATGCCCCTTGGAAGATTGGTGGAGGTTACAGTGGAATAAACAGACAATATCAATGCCCCTTTGAAAAGTGGTGGAGGTTACAGTGGAATAAAAAGACAATAACAATGCCCTGTGTAAGAAACTTGGAGGTCACAGTAGCTTAACAAGACGGTTTTAATGGCCCTTGGAAGAGTCGTGGATGTCGCAGAGGAATAAAAGGACAATATCAATGCACTTGGAAGAGTGCAGAAGATTACAATGGAATAAAAAGACATTGTCAATGCCCCTTGGAAGAGCTGTGGAGCTCAGAGGGGTTTAACCAGACGGTTTTAATGCCCCTTGGAAGAGACTTGGAGGTCGCAGTAGCTTAACAAGACGGTATTAATGCCCCTTGGAAGAGTGGTGGAGGTCGCAATGGAATCAAAAGACAATATCAATGCCCCGTGGAAGGGACGTGGAGGTCACAGTAGCATAACAAGACGGTTTTAATGCCCATTGGAAGAGTGGTGGAGTTCGCAGTGGATAATAAAGACAATATCAAAGCCCCTTGGAAGAGCTGTGGAGCTCAGAGCGGTTTGACCAGACGGTTTTAATGCCCCTTGGAAGAGACTTGGAGGTCACAGTAGCTTAACAAGACGGTATTAATGCCCCTTGGAAGAGTGGTGGAGGTCGCAATGGAATCAAAAGACAATATCAATGCCCCGTGGAAGTGGCGTGGAGGTCACAGTAGCATAACAAGACGGTTTTAATGCCCATTGGAAGAGTGGTGGAGTTTGCAGTGGATAATAAAGACAATATCAAAGCCCCTTGGAAGAGTGGTGGAGGTCGCAGTGGAATAAAAAGACAATATCAATTCCCCTTGGAAGAGATGTGGAGTTCGCAGTGGAATAAAAAGACAATATCAATGCCTCGTGGAAGAGACTTGGAGTTCACAGTAGCTTAACAAGATGGTTTTAATGCCCCTTGGAAGAGAGGTGGGGATCGCAGTGGAATGAAAAGACAATATCAATGCCTCTTGGAAGAGCTGTGGAGTACAGAGTGGTTTAACCAGACGGTTTAATGCCCCTTGGAAGAGACGTGGAGGTCACAGTAGCTTATTAAGACTGTTTTAATGCCCCTTGGAAGAGTGGTGGAGGTCGCAGTGGATTAAAAAGACAATATCAATGCCCCTTAGAAGAGTGGTGGAGGTCGCAGTGGAATAAAAAGACAATATCAATTCGGCTTGGAAGAGATGTGGAGGTCGCAGTGGAATAAAAAGACAATATAAATGCCTCGTGGAATAGACTTGGAGTTCACAGTAGCTTAACAAGATGGTTTTAATGCCCCTTGGAAGAGAGGTGGAGGTTGCAGTGGAATAAAAAGACAATATCAATGCCCCTTAGAAGAGTGGTGGAGGTTACAGTGGAATAAAAAGACAATATCAATGACCCTTGGAAGAGTGGTGGAGGTCTCAGTGGAATAAAAAGACAATATTAATGTCCCTTGGAAGAGTGGTGGAGGTCGCAGTAAAATAAAAAGACAATATCAATGCCCCTTGGAAGAGTGGTGGAGGTTACAGTGGAATAAAAAGACAATATCAATGCCCCTTGGAAGAGCTGTGGAGTTCACAGTGGTTTAACCAGAAGGTTTTAAGGCACCATGGAATAGACGTGGAGGTCACAGTATCTAAACAAGACGGTTTTAATGCTTCTTGGAAGAGTGATGGAGGTCACAGTGGATTAAAAAGACAAAATCAATGCCCCTTGGAAGAATGGTGGAGGTTACTGTGGAATAAAAAGAAAATATCAATACCTCTTGCAAGAGCTGTGGAGTTCAGAGTGGTTTAAATTGACGGTTTTAATGCCCCTTGGAAGACAGGTGGAGGTCACTGTAGCTTAACAAGACGGTTTTAATGCCCCTTGGAAGAGTGGTGGAGGTTACAGTCGAATAAAAAGACAATATCAATGCCTCTTGAAAGAGATGTGGAGGTCGCAGTGGAATAATAAGACAATATCAATGCCTCGTGGAAGAGACTTGGAGGCCACAGTAGCTTAACAAGATGGTTTTAATGCCCCTTGGAAGAGAGGTGGAGGTCGCAGTGGAATAAAAAGACAATATCAATGCCCCTTGGAAGAGTGGTGGAGGTCGCAGTGGATTAAAAAGACAATATCAATGCCCCTTGAAAGAGTGGTGAAGGTCGCAGTGGAATAAAAAGACAATATCAATGCCCATTGGAAGGGACGTGGAGGTCACAGTAGCTTCACAAGATGGTTTTAATGCCCCTTGGAAGAGAGTTGGAGGTCGCAGTTGATTAAAAAGACAATATCAATGCCCCTTGGAAGAGAGGTGGAGGTCGCAGTGGAATAAAAAGACAATATCAATGACCCTTGGAAGAGTGGTGGAGGTCGCAGTGGAATCAAAGGACAATATTAATGCCGCTTGGCAGAGAGGTGGAGGTCGCAGTAAAATAAAAAGAAAATATCAATGCCCCTTGGAAGAGTGGTGGAGGTTACAGTGGAATAAAATGACAATATCAATGCCCCTTGGAAGAGCTGTGGAGTTCACAGTGGTTTAAACAGAAGGTTTTAAGGCACCGTGGAATATACGGGGAGGTCACAGTAGCTAAACAAGACTGTTTTAATGCTTCTTGGAAGAGAGATGGAGGTCGCAGTGGATTAAAAAGACAAAATCAATGCCCCTTGGGAGAGTGTTGGAGGTTACAGTGGAATAAAAAGACAATATCAATGCCTCTTGCAAGAGCTGTGGAGTTCAGAGTGGTTTAAATTGACGGGTTTAATGCCCCTTGAAAGAGACGTGGAGGTCACAGCAGCTTAACAAGACGGTTTTAATGCCCCTTGGAAGAGTGGTGGAGGTCGCAGTGGATTAAAAAGACATTATCGATGCCCCTTGGAAAAGTGGTGGAGGTCGCATTGGAATAAAAAGAAAATATCAATGCCCCTTAGAAGAGTGTTGGAGGTTACAGTGGGAAAAAAAGACAATATCAATGTTCCTTGGAAGAGGGGTGAAGGTCGCAGTGGAATAAAAAGACCATATCAATGTCCCTTGGAAGAGTGATGGAGGTCGCAGTGGATTAAAAAGACAATATCAATGCCCCTTGGAAGAGTGGAGGAGGTCGCAGTGGAATAAAAAGACAATATCAATGCGCCGTGGAAGGGACGTGGAGGTCACAGTAGCATAACAAGACGGTTTTAATGCCCATTGGAAGAGTGGTGGAGTTCGCAGTGGATAATAAAGACAATATCAAAGCCCCTTGGAAGAGCTGTGGAGCTCAGAGCGGTTTAACCAGACGGTTTTAATGCCCCTTGGAAGAGACTTGGAGGTCACAGTAGCTTAACAAGACGGTATTAATGCCCCTTGGAAGAGTGGTGGAGGTCGCAATGGAATCAAAAGACAATATCAATGCCCCGTGGAAGGGACGTGGAGGTCACAGTAGCATAACAAGACGGTTTTAATGCCCATTGGAAGAGTGGTGGAGTTCGCAGTGGATAATAAAGACAATATCAAAGCCCCTTGGAAGAGTGGTGGAGGTCGCAGTGGAATAAAAAGACAATATCAATTCCCCTTGGAAGAGATGTGGAGGTCACAGTGGAATAAAAAGACAATATCAATGCCTCGTGGAAGAGACTTGGAGTTCACAGTAGCTTAACAAGATGGTTTTAATGCCCCTTGGAAGAGAGGTGAGGATCGCAGTGGAATAAAAAGACAATATCAATGCCTCTTGGAAGAGCTGTGGAGTACAGAGTGGTTTAACCAGACGGTTTAATGCCCCTTGGAAGAGACGTGGAGGTCACAGTAGCTTATCAAGACTGTTTTAATGCCCCTTGGAAGAGTGGTGGAGGTCGCAGTGGATTAAAAAGACAATATCAATGCCCCTTAGAAGAGTGGTGGAGGTCGCAGTGGAATAAAAAGACAATATCAATTCGGCTTGGAAGAGATGTGGAGGTCGCAGTGGAATAAAAAGACAATATAAATGCCTCGTGGAAGAGACTTGGAGTTCACAGTAGCTTAACAAGATGGTTTTAATGCCCCTTGGAAGAGAGGTGGAGGTTGCAGTGGAATAAAAAGACAATATCAATGCCCCTTAGAAGAGTGGTGGAGGTTACAGTGGAATAAAAAGACAATATCAATGACCCTTGGAAGAGTGGTGGAGGTCGCAGTGGAATAAAAAGACAATATTAATGTCCCTTGGAAGAGTGGTGGAGGTCGCAGTAAAATAAAAAGACAATATCAATGCCCCTTGGAAGAGTGGTGGAGGTTACAGTGGAATAAAAAGACAATATCAATTCCCCTTGGAAGAGCTGTGGAGTTCACAGTGGTTTAACCAGAAGGTTTTAAGGCACCATGGAATAGACGTGGAGGTCACAGTATCTAAACAAGACGGTTTTAATGCTTCTTGGAAGAGTGATGGAGGTCACAGTGGATTAAAAAGACAAAATCAATGCCCCTTGGAAGAATGGTGGAGGTTACTGTGGAATAAAAAGACAATATCAATACCTCTTGCAAGAGCTGTGGAGTTCAGAGTGGTTTAAATTGACGGTTTTAATGCCCCTTGGAAGACAGGTGGAGGTCACAGTAGCTTAACAAGACGGTTTTAATGCCCCTTGGAAGAGTGGTGGAGGTTACAGTCGAATAAAAAGACAATATCAATGCCTCTTGGAAGTGTTGTGGAGGTCGCAGTGGAATAATAAGACAATATCAATGCCTCGTGGAAAAGACTTGGAGGCCACAGTAGCTTAACAAGATGGTTTTAATGCCCCTTGGAAGAGAGGTGGAGGTCGCAGTGGAATAAAAAGACAATATCAATGCCCCTTGGAAGAGTGGTGGAGGTCGCAGTGGATTAAAAAGACAATATCAATGCCCCTTGAAAGAGTGGTGAAGGTCGCAGTGGAATAAAAAGACAATATCAATGCCCATTGGAAGGGACGTGGAGGTCACAGTAGCTTCACAAGACGGTTTTAATGCCCCTTGGAAGAGAGTTGGAGGTCGCAGTTGATTAAAAAGACAATATCAATGTCCCTTAGAAGAGAGGTGGAGGTCGCAGTGGAATAAAAAGACAATATCAATGCCGCTTCGAAGAGTGATGGATGTTGCTTTTGAATAAAAAGACAATATCATTGCCTCTTGTAAGAGCTGTGGAGTTCAGAGTGTTTAACCAGACAGTTTTAATGCCCTTTGGAAGAGACAAGGAGGTCACAGTAGCTTAAGAAGACTGTTTTAATGCCCCTTGGAAGAGTGGTGGAGATCATTGTGGATTTAAAAGACAATATCAATGCCCCTTAGAAGAGTGGTGGAGGTCGCAGTGGATTAAAAAGACAATATCAATGCCCCTTGGAAGATTGGTGGAGGTTACAGTGGAATAAACAGACAATATCAATGCCCCTTTGAAAAGTGGTGGAGGTTACAGTGGAATAAAAAGACAATAACAATGCCCTGTGTAAGAAACTTGGAGGTCACAGTAGCTTAACAAGACGGTTTTAATGCCCCTTGGAAGAGTCGTGGATGTCGCAGAGGAATAAAAGGACAATATCAATGCACTTGGAAGAGTGCAGAAGATTACAATGGAATAAAAAGACATTGTCAATGCCCCTTGGAAGAGCTGTGGAGCTCAGAGGGGTTTAACCAGACGGTTTTAATGCCCCTGGGAAGAGACTTGGAGGTCGCAGTAGCTTAACAAGACGGTATTAATGCCCCTTGGAAGAGTGGTGGAGGTCGCAATGGAATCAAAAGACAATATCAATGCCCCGTGGAAGGGACGTGGAGGTCACAGTAGCATAACAAGACGGTTTTAATGCCCATTGGAAGAGTGGAGGAGTTCGCAGTGGATAATAAAGACAATATCAAAGCCCCTTGGAAGAGCTGTGGAGCTCAGAGCGGTTTAACCAGACGGTTTTAATGCCCCTTGGAAGAGACTTGGAGGTCACAGTAGCTTAACAAGACGGTATTAATGCCCCTTGGAAGAGTGGTGGAGGTCGCAATGGAATCAAAAGACAATATCAATGCCCATTGGAAGGGACGTGGAGGTCACAGTAGCTTCACAAGACTGTTTTAATGCCCCTTGGAAGAGAGTTGGAGGTCGCAGTTGATTAAAAAGACAATATCAATGCCCCTTGGAAGAGAGGTGGAGGTCGCAGTGGAATAAAAAGACAATATCAATGACCCTTGGAAGAGTGGTGGAGGTCGCAGTGGAATAAAAGGACAATATTAATGCCGCTTGGAAGAGAGGTGGAGGTCGCAGTAAAATAAAAAGAAAATATCAATGCCCCTTGGATGAGTGGTGGAGGTTACAGTGGAATAAAATGACAATATCAATGCCCCTTGGAAGAGCTGTGGAGTTCATAGTGGTTTAAACAGAAGGTTTTAAGGCACCGTGGAATATACGGGGAGGTCACAGTAGCTAAACAAGACTGTTTTAATGCTTCTTGGAAGAGAGATGGAGGTCGCAGTGGATTAAAAAGACAAAATCAATGCCCCTTGGGAGAGCGGTGGAGGTTACAGTGGAATAAAAAGACAATATCAATGCCTCTTGCAAGAGCTGTGGAGTTCAGAGTGGTTTAAATTGACGGGTTTAATGCCCCTTGGAAGAGACGTGGAGGTCACAGCAGCTTAACAAGACGGTTTTAATGCCCCTTGGAAGAGTGGTGGAGGTCGCAGTGGATTAAAAAGACATTATCGATGCCCCTTGGAAGAGTGGTGGAGGTCGCATTGGAATAAAAAGAAAATATCAATGCCCCTTAGAAGAGTGTTGGAGGTTACAGTGGGAAAAAAAGACAATATCAATGTTCCTTGGAAGAGGGGTGAAGGTCGCAGTGGAATAAAAAGACCATATCAATGTCCCTTGGAAGAGTGATGGAGGTCGCAGTGGATTAAAAAGACAATATCAATGCCCCTTGGAAGAGTGGTGGAGGTCGCAGTGGAATAAAAAGACAATATTAATGCGCCGTGGAAGGGACGTGGAGGTCACAGTAGCATAAAAAGACGGTTTTAATGCCCATTGGAAGAGTGGTGGAGTTCACAATGGATAATAAAGACAATATCAAAGCCCCTTGGAAGAGCTGTGGAGCTCAGAGCGGTTTAACCAGACGGTTTTAATGCCCCTTGGAAGAGACTTGGAGGTCACAGTAGCTTAACAAGACGGTATTAATGCCCCTTGGAAGAGTGGTGGAGGTCGCAATGGAATCAAAAGACAATATCAATGCCCCGTGGAAGGGACGTGGAGGTCACAGTAGCATAACAAGACGGTTTTAATGCCCATTGGAAGAGTGGTGGAGTTCACAGTGGATAATAAAGACAATATCAAAGCCCCTTGGAAGAGTGGTGGAGGTCGCAGTGGAATAAAAAGACAATATCAATTCCCCTTGGAAGAGATGTGGAGGTCGCAGTGGAATAAAAAGACAATATCAATGCCTCGTGGAAGAGACTTGGAGTTCACAGTAGCTTAACAAGATGGTTTTAATGCCCCTTGGAAGAGAGGTGAGGATCGCAGTGGAATAAAAAGACAATATCAATGCCTCTTGGAAGAGCTGTGGAGTACAGAGTGGTTTAACCAGACGGTTTATTGCCCCTTGGAAGAGACGTGGAGGTCACAGTAGCTTATCAAGACTGTTTTAATGCCCCTTGGAAGAGTGGAGGAGGTCGCAGTGGATTAAAAAGACAATATCAATGCCCCTTAGAAGAGTGGTGGAGGTCGCAGTGGAATAAAAAGACAATATCAATTCGGCTTGGAAGAGATGTGGAGGTCGCAGTGGAATAAAAAGACAATATAAATGCCTCGTGGAAGAGACTTGGAGTTCACAGTAGCTTAACAAGATGGTTTTAATGCCCCTTCGAAGAGAGGTGGAGGTCGCAGTGGAATAAAAAGACAATATCAATGCCCCTTGGAAGAGTGGTGGAGGTTACAGTGGAATAAAAAGAGAATATCAATGCCCCTTGGAAGAGCTGTGGAGTTCACAGTGGTTTAACCAGAAGGTTTTAAGGCACCGTAGAATAGACGTGGAGGTCACAGTAGCTAAACAAGACGGTTTTAATGCTTCTTGGAAGAGTGATGGAGGTCACAGTGGATTAAAAAGACAAAATCAATGCCCCTTGGAAGAATGGTGGAGGTTACAGTGGAATAAAAAGACAATATCAATGCCTCTTGCAAGAGCTGTGGAGTTCAGAGTGGTTTAAATTGACAGTTTTAATGCCCCTTGGAAGACAGGTGGAGGAAACAGTAGCTTAACAAGACGGTTTTAATGCCCCTTGGAAGAGTGGTGGAGGTTACAGTCGAATAAAAAGACAATATCAAAGCCTCTTGGAAGAGCTGTGGAGTTCAGAGTGTTTTAACCAGACGGTTTTAATGCCCCTTGGAAGAGACGTGGAGGTCACAGTAGCTTATCAAAACTGTTTTAATGCCCCTTGGAAGAGTTGTGGAGGTCGCAGTGGATTAAAAAGACAATATCAATGCCCCTTAGAAGAGTGGTGGAGGTCGCAGTGGTATAAAAAGACAATATCAATTCCCCTTGGAAGAGATGTGGAGGTCGCAGTGGAATAAAAAGACAATATCAATGCCTCGTGGAAGAGACGTGGAGGTCACAGTATCTTAACAAGATGGTTTTAATGCCCCTTGGAAGAGAGGTGGAGGTCGCAGTGGAATAAAAAGACAATATCAATGTCCCTTGGAAGAGTGGTGGAGGTCGCAGTAAAATAAAAAGACAATATCAATGCCCCTTGGAAGAGTGGTGGAGGTTACAGTGGAATAAAACGACAATATCAATGCCCCTTGGAAGAGCTGTGGAGTTCACAGTGGTTTAACCAGAAGGTTTTAGGGCAACGTGGAAGAGACATGGAGGTCACAGTAGCTAAACAGGACGGTTTTAATGCTACTTGGAAGAGAGATGGAGGTCGCAGTGGATTAAAAAGACAAAATCAATGCCCCTTGGAAGAGTGGTGGAGGTTACAGTGGAATAAAAAGACAATATCAATGCCTCTTGCAAGAGCTGTGGAGTTCAGAGTGGTTTAAATTGACGGGTTTAATGCCCCTTGGAAGAGACGTGGAGGTCACAGTAGCTTAACAAGACGGTTTTAATGCCCCTTGGAAGAGTGGTGGAGGTCGCAGTGGATTAAAAAGACATTATCGATGCCCCTTGGAAGAGTGGTGGAGGTCGCAGTGGAAAGGAAAGAAAATATCAATGTCCCTTAGAAGAGTGTTGGAGGATACAGTGGAAAAAAAAGACAATATAAATGTTCCTTGGAAGAGGGGTGAAGGTCGCAGTGGAATAAAAAGACAATATCAATGTCCCTTGGAAGAGTGGTTGAGGTCGCAGTGGATTAAAAAGACAATATCAATGCCCCTTGGAAGAGTGGTGGAGGTCGCAGTGGAATAAAAAGACAATATCAATGACCCGTGGAAGGGACGTGGAGGTCACAGTAGCTTAACAAGATGGTTTTAATGCCCATTGGAAGAGTTGTGGAGGTCGCAGTGGATTAAAAAGACTATCAAATCCCCTTGGAAGAGCGGTGGAGGTCGCAGTGGAAAAAAAAGACAATATCAATGCCCCTTGGAAGAGTGGTGGAGGTTACAGTTGAACAAAAAGACAATATCAATGCCTCTTGGAAGAGCTGTGGAGTTCAGAGTTGTTTAACCATGCGGTTTTAATGCCCCTTGGAAGAGACGTGGAGGTCAAAGTAGCTTATCAAGACTCTTTAAAAGCCCCTTGGAGGAGTGGTAGAGGTCGCAGTGGATTAAAAAGACAATATCAATGCCCCTTGGAAGAGTGGTGGAGGTTACAGTGGAATAAAAAGACAATATCAATGCCCCTTGGAAGAGTGGTGGTGGTTACAGCAGATTAAAAAGACAATATCAATGTCCCTTGGAAGAGTGGTGGAGGTTACAGTGGAATAAAAAGACAATATCAACGCCCCTTGGAAGAGTGGTGGAGGTTCCAATTAAATAAAAAGACAATATCAATGCCCCTTGGAAGAGACGTGGAGGTCACAGTGGAATAAAAAGACAATATTAATGCCCCTTGGTAGAGTGGTGGAGGACACAGTAAAATAAAAAGATAATATCAATGCCCCTTGGAAGAGTGGTGGAGGTTAGAGTGGAATAAAAAGACAATATCAATGCCCCTTGGAAGAGCTGTGGAGTTCACAGTGGTTTAACCAGAAAGTTTTAATGCACCGTGGAATAGACGTGGAGGTCACAGTAGCTTAACAAGACTGTTTCAATGCATCTTGGAAGAGTGATGGAGGTTGCAGTGGATTAAAAAGACAATATCAATGCCCCTTGGAAGAGTGGTGGAGGTTAGAGTGGAATAAAAAGACAATATCAATGCCCTGTGTAAGAAACTTGGAGGTCACGGTAACTTAACAAGACGGTTTTAATGCCCCTTAGAAGAGTGATGGAGGTCGCAGTGGATTAAAAAGACAATATCGATGCAGTTTGGAAGAGTGGTGGAGGTCGCAGTGGAATAAAAATACAATATCAATGCCCCTTGGAAGAGTGGTGGAGGTTACAGTGGAATTTATAGACAATATCAAAGCCCTGTGGAAGAGATGTGGAGGTCACTGTAGCTTAACAAGACAGTTTTAATGCCCCTTGACAGAATGGTGGAGGTCGCAGTGGAATAAAAAGACAATGTCAATGCCCCTTGGAAGAGTGGTGGAGGTTAGAGTGGAATAAAAAGACAATATCAATGCCTCTTGGAAGAGCTGTGGAGTTCAGCGTGGTTTAACCAGACGGTTTTAATGCCCATTGGAAGAGACGTGGAGGACATAGTAGCTTAAAAAGACGTTTTTAATGCCCCTTGGAAAAGTGGTGGAGGTCGCAGTGGAATAAAAAGACAATACCAATGCCCCTTGGAAGAGTGGTGGAGGTGGCAGTGGAATAAAAAGACAATATCAATGCCCCTTGGAAGAATGATGGAGGTCGCAGTGGAATAAAAATACAATGTCAATGCCCCTTGGAAGAGTGGTGGAGGTTAGAGTGGAATAAAAAGACAATACCAATGCCCCTTGGAAGAGCTGTGGAGTTCAGAGTGGTTTAACCAGATGGTTTTATTGCCCCTTGGAAGAGACGTGTAGGTCACAGTAGATTAAAAAGATGGTTTTAATGCCCCTTGGAAAAGTGGTGGAAGTCACAGTGGATTAAAAAGACAATATCAGTGCCCCTTGGAAGAGTGGTGGAGATTAGAGTGGAATAAAAAGACAATATCAATGCCCTGTGTAAGAAACTTGGACGTCACAGTAGCTTAACAAGACGGTTTTAATGCCCTTTAGAAGAGTGATGGAGGTCGCAGTGGATTAAAAAGACAATATCAATGCAGTTTGGAAGAGTGGTGGAGGTCGCAGTGGAATAAAAATACAATATCAATGCCCCTTGGAAGAGTGGTGGAGGTTACAGTGGAATTTAAAGACAATATCAAAGCCCTGTGGAAGAGATGTGGAGGTCACTGTAGCTTAACAAGACAGTTTTAATGCCCCTTGACAGAATGGTGGAGGTCGCAGTGGAATAAAAAGACAATGTCAATGCCCCTTGGAAGAGTGGTGGAGGTTAGAGTGGAATAAAAAGACAATATTAATGCCTCTTGGAAGAGCTGTGGAGTTCAGAGTGGTTTAACCAGACGGTTTTAATGCCCATTGGAAGAGACGTGGAGGATATAGTAGCTTAAAAAGACGTTTTTAATGCCCCTTGGAAAAGTGGTGGAGGTCGCAGTGGAATAAAAAGACAATACCAATGCCCCTTGGAAGAGTGGTGGAGGTGGCAGTGGAATAAAAAGACAATATCAATGCCCCTTGGAAGAATGATGGAGGTCGCAGTGGAATAAAAAGACAATGTCAATGCCCCTTGGAAGAGTGGTGGAGGTTAGAGTGGAATAAAAAGACAATACCAATGCCCCTTGGAAGAGCTGTGGAGTTCAGAGTGGTTTAACCAGATGGTTTTATTGCCCCTTGGAAGAGACGTGGAGGTCACAGTAGATTAAAAAGATGGTTTTAATGCCCCTTGGAAAAGTGGTGGAGGTCACAGTGGATTAAAAAGACAATATCAGTGCCCCGTGGAAGACACGTGGAGGTCACAGTAGCTTAACAAGACAGTTTTAATGCTCCTTGGAAGAGTGTTGGAGGTCTCAGTGGAATAAAAAGACAATATCAATGTCCCTTGGAAGAGTGGTGGAGGTCGCAGTGAAATAAAAAGACAATATCAATGTCCCTTGGAAGAGTGGTGGAGGTCGCAGTGGATTAAAAAGACAATATCAATGCCCCTTGGAAGAGTGGTGGAGGTCGCAGTGGAATAAAAAGACAATGTCAATGCCCCGTGGAAGGGACGTGGAGGTCACAGTAGCTTAACAAGACGGTTTTAATGCCCATTGGTAGAGTTGTGGAGGTCGCAGTGGATTAAAAAGACTATCAAATCCCCTTGGAAGAGCGGTGGATTTCGCAGTGGAAAAAAAAGACAATATCAACGCCCCTTGGAAGAGTGGTGGAGGTTACAGTTGAATAAAAAGACAATATCAGTGCCTCTTGGAAAAGCTGTGGAGTTCAGAGTTGTTTAACCATGCGGTTTTAATGCCCCTTGGAAGAGACGTCGAGGTCACAGAAGCTTATCAAGACTCTTTTAAAGCCCCTTGGAGGAGTGGTAGAGGTCGCAGAGGATTAAAAAGACAATATCAGTGCCCCTTGGAAGAGTGGTGGAGGTTACAGTGGAATAAAAAGACAATATCAATGCCCCTTGGAAGAGTGGTGGTGGTTACAGTGGAATAAAAAGACAATATCAATGTCCCTTGGAAGAATGGTGGAGGTTACAGTGGAATAAAAAGACAATATCATTGCCCCTTGGAAGAGTGGTGGAGGTTCCAGTTAAATTAAAAGACAATATCAATGCCCCTTGGAAGAGACGTGGAGGTCACAGTGGAATAAAAAGACAATATTAATGCCCCTTGGAAGAGTAGTGGAGGACGCAGTAAAATAAAAAGATAATATCAATGCCCCTTGGAAGAGTGGTGGAGGTTAAAGTGGAATAAAAAGACTCTATCAATGCCCCTTGGAATAGCTGTGGAGTTCAC
Organism: Phyllobates terribilis; assembly: GCF_046119375.1. NCBI lineage: Eukaryota > Metazoa > Chordata > Amphibia > Anura > Dendrobatidae > Phyllobates > Phyllobates terribilis. The sequence continues at coordinate 1,190,857 of NW_027363119.1, forward strand.
AGTGGTTTAACCAGAAAGTTTTAATGCACCGTGGAATAGACGTTGAGGTCACAGTAGATTAAAAAGACGGTTTCAATGCTTCTTGGAAGAGAGATGGAGGTTGCAGTGGATTAAAAAGACAATATCAATGCCCTTTGGAAGAGTGGTGGAGGATACAGTGCAATTAAAAGACAATATCAATGCCCTGTGGAACAGACATGGACGTTACAGTAGCTAAACAAGATGTTTTTAATGCACCTTGGGAGAGTGGTGGAAGTCATAGTGGAATAAAAAGACAATATCAATGCCCCTTGAAAGAGTGCTGTAGGTTACAGTGGAATAAAAAGACAATATCAATGCCTCTTGCAAGAGCTGTGTAGTTCAGAGTGGTTTAAATTGACGGTTTTAATGCACCTTGGAAGAGACCTGGAGGTCACAGTAGCTTATCAATACGGTTTTAATGCCCCTTGGAGAAGTGGTGGAAGGCACAGTGGATTAAAAAGGCAATATCAATGCCCCGTGGAAGACACGTGGAGGTCACAGTAGTTTAACAAGACAGTTTTAATGCCCCTTGGAAGTGTGGTAGAGGTCGCAGTGGAATAAAAAGACAATATCAATGCCCCTTGAAAGAGTGGTGGAGATTACAGTGAAATAAAAAGACAATATCAATGCCTCTTGAAAGAGCTATGGAGCTCAGAGTTGTTTAACCAGATGGTTTTAATGTCCCTTGGAAGAGTGGTGGAGGTCGCAGTGCATTAAAAACACAATATCTATGCCCATTGGAAGAGCAGTGGAGTTCAGAGTAGTTAAACCAGACGGTTTTAATGCCCATTGGAAGTGACGTGGAGGTCACAGTAGCTTATCAAGAGTGTTTTAATGTCCCTTGGAAGAGTGGTGGAGTTCGCAGTCGATTAAAAAGACAATATCAATGCCCCTTAGAAGTGTGGTGGAGGTCACAGTGGAATAAAAAGACAATATCAATTAACCCTGGAAGAGATGTGGAGGTCGCAGTGGAATAAAAAGACAATATCAATGCCTCATGGAAGAGACTTGGAGGCCACAGTAGCTTAACAAGATGGTTTTAATGCCCCTTGGAAGAGAGGTGGAGGTCGCAGTGGAATAAAAAGGCAATATCAATGCCCCTTGGAAGAGTGGTGGAGGTTACAGTGGAATAAAAAGACAATATCAATGACCCTTGGAAGAGTGGTGGAGGTCGCAGTGGAATAAAAAGACAATATTAATGCCCCTTGGAAGAGTGGTGGAGGTCGAAGTAAAATAAAAAGACAATATCAATGCCCCTTGGAAGAGTGGTGGAGGTTACAGTGGAATAAAAAGACAACATCAAGCCCCATGGAAGTGCTGTGGAGTTCACAGTGGTTTAACCAGAAGGTTTTTAGGCACCGTGGAATAGACGTGGAGGTCACAGTAGCTAAACAAGTCGGTTTTAATGCTTCTTGAAAGAATGATGGAGGTCACAGTGGATTAAAAAGACAAAATCAATGCAACTTGGAAGAGTGGTGGAGGTTACAGTGGAATAAAAAGACAATATCAATGCCTCTTGCAAGAGCTGTGGAGTTCAGAGTGTTTTAAATTGACGGTTTTAATGCCCCTTGGAAGAGACGTGGAGGTCACAGTAGCTTAACAAGACGGTTTTAATGCCCCTTGGAAGAGGGGTGGAGGTTACAGTCGAATAAAACGACAATATCAATGCCTCTTGGAAGAGCTGTGGAGTTCAGAGTGGTTTATCCACATATTTTAATGCCCCATGGAAGAGACTTTGAGGTCAAAGTAGCTTATCAAGACTGTTTTTATGCCCTTTGGAAGAGTGGTGTAGGTAGCAGTGGATTAAAAAGACAATATCAATGCCCCTTAGAAGAGAGGTGGAGGTCGCAGTGGTATGAAAAGACAATATCAATTCCCCTTGGTAATGATGTGGAGGTCGCAGTGGAATAAAAAGACAATATCAATGCCTCGTGGAAGAGACTTGGAGGTCACAGTAGCTTAACAAGATGGTTTTAATGCCCCTTGGAAGAGAGGTGGAGGTCGCAGTGGAATAAAAAGACAATATCAATGCCCCTTGGAAGAGTGGTGGAGCTTACAGTGGAAAAAAAAGACAATATCCATGACCCATTTAAGAGTGGTGGAGGTCGCAGTGGAATAAAAAGACAATATTAATGCCCCTTGGAAAAGTGGTGGAGGTCGCAGTAAAATAAAAAGACAATATCAATGCCCCTTGGAAGAGTGGTGGAGGTTACAGGGAAATAAAAAGACAATATCAATGCCCCTTGTAAGAGCTGTGGAGTTCACAGTGGTTTAACCAGAAGGTTTTAAGGCACCGTGGATTAGACGTGGAGGTCACAATAGCTAAACAAGACGGTTTTAATGTTTCTTGGAAGAGTGATGGAGGTCGCAATGGATTAAAAAGATAAAATCAATGCCCCTTGGAAGAGTGGTGGAGGTTACAGTGGAATAAAAAGACAATATCAATGCCTCATGCAAGAGCTGTGGAGTTCAGAGTGGTTTAAAATGACGGTTTTAATGCCCCTTGGAAAAGACGTGGAGGTCACAGTAGCTTATCAAAACAGTTTTAATGCCCCTTGGAAGAGTGGTGGAGGTCGCAGTGGATTAAAAAGACAATATCAATGCCCCTTAGAAGAGCGGTGGAGGTCGCAGTGAAATAAAAAGACAATATCAATTCCACTTGGAAGAGATGTGGAGGTCGCAGTGAAATAAAAAGACAATATCAATGCCTCGTGGAAGAGACTTGGAGGTCACAGTAGCTTAACAAGATGGTTTTAATGCCCCTTGGAAGAGAGGTGGAGGTCGCAGTGGAATAAAAAGACAATATCAATGCCCCTTGGAAGAGTGGTGGAGGTTACAGTGGAATAAAAAGACAATATCAATGCCCCTTGGAAGAGTGGTGGAAGTTACAATGAAATAAAAAGACAATATCAATGCCCCTTGAAAGAGCTGTGGAGTTCACAGTGGTTTAACCAGAAGGTTTGAAGGCACGGTGGAATAGATGTGGAGGTCACAGTAGCTAAACAAGACGGTTTTAATGCTTCTTGGAAGAGAGATGGAGGTCGCAGTGGATTAAAAAGACAAAATCAATGCCCATTGGAAGAGTGGTGGAGGTTACAGTGGAATAAAAAGACAATATCAATGCCTCTTGCAAGAGCTGTGGAGTTCAGAGTGGTTTAAATTGACGGTTTTAATGCCCCTTGGAAAAGACGTGGAGGTCACAGTAGCTTAACAAGACCGGTTTAACGCCGCTTGGAAGAGTTGTGGAGATCGCAGTGGATAAAAAAGACAATATCAATGCCCCTTGGAGAGTGTTGGAGGTCACAGTGGAATAAAAAGACAATATCAATGCCCCTTGAAAGAGTGGTGGAGGTCGCAGTAAAATAAAAAGACAATATCAATGCCCCTTGGGAGAGTGGTGGAGGTTATTATGGAATAAAAAGACAATATAAATGACCCTTGGAAGACTGGTGGAGGTCTCAGTGGAATAAAAAGACAATATTAATGCCCCTTGGAAGAGCGGTGGAGGTCGCAGGAAAATAAAAAGACAATATCAATGCCCCTTGGGAGAGTGGTGGAGGTTATTATGGAATAAAAAGATAATATAAATGACCCTTGGAAGACTGGTGGAGGTCTCAGTGGAATAAAAAGACAATATCAATGCCCTTTGGAAGAGCTGAGGAGTTCACAGTGGTTTAACCAGATTGTTTTAAGGCACCGTGGAATAGACGTGGAGGTCACAGTAGCTAAACAAGACGGTTTTAATGCTTCTTGGAAGAGAGATGGAGGTCGCAGTGGATTAAAAAGACAAAATCAATGCCCCTTGGAAGAGTGGTGGAGGTTACAGTGGAATAAAAAGACAATATCAATGCCTCTTGCAAAAGTTGTGGAGTTCAGAGGGGTTTAATTTGACTGTTTTAATGCCCCTTGGAAGAGACGTGGAGGTGACAGTAGCTTAACAAGACGGTTTTAATGCCCCTTGGAAGAGTGGTGGAGGTCGCAGTGGATTAAAAAGACAATATCAATTCCCCTTAGAAGAGAGGTGGAAGTCGCAGTGGAATAAAAAGACAATATCAATACCCCTTGGAAGAGTGGTGGAGGATACAGTGTAATAAAAAGACAATATCAGTGCCCCGTGGAACAGACATGGACGTTACAGTAGCTAAACAAGATGTTTTTAATGCACATTGGGAGAGTGGTGGAAGTCGTAGTGGAATAAAAAGACAATATCAATGCCCCTTGAAAGAGTGCTGTAGGTTACAGTGGAATAAAAATACAATATCAATACCTCTTGCAAGAGCTGTGGAGTTCAGAGTGGTTTAAATTGACGGTTTTAATGCACCTTGGAAGACACGTAGAGGTCACAGAAGCTTAACAATACGGTTTTAATGCCCCTTGGAAGAGTGGTGGAGGTCGCAGTGGATTAAAAAGACAATATCAATGCCACTTGGAAGAGTGGTGAAGGTCCCAGTGGAATAAAAAGACAATATCAATGCCACTTGGAAGAGTGGTGGAGGTTACAGTGGAATAAAAAGACAATATCAATGCCCCGTGAAAGAGACGTGGAGGTCACAGTAGCTTATCAAGACTGTTTTAATGCCCCTTGGAAGAGAGGTGGAAGTTGCAGTGGAATAAAAAGACAATATCAATGCCCCTTGGAAGATTGCTGGAGGTTACATTGTAATAAAAAGACAATATCAATACCCCTTGCAAGAGCTGTGGAGTTCAGAGTGGTTTAAATTGACGGTTTTAATGCCCCGTGGAATTGACGTGGAGGTCAAAGTAGCTTAACAACACGGTTTTAATGCCCCTTGGACTGGTTGTGGATGTTACAGTGGAATTAAAAGACAATGCCAATGCCCCGTGGAAAAGACGTGGAGGTCACAGTAGCTTAACAATATGGTTTAAAAGCCCCTTGGAGGACTGGTGAAGGTCGCAGTGGAATAAAAAGACAATATCAATGCCCCTTGGAAGAGTTGTGGAGGTTACAGTGGAATAAAAAGACAATAATAATGCCCCTTAGAAGAGCTGTGGAGTTCAGAGTGGAATAACCAGATGTTTAAATGCCCCTTGGAAGAGACGTGGAGGTCACAGTAACTTATCACGACGATTCTATTGCCCCAGGTAGAGTCGTGGAGGTTGCAGTGGATTAAAAAGACAATATTAATGCCCCTTGGCCCAGTTGAATAAAAAGACAATATCAATGCCCCTTCTTAGACACGTGGATGTCACAGTAGCTTAACAAGACGGTTTTAATGCCCCTTGGAGAGGGGTGGAGTTCGCAGTAGACTAAAAAGACAATATCAATGCCCCTTGGAAGAGTGGTGGAGGTCGTAGTGGATTAAAAAGTCCATTTCAATGCCCCTTGGAAGAGTGGTGGAGGTTAGAGTGGAATAAAAAGACAATACAAATGCCCCTTGTAAGAGCTGTGGAGTTCAGAGTGCTTTAACCAGATGGTTTTAATGCCCCTTGGAAGAGACTTCGACGTCACAGTAGCTTAACAAGACCGTTTTAATGCCCCTTGGAAGAGTGGTGGAGGTCGCATTGGGTTAAAAAGATAATATCAATGCCCCTTGGAGAGTGGTGGAGGTCGCAGTGGAATAAAAAGACAAAATCAATGCCCCTTGGAAGAGTGGTGGAGGTTACAGTGGAATAAAAAGACAATATCAATGACCCCTCGGAAGAGCTGTGGAGTTCAGAGTGGTTTCACCAGACGGTTTTAATGCCCCGTGGAAGAGACGTGGAGGTCACAGTAGCTTAACAAGACTGTTTTAATGCCCCTTGTAAGAATGGTGGAGGTCGCAGTGGAATAAAAAGACAATATCAATGCCCCGTGGAAGGGATGTGGAGGTCACAGTAGCTTAAAAAGACATTTTTAATGCCCCTTGGAAAAGTGGTGGAGGTCGCAGTGGATTAAAAAGAAAATATCAATGCCCCTTGGAAGAGTGGTGGAGGTGACAGTGGAATAAAAAGACAATATCAATGACCCCTCGGAAGAGCTGTGGAGTTCAGAGTGGTTTCACCAGACGGTTTTAATGCCCCTTGGAAGAGACGTGGAGGTCACAGTAGCTTAACAAGACTGTTTTAATGCCCCTTGTAAGAATGGTGGAGGTCGCAGTGGAATAAAAAGACAATATCAATGCCCCGTGGAAGGGATGTGGAGGTCACAGTAGCTTAAAAAGACGTTTTTAATGCCCCTTGGAAAAGTGGTGGAGGTTGCAGTGGATTAAAAAGAAAATATCAATGCCCCTTGGAAGAGTGGTGGAGGTGACAGTGGAATAAAAAGACAATATTAATGCCCCTTGGAAGAATCATGGAGGTCGCAGTAGAATAAAAAGACAATACCAATGCCCCTTGGAAGAGCTGTGGAGTTCAGAGTGGTTTAACCATATGGTTTTAATGCCCTGTGGAAGACACGTGGAGGTCACAGTAGTTTAACAAGACAGTTTTAATGCCCCTTGGAAGAGTGGTAGAGGTTGCAGTGGAATAAAAAGACAATATCAATGCCCCTTGAAAGAGTGGTGGAGATTACAGTGAAATAAAAAGACAATATCAATGCCTCTTGAAAGAGCTATGGAGCTCAGAGTTGTTTAACCAGATGGTTTTAATGTCCCTTGGAAGAGTGGTGGAGGTCGCAGTGCATTAAAAAGACAATATCAATGCCCATTGGAAGAGCAGTGGAGTTCAGAGTAGTTAAACCAGACGGTTTTAATGCCCATTGGAAGTGACGTGGAGGTCACAGTAGCTTATCAAGAGTGTTTTAATGTCCCTTGGAAGAGTGGTGGAGTTCACAGTCGATTAAAAAGACAATATCAATGCCCCTTAGAAGTGTGGTGGAGGTCACAGTGGAATAAAAAGACAATATCAATTTCCCTTGGAAGAGATGTGGAGGTCGCAGTGGAATAAAAAGACAATGTCAATGCCTCGTGGAAGAGACTTGGAGGCCACAGTAGCTTAACAAGATGGTTTTAATGCCCCTTGGAAGAGAGGTGGAGGTCGCAGTGGAATAAAAAGACAATATCAATGCCCCTGGGAAGAGTGGTGGAGGTTACAGTGGAATAAAAAGACAATATCAATGACCCTTGGAAGAGTGGTGGAGGTCGCAGTGGAATAAAAAGACAATATTAATGCCCATTGGAAGAGTGGTGGAGGTTGCAGTAAAATAAAAAGACAATATCAATGACCCTTGGAAGAGTGGTGGAGGTTACAGTGGAATAAAAAGACAACATCAAGCCCCATGGAAGAGCTGTGGAGTTCACCGTGGTTTAACCAGAAGGTTTTTAGGCACCGTGGAATAGACGTGGAGGTCACAGTAGCTTATCAAAACAGTTTTAATGCCCCTTGGAAGAGTGGTGGAGGTCGCAGTGGATTAAAAAGACAATATCAATGTCCCTTGGAAGAGTGGTGGAGGTCGCAGTGGAATAAAAAGACAATATCAATGCCCCGTGGAAGGGACGTGGAGGTCACAGAAGCTTAACAAGACGGTTTTAATGCCCCTTGGAAGAGTGGTGGAGGTCGCAGTGGATTAAAAAGACTATCAAATCCCCTTGGAAGAGTGGTGGAGGTCGCAGTGGAAAAAAAAGACAATATCAATGCCCCTTGGTAGAGTGGTGGAGGTTACAGTTGAATAAATAGACAATATCAATGCCTCTTGGAAGAGCTGTGGAGTTCAGAGTGGTTTAAACATGTGGTTTTAATGCCCCTTGGAAGAGACGTGGAGGTCACAGAAGCTTAAAAAGACGGTTTTAATGCCCCTTGGAAGAGTGGTGGAGGTCACAGTGGAATAAAAAGACAATATCAATGCCCCGTGGAATAGACATGGATGTTACAGTAGCTAAACAAGATGTTTTTAATGTACCTTGGGAGAGTGGTGGAAGTCGTAGTGGAATAAAAAGACAATATCAATGCCTCTTTCAAGAGTTGTGGAGTTCAGAGTGGTTTAAATTGACGGTTTTAATGCAGTTTGAAAGAGACGTGGAGGTCACAGTAGCTTAACAATACGGTTTTAATGCCCCTTGGAAGAGTGGTGGAGGTCACAGTGGATTAAAAATACAATATCAATGCCACTTGGAAGAGTGGTGAAGGCCCCAGTGGAATAAAAAGAAAATATCAATGCCCCTTGGAAGAGTGGTGGAGGTTACAGTGGAATAAAAAGACAATATCAATGCCCCGTGAAAGAGACGTGGAGGTCACAGTAGCTTAACAAGATGGTTTTAATGCCCCTTGGAACAGAGGTGGTAGTTGCAGTGGAATAAAAAGACAATATCAATGCCCATTGGAAGAGTGCTGGAGGTTACATTGGAATAAAATGACAATATCAATGCCCCTTGCAAGAGCTGTGGAGTACAGAGTGGTTTAAATTGATGGTTTTAATGCCCCGTGGAATTGACGTGGAGGTCAAAGTAGCTTAACAACAAGGTTTTAATGGCCATTGGAAGAGTGTTGGAGGTCGCAGTGAAATAAAAAGACAATATCAATGCCCCTTGGAAGAGTGGTGGAGGATTCAGTGGAATAAAAAGACAATATCAATGCCCCTTGGAAGATCTGTGGAGTTCAGATTGATTTAACCATACGGTTTTAATGCCCCTTGGAAAAGACGTGGAGGTCACAGTAGCTTAACAAGACGGTTTTAATGCCACATGTTAGAGTGGTGGAGGTTGCAGTGGATTAAAAAGACAATATCAATGCCCCGAGGAAGAGTGGTGGAGGTCGCAGTGGAATAAAAAGACAATATCATTGCCCCGTGGAAGAGACGTGGAGGTCACAGTAGCTTAACAAGATGGTTTTAATGCCCTTTGGAAGAGTGGTGGAGGTCGCAGTGGATTAAAAAGACAATATCAATGCCCTTTGGAAGAGTGGTGGAGGTCGCAGTGGAATAAAAATACAGTATCAATGCCCCTTGGTAGAGTGGTGGAGGTTACAGTGGAATTTAAAGACAATATCAATGCCCCGTGGAACAGACGTGGAGGTAACTGTAGCTTAACAAGACAGTTTTAATGCCCCTTAGAAGAATGGTGGAGGTCGCAGTGGAATAAAAAGACAATGTCAATGCCCCTTGGAAGAGTGGTGGAGGTTAGAGTGGAATAAAAAGAGAATACCAATGAACCTTGGAGGAGCTGTGGAGTTCAGAGTGGTTTAACCAGA